>NC_090647.1:496695544-497304280 GCF_040937935.1 Hyperolius riggenbachi
CTGCGGCAGGAGGAGTGCTGAGGGGGAAAATGACAGACATGATGGATATGCATTATAACTGGCCAGATATATTTTGTCTTATGCTAGGTACACACCATAAGATTTTCTGTTAGATTTACCTGCCAGATAGATTTTTTTTCCAACATGTTGGAAAAAAATCTACGTGGCAGGGAAATCAAACAGAAAAATGTATGGTTTGTACATAGCAGCCGGGGGTCACACAAAACAGATACTGCAGGGAACATTCTACTGTACAGGGCAAACCTATAACTGAATGAAGTTCAAAATAAGCATCATTGTGCCAGTCCTTTGTCTTTACACATTAGAGAAAAGAAGTTTCTTGGTTTGTAAAGGATGCTAGGGCAGCCAGTAAACATGCAGTTTACGCCTTTCTGGATGTTGCGCGTGCAGAATTTACTGCCCAAGTTATTTTCAGTGACTAGTAGAACATTACTGACAAAAAAGTGACAGCGCTCAAGGATGCACCTGAATTGCAAGCCTACAGAGGCAATGCAGAGCCCCTCTGGAACTAAATACATGCCTTGAATACAAAATAGATGCAAATTATGTACCAATTCTAATTAACATTTTTTTTATTTTTTTTCGAAAGTGGATGTGAAGCAGTGAATGCAGCTAGCCACAAGTATACTTACATTCAATTTGCACAGTGGGAGACATGGCAGCGCTTTCAAACAAAACTTATACCTGATTGATTTATCTGCATAGATGTGCAAAGCTCCAATAACTGGACTATATTACACAACTAGCAGTCACTACAGGCAAAGGGGGTGTTCGTTTCAGTGATAATGTGTGATAGTTGTGTAATATAGTCCAGTTATTGGAGCTCTGCTCATCAATGCAGATAAATCATTCAGGTATAAGTTTTGTTTAAAAGCGCTGCCATGTCTCACACTGTGCAAGTAGAACATTACTAACCGAATTTCCAATGACCAAGGAAGTAAAAGAAAAAGAACCAAACAACGGTAGCATGTGGTGTTTAACCTCTTAGCAGCCAAACAAAGTAAAACTTTATTTGGCTACAGGGCCAAATTTTTCCTGCCGCTGGGGAAGTGTGCCTTCCCCAGCCTGGCAGGCTCGGTGGGGTATGTGATCGGGATCCAGAAGACCTGCCGAGACTACAGAGCCACTGGTGGAGGAAGAAAAGAAGCTGACTGGAGCAGGTAAATATAGCTTCTTACGCCCACACACTTGTTTGCCTGCACTATGCAGCCAAACGAGTTATACTGTTAGAGGTTGACATTACTCAAGGTATCTCGTTTGAAGCTGCTAAAAGGTTAATAAACCATGTCGACTAATTAACCAGGTTAATGATAAGCATCTATAAGATTTGATGGCCTAAATGTAATCCTCACTCTGAGTCAACCTATATATGGATGTTAGAAGAATGCAGGGCTGTGGAGTCGGTACAAAAATCATCCAACTCCTTAGTTTATGATACCACTGACTCCAACTGCAGGTACCCAAAATGGCTCAGACTCCGACTCCTTAATCTAATACTTACCAGGGCTGTGGATTTGGTACAAAAACCATCCAACTCAGACTCCTCAGTTTATGAAACCACCGACTTCGACTCCAGGTACCCAAAATTGCTCTGACTCCACTCCCCTGGAAGAATGTTATTTGCTAATTACTAGTCATGAGAAAAAGAAAAAAGTTGCCTCTGAGGCATACCCCTATGGAGGTAGGCATCTAACTTTTTTTTTTTCTTTATTAAAGTTAAAAGTGTCTTTTAAAAACATTAACCCTAGTCTTCACAAGCACCACTTTGCTAGTAAAGATAAAAAAATGTATACTACTTACATTGGAACATCAAATGACTGGGCTTTCTGAAGTTTAGTGTTCACTTGGCCACCGGCACCTGACCGGCCAAACGAGGAGCTCTTTGGCAATGTGGCTGCAATGGCATAAAAGCAAACACAGATTTCACCAATAAAACAACTACTTCTTCCAAACAGCAACAAGCAACTGCAAACAAAAGACACAACTCTGGCAATATCCAGATAGAGCGCGACGCTCTGATTCTTCTGGCAATCCTACAGTTTGCAGCCTATTGTACCATTTATGGTTTCTGATGGTTTTGAGTAATCACACATTGAACATATCAAGTCGACTGGCAAAGCCCCATTCTCCCCATATTGTCCATTACCTGTATTGTGCTGTCACCCCTGTTATAAATCCAATAAATAATAATTCTTAACGGGCCCCATTCACCATTATTTGATAAGACATTAGGGGCCATATGCAATTCACTTTTTCTCCTAGGTGATATTGTCACAACTTGTCAATAACATTCCCTTCAAATCACCAGCAAACAAGAAAATACTGAAAATAATTTAGTAGTACCTTTTCACCTACTTTTTGGTACTTTTTTCAATTGCAGAGTGCTGAAACATTATTTTAAACAGAAGATGAAAAATTATCTCCTAGGAGAAAAAGGTAATTGAATAAGGACATGAATGTGGTAGTATCATTGATTCAAACAAAAATTTAGGACATCAGTCAACAGATTTCAAATCGACTTATTGATCAAAAGTTGATCATGCTCTTCACACAGGTGACAATAGCATGGGACAAATGCAAACAGTTATGTCTACGAGCAATAAATAGCAGGAATACACATTTTTATTGCATGTTATGCCAGACTGTAATGCCACTTTAATGCAGCCTGTTATTTAAAGCATAACTCTGCTCACACACACAGGTAGAGTTATCCATTTGCATAAACAAGTGAAACAAATATTAAATTGGACCTCCTCACTGATGTCTTGTCTGGGAGGCGCTTCGATAGAAAAAGATCCCGCCACTGTGGCCCAGTGCTGCAATACATGCTAGCGGTTAAAAATAGCAATGTCCTCTCTTGTCTAACCAAAGAAATCCAACGTGCACAATGGACCCCAACCTCCCCTCGGTGCCTTGGATGCCAATCAGTCTAGCAGATCGAATCAGCCAAGGGCATTGTTCTCCCCGATCCATCGTGTGTCACTGTCACCCTTCCTCCTCCATGCACAGCAGCAGAACTGCACAGCCTCGGCCCTGCACAGTCCTCCACATACGTGTGTACAAGGTTTAAGGTTGCATAGTTTTAATTATAAACCATAGCTACTAAATCTGGGGACATCTGATCATACCCTGGTCTCTCCATTGGTGCGGAGGTCAGCTGATGGTCAGATGGAATGTGGCCATGGTCACTACCAGGAAGTCCTACCACAGCATGATTTTCTGCAGCCTAATCTTTTAACACAGACTGCAGAGTGGGTAATAAGGCTGCACTGAAGGCAACCTTACTTGTTTTTACCTGGAAATGTGTAGTACAGTAGAATGTCATTATAGTAAACCTCTGGATATAGTAAGCTCAAGTCCCAGCAAACGTGTCTGTATGAATATACTGTACAAAGTAGGACCAATTCTGATATAGTAAACTTCTGCTGTAGTAAAACTACTTTTCCTGGTCCCTTGGTGTTTACTATAAAGGGATTCTACTGTATTAGACATAAAATTACTTCAAACTGGTACATATACTTAGGAGTGCTAAAAAAAAAAAAAAGAGAAACCCCTGGCCTGTATTGTACAAACGTGCATTATGCATTTTTGGTTCCATGTTAAAATACTGCAGAACCACCCCATTTGCAGAATGCGGTTAGTCAATGCATATACTGAAGGCGTACTGAGCCCTCTGTTAGAAATGTGATTGTAAAAATTTCCCCAGTTCCTAAAAACCTTCCTCTCTACTCCATAGTTAGAAACAGTCGCTCAGCACTCCTTATCCCTGTATTAGCTCTTTAGCTAACAATGCCGACGGAAGAACAGACTAGTAAATGGTCAGCTTCACTCTAAAGGAACAGATGTGACAGGCTTGTTTCTGAAAACAAAAAACTAAAATAAAAAAAACTAAGTATGATGCATGATTTATAACAGCCATATTATGAGAAATGTTAGCCACTTAAAATAACTGCACTACCACTTTAACAGCCGTCAATGAACCCTATAAGCTTATAGGAGTTGCTCCTCCTCCAGCTCAGGCTGTGGTTTACCGCTGGAGAGGTACCTATGTACACATGCCCCAATTTAAACTAAAAAACTAACGTTGCTGTTGGGATTCAGGAGTTGCTTTTTGTTTGTTTTTTTCTTTTACCCAAAGCTTGCTTCATTACCGTAATTAGCGCAATTCCCAAGCTTACTGCAAGTCTTATGCTGGGAATACACCATGCATTTTTTAGGCAGATAGATGGTTCGATAATTTCCGACATGTCCGATTCCACTTTTGATCGTTTTACCGCTCGATTTCTGATAGAAGTGAATGGCAATTCATAAGAAAAGATAAGAGAATCGAGCGGGAAAACAAATCGAAACAAGATCAAACTATAAATCGACTGAAAAAACGCATTGTGTATTCCCAGCATTATGCTGGGTACACTCAATGCAATTTCCCGTCAGATTGACGGGTCATTTTTTTTTTCCTTTCAAACTCAGCGTACCCGTGCTACAGTACCCATGAGAACATTTAGCTTCAATGAAGCACTTCCATCGTTGGGTGTAATTTGCATCATTGTTCGGTTTCCTTTTTTTTATTTCTTAAAAGTTTTATACTCAGGGCTTTCGTAAAGAAAAAAGGAGAACCAGCCAAATACATACAAAACAATTAAGTGGTATAATTCTTTATACATTTTTTTTCCCCCTTGGCCCGTACGCCGTTCCGTTCCCCACCTGGGTTCGCCCCAAACTCATCCGAATTAGTGCTTGGCCCACCTCTGGAATAAAATCTCCCTCCCCTTTCAGCTTCTCTATCTCAGAGAACCAAATCATTACCCCCAATTGGAGGTGGGAAAGAAACCCATGTGGGGAAGACAACTGCGCACGAACCCTTACATTGTTATGAAATTATGCAGTTGGTCACACAGGTACCCATGAGACTCGTTCTCATGCAACTTAAAATCTTCATCCATCTTAAACCAGCCTACTAACACCCATCCGTCCAATCAATCAACCCATCCTATCCAAACATTCCCCTATCTCTCCCACCCCTTCATCCATCTTAACCCACCCTACAAACCCCTATCAATCCACTCATCTCATCCGGACACTCCCCTACCTCCCCCACCCCATTGGAAACAGAGACTCCTAGAACACCTCACATATAGTGCTATGCCGCATCAAACCACACCACCGTAATGAACCCGCTACCCACACTGTCACCCGCCCCCTCCATCGCATGAAGACTGGGAGAGAGAATGGGAGAGAGAAACTGAGGCTCAAATCCTTTTTTTCCCCCCCTTTCCTTTCTTTCTCCTTCCTTCCTCTTCCCGCTCTATTCCCTATTGTTTCTCCATATATACAATATTTTTTCCCATGTCTCTATAAATACCGTCACTCTAACTCCCTCTCCTAACACCCCTTCTTCCTGTATTCTCATATAGTTACACCATTCCGCAAAAGTGGGAGTCTGACTGCCTTTCCAATATTTGGTGATCAGAGCCTTTGCAACCAGTGTTCCCATTTCTTTTAAAAATCTAGTGTCTCTTATCATCCTCCGCGTCCGACATACCAAGAATCACCCTTTCAGCTGTCAGTATTCTCTTCCTCTTACTCTTCATTTATTACAGTACTGCCTCCCACGAAAAGTTCTATCTTCGCCCAAAATTCTGGAATCCTAGGACAGCTCCACCATATATGAATTTCGTCTCCCAATTCCTTATTACATCTTCCACACTTATTGCTATTTTGTTTTGATATTTTGTTTAATCTTTTTGGTGTCCTATACCATCTTGTTAGCAGTTTGTATTGTATTAATAGTACGCTTGTGTCGTGAATTTTACTCACGTTTTGCCACGTTACGCCATTTTTTTGAGAGATCTCTCTCCAAGTCTCTCTCCCAGCTACGACAAAACGGTGGCCAACCGGGGTCCCACAAGCCAGCAATAAAGTCGTAATAAATGGAAATCAGGCCTTTTGGGCACCTTCTAGTGTAAAAAATTTTTTTCCAGTGTATTTAATGTTTCTTTAATTTTTCTACCTGCCGATTCTAGTTTCATAATGTACCGGTAGCTATATACTTTATTTAGCCACCAGTATCCCTTTCCCACCCGCTCACAATCCAGACCGGCAATTTTTAATTCTTTATTACCCCGAATATCTATAATTCTAGTATCATAATCAATCTTGTTCCCATTAAACCAGTTTAGATTGCAAGCTGGTGGGAATTCCTTATTGTCTTTTAGTGATATTAAAGGTGATATCCCCTTTGATCTATCGCACATTTCAATAATCTGCCCGAGTGTCTTTAATATTGGCTTGATTAATATACTTCTTGTTGTTTTGTTCTTTGACGGGTAATCTGATGGGAAGTTACCGGTACATCGCATGTACATGTTCAAACTGCTCTCGATTGATCACTAGAACGATTTTCAGATATTACTTCACAAAATCAATACCAGTATAGATCGGAAGCAGATTGGACACGTGGGAAATAATCTGTGATACCGATTGATCTGACAGGAAGTTGCACCATATGTACCTGGCATTATTAGTGTCAGCACTTATACAAATTTTTGCATCAGCGTCTAGTGAATGAAACCATATATGTGAGTATGCAGAAAACAGTGTGATGTGGAAATTCTATGCGCACGGTCTTGAACATTTAGACACATGATTGGGCAAGTTTGGGAATTGCTCTATTTGACACAGAAAGTTGGGCAATTTTGGTAAAGGAGAGGAGAAAAAAAAATGCAGTTAGCTTGAAGCAAAAAGTCATACGGAAAAGGCACCCAGATCAGATCCACCTGTTAATTTGGCTAAGCATTTAGTCAAGTACAGAACACTATCAGATGATTATTAATTATGAAAGACTTTCTGAAAGGACAACTGTAAAAAAAGGGGCTATGGAGGCTGCCATAGTTATTTCCTTTTAAACAATACCAGTTGCTTGGAAGCCCTGCTGCTGATCTATTTGGCTGCAATAATGGCTGAATTACACCAGAAATAAGCATGCAGCTAATCTTGTCAGATACACCTGATCTGCTGCATGCTTGTTCAGGGTCTATGGCTAGAAGTATTAGTGGCAGATGATCAGCAGGACAACCAGGGAACTGGTATTGCTTAAAAGAAAAAAAAATATGGCAGCCTCCATATCACTCTTACCTTAGGTTTAATTTAAGCAATACCAGTTGCCTGGCTACCCTGCCGATCCTCTTTCTCTAATATTAGCCATAGTCCCTGAACAAGCATTTGTAGATCAGATGTATGCTTATTTCTGATGTTATTCAGACACTACAGCAGCCAAATAGACCAGCAGAACTGCCAGGCAACTGTTTTTTTTGTATTTTTTTTTATAAATAGGGCTGCCACCATAAAGCTTTCACTTCAGTTGTCTTTTATATGTAGATACATGCGAAGTACTGATGGCATCAGATGGGACAGCTGTAAACGGATGAGTTGGAAAGATGCAGTAAGGATTAGTTAGTAGCAGCATACCGGAATGAGCGAAAGCAGGAAGAGACTGGATTACGGTGGGCACTCCGTTAGCCAGAGGTGGCACTGCAGTGGCAGGAACAGAGGACACTAGAGGAGGAGACATCCCCACTACAGGGATGGGAGGCATTGGCACAGGGGCTACGGCTGCAAGAGGAGGTATGCCAGTGATTCCACCTATACCTGCAAAACACAAAACAGGGAACCCATGTGCAAACTGGCAAACAGAGAGGTCTCCTATAATCACACTAACCACTACAAAGAGCAGAGTACAAACCGCCACAGGTATGTAGAGACTTATAAGACAAACACAGGCATCCACGCCTGCTCTTAATTCCTCAATCAGCTGCCTTGAAGGGTAGCCACATGCAATTTCTCATCATGCTACGTCACTTTAGGTCCAACAGGAAATCATGTGACTGTCACCAGGTTCTTCCCTGTAACCTGGACTGCCAGGCTCTGCAATGTATTGCTTATGAGATTAGCAGTCCTGGTCATGCAAACTCTTTATTGGGTCTTGATGGAGGAAAGCAAAGGTCCAGGTGATGCCCAGCCCACAACGCAGTGCATCATTGCCCTGAGATTCAGCACCTTCCCTCCAGGAGGGGCGGGGTGAGGGGGGGAATGAACTGGGGAGGGATTAATTTTATTAATGTAAACAATGATTATTAGATGTTTGGAGAGGAAGGAGGATTTGTACATCTCCCTGTAGATCAAAAGCCATCAAAAAAGTCATCGGTCACAAAGGAAGCTGTAGAACCACAATAAGGCTCAGTTCCCACTACAGCGGAGAGCGGACTTTTTTGTCTGCTCATCAAGTAAGTGGACCCCAGTTCTGTGCAGTCCGCGATAATCCCAGAAGCATTCACTATATAGCCTATGGGTGAGCACAGCTGCCCTAGGCTCCAGCCGCATCACTGCGGACCAGTAGAGCGGACATTATACTGTCTACATATGATGTAGAAGTGTAGTGGGAATGGAGCCTAAAACTGGGTTCACAAACGTACGTCAAGTTTTTGAAAGTTGGGATCAGTTTTGTATGAGTTTTCTATGACTTGGTTCACACATAATTCTGTATATTTCTGGTCCAGTCCTGCCCTGTTAATGCACACATAAAAAAGTACAGTTCCAATCCTGTCAGGTAAAGCTGGAAATGTACACATTTAGGTGTGAAGCAAGCATTACACTTCCGTTATCACCGCCAACACAGGAAATGTAACTGATTATTTTTTCCACCAAGCTCTGTTGGAAAACAACAACCAGAAACTAAGATGCAACAAAATTCTTAATTTAACATTACATATACAGTGCCTTGTTTACATTATGACTAGAATTCATCTATGGACCAGCCCTTATCTAACATACTGTAAGGGCTGGTTCAGACGGACGCTTGCGGAGCGTTTACCGCAAGCGTTCGGACCGTCGCGGTAAACGCCTTCATTCAAGTGAATGAGAGCGTTTACACCAAGCTTTTGCGCGCTTTTACCCGAACGCGGCGTTCGGGTCCCGATTTTCGCGAGCGTTCGGGCTGCCCCTGGAAGCAACATGTAGCTTCCAGGGAGCGGCCAACCGCGACGGCTAATGTTCCCCTACGGGAAAAAAAAACCGCAACAGCATCACGACGCGACCGAAGGCTACTGAAAGCCTGACCGCTCAGCCGCCGCAACGCCCCCAGACGCGACGCTACGCAGACGTCCGTCTGAACCAGCCCTAAGGGCTGATTCACATGCACGCTTAACCACCGCGTCTAGTGTTCCCCTATGGGGACAAAAAAAACTCTGACTGCGACCGGAAGCCACTGAAAGCCGCCAAAAGCCTGAACGCCACACCGCCAAACGAGATGCCGCTGGAAGCCCACCAAGCGTCCGTGTGAACCAACCCTATCTGACAAGTCACTTATCTTAAAGAGAAACCATAACCAATAACAGTAGTAGGGTGGTTATATGTAAGGGTAAGTGTCATTTTCCGATCATCACAGGTGAGACAACACAGAGGAAAGCCCAGGAGCATACTCACTGAAAGGAGTGGGAGTGGGCACAGCGACTGGAGGACTCAGCATGGCAGCGGGGAGGGCGGAGGGCAGCGGGTAACCTTGCAGTTTTAATTTGATCAGTTTCATTGCTATGGAGAATTCCAGCTGGTCCATTTTACCATCATTGTTCATGTCAGCCAGAGCCCTGCATGGAAAGACAACATGACAACAATCACTATCCACACAGTAACATTGAGGGAAGTTATACCTTACGGTATACCTGAAGTAACATGAAGATAAAGATGAGAAATATATGTACATTCAGTACAAAACCTACTCAGAACTTGCCTGTGTTCACTCTTGCCCATTTTCACTGTAAGGATGAATAAATCAGAGCAGATGCAGCAAAACATTTGCAAACTTACAAATATTATAAAGTGCTTAGATAAACAATATCTATAGTTCTATTCCTAAACAGGACGGTCCTGCAAGTTGCAAGCCGGCTCAAGGGAAACTGGCACTCAATCTGCAGATTATTAATAGAGACTATGGGCCCGATCCAATTCACCTTCTCCTAAGTTTTCTCCTAGCAGATAATTTTTCATCTTCTGTTTAAAATAACTTTTCAGCACTCTGCCATTGAAAGTAGGTAAAAAAATTGCTGCCTAGACTGGCTAATATCCTCCCCACACTAATAGGCAATCATCAAGCAGGTTTTGTTAAACATAGATCTGCAGTAGCTAATATAAAGAAGGTACTGACAATCTTGGATTATACTAAATTATACCCAAAAACGTCTAAAAATTACGCTCTTCTATTGTTAGATGCCGAAAAGGCATTTGACAATGTAAGATGGCAATGGCTACAAAGCGTCCTTTCCAACATGACTTTTTCAGGCCCTTTTATATTAATGAAGCCTTACAAAAGTCACCAACTTCACAAATATATACAGCAGGATTCCTATCCCCAAAATTTCCTCAACAAAAAGGAACAAGGCAGGGGTGTGCATTGTCACCCCTATTGTTCAATCTTGCAATAGAATCCATGGCTAAAATCTTACACAAAAGAATTAAAGGAAACCAGGTGGGAAAAGTAGAATTAACACAAATGTTATTCGCCGATGATTCTATTCATGGCCAAACCTCAGGAGCAAATTGGAATAGTATTTGAACTTATTAAAGAAATAGGTGCTGTAAGTGGTTTCAAGGTAAACCAAAATAAAAGCGAATTAACCACTTAAGGACCGGGCTTGTTTTTCATGATCTGTGCTACGTGGGCTCTCCAGCCCACAGCACAGATCACCTTGCAGGGCGACCAGACTCCCCCCCCCCCCCCCCTCCTTTTTCCCCACTAGGGGGATGTCGTGCTAGGGGGGAAGGGGGGGGGGGTCTGATCGCCGCTGGCTATTTTGGTTTAGCCGGGGAGGGGGTGTGTGTGTTATAGAATTATAAAGTGCAAAAAATTGGAACCATGAAAGTGCATATAGTGCTACACAAACAAACAATCATTCAACATATGCAATAACTGTGCAACCTATCAGACTAAAAGTGCAGTTTAAATACTGTCAGTCACTAATGACCAAGTGGAAGTGCTTCCACTTGGTCATTAGTGACTGACAGTATTTAAACTTAATCTGATAGGTTGCACAGTTATTGCATATGTTGAATGATTGTTTGTTTGTTTGTGTAGCACTATATGCACTCTCATGGTTCCAATTTTTTGCACTTTATAATTCTTACTGAACCCGGGTTCATCCACGAGGGGGCTCATTCTCTGAGCCCCCTGTGGTTACAGGTTATACATCCACTGAGACTGAACATAATAGATTATTATATCTAGCAGGCCCATTATGTTGAATATGGCTGGAAATACAATATTATGCTGTTTTTAGATGTTTTTAATTTTTTGTGTATCATTGATATGTGTTTGCAAAGCTTGTAATCAAAATATATTTTTTTTGATTGATACATATGGTCTGCAGTGGTGCTGTGTATAGGGGTATCTTTTCTCTTTAGTACCATCTATTTAATCTTGACGGAATGTATACCTTACAACATAAGGGAAAGCTTACAAAGTCCCACCGGCGTACCTACCGGGGATGCGACCCCCTCAGCCGCAGGGGGGCCCGGGGCTGCTCTGGGGCCCGCTCACTGTGCGTTAGGGGAGCGCTGCTCTGGACCCCCCAACTGGCCGCAGCGTCTAATAGACGCTGCGCCAGTTCATTCCCCGCAGCCCCGCTCCAACAGCCTGCATAGTCTCCGGCAGGCAGAGCAGGGCTACGGCAAGATGGCCGCCGAAGAAGCCCTACACTGGAGACTATTTGTGTCTCTAGTACAGGGCTTTGGCAGCCATCTTGCTGTAGCCCTGCACTCTGCCTGTCAGCGCGGGAGATGTGCTGCAGGAGGACTCGGGGAGCTGCGAGCCAGATGCCGGGAGAGGAGAAGACTTCTGTCAGGTAAGTGAATTGTTTTTTTTTCACAGGTGCATTTTTTTTTCTAGTGTCTGCTGCCCACATTGTGATTTTCTGGTGTCTGCTGCCCACATTGCGATTTTCTGGTGTCTGCTGCCCACATTGCGATTTTCTGGTGTCTGCTGCCCACATTGCGATTTTCTGGTGTCTGCTGCCCACATTGCGATTTTCTGGTGTCTGCTGCCCACATTGCGATTTTTTGGTGTCTGCTGCCCACATTGCGATTTTCTGGTGTCTGCTGCCCACATTGCGATTTTCTGGTGTCTGCTGCCCACATTGCGATTTTCTGGTCACTGCTGCCCACATTGCGATTTTCTGGTCACTGCTGCCCACATTGCGATTTTCAGGTGTCTGCTGCCCACATTACGATTTTCAGGCGTCTGCTGCCCACATTACGATTTTCAGGTGTCTGCTGCCCACATTGCGATTTTTAGGTGTCTGCTGCCCACAATGCGATTTTCAGGTGTCTGCTGCCCACAATGCGATTTTCAGGCGTCTGCTGCCCACATTGCGATTTTCAGGTGTCTGCTGCCCACATTACGATTTTCTGGTGAACACTGCCCACGTTACGATTGTCTGGTGAATGCTGTCCATGTTACAATTTTCTGGTGAACGCTGCCCACATTACGATTTTCTGGTGAACTCTGCCCACATTACGATTTTCTGTCCCACATTACGATATTCTGGTGAACGCTGCCCACATTACGATTGTCTGGTGAATGCTGTCCACGTTACAATTTTCTGGTGATTGGTGCCCACATTACGATTTTCTGGTGACTGGTGCCCACATTACGATTTTCTGGTGAACTCTGCCCACATTACGATTTTCTGGCCCACATTACGATTGTCTGGTAAAATGCTGCCCACTTTACAATTAATTTACAGTGAAACGCTGCCCCATTACGATTATTTGGCACCTATGGGGGGGGGGGGGGGGGGGGGGGGCCCATCCAAATATTCGCAGGGGGGCCCAGTGATTTCTAGTTACGCCCCTGCAAAGTCCCTCTTTAAAAAAAAGGAAGAGGTATGTACCATATGTGTATAACAAAGAAGAGATCCAAAACATTATGGAACCCTTTTATTACACAGAATGGTACGCAACCATGGACCTACTATATAAACCCCAGCGCCGGGGTTTTACAATTGATTTATATTTGCTTTGTTAAATGGACCCTGTACAAACTTTAAGCCTTATGCTGGGCATACACGGTAGGATTCTACCTTATCAATCGAGCCACTGATGGCTCGATTGATAATTTCCGACAGGTCCGATGACCCGCTGGATCGATTCCCGCTCGATCCCCACGGCAAACAATAGCGGGGAATCGAGAGGAAGATAAGGAGCGCCCGCGGGGCCGACCGGAAATCGATCCGGATGGCGGCGGGGACGCAGCGGGAGTCGATCCGGCAGCTAATCGAGCCGCTGGTCGACTCGTGTATGCCCAGCATAAGATCCTAAGCTATACCTGTGTAAAGGGTGTCTATAATATGTTCACTAGCATAAGACTTTTGACATATTGGCCCTGGGCCTTAATGTCTCAAACAAATTTTGTTATACTATGAAAAAGCAAAAATTGCTGCCAAAATGTCTGAGCATTTTCTTGCTTGCTAGTGGCGTAATAGGCATTTTATTTATAATGTACAGTGGTTTGCAAAAGTATACGGCCCCCTTGAAGTTTTCCACATTTTTCCATATTACTGCCAAAAACATGAATCAATTTTATTGGAATTCCACATGAAAGACCAATACAAAGTGGTGTACACGTGAGAAGGGGAACAAAAATCATACGTTTCCAAAACATTTTTTTTTACAAATAAATAACTGCAAAGTGGGGTGTGCGTAATTATTCAGCCCCCTTTGGTCTGAGTGCAGTCAGTTGCCCATAGACATTGCCTGATGAGTGCTAATGACTAAATAGAGTGCACCTGTGTGTAATCTAATGTCAGTACAAATACAGCTGCTTTCTGACTGCCTCAGGAGGTTGTCTAAGAGAA
The DNA here is from genome assembly GCF_040937935.1 of Hyperolius riggenbachi. NCBI lineage: Eukaryota > Metazoa > Chordata > Amphibia > Anura > Hyperoliidae > Hyperolius > Hyperolius riggenbachi. The sequence goes on from NC_090647.1 coordinate 496,709,467, forward strand.
TATTGGGAGCAACAACACCATGAAGTCCAAAGAACACACCAGACAGGTCAGGGATAAAGTTATTGAGAAATTTAAAGCAGGCTTAGGCTACAAAAAGATTTCCAAAGCCTTTAACATCCCACGGAGCACTGTTCAAGCGATCATTCAGAAATGGAAGGAGTAAACCTACCAAGACAAGGCCGTGCACCTAAACTCACAGGCCGAACAAGGAGAGTGAAATGCAGTCAAGAGGCCCATGGTGATCTACAGCTCAAGTGGGGGAATCTGTCCATAGGACAACTATTAGTCATGCACTAAACAAAGTTGGCCTATGGAAGAGTGGCAAGAAGAAAGCCATTAACAGAAAAGCATAAGAAGTCCTGTTTGCAGTTTGCCACAAGCCATGTGGGGGACACAGCAAACGTGGAAGAGGGTGCTCTGGTCAGATGAGACCAAAATGGAACTTTTTGGCCAAAATGCAAAACGCTATGTGTGGCGGAAAACTAACGCTGCAATTCACTCTGAACACACCATCCCCACTGTCAAATATGGTGGTGGCAGCATCATGCTCTGGGGGTGCTTCTCTTCAGCAGGGACAGGGAAGCTGGTCAGAATTGATGGGAAGATGGATGGAGCCAAATACAGGGCAATCTTGGAAGAAAATCTCTTGGAGTCTACAAAAGACTTGAGACTGGGGGCGGAGGTTCACCTTCCAGCAGGACAACGACCCTAAACATAAAGCCAGGGCAACAATGGAATGGTTTAAAACAAAACATATCCATGTGTTAGGCTGGCCCAGTCAAAGTCCAGATCTAAATCCAATCGAAAAACTGTGGCAAGATCTGAAAACTACTGTTCACAAACGTTGTCCCTCTAATCTGACTGAGCTGGAGCTTTTGCAAACCAATGTAAAAATATCACCTAGGAGAAAAAGTGAATTGGGTTGGACCCTATGGCCCTTAGGCCCGGTTCACATTAGGCCTGGATCGGAAGGGAACAGATCATAAAGGATGGGAACAGATCTAAGGTTAACCTATGGATCCGTTTACATCTGTCCGTTTTAACAGATCAATTCCACTGAACGGACCGCAACTTTGGTTCTGCAGCAGTTTTTCCGGACCTCTGAGCCCAGCGGAACGGAAACAAAAGCTGATGCCCTGCATTGGGGGCGATGAGAAAACAGAACGTTTCTTCACACTAGTGAAGAAACGGACTGTTCTAAATAGAAAATACACTTCGGTGATGGGTGTCTGGAGGGGATGTGCGGAAACGGAGCGGATCCGATCGACCGGTGATCAGATCCATTTTCACGGATCCGTTTGCCACTTCCATGCAAGTGTGAACCGGGACTTATTCAATTCACTTTTTCTCCTATGTTTTCCCCTAGGAGATAAGTTTTCCTCTGCTGTGCAACTGTTTGTGGGGCAATAATTTATATACATATTAATCAATGGTGAATTAATCTTTTAAAAAGAGACTAACAAAAAAAAAGTTCCCCTGGGGGGTACTCACCTCAGTAGGGAGAAGCCTCTAAATCCTAATGAGGCTTCCCCCGTCCTCATGTATCCCACGCGGTCTCGCTGCAGCCCACGGAACGAACAGCAGACAATTTGTCAGGTTGTGCAATATTTACCTTTCCAGCGGGGGCGCTGTTGCAGCTCTTCACTCGGAAATAGCCGATCTCTGTCGGGTCCGCTCTACTATGCAGGCGCAGGAGACTTGCGCCTGTGCAGTAGAGCGGCCCGACAGCGGCCAGCTATTTCCGCCTATCTCTGAGCGGAGAGCCGATACTGCGCCTGCGCTGGAGCCGGGAAGGTAAATATTTACATCCTCGCTGGTCGGAGGGGCACAGCGAGACCGCCGTGGGACAAAGGAGGACGGGGGAAGCCTCGATAGGATCGGAGGCTTCCCGCACCCAGGTGAGTACCCTCCAGGGGAACTTTTTTTTGTTACAGTGTTTCTTTAAGATTTTATAATCATCCCGCTTTAAAGCAGGCCTGAACTCTTACACAGGAGAGATGGAAAACACAGAGAAATCCACCCTGTGTTTGTTACTAGAGAACAGCCTGTCTAATCCTCCCTTCTCAGCAAGTAATGAGCCAGTGTAATTTGAGCTCCCAGCTATCTGCCAACTGTGCCAAGTTGAGAGCTAATTTGTAAACACAGAAGGTTAACCCTTCACGTACTCCCAGGATACCAGGAAGTAACTACACTGCAGCATCTCTGAAGGAAATCTATTATCTGTAACAAGGAAATGTTTTTCTGTAAAGGTTATTATGCGGTTGCTTAGCTCTTAGAGCAGAGAGGAAGTTATGAGTTCAGGTTTTAACAATACTATTTTATAGAAACTGCAGGTCACAGACCCCACTGCTGCAGGAAGTCCAAAAAGCCTCAAAACCAAAAGAGGTCCTGCTTTTAAAGGGTGTAACCAACCAGAGTGGGATACAAGCGTACGCTGCATCTGCTGTTCACAATTACAATATATACTCCATTAGTGCCAGTCCCCATTCAGCTAAGCCAACACACATTACAGCTGCCTAACAAGAGTCGGTTTATGAGAAGTGCGCTGATTTCTGTAAGATATTTTGGCAGACTTCCCAGTGCGGATAAATGGAATAAATCACAAGTTCAGTGAGAGCAGCAAACGTTCATAGTAAATGGATTTCTCTACAGAAATCTGTACATGTAATGCCTGCAACAATTTCTCACTTATCTCCAGAGTAAAATAAGCAAGCTGGCTGAGGAGGAGCCATAAGACGGGATGAGGGAGTTTACGTGGTTAGTGGGCTCATAATTGCCAGCCAGTGTGCAGTTCCAGCAACCATCATCCTCGACAGGCCTGTAACACACCTCAACCCAGCGATCTCAGGGGTTTTGCTGCAATGAGTGCAGAATGTAGTGCTGGAGTTGCTTGGCAGGGAATCTGTGGCCATGTACCTGCTGCTGCTGCAGCAGCAGCAACATCTTCTTACTCTAGTATAGAAAGGCCATGATAAGAGGTTCCCTGTGGCCTGTACTGCAATTATGTAATGTAGAATGTCTGGCCATGGCAGTCAGGTAACTGCCATTTCAGGCTATATGCTTGTTAAAGAGGAACTGAAGTAAGAGGTATACGGAGGCTGACATATTTATTTCCTTTTAATCAATACCAGTTGCCTGGCAGCCCTGCTGATCCTCTGCTTCTAATACTGTTAGCCATAGCCCCTGAACAAGCATGCAGCAGATCAGGTGTTTCAGACTTTAAAGTCAGATCTGACAAGACTAGCTGCATGCTTGTTTCTGGTGTTATTCAGATACTACTGCAGAGAAATAGACCAGCTGGGCTGCCAGGCAACTGGTATTGATTAAAATGAAATAAATATGGCAGCCTCCGTATACCTCTTACTTCAGTTCCCCTTTAAAGGAAATGTACTGAGAAGAATGCAAGTTGTCATCCTTTATTTATTTAAACTGACAGCCAGGCAAGCAGGATTTGTTAACCACCCTGGCGTTCTGATTAAATCGCCAGGGTGGCTGCGGGAGGGTTTTTTTTAAATTAAAAAAAAACTATTCCATGCAGCCAACTGAAAGTTGGCTGCATGAAAGCCCACTAGAGGACGCTCCGGAGGCGTTCTTCCGATCGCCTCCGGCGGCCAGAAGTAACACGGAAGGCCGCAATAAGCGGCCTTCCGTGTTTCGCTTACCTCGTCGCCATGGCGACGAGCGGAGTGACGTCATGGACGTCAGCCGACGTCCTGACGTCAGCCGCCTCCGATCCAGCCCTTAGCGCTGGCCGGAACTGTTTGTTCCGGCTACGCTGGGCTCGGGCGGCTGGGGGGACCCCTCTTTCGCCGCTGCAGCGGCGATCAGGCAGCACACGCGGCTGGCAAAGTGCCGGCTGCGTGTGCTGCTTTTTATTTCAATGAAATCGGCCCAGCAGGGCCTGAGCGGCAGCCTCTGGCGGTGTTGGACGAGCTGAGCTCGTCCAGACCGCTCAGCAGGTTAAACAAGAGTTTGACTACAGGACAACTGCACTCACTAGCATATGCTGCTATGTGTCTTCAGCTAGCACTCTGTTCAAATATACAGGTAGTTCCGATTTAACGAACGAGATAGGGACTGTAGGCTCGTTCTTTTCCTGAATCCGTCCTTAAGTCGAAACGCTGTGCCTTCTCTGTCCCTGTGCTTCCAGTGTCCCCCTCTGTGTCTCCATGTGCCCCCCATGCCCCCTAAATCAGAGTATGCGCAGCAGAAGCGATTACAAGTCTCACCTCATCCATGGCGGCTCCGGGCCAATCAGCGGCGTCCTCTCACCCCTCCCCATTCCTCCCAGCGGCTTCACTAGTAGCATCGCATAATGACGCAATCAGAAGGAGCCGCGGGGGGCTCATTTTGATTTTGTCATTTTGCGACGCTAGGGAAGCCGCTGGGAGGAACACGGAGGGGAGAGAGGACGCCGCTGATTGGCCCGGAGCCGCCATGGAAGAGGTGAGACTTGTAGTCGCTTCTGCTGCGCATACTCTGCATTAGGAAAGGGGGCATAAGAGGTAGTCCCCAGGCTGCTTGACATCATCGCGGTGGGTCGGCGGGCGTTCGTAAGTCGGGTGTTCGTAACCTGGGGACTACCTGTACCTGTTCACTTGGGCACTGATCAGCCAGCCACAGATAGAATACAATTAAAGGAAAACTGAAGTGAGAAGAATTTGGAGGCTACCATATTTATTTCCTTCTAAACAATACCAGTTGCCTGGCTGTCCTGCTGGTCTATTCAGCTGCGGTAGAGTCTGAATAACACCAGAAAGAAACATGCAGCTAATCTTAATATTAGAAACGCCTGATCTGCTGCATGCTTGTTCAGGGTCTATGGCTAGAAGTATTAGAGGCAGAGGATCAGCAGGACTGCCAGGCAACTGGTATTGCTTCTTAAAAAGAAAAAAAATGGCAGCCTCCATATACCTCTCACTACAGTTGCCCTTTAAATACACACGCCTAATATTGTACAAGACCCCTAATATTGGCCTGACCCATTCAGAAATTGACTCCAGGAGATCTCTGAAGGAGCTCTGAAGCACCTGGCACCAGGGACACAGTAGTGAAAGGAATATGAAGGCTGCATTTTTCCCTTTTAAATTATGCCAGTTTCCAGACAGTCCTGCTGATCCTGGTTTTTCTTAATGTGCCCATTACTGGTAAACGATTTCTCTCAGCTGTGATTATTGGGTCAGATTTGCAGGATCATAAATAATCAAAAGGCAATTATCGATTAGTCCCATAAAAAGGATCAACTAGGGCACTTTTGATCTTTAGATAACATAGAATCATTTCACATCGATGTTCTCAATATATCGCCTAGTGGTGGCTGGATTGTGTAATGGTTAAGGGCTCTGCCTCTGACACAGGAGACCAGGGTTCAAATCTCAGCTCTGCCTGATCAGTAAGCCAGCACCTATTCAGTAGGAGACCTTGGGCAAGTCTCCCTAACACTGCTACAGCCTATAGAGCGCATCCTAGTGGCTGCAGCTCTGGTGCTTTGAGTCCGCCAGGAGAAAAGCACGATATAAGTGTTTGTCTTTATCTTTTACTGTACAATATGATGGTAAAAATATGATCGAATGATTGCATCTGGGAAAAATACTATACCGTTAATGGGCAACTTTATACTTTCAGCCTCAGAATGAGTGTGAACATCAGGTGCTGTGATTAAAGTGGTATTGTCATCAAAAAATATTTTGCTTCTAAAGCATTAAACACATTAAACACACTCACTGAAGCGGATATTGCTGACTGCAGGATAAATTATCAGATGTACTCTTAAGGACCAGGCACATTTCTAAAGGATTACACCAGGGCGATCAGACTTCCCCTTTTTTCCCACTAGGGGGATGTCCTGCTGGGGGGGTCTGATCCCCGCCGGTCATCGATGAGTAGCGGGGGGGGGCTCCTCAAAGCCCCCCTCCGCAACGTTTTCCACCCTCTCCCGGATTACCTCCCTCCCCTCCTTTCCTAAGGCTGCGCAGGACGGATATCCGTCCTGCGCATTGTGGGATAGGCTTCAGCCTATCATATGCCGGCGATCCCCGGCCAATCAGAGGCCGGGGATCGCCGATCTGACTTACGGCGCTGCTGCGCAGCAACGCCGTATGATGTAAAAGGCGGGGATTTCTTCCCCGCGTGTTTACATTACGTGTGCGAGCCGCGATCGGTGGCTCGCACACTGTTCACGGAGACATCCTCCGTGAACTGGCATGGAAAGGCCGCTCGTACGAGCGGCCGTTTCCATGCTATTCCACTAACGACCAGGCACCGCCTATCGGCGTTAGCTGGTCGTTAAGTGGTTTTAAGATGAGTACCCACCTGTGATTGATGTCGCCCATTAGGGTTTAAGTCGCGATCCCCTTGCGCGACATTACTGGGTCAGGTGCACAGGCAGCGTACTGTGTTGCTATGCGGGGGGATGGAGCAGCGCATGCGTGACATCACGCAGCCGGCAGGGGAGCGGCATGAACAATGGAATCACCTGTCACTGGGGGTGAGTAGATCTGCCAGGTGAATTGCTTGCGTGTCACCAGCCGCTGTACACATGCCTGATTATCAGCTCAGGTGGTCGTTGCCATCCACCTCAGCTGACTTTAGTCAGGCATGTGACGAGGTTTTAGATAAGTAATAAGCAAGCAAATCTAATATGTAAAAGTTCTCTGCTCCCCCCTGGATACAGAAGCGTTTCTGCCTTGTTTACACAGTGTATACATCTCCAGCAGCAATGGCAGGTTTATCAATTAGCAGCTAACGCATGAGTTTTAACCCTTAAAAACCAGTCACATGGTTTTAGCTCCATGTTCTCCCCAGAATTTTTTTCCAGCCGGGTGGCATGAAAAAGTAGCCGGGTGGGGGGAGATGAGAATGCAGGGCCGATGCTTCTGTGAGCAACTCTGCTTCCAGCAGAGGAGGAGATGAGCCGATGACAGCCGGGTGGTCACCAAAACTAGCCGGGTGGAGCACCCGGCTAAAAGAGCCTGGGGAGAACACTGCGAGCTGTTAATGCTATGCTGCTTTTAATGAAATTTTATGACAATTTCATTTTAAAGTCTAGCTATATATGCCGCATGCTTGTTTTAAAAGTGTGCAATTAAAACACTACTGCAGCCAAAAAGATCAGCATGCCTGCCAGGTATTTGGCATTCTTTAAAAGGAAATAAATATGGCAGCCGTTATATCCCCGATAGTATTAGTCATGTCTAGAACTCATGGCAAAGCATGTGATCTGCTAGTCATGATCATGATTTGCTAATCACGATCATGTGCTAAAGCAGGATGTGATCACAGCAAATCAAAGCTTTGCAAATCTGTCAGCTGATCAAACAAGTCACCTGCTTCTCCATGAGTTCTCCTACACAAGACCATCACATCCCCCTGGCAATAATCTTCCATTTCTCCATGGTCCAGCTCAGATGCTCATAGCAAGAACATTTTGGAGACTCCGTTGTCTAGCCTTCAGAATTTGATCCTTGGCATTCGCTCAGATGATGATCGGTGTGTATGACTGGGATGTATACAGTGAGCAGATCAGGAGTTACAATTCCCACCAGCTCAATGTTTGCTGCAGGTGAGTGACTCAGACATTCCTGGAGGTCAAAATTCAGTGCGACAGCAAAACAGTAACATTTTTCAAATGAGAATAAAGGTGGCGTCTCGCATAATCCTGTTATCACAGATCTCTATTTTCCTACTGAAACGCTTTCAATCATAAAAACAGCAAAAGTAAAGAAACGTTTTGCAAGAAAAAAAATGAGTAACAAATTATTCATCAAGTATGGCAACAATTTGGCAATTGAAAACTGCTGATAATCAGTCAAAAGTCTCTGTTTTATAATGAATAAGCTGTCTGGTGATCCTGGCCACTTGTGGGTAGACACACTATAAGGGCTTAAATAATCGACAGAACATCTTTACATTTTAACCAGTACATTTTTGAGGTTATAGGAGTTGCCAACGTTAAGCAGAGAACAGACACAAGCAGCAGTTTAGTTTAAATGTTAAACGTATGTCTTAATTAAAGAAAGTACAGTAGAAAAGAAAAGAAGAAAGAGACCAAAAAAATAAAAAAATGAATAGGTGATAAGTATCTCCCATAATCATAAGATATATGAAAGATCCAGAGTGAATAGTCACCGTATCTCAGGTTTGAATAGTTGTTAAGGTACCCATGTATCGAGCAATCTCTCTCTGATCAAATCTGATCAGAGAGATGTGTTGGCCGCTATAAGCCGCAGGCTGATTCCTGACAAATTTCAGCATGAAATCTTACCGCAGTTGGCCTTGGGTCGCGCCCTGTGGGCAATGCATGTGGAGTCACACATCCGGGGGAGGAGTCTGGACACTGCGGCGACACTGGACAGGTAAAGGATTAATGCAGGGACGTGTGTGTGTGTGGGGGGGGGGGGGGGTGTCAACATCGATCAGGCATGCTCTTGGCGGCACCAATTTTCATCTGACTCGATTACCGAATTGGATGGTCGACTGGCTGCCAAGTCGTCTGATGAATGGCCACCTTTAGATATGCTACATCACCTGGTGAGTGACATGGTTCGTTTATGTTAGCAGGTATAGTACAATTGATCTGAGGTGTAAATATTGGTCTATTGGATCCGTTTTTTTGAAAAGAAAGGGATAAAATGTGTAAAATATTCTGGTAGGTCTCACAGGTTGTCCTTTTATCTTGGCCACTCACAACTGAACAGACGCAAGAAGTCCAAGCACTCAAATACCTAAACTAATAACTAGTCAGCGTGGTATGGAGCATTATTTTATATTGAAAATGCCATTCAAGCATTGATAAAGCCTGTGCAGTCACCGTTTGCTAGATACATTAGAGAAGAAGATCTGTATCTTTTTATTGAACGGTTACCAATGAGGATCAGGTAGGAAGTAACTTTGGTGGATATGAAGTTTTCGGTTTTAAAACTAAAACTCCAAATCGCTCCTGCTGCCTGTTTAGTGATATCCCCCCACTCCAACGCATGGACCCCCTCTCCATTATAGCAACTGGTGCTAAAAACTCTACCCCCATATCAAATCATTTCCGGATACTTTCCGCCAAACTCTTAAAGTTTGGGATACTGCACATAAATTTCTTGAACCAGATGCCCCTATGAAGTTTACCCCTCTCTGGGAAAATCGAGGCCTTCCTGAAATCCGTAAACTCCCCAATGGTAGACTATGGATTAACCGAGGTATACTTTATGTGCACCAGGTTATTGACTCTGGATCTATTGTCCCTTTTGAGCAACTAGCGGCCAAATTCCAATTGCCATCATCTATGCAATTCTACTACATACAATTATCGCATGCCCTAAAAACTCAGTTTCCTACACTACCACCTACTCTTTTTGACTCTGGCATACTTAACATTGTCACTGGCTCCTCTTCCAATCAATTAATTTCTGCCTTGTACTCTGCCATTATGATAACTGGTGCCACGCGTAGAGCCTTTGTTAAGAAATCTCAGTGGGTGCAGGATCTTGGAGAGATCTCCGATGAAGATTGGGAGGAGGCTCTTGGAGATTCTGCCAGGGTTTCCCCCCACATACCAGATAGACTACTTAGTCTCTACGTGATACATAGGGCCTACCTTACTCCAATCCGACTGGCTAAGTTTCGACCCGGATACTCACCTCTATGTCCTAAATGTGCCCTAACCCAGGGCACTTTCTATCACATGATTTGGTCCTGCCCTGAGGTGAACCTCTATTGGCAACAAATTATAAAATTTCTAAACGATAAAATGGGTTGTCCAGTGACACTTGATCCCAAACTTTGTTTGCTTAACTTGCTCCCACACAACACCTATAACAAATTTACTAAACTTTTCCTACTTAACGTGCTTCATGTTGCCCGCAAGGTTCTCACTCAGGCCTAGATACAGCCACTGGTTCCCGATCTATCTGACTGGATTAGAGTCATAAAAACCATGCTACCATTCCACAAAGCATTATACACCCGCAGGGGAGCAGAACGTAAGTTCCACTCTATTTGGGACACTTGGATCACTTCCCGCTACACTCGTTTTAGGGGCTAATCCCTGTGAACGGACCATGTAACTACACGGAACTTGTTGTGTGGTGGGGGATTCCCTCCTGGATCTCGGCTGTATATGTATATATTTTTGTTTTTTGTTGGGTCTGCTTTATGTTAATTAGCATATAACATGTCACTTTGTTGGTTAATCTCTCCTCATCTAAAGTAAGACTGTGACTATTCTCTTGCAGGTTTCTTCCTTTACATCTAAATCAACACCTTATAATAATGTTTTTTACATTTCTTCCCTCCTCTTTGTACCACTTACCTGCAATTGTACCATGCAAGCCGTCTGCGTACGGTTGACACCTGTATGTCTTATTCACACCCTCAATAAAGATGACTTAAGTTAAAAAAAAAACTAAAACTCCAGTACAATCTCCTAAATGACCGCAGTTGGGTCAACCCACATTTGTACTTCCTTCTACGGTTCCCTGGTTTTCCAGTCAACAAAGCAATGGAAGCACCGGCACTATAGAGATTCATGCTACAGTTGTGTCACACCTTCTCCACTCATTCAGGGCCGGATTTACCATAAGGCACGTGCCTACAGGCGCCTGATGATGGAAAGGCAGCTCATTCCCCTTCCTGAGCATGACCTTCCCTATGCAGAGTCCCGAGCAGAATGTAAATGAAAGGTTGCTCACCCAGCTCTCGGCATTCCACTGACTAGATCTCCCTTCAATCAGGGGCACCTCTAGCTACTTAATGCAGAGGGTACCTCTGGCTACAGGGACACCTACAGTAAGGGAGAAGTAACGCTGGGACAGCCACCACACTTGCGGTGCAGTTCGGTAGGTTCATGGAGGGTGAAGTCTAGGGCACCAGGACATCTGTGCCTATAGGCTCCTGTGATCTAAATCTGGGCCTGCACTCATTACAATGGAAAAGGCCAGCACTGTTGGTAACTGTAGTACCAAGCCTGCCGCCCCCCTCCTGTACATAATGTGCAGCTCCCATACTTTGGCCCATGAGACAAAAATTAATGCATCAGTCACAGGATTGTTATTTAGAACATGCAGCTTTACAGCACATTACTGGCTGCAGTTTTAGACCAGATTAGGTTTTACTGGAATGCAGGTTTCAAAAAGTATTTTATCTGAATCTGTTCAAGCTATGCAAGACAAATAACAAAAAAATATTACACTTGAAGCATCCTCCTATTGCCTTCAGGGCTCCAGAATCCTGTGGTTCACTACTTCAATAGGGGAAACAATTGAATTGGCTTATTTTTGTTATCATAACATAATGGGGGTGGGGACAACACTAGTGTTATCTCACCAGGATGGGACAAAAGTCAGTGGAAAGCGTTCTCCAATTACAACCAAAAAGTAAGGGTGCACATACATTACTCAACTTTCAGCATCAATATCCATCAAAAAATTGGTCAAAAGGATTGATCGGGCATGCTGGAAAATCTTGACTGCAAGGGCTTGATCAGGTGCATGGTGGTACAATGAGGAGTACTACTCCTGTGGTGGTACTGCACAGAAGTACTTCCTGGGTCGAGGCTTAAGTTCCGATTGGAGGAAGCTAGCGGAGGCGGGAAGAGCAGCATGTAATGGAGGACACTGATTGACATTTGTTGCTAGCCTGGTGCTATGTATCATGGTGGGGACAGCAGAGCCCGTGGGGGGGACTGGCGGCAGCAGAAAAAGGACACAGAGGCATGTTATCATGCACAGAGCATGCCTCTGTGTCTTATTAAGATTAATAACTGCACAGATCAACCGTAGCCTTTACATATCTTAACAAGGACTATAGCACATTATTAGATTTGGAATATGGTTCTTGACTATGAAAATATAGGTAACCAACACCAGTAAATTAATAAAGAGGTGACTATTTTATGGTTGCAGGTATCTTAAAGTGGATCCGAGATGAACTTTTACTCATTGCATAATTGTGTTCCTGTCATATAGTTTATACAGCATTCCTCAAGCCAAATACTTTTTTGTTTTTGTTTTAATACTCAAATTCCCTATAAACTAAGCAAGCCACACCCACAGGTTTTCAGAGAGCCAAGGCTCTTTCAGACAGTAGCAAGGGCTCATGGGAGCTCAGTCTGGGCAGGAGGAGGGGGAGGTATTACTAGGCAGAGATTTCAGAGGCAAAGGGGAGGAGGGAGGAGGAGGGGGGGGGGATTAGGTTTTTTGCTCAAGATGCAGATAAGCCTGCCTCTGTGTAATGTTTACAAACAACATAGCTGCTGTCATTGTATCACAGAAAGAAATAATCGTATTCTATTAAAGCTGTTTGCAGATAGATTTGCCGTGTAAACTATCTAAACTTTAGACAAGTTACTTGTTATAGTTCGTTTTTCATCTCGGATCCGCTTTAAGCAGCTTGGAATATAATGTGTGGTCTTCTGGTGATGCCAGGGACCACTCTAGATGCCCAGCATATTTAGAGAGAGTTGACCACGAATGTTCCACAGTGCAAGACTATGAAGCAGTCGGCACAAGGCACAAGTTATACAAACCAAATGTCAAGTATTGTGCTCAGCTAGACCCACGGGATCTATAGGTGAGAGGTACAAGGCTAGGTAGCCATTTAGAATACATTGTAAGCCTTTGGCAGGGCGCTTCTCCTTGTGTATCATCATACTTGACTGTGCACTCTACCCACAGAATAACCTGAACTTGTATTATTGTATGATCTGGCATTGTGTGTCTTATTGCTTATGCACCCCTTATTGTCTGTCACCTTATTTATTGCCCAGAGCTCCAAAATATGTTGACGCTAAAAATCCAATAATAATAATAATATTCCACAGTGCATCTATGTATTGAATAACTGGGCATGAAATGTATTCTGTTTATACTGAGTGCATTTTTAAGTGGAACCATAGTAAAAATATCCTATCTTTCACCTGTGGAATGGCATTGCCATGAACAAAAGACAGGGTGGCAGGCTAAAATACATTAGCGCTTGCTGCAACATCTTACAATTCTCAGTAAGTGGAAGTTCTTTTTAGATTGTGCATGCGCAGGCAGGCGCGCTCTGGTCCCTGGGAGTGTTCTGTGCAGTACTGCTGCGCCTGCGGATATTGCTCCCAGGGACAGGAGCACAACAGGGGAGCGCACCTGGCCACACATGCGCGACTAAGCGCAACTCGGCTAGGCTTTTGGGGTGAATTGCTGGGGACCAGAGCCACCCGGGGAGATGGCGAGGGACGAGCGGCCCTAAGGGGGCTTAAGGAAGCCCCAGGTAAGCTTCTCGTCTCAGGTACACTTTCAACATTATTATTCCCTGTGCAATACTCACCAGATCTGAGCGAGAACAGGAGGATGGAGCCCTGATTGGAGGAAGAAATTTCTGGCCTGGTCTCCTGCAATGAACAATAAACAAGGCATAAAAAAAAGGTAGGGTAAACATGTGACAGCAAATGATACGATACTAATAAAACTTGATGATATTACTATAACTAAACTGTGTGCTTAGACTAAATCAGTCATCATCATCACATGCTTCTCAAAGACTTTCAAAATCAAACCCAGTTCTAAATATACTGTATACCACTAAGGACTTCTACTGTGAACGGCAAAAAAATGCAGTAATCAAAAAAAAACACCCACTAACAATGCGATAGGCTAAAAGGGGTTTTTATGCACAGTGGAAGATATGCACAGAGGAAGGAACTGATTGTTTGGCAACAGCATTTTATCTCCTGCAATGCCTTGAAATTTACAGACAGGAAACTGCCATAGCCAAGTCAAAAATGGTTTGTCAATGTCAATTCACAAAATATCACATGCGGTAAAATCAAGTGAGATGTTCAGTATTTCTCTCCAGCCTGGGACTGTCGGTAACTAACAAGCCATTCTGCAAGGTTATAGAAGGAAACAGCACGGAAAAGGCGAAAACTAATTAAACTATTCAGAAAAATAACAACGTTAATAAAATCATATTTCCCTAATGTCACAATATAATGCAGTAATTAACATTAGATAGTTAAAGAGACTATAAAGCCAAAAATATACATGGCATGTACCATGTTAGCTTTGCGGGCCTGTTCACACAAGGGGCATTTTCCGCCTTTTTTCAAGCGCAGGTGTATTTTAAAAAAAAAAAAACAATCGCTCACAAAACGCTTGTGCAATGAATCTCTATGGGAAGGTTCATATCAGCGCGTTTCGATCGCTGTGTTCAGCAAAGCGTTGCATGTACCATTTTCGCGGCGTTTTTCGTATAATGGAAGGTATAGGAAGAGCGCTAAACGCTAACAAAATCGCTTTGTGCAGCGCTTGCGTTCGCGTTTTTAAGAATAAATACATAGTACTTATTCTTTTCCGGGTCAAAGAGTTCACTTCCTGACTTGTGTCAGGGAGTGAATTACAAAACCGCTTGGAAAAAGAACTTAGAAAAGCACTTTTTACAAAAACGCAGTGTGCAGTGGATTGCCGGGAGGGGGAAAAAAAATAAGTTCCCAAAAACGCAAAACGCTTGCGGTTTCACTTTTAGGTGTGAATGGGGCCTAAAAGTTATGACTTGCCGGGTTTTTTTGTGTATCTTGGGCTCCAAAACTCTCCATGTGGCCACTTCCAGCACTTAGCCCAGCCCCCTTTATGGACGAGTGCCATGGCACTCTCTGCATCAGAGATCTGTATCAGAAATACAGAGTGCCAAAGAAGTGCCGCAGTGCTTCATTGGCACTCTGGAAGGGGCCACACGGAGGGTATTGTAGCCCGAGTGAACACACTTGCCGTGTATATTTTTGGCTTTACTGTCGCTTTAATACTAATGTTTTTTAGCTGATATAATAAATTAATGTTCATTTTATGCACCTTGGACTTGCACTCAAAATAAAAAAAAAAAATGCTATCTGTATCACATCTTTCATTCACCTTCCATGCAGGCCCGGATTTGTACTCTTTACCGCCCAAGGCCATTGTCAGCAGCCGCCCCCTTCTAGTATAGGAAGCCTGTTGACCCTTCCCTCTACAATAGGCAGGCGGATAACCCTTCCCCCCTCCTCTAGTTTTGAGAGCCTGATGACCCCCCCCCCCCCCTTCCCTCTAGTATAGGTAGACTGATGACCCCTCCCCCCCTTCCCTTTAGTATAAGATGCCAGATGTCACTCCCCCTTATGTATAGATAGCATGGTGACCCCCCTTACTCCAGTATAGGTAGCCAGGTGACCCTTCCAGCCCCCACCCCAGTATAGTCTGCTGCCCTCCCGCCCTTGATCCTGTGGTGCCCTAGGCCATGGCCTATGGGGCCTTGCCTTAAATCCGGCCCTGCTTCCATGTACTGCAAATAACCAAATGTAGTTCTGCATTATTCATTAAAATGATGACTGAATTACCACAGGAGGTAAATATCTTACTGGTGCAGTCACTTGTCATGCACTTTTACAGTAAATTACAAAAAACTATTACCGCATCTGTAAAAACGTTAGAGAATTTGTGGGGGAAAAAAAGTCTAAAAATACCACGAGTTAAATTACAGAACATGACATTTTTAGCGACCCGTGTCTTAGTGAACTGAAGCAACTTTAATCTCTGGGAAGCACTGAAGCCAGCACAACGAGAAACATGCTGCCAAGGCAACAACAAAATGGCCTGTGTTTGGACAAGCAAAAAGTAAAACAGGCACAACTCAAATGGATTTAAAATCGCAAGTATATACTTACGTCATCTTCTTATAAAACTCTGCAATAATTGAAATGTTTAAAAGTAGACATAATCCCCTATGATACAACTATAAGAAAAAAGAAAAGACACTCCGAAGCTTCACATACCGCAATTATTTCATCAGCTAAATATTGCTTGTCTTGGAAGACAGCGCTCATGTTTTTCATTGAAATGGGAGTTGAAGATTAATTTGAACAGCGATAATTCTATTTCCCAGTAAAACAAACATGCAATTATCTAGCAGAACACCGCAGGGGGGGGGGGGGGGGGGGGGGGGAAGGAGGAGGAACCACAGAATCTATACAGTAAAATGTAATTGGCTTGTTAACCCAATTACTGATCGCCAGCGCAGCATACACTTTAGCAAGGGTGGGTGGGGGGAAAATGAACAGTTTTGGAAACAGGGCGTCTATTTGTTTGAAATAATCAGATTAGGAATAAGATTAGCAGGAGCAAATCCCATTAACAGGAGGATGGAATGGACTGCAGTCTAGTTTACAATTCCTGACCTGCAATGGTCACGTCAGCAGAGCTCACACAGATCATACCTCAAGGATTTGCAGTCCATGATATATGACCAGATTATGAGCTCTGCTGCAACGGACATATTTTTTGTCAGTTTTCCCTCATCCTAAAACTGAATGGATCCCATTTTAAACATAGGAGCCGTTCACACGTTAGTCTGCAATGAATTTGTTGGATCCACTTCTGTGCAGCCCATGAATCCTGGACAGATACATTCCCCATATAGCCTATAGAGGGAACTCATCTGCCCTGAACTCCAGCCAGACCACAGCAGACCATCGGAGCAGAGACTACACCGTCCATTCCAGCAAAAGTCAGAATCCCCAAAAAGGCCAGGACATTTTTTTCTCTCAGGATCACTCTCCCCAACAACTAAATACACAACTACCCCCCAACAATATTAATAATAATAAACTATATTCACTGTAAAAGGAATAATTTCATGCATGGCAGCTCTCCACAACTGCGCCAGTTCTCTTTGCACTGATATTGATATATCAGCCGTTATATCTGGAAATGGCTGTCAAGAGACATTCTGTAGCAGAGACTTACCAGTAATATAGCCAGAGGTGGGCTTGAGGCCATGGAATTGCTGGTCATGTTTTGCCCTCTCCTCCACCGTTATTGTCCAGATGTCTAAATTCCCCGCTGGGGGCAAAAACAGATTGAAAAGTCAAAAATGTATAATAAATAAATAAATAAAAAAAAGGCAGGAAAAGAAAATATATACTTTCAGAAATAACAATCACAAGTGACTGCAGAGTAGACCTGCAGGATATCTTTGCTAGCATCATATACATAAGACAGGCCCTCTTCAATAAAACACACCCAGTGTCACCTTCTACATTGTCAGACATGCGTCACATGACCAGACAACACATGCACATGCCATGGTTCTGAAGTTCACCCGCAGAACTAGAAAAAAGACAAAAAAAAAAAGCACAAATCTTTCTTTGTCATCTGTTGGGTGCTACCTGTCAACCGCACATATTTTATGAATGAATAACATTGCTGGGATTTCTAGGAGAGGGTCTAGATAAATTGTTGCCAAAAATCTGCTTTGAAACCAACTACTACAGTTGAAGATAAAATGCATGGTACACACTATGCAATTTACTGTCATATAGGTTGGTCAAAACGATAATTTCTGACAGGTCTGATTTCCAATCGTCTTTCTGAGCAATTCTCCTTCTTCTGTACAAAATCGACAGCAGAAAAAGATTGGAAATCATATCGAACCTGTTGGAAAGTATCGATTTGACCGTTGATTTGAGGGGAATCGCAGAACCACCATATGGTTGCAGCACCAGGCCTGGTGTTTCCTTCCACTAACTTACTCTGATAGCATGATGCTATACATGAGCCTACAGGTATCTACTGTATTTTTCGCTGTATAAGACGCTCCGAAATATAAGACGCACCAAAGTTTAGGGGCAAAAAACAAGGAAAAAAAATACTAAACCCGGTGCGTCCATGTTCCAGGAGCGTCTTGCAGATGTTCTCCCTTAATTGGTGTCCTCCTGTGTCCCCTATCTGTCGCTAGTGTGTCCCCTTCTGTCCCCAGTGTGTGTACTACTGTCCCCAGTATGTCACTACTGTGTGTCCTGCTGTCCCCAGTATGTCCCCTGCTGCTCCCAGTATGCCCCAAATGTGTGTCCTGCTGTCCCCAGTATGTCCCCAGTGTGTCTCTGGTAGGTCCCCTGCTGTCCCCAGTATGTCCCTAGTATATGTCCTGCTGTCTTCAGGTGTTCCCTGTATGTCCCCAGTACGTGTCCTGCTGTCTTCATTAGGTCCCTAGTGTGTGTCTTGCTGTCCGTAGGTGTCCCCATTCTGCCTACAGTGTACCTCCCCGTGCATGTCCTCAACCCCCCGCCCCCCCCCTCCCCAACGGCGCCATTTGTTTCTATGTTCTTCCTGGGTGGTCCACAACTGCCATGTGTATGTCCGCAAACACCGCCGCTTATGCATATGTTCCCCGTGTGGTCTGCAACTACTCCGCTTGTGCGCCCGCTTGAGTCGCCGCTTTCCCCCGGTGTAAATAGTTGTACCGCGCTCATCTTACCTAAGTCAGTGCCTTCTGCAGGGATCGGAGACCTGTCTTCACACACGCGGCTCCCCCTAGTGAAGGCACCTGCTGATGACGCAGCAGAAGCAATTACTAGAGTTGAAGGGCGGAAGTGAAAACAAGTCGCCGATCCCTACAGAAGACACTGACTTAGGTAAGATGAGCGCGGTACAACTATTTACACCAGGGGAAAGCGGCGACTCAAGCGGGCGCACAAGCGGGCAGTTGCAGGCCACACAGGGGTAACATATGCATAAGCGGCGGCAGCGTTTGCATACACACGGATTGTTGACAGAAAGCGGACAACGTGCGGGAGCCATGGGCACACACGCGGGGCAGAGCAGCACAAAAGGGGCAGTGCAGGGAGTCCCCGACGTGGCGTCGGGTTGCAGTTCCCATCGGCGGGCGTTCGTAAGTCAGGGATTCCCTGCCTTTGCCATATAAGACGCAGGGACTTTTTCTCCCCATTTTTGGGGGAATAAAAAGTCGTCTTATACAGTGGAAAATACGGTAGTCACACACCAAGTTCAGGAGCTCTTCTGCGGTTTCTAAATCCTGCCTGAAGAACAGGTACTCTAACAACAGCTGAGCTACCTGTGTGATCAGTAAGTAATCAGCTGATCTTGCTGTGCTGTTTGCATGTTCAGTGGTTAACAGGACGAAGGCTGAGGGTGCAAACAAAGCACAGCAGACAAACAGTGCAGAAAATGAAAAGGAGTGGCGTTCAAAGGAGCGGATTCCTGGGCATGGGTAAGCAAAGGAAAACAACAGGATTGGGCAGCGGGAAAAAGTCCTATGGCCCCTTTACACACGCTGGTCTGCTGAGTCTCCCCATGGTGGTCGTTACCAGTCTGGGTAAGCAGCTTTACAGAAACAAAATTAGCAATGCAATATACTTGCATTATTGATCTGAAAATTTTATTTCAGGAAAGAATAGGGACAGCCTCAAAGCCAGCTTTTGACCTGAGTCGGCAGAACTCATCGTGCTGTAAATTCTTAGAATGCTTTGATCTCGCTCTTTCCCTAGCAGAAAATACAGAAACTGAAAGCAGAAGAGCACTGGCTTCGAGTGACAAGTGGCCATAAATACACAATACAGAAGTACTAATTAGAAGCAAGAAAACACAACAAATAAAAAAATAAGCTAAAATAAATTGGCCTGGAGCACTTGCAAGCCTCTAAATAAAGTAGCTACTAAAGGGTTAAAGAGAACCAGAGGTGGGGTTCTGACAATGCTATCTGCATACAGAGGCTGGGTCTGCCTATACTACCCAGCCTCTGTTGCTATCCAGATCCCCCCTAAGCCCCCCCCCCCCTGCGCTCTGCTATCCCCAATAAATTACTGCCGCGCTGTCGACACGCAGCGTGTCGCAGCAGGCTGAGTTTACCTATTCAGTGTCAGTCTCGGCGCGCCCCCCGCCTCCTGCGTAGCTCTGGTCTCAGCCTGCGTCCCTTCCCTCCCCGCTGATTGGAGGGAAGGGACGCAAGCAGGGCCCGGAGCTATGCAGGAGGCGGGGGAGCGACGAGACTGACACTACAAAGGTAAACACAGCCTCACAGCATGGCTGTGATTTATGGGGGATAGCAGAGCACAGGGGGGGCTCAGGGGGATCTGGATAGCAACAGAGGCTGGGCAGTATAGGCAGACCCAGCCTCTGTATGCGGATAACATTGTCAGAACCCCACCTCGGGTTCTCTTTAAAGGTTGGGTTAAAGAAGTAGAGAAGTGATGTATGTGCATTCTGAGGATGCATAGAGATATCATGTTTGGGTACTTATCCGTTAGCCGGGCGCATCCTCTAGGTGGCGACAAAACTCCACCAGAGTTACAGCTTTCCCTACTATCCATGTCGGCCTGGAGGGGGAATAGTAATTAGCGCCACCTGCTGGATGCGCCCTGCTAACGGATAAGTACCCATGTTTGAATAAGTTTAGCTCGCCCTATTCATTCATGGTACATCAAATAAATCGATATCTACCTGATATCAATTATTTAGATGGACTATTACGGTACCTTCAACCAATAGACACTGGACAAGATTTCAGCAAAAATCATGGTTAACATAAATCGCACCACCGCTAGTTTTGCACAGCCTGAAGCAATACAAAGCTATGTAAACATTTAATTGCATGCTGGCCCCGCCTGCATCTACCACGAACTCCTCCCCATTCGATCATTTAAAGCGGCGAGATGTCCGTTTAATATTCAGCCAATATTTTGTAGAAGGGAGCACAGTGTAATGTGGTTAACATGGGTGAATATATATGTTTGGGGGTGTAATGTAAGAAGATCTCCATCTCTGCAACTTTGTCATTCTCCTCCTCGCTATCCCACCTCTCATTTTCTGTCTTTCCAACTGCATCATTTTTTCCTCCCTTTCTCCCTCCTCTACCTTTGTCTCTTACCTCCCCCCCTTGCCCCAGCCTCCCTTTCTTGTCAGTCTCACTCTCTGTAAGCTACCATTTTCTTTCGCCTCTTTCCCTCAGCAGCTTCCTGTTATCTTTTCTGCTCCTTTACTTGCCAAGCATCATAAAGCAATAGCTCATTCTTTTCATGCTCTACAGTATCTGTGCCCAAAGATACTTTTTTTTTTCTAGTTAAGGCCGATTCACACAGGAAGTGAAAAGATTTGCTCCGTGAGAATTACTTCAAGTTCCTCAGCAACTGCCACCCACAACTGCAAGGAAAGGACAATGCTGAAAGGACAATGCTGAAAGGCCTAGTACAAGCTTTACCAGTTACCTGAGAGAGCAGCAGGATGCAGTAGCCACACTGCCTTCGAGTAGAATTCCGGCTGCCGCAGCAATGGTGTGCCCACCAGTTAACCTTGTCATTCACTACCTGTGTTAATAAGCCCTTAAGTGGACCAATACTGTGAGGCTACTTTCACACTGCTGTATTAAAGCGGAAAATAGAATTCCATTGGTAGTGAAAATTATATGGTAATGGTACATTCACATTGGCGTGTTAGTAATTTTGTGGAATCGGTCGACATACGCAATGCTTGCAGTGCAGTACTGTATGACATGCGGTTTTACTGTTGCAGTGTATGTACTGCATGATTCACTGTATACGTTGCACTATGAGTCTAACACACAATGCAACTTTTCCCCTCCCTTGCAATGCTGTTTTTATGCAACACCCTTAGGCCCCATTACACTTAATAAGTTGGTATGCGTTAGTACACTTTTTTTCCCATAGCAGCGCATTGGGAAGAAGATTTCAGTTAAAACGCGTTAAAGGGGCACTATGGCTAAATTCTTCATTTAAGTCCCTTTAACAAATATTTGTATGTGTAGCAATGTTAATGATAAGTATTGTGGCTGATGAAAAGGATTTTTTTACACTTTCAGTACACATATATAGCTAAGGAGACACGTCGGGAAGATTTACCTTGCTGACGGCGATCAGCATAATTCATTGTGTGATAGGAGGCGTCTGAATGTAGCCATAGTGCCCCTTTAACTGTGAAAGGTGTCATAGGAAAACATGGGCATTACTTTGAAAATCAGTTTTCTTTCAGTTATAATTGAGAGCAACTGATTAAGTGTAAACAGGGCCTAAGTGCATCTGAGCAGTCATACTGCTTCTCCCTGCACTGACATGGCTTCAAGGGACCTGCACTGCCCACCTCTTCTTCTGATACTTCCTAGTGTGTGCCACACATGCAGTGACCTCATCACTTGCTACCCACAGCTTGTTACCAATGAGGGAGAGAGCAGCATCACGTGGGGGAATGAGGCAGGTTCAGCGCCACACTTTAGTCTGGCCATTTCCTTACAATGAACCAGAGGTGTGAAGCCTATGGAAGCTGCCATATTTCATTTTAGTCAATACCAGTTGCCTGGCAGCTCTGCTGATCATTCTGGTCAGTAGGATCACACACCTGAAAAAAGTATGCAGCTAATCTTGGCAGATTTGTCATCGACTTCTGACCTGCTGCATACTTGTGCAGGGTCTCTGGCTAAATGTATTAGAGGCAGAGGATCAGCAGGACAGCCAGACAATGTGCATTACTTAAAAGGAAATAAAAAATGTCAGCCTCTATAGCCCTCTTACCTCGAGTTCTCTTTAAAAACAGCACTCTAGGATGAGGGGGAGGGAAAGCAGCAACAGGAGAAACATTAACTTATTAAGTATGCTGGTTTTTTCATTAACCGTAATATTGTTACTTATAAAACACCCTGCTCATCTGCCAACAAAGGACACTTAGGTCCACTTTGAAAGTGATAAGGAAAAAAAATTGTTAAAGGAAACCTAAACTGAGAGGGATATGGATGTTTCCTTTTAAACAATACCAGTTGCCTGGCAGTCCTGCTGATCTCTGTGGTTGCAGTGGTGTGTATTTCACAGACCTGAAACAAGCATGCCGCTAATTCAGTCTGACTTCAGTTAGAGCACCTGATCTGCATGCTAGTTCAGGGGCTGTTACTGAAAGTATTAGAGGCACAGGATCAGCAGGAGAGTCAGGCAACTGGTATTCTTTTAAAAAGATAAATCCATATCCTCAGTTTAGGTACCCTTTAAAGGACCTCTATCGCAAAAAGTAGGCAGTTAAAATCTGACAGATTTGGGGCCAGTCCATCTCCTCATGGGGGATTCTCAGGGTTTTCTTTGTTTTCAACAGCATTTCCTGAACAGCAGCTGCAAAGTCTAACTGACAAAATAGTGTGCAAGTGAATATAGTATAGTGTGCAAGTGAGTGCAAGTGAGTAGGGAGACTGGTTGGTATCTTACGATTTTAAACTGCTGTTCAGGAAATGCTGTTGAAAACTAAGAAAACCCTGAGAATCGCCCATGAGTAGATAGACTGGCCCATAACCTGTTGGTTCTTTCAGATTTTAACTGCCTACTTTTTCCACACTAATGGTCCTTTAAGAATACCTCTCCACACTGTAACACCTGAAGTGCAGCAATGGAAGCATCAGTTTATATTCTAGCTAACAAAGAGTGCCTTGATGATTTAACCATTTTATATCGGTGTGTGTGTAGCTCATGTTGCGGTTACATTTATGCAAAAGTGTAGTAACAATTGTTTATATGTTGAAATTTGATTTAAGTAGGTTTTTGATAGCACTTCTAGCCAGGCTACTTTTTATAGTTCTAAAAATCGATTTGCATAGAAAAACAGCTTTAATGCAGAAACAAAAAACCCAGGACTATGGAAAAATTAAATACAATTAAATGCATATTTAAAGGTAACTTATACTGACAATGGCCATATAAAAGTGGTCTGCCGTCTCCTGCAAAAAAACTCCTACTGGGACAAATGACTGCCTTTTCTATGATTCCCCTGCCATCACAAATGGCGGATGTAAGTTCTCCTGGCCACTGGAAGATGACGGGCATACACCAATGCTGGTGAGCTGCCCAATGGCAGAGTGAGATCAGAGGGACCAGAAAATAATTTGTTATGAAGTAACGGCACATTGTCGTGCCTGTATTTTAGCTCTTACATTTTACATCACTTTACAAACCCTTAGTCTCTACCATGCCTTTCTATAGTACAGTGACATATTAAGATCCAATATGCACTTACCTCCAAATGGAGCTGCTGCAAACTGAGCCATTGTAGTGCCCGTTTAGCTGGCTAGATGGTGCCTGCCAAAAATGAAAAATGGATGTGATTAACCGTAACAAAAGTTCAAACACATGACAAACAGCTCAATAAAGCATTACAAAGTGGGGTTTGTATGGAAAACAGTGGAGGACTACGGACCCCTTACATAACACTGCCTGAATACTAGTTACATTTTCATGCTTCTATGTCTTTATTTTACTTCCATACTTTCAAGATGATACGTGGACTTTTTTTGTGACGGGTTGACCTGTTCTCACACCACTATTGCATTACTGTTAACTATTTGTGCCTGGTCTAATAGCTACTACTGAATATTGTGACTTAAAGGAGTACTGTAGGGTGGGGGAAACAAAGAGAGTTGAACTTACCCGGGGCTTCTAACGGTCCTCCGCAGACATCCTGTGCCTGCGCAGCCACTCACCGATGCTACGGGCCTCACCTCCGGTTCACTTCTGGAATTTCTGACTTTAAAGTCAGAAAACCACTGTGCCTGCGTGGCCGCGCCCTCGATACCACTGACGTCACCAGGAGTGCATTGCTCAGGCCTAGTACGGTCTGCTCCTGCGCAATAAGCTCCTGGTGACGTCTGTTGGAGAGAGGGTGCAGCCACGCAGGCGCAGTGGTTTTACCCCTACAGTAGTCCTTTAAGGGGTAATTATTACAGCACATGGTGGGTAGATCACCTGCTGGTGACCATCAACTGATCACTTGTTGTCATTGGTGTCTCCCCCGTGCCATTTGAGTGTCTCTTTCAGTCAAATATTTCAGAGAAAGTGCATGTGCGCTTCTGAACTGCGAATGCGTGATTTGCAAACCTTGCATGCGGCAGCAAAAGGAAGCACTCATGCATGAAAGAGAGAAATGAACAATCACTTTCTCTCACTGTGCATAAGTGGGTTAGAACTCTGGATAGTGTATTGGTTTTGGGCTCTGCCTTTGACATGCTAGACCAGGGTTAGGATCCTGGCTAGGGTCAGTACCTTTTCAGTAAGAAGTCCTGGGGCAAAACTTCATAACACTGCAGGATGGCCCCATGAGTGCGCCCTTAGTGGCTGCAGCTCTGGAGCACATTGAGTCCAACATGAGAAAAGCGCCATACAAATGTTAGGATTTTTATCATTATCTTGCACATGTGCAGTTCAAAATCTCAATCGGAAGTAGGATTTTAAGTTAAAATTGCATGGTGTGTACCAGGCCTAAAAGTAGACAAATCCCAAGAGCAAGGTAGGCAACACACCTTCAAAATTACAGCTTGTCATTAATTTTGGTGCTTTTTTTTGTCAGTGGTAAATAATAGAAGTAACTCCTAGACTGGGCAGACTGGTACCTAAATTGCTCAATAAACTGCCCACCCCTGCTTTAAGTAGTAGGTGTTTCTATATATTAATTTGTACACTTCCCAAGAGACGCGAAAAAGCATGTACTTAGCAATCTGCAATTTTCTATACAAATGCAATTTTACCATTCCTGCTAATGCAATGGGAGGCAGTTTTCAAAGTGCACTTTTTTTTACACATTTCCCAATTAATGTGTGATCTGCAGTGAAATAACAGTAACAATGGTCATGTGTTGTGGTATTAAAAGAGAACTGAAGTAAGAGGTATATGGAGGCTGCCATATTTATAACCTTTTAAACAATACTGGTTTCCTGGCAGCCCTTCTGATCAGCTGTATTTGGCTGCAGTAGTGTATGAGTAACACCAGAAACAAGCATGCTGCTAATCTTGTCAGATCTGACAATAATGTCAGAAACACCTGATCTGCTGCATGCTTGTTCAGGGTCTATGGCTAATAGTATTAAGGTGGCCATACACTGGTCGATTCGCCATCAGATTCGACCAACAGATAGAGCCCTCTCTGATCGAATCTGATCAGAGAGGGATCGTATGGCTGCCTTTACTGCAAACAGATTGTGAATCGATTTCAGCATGAAACCGATCACAATGTGTGGTGGTGCCGCTGCCCCCTTCCCCCGCATACATTACCTGCTCCGCCGGCACGTGTCCCTGCTCTCCGCTGTCTTCTTCTCTGCGCTCGGCTCCGGCTGGCTTCACTTCTTTCTGTCCGGGGAAGTTTAAACAGTAGAGGGTGCTCTACTGTTTAAACTTCCTGCCGGGACAGGAAGAAGTGAAGCCTGCTGGACTCAGAGCCCAGCACGGAGAAGACGCAGCGGTGACAGGCGCCGGCGGAGCAGGTAATGTATTGCCACTGTATTGCATCGGTCATCGGGCATTTGAACGCTGCCATCGACGCACTCCCGACCCGCCGGCGATCGAGAAAAATCTTCCGCACGGACGGCTCGCCGGGAACGATTGATTTTGGACGGAAAACAATCGTTTGCGCAATGATTTCACAGCAGATTCGATCACAGTGATCGAATCTGCTGTATATCGGCGGGAAAATCGTTTAGGTGTATGGGCCCCTTTAGAGGCAGAGGATCAGCAGGACATTCAGGCAACTGGTATTGTTTAAAAGGGAATACTCACTTCAGTTGTCCTTTAAAGCAGGGTTAACTTTTTTATAGTGGTAACCAGCTCTCGAAGGCTATCTCCACCAATTTTTTTGTTTACTTTTTCTGCCCTGTTGAACACATAGTTAAAACAACCCTGGAGTAAAAATAAACTTACCCGTACTGTGTAGAGTGTTGCAGCAGAGCTTATGCAGACCTATCCGCTGGTGCTCCCCTCCTATCCTTTCTCTCAATTACCGCCGGGGCCCCTGTATCCGTGACCCGACAGCATGCATGTGGTCAGGTATGTCCACCAGGTCATGGGGTACAGCGCCTCAGCAGGCATGGAAAGAAGACACTGGAGGAGGGGATCCAGTCTATAGGTGAGCATACGCTCTGCAGCAACACTGCACAGTCTGGGGGGGCACGTTAGATGGCAGAGACATGGGGGGCCTGGCAGGCAGAGGCAGCTCCACAGATTTCCAATAGATTTCATACTGAAATCAATTGGATGTATATATGAACAGTGAGTGGCAGGTAATAGATCCCTCTCAGATTTTAGTCACAGTGGTATCAGATGGTTGAATCTGGTCATCGGAAAAGTGTACGGCCACATTTACTTTTCCACCTGCTGGAAGCCACTCCACTGAGCACTGTGCCATTGTCCCTCTTCTCATCTCCACACATTGCTTTGGTATACCAATCAAGCTGGACCGTGATGGACAACTTTGTACCATAAAGTCTAAGTAACAATTACATTACTGATTGGAGTGCAATTTAGGTTTAAATTAGCACATGTATCTTATGATTTCACTGATCCATTAAATGCCAGCTGGACTTCTATAGAGTGTACAGGTGAGTCAGGCTTGTGACATCATTCCCATCACTCCTAAGAAGTCCCTGTTACCATGTGACAGCGCTGCCAGGCTGATCACATGGGACAAAATCAGCCTTATTGAATAAACTAACAAAGGCTGAAAGTGTAATTAACAATACCCATATAATACTGGCCTGCCTTCACCCGCACATTCTGATAGGCAGCTGTGAGTTCATAGACAGTGCACTTTACTCCTTGCTCTTTTCAATGACAAACGTCTTACACCAGTCTCTAAATTCTGCATTATATAGTCCACCCTGCTTTGAATGATAAACAGGGAACCTTATTAGCGATTATGTAGCGAGTTGGTGGAAGACCTGATTCACAAAAGATGGAAAAGAGAATGTAATACAAAGGCTCCACCAACAGCATTGTGATGACAAAAGGAGCGGCTGGGAGGAATCCAGCACACTGTGAGAGAGATGCTCCACACAGACTACATTCCCATCGCAGCCAACTTCCTGTGCATAGCTATCCTCCCAACTGCACTTTCCAACGTTGTGCATCCCTCTCTTCCACCCCCACTAACACCAATGTGAGTACCAATCCTACCCCAAATAACCTGTTCTACTCACCTGGATGCTCAGCAAGGTTCCATTAATGTCACTATGCTGGATTTTCTGGCTAAGTGTTCAATGTGTTTTGGAAGTGGGCCACTGTGCCACTGCGTGGTTTGGATGTCTAATGACACAGAGAGGGGGTGGTGCTTGTGCCACTCTCCTCATTTCTCCAGTGACTGGTGGGGCGGCAGATAGATGTACTCACATTGAGGCACTACATCATCCAGCATGCATTGCAGCAGCTGGGAATGTGCGGCATCAGCAGGTATGGCTGAAGAAGATGGTGGAGCGCATACAAGCAAAGGGCTGGGAAGCAGCCCTGCCAAAAGTAAGTAATGCCTGTCGCCTCCCCAACAGCCCACACCATTTACAAACCTCCTTTAGGAGGAGGTTCGCTTTATATATTTTACTATAGTAACAGTGCTGAGATGCCGCTAATGTAGAAAGTACAATATGTAGAAGCAACCAGGCATGCAATTCTCCAGACAAATCTGTCAAATGTTGTATCTAAAATCCCATAGTATACCTTAAGGTGGCCATAAATTTATAGATTTGCAGCAGATTCGGCCATCAGATACATTTCTGTCAGATGCCTATTCGGTCGAATCTGACAGGAATGAATCTGATGTGTGCCACACAGTAGGAATCGAATTTCAATAGATTTCAGAATTAAATCTATTGAAATTCGATCAAAATGCAGTGTTGCACCATTCGATCCAATGCAACCCTATGGGCCATCGATCGGCTGCCAGCAGCAGATCGACCCAGATCTTCCGTCCAGACCGATTGATCAAATCGATCAAAATCGGCCGGAAATCGATCGATCTGCCGATCGCTCATGCTTTCTACGGCATAGATTTCTAGCCGATTCGATCAAAATGGTAGAATCGGCCGTCGATCGATGGCTAAAATCGACCAGTGTATGGCATCGTCCACAAGTTAGGGAACTTTACCCACAGCAATCAAGACTCGATTGCTCAGGTGGCACTTTGAGGCCGAGTGCTGTACAGTCATATTCTGTTGCTATGGTGTTGGTGGAGGGGCACGCACATAGCTCACATACGATATGGAAGGGTAAAGGGGGAGTACAATGCTATGGGCCTGCAGGAAAATTCAGGGACGCATTGGGGCCACCATACAACAAAAATGTACTTCTAAAACAGAAGCTAAACAGTACCTTAACCACTTGAAGACCCAGCCTTTACCCCCCCCCCCCCCCCTTAAAGAGAACCCGAGGTGTGTTTAAAGAATGTTATCTGCATACAGAGGCTGGATCTGCCTATACAGCCCAGCCTCTGTTGCTATCCCAAACCCCACTAAGGTCCCCCTGCACTCTGCAATCCCTCATAAATCACAGCCGTGCTGTGAGGCTGTGTTTACATCTGTAGTGTCAGTCTCAGCTGCTCCCCCGCCTCCTGCATAGCTCCGGTCCCTGCCCCTGTCCCTCCCCTCCAATCAGCAGGGAGGGAAGGGATGCAGGCGGGGACTGGAGTTCTGCAGGAGGCGGGGAGAGCAGCAGACTGACACTATAAAGATAAACACAGCCAGCTCTGACAAGCTGTTTGTCAGCAGCCTGGCTGTGATTTATGAGGGATTGCAGAGTGCAGAGGGACCTTAGGGGGGTTTGGGATAGCAACAGAGGCTGGGCTGTATAGGCAGATCCAGCCTCTGTATGCAGATAATATTCTTCAAACCCACCTCGGGTTCTCTTTAAGGACCAGCGTGTTTTTTTATGATCTGTGCTGGGTGGGCTCTGCAGCCCCCAGCACAGATCAGGGTGCAGGCAGAGCGATCAGATCACCCCCCTTTTTTCCCCCCTACGGGGATGATGTGCAGGGGAGGGGGTCTGATCGCTCCTGCATGGGTGTTGCGGGGGGGGGGGGGGGCACCTCAAAGCCCCCCTCCACGGCGAAATTCCCCCCTCCCTTGTGATCGGCGCTGCACAGGTCGCTATCCGTCCTGTACAGCCAGTGACAGGCTGTCCTCTGTCACATGGCGGCGATCCCCGGCCGCTGATTGGCTGGGGATCGCTGATCTGCCTTAAGCTCAAACACACACCATACAATCTTGGTTGTACAGACTTACCAAATCTATGTAATATAAGGGCCAACAGATTGAAAATACCTTGAATGATTGATTGGATAAGCCCTTATACTACATGAAAGTGGTAAGATTGAACAACCAAGATTGTATGGTGTGTGTTGAGCCTTACGGCGCTGCTGTAGCAGCAGCGCCGTTCAATGTAAACAAAGGAGACAAAAGACTCCTGCGTTTACATTTAGTCTGCGAGCCGCGATCAGCGGCTCGCAGGCTATTCACGGAGACCCGCTCCGTGATCTAACAGGAAACGGCCGATCGCGCGAGCGGTCTTTCCTGATTAATTAGGGAGGCACCTGGCAACGCAGATGTGCGTCGCTGGTCCTCCAGCTACCACTTTGCCGCCGCACGGTATGAGTGTGCGGTCGGCAAGTGGTTAAGAGTGAATGATTGCCTTAAAGAAAAAGTACATCAATAAGCCCAACCCCTGCCAGAAAAAAAGTGTAAAAAAAAAACAAAAAAAAACTATGAAACGTACATCTGCTGCTGTTTACATTGTTTAGGCAGGGTTCGCATTTATTGCAAAAGAAAAAAATAAATGAACGTTTTGCATGTTAAAATTTGCATATTGTCATGCTCAATTTTTTACTGCAGGTAATTGAAGTCAATGGGAAATAGATAAGAATGTTGTGTGCAAATTTATGCTGCAAGTTGTACATTTTTTTTTTCTGTGCATGCCAAAACACAAATTTTAGCATGGGTGTGATTCTGCTTTGACTTTCATTAGATGTGCGGCAAACAGTAAAATTTGTGAGCGTTTTGCAAATATGCATAAGTGTGAACCCTGCCCTAGGCCTGGTGCACACCAAAAACTCGCTAGCAGATCCGCAAAATGCTAGCAGATTTTGAAACGCTTTTTCTTATTTTTCTGAAGCGTTTCAGCTAGCACTTTGCGATTTTGTGAAGCGTTTTTGGTGTAGTAGATTTCATATATTGTTACAGTAAAGCTGTTACTGAACAGCTCCTGTAACAAAAACGCCTGCAAAACCGCTCTGAACAGCTGTTTTTCAGAGCGGTTTGCGTTTTTCCTATACGTTACATTGGAGGCAGAAACACCTCCGCAATCCAAAAAATGCCTCACCCCGGGAGTATGCGTTTACGCCGAAAAACCCGCTCGGTGTGCACCAGCCCTCAGAGGAGATTCAGTAATAAAGTTCTAAATAATAATTACTTCAAGGTTTCCCAAACGCATTAACAATATCCATGTCCAAACCTCCAGACAACGGCTGCCAAATTCTAACGGTATGCTGCTGTTATTGTACTGCAAAGTTTAAGGCTCCCTGCACACTGCATGCGATTCCGATTTTTAATCGTAACTGCATGCAGCGTTTTTTCCTCCATTTTTCTGTTGATTGTATTCAGGGAAAAATCGGAATTGCAAATCGGAATCGCAAAACGAATTTGCAGTGTGCAGGGAGCCTAATGGATTGGAGAGTTTGGCAACTCAACTCAGTGACTACTGTTTTCACTGGAAGAATGCAGCAGCCTGAAAAAAACTTGCCCCTTTACCAGCCTGAAGCTAGGCCTGCCTGCACCTCCTAGATCAGTGTTTCTCAATTCGGTCCTCAAGTGCCCCCAACAGTGCATGTTTTGCAGAAAACCACAAACATGCACAGGTGAAGTAATTAGTGTCTCAGCAGAACTCATTAACTACCTTTGTGGTTTTCTGCAAAAAATGTAGTGTTGAGGGTACTTGAGGACCAAGTTGAGAAACACTGTCCTAGATGGCATCATTTGCATGGAGAACAGCAGGACTGAAACGCGTAGTGCTGTAGATAGTAACAAGGGGCGTAACCTCACTAGCGCAGCGTAATCATGCTTGTTGCTCATACAAACCCTGTTTTTTATTTTATCTCCTAACTAGAAATTCAACATGACAACTGGAAGCAGAACAAATGTTCCAGAGGAACTAGCAGAGATTCCTGTACAGTGAGACAGGCAAAAGGACCAAGACTGCTTGTACATATCAGAGAAGTAGAGCAAACCTGAAGCTAAAATCTGATATAAACAATTCTCTCTATAGGCCTAATGCCTTACTTGGAACGCCAGTGCGTCTGCATAGCTTTAGTTTTGAGTTCAAAGGATAAAAACCTATGCTAAACTAGGACTGTAAAACTGCAGGGTTCTTTCACAGTATTTGCTTAGGAACATAAAGTACACAAAAGTACGTATTTTAAGTTACAGAAAGCTTTGACTTTCTCACTTGAGTTTAGTTCCTATACAGACAAATCTTGATCGATACTCGCAGTCTGACTTTCATTTAGAGCACTTGATTCTAAATGCCTTATGCTAGGTACACACCATACAATTTTCTGTTAGATTCTTCTGTTAGATTTACCTGCAACATGGAAAAAAGCTATCTGGCAGGTAAATCTAAGTGAAAATCTAACAGAAAATTGTATGGTGTGTACCTAGCATAATACACACGATAGGTTTTTCTGCTTGATTTTCCACCCAATCTTTTTTTCCACTCGATACTACACTAGATTCTGCGCTCGATTCTCTTATCTTCCGCTTGTTACTGTTTCCCATTCACTTCTATGAGAAATCGAGCCAAAAAACGATCAGGAGCAATATCGGACATGAGGGAATTTATCAATTGGACGCATCCATCGTACGGAAAAACCAAGCATAACCCTTACAGTAAGGGAAGAGGTAAAAGAAGACAAGTTAGTTCTAAGTAGGATTGGGACAGTACATACACGTTTATCTCCTGTTGCATGTCACTAAGGCGTCAATTCATCAAGGCTGTCAAAAAAACAAAACAAAAAAAAACACAAGTCAGGAAAATACCACATTCGGTATTTTAGACTTGTGTGCTAATTCATCAATATTTTCACAGGGGCGGTAGAGGTTTGGTAATTTTCCGAAACCCATTGTCGGTAACAGCAGAAGAGTTGTCTGTGTTGTTACATGCTATGCTGTTCTACGTGCAGAGACAGCATTTACAATATAACAGGCATCCCCACATCCCTTTAGATGCACATGTTAGATTTAGGAAAGCTGGACCCACCGGAGAAGGCTTCGGGTCCAATCAAAGGGGCTTGCAGGGGACAGGGGCTGTTTCCATTGCCTTCTACTCCTGTCAGTCATAGGTAATTGTCTCAGCTTCTATGAGTTTTGTGAGTCCCGCGCTGATACAGAGGAGAACTGCCGGTAATTATAGAGGGCTTTACCACATGCTGTAACCTTGATGAACTGACATTTACTGACATTTGTTGAGATATTTACTGCACAAGTTAGTAATTTACCTCAATGCTCGGTAATTTCAGGTTTTCAAGCGGTAACAGCCTTGATGAATTGACACTTTCCTAAGTGCTCAGTAAATTCAGCTGTTTTCAGCATTACCGAATGTGGTAATGCTTGGTGAATTGACGCCTATGTATGTATAACCTGCAGAGCACAAATTACAAACAAGAAAACAAAAAACACAGAACTGACAACTCTTAATTATTACACCAATATTGGTGACTAATCACAACTGAAATTTGATCTCTCAGCTGTGTCAGCTGGCTGCCTCAGCAGAGCAGCTAATTTGAAAACAGGATGTTAACCCCATGTCTGCTTCCATGAAAGAGTAAACTAGACACACTAAAGATTATTTGTAGGATTTGTATTTGTATCAGCTGTAATTATTACCATGTATTCATATAGCACCATCATCTTACGCAGTTCTCTACAGAGTATATTGTCTTGTCACTAACTGTCCCTCAGAGGAGCTCACAATCTAATCCATACCATAGTCGTATGTCTATGTCTGTATCGTGTAGTATAGTGTGTTTATTGTAGTCTAGGGCCAATTTAGAGGGAAGCCAATTAACTTATCAGTATGTTTTTTGGGGCATGTGGGAGGAAACCGGAGTGCCCTGAGGAAACCCACACAGACACGGGGAGAAATACAAACTCCTTGCAGATGTTGACCTGATGTTGATTTGAACCGTAGACCCAGCGTTGCAAGGCTAGAGTGCAAACCACTACGCCACCATTGCTGCCCACTATGCTGCCTGTAATAAATAAAGGTTTTTCTTTAAAGGTTGCTATGTTCTGAGTTTATGTCCTCTTTAACTAAAGTTGAACTACAACTTTCAAAACAAATTGCAATAACAGAATCACTGGTGCAATATAAAACTTAGGGTATACATTGATGTGAAGCTAAATGGAGCTTCTAATGAAGAAGCGGTGCAGAATTGGTAAGTGGAGCAGGCAGTCTATGTCTGGACACTGGTTCCCAGTAGCAACAGTCATCATTGTGCCCCAGCCAAATCTCCCAGAGTAAACACAGCTGCCGTCTCTCCCATAGATCCGTTCACAATGTAGATAAACATCTCACAAGAAGCTGTGTGCAGGGAGAGCGTGACCCGTCCACTCTCATGCCAAATAGCTGTATATTACTGATACTCCACGGGCTGCACACACAAGAGGGGGAACAAGCTGAATGTTTCACAGGCACAAGAGCGGCCCGAAGGAACATGCAGCTTTAAAGTAATCCACAAGTGGACTGCAACCCATAGAACTGGCCATAAAACATTGCACAATATCAAAGTAAGGCTATGTTCATCCTGTGGGAACACCAGCGCACATGCACACTGGAAATTGGTGGACCAGTGAGGATAGAAGTCATGTTCGGACATTACACCTGGTTGCAAGTGTGGGAGGTGCAGATACAATTTGGATAGTAAACAATAAGCAAGAATGATTGTAAGTGACGTTTCAGGGCAGCTGCAGCATTTCATTTAGTGTTTGTTCCAAGATGGCATAAAATTAGCCAAAATGTTTCAATTTCAAATTACTAGAATTTCATAGACCAACAGTACTAGATACTAAGGCCCGGTTCACATAATTTTTTTTAAGGAACCGGATATACGGATCAGGCCAGCTGGATCCGGTGAAAACGGTCCGTTTTACAGCCAGTGTGATGTAAAACATCCGTTTTCATTGGTTCCTATATGCTGCAAAACCTTCAGTTTCCGTTCCACTGAGCGAAACGGTCCGGAAAATTGGGTCCTGCAGCATTTTTTCGTCCGCTCAGCGGAATGGACCACGGAACTGTGCGGCCAGTTCCGTTGGCAAATGCTAATGTGAACCGGGCCTTAACCACTTTATCCACAAGTCAGTAGATATACGACCTCTGTGACTAAGGGCTCGTTTCCACTATTGCGGTGCGGAATCCACCGCTGACGAAATCGCATGCGGATGCGATTCCGCATGCGTTTTTTGCCGCGAATTCACATAGGTGAGTGTATATGCGATTTTAACCATGTCACTGCCTGTGTGAATTTACATTGGTACCTATGCGAATTCGCATGCGAATTCGCGGCAAAAAACGCATGGGAAAAACGCATGCGATTTCCCTATTAAATACATTGTGTGCGATTCGCCTGCATTCCACACGCAGGCGAATTCTGAGGGCTCTGCCGTGCAGAAAAATCCTGCACAGAAAAACGCACAGCAAAACTGACAAGTGGAAACAGGCCCATCCACTTGTATTGGCTGTGCGAATCTGCATGCAGGAAACGCATGCAGATTCGCGATAGTGGAAACGGGCCCTTAATCTAAGCCACAAGTCAGTAGATTTAATGACTTGTACAGAAGCAGTGCTGTGCAGGATTGGGCTTGCTCCTGTGCACATTTCTGGCACTATCTGATGCAGCACTAATTGGTGAATGGGAATATAGGTTTCCTGAGCGAATGAGATTGATTTTTACTGTTAAAAATACATTTTTTTCTAATTTCATAGTGAAAAATACACTCTGTAGCATGGTTTCAGAAACAAATATCTTCACCATAAATTGTGACCGGAACATAATCTAAGTTTTGTGATAAGCGGTAAGAATAGCCAAACAAAATTTGTGTTTTTTATATACAGTAGCACTTTTTATTTTTAAACTGGAATTGGTAAACTGAGAAATAAATGTTTTTTCTATTTTTTTCTTTGTTTTCCCATTAAAATTCATAGAAAACAAAATTGTTCGAGGGGAAAAAATGGCATACAATGAAAGCTTAGTTTGTCTTGAAAAAACAATATATAATTTTATTTCTGTGTCCGAAGTAGTGATAAAGTTATTTCTGATTAAATAAGGACATAGGCTTCAATTCATCAAAGGGTGTTCGATAACAAAACCCCAGTCCTTAAAATACCGCATTCGGTATTTTACACTTCACTGTGCTAATTCATCAATATTTTCCCATGTGTGGTAGAGGTTCGTTAAGTTACCGAACTACTAGGCTTCAATTCATCAAAGGCTGTTCGATAACAGCAGAGTGGTGCAGAGCAGTTCGGAATGTCCCTGTGTTGTTACAAGCTGCCTTACAATAGAAGGCATCCAGACATCCCTTTAGATGTAAAGGTGTTATAGTTACTGTTATTTATACTGCCTCTGCTGCTCTGAATCTGTCGATCAGTCTTTCTTAACATTTTATTTATTTGCCACAACGTAGATGAACTTCCTGGAGACATTACAAATGCCATGCTTGGTGATTTCACCACCAGCATCTTTGCATTATCAAACAGGGCCTGAAAGGGTTACACCACCGAAGGGAATCTGGGGATATATTTTGACCTGTTCTCTCTGCTCACTGCCTGGGGGGTCTGAAAGCTTGTGTGGAGAAGCCTGTGTGACCTATCAGCGGCACTTGCAGGAGAACAGGGGCTGTTTTTATTGGCTGCCTGCTCCTGCTAATCATGAAAACATTCACACAGAAGGCTTTCGAAGCCTGTAAGGACAGGGGAGAGCTTGAGATAAACACCGAATGTGTTAGCGAATGTGGTAACCTTGATGAATTAACATTTGTTGAGCACATGTCGGTAATTTATCTCATTGCTGTGTCATTTCAGCTTCTCATTCGGTAACAGCTTTGATGAATTAACATTTTCTAAAGTGCTTCGTTAAGTCAGCTGTTTTCAGCATTACCGAATGCGGTAATGCTTGATGAATTGAAGCCATAGCTAAACTATCAAAACTGCTCTGGTCAATAATTGTAGCTTCTTGGATTGGCGGTTGCGTATAGTGTGGCATAACGGTTGGTCTCAGCAACAATTAAGTCGTAGAGACCAGCAGTGATCACAAAAAAAAAAAAAATTCTGTCACTGTGGTGGGAAGGGGGAGGGTTTGGCCGGGCGATCAGAAGCCAGCAGGGGGCAGATTAGGGCCTGATTTGATGGATAGGAGTGCTAGGGGGTGACAGGAGGTGATTGATGGGTGTCTCAGGGTGTGATTAGAGGGGGGGGGGGGAGGGGAAGAGATGCAAGCAATGCACTGGGGATGTGATCAGGGGGGTCTGAGGGCGATCTGAGGGTGTGGGCGGGTAATTGGGTACCCGCAAGGGGCTGATTAGGGTCTGATCTGATGGGTAGCAGTGACAGGTGGTGACAGGGAGTGATTGATGGGTGATTAGAGGGGAGGAACAGATGTAAATAATGCACCGGGGAGGTGATCGGGGGAGGGCAGGTATCTGAGGGCGATGGCGGGTGTTTGGGTGCCTGCAAGGGGCAGATTAGGGTCTGATCGGATGGGTAGGTGTGCTAGGGCGTGACAGGAGGTGATTGATGGGTGTCTCAGGGTGTGATTAGAGGGGGGAATAGATGCAATCAATGCACTGGAGAGGTGATTGGGGGGGGGGGGGGGTCTGAGGGCGATCTGAGGGTGTGGGCGGGTGATTGGGTGCCCGCAAGGGCCAGATGAGGGTCTGGTCTGATGGGTAGCAGTGATAGGTGGTGACAAGGGGTGATTGATGGGTGATCAGTGGGTGATTAGAGGGGAGAACAGATGTAAACAATGCACTTGGGAGGTGATCTGAGGGCGGGTCTGCAGGTGATCTGAGGGTGTGGGCGGGTGATCAGGTGCCCGCAAGGGGCATGTTAGGGTCTGATCTGATGGGTGGCAGTGACAGGTGGTGATTGATGGGTAATTGACAGGTGATCAGTGGGCGATTACAGGGGAGAATAGATGTATACTGTACACAGGAGGGGGGGGGCGATCAGAAGCCCCCACGGGGCAGTTTAGGACCTGATCTAAAATATAGCGTTGACAGATCGTGACAGGGGGTGATTGATGGGTGATTTGGGGGGTGATGTGGGTGATCAGGGGGCAGGATCAGTGTGCTGGTGTGCTTACTACAAAGGCGGCCTCCTCCCCTGTTGGTCCCTCGATCACTGGGACCACCAGGGGAGGAGGCAGCCTGTATAATGCACTTTGTATACATTACAAAGTGTATTATACGCTTACCATGCGGCAGATCGGGGGTCAACAACCCGCCGACGCTGCTAATTGGCTGGCGGGTTGATGTCGCGGGTGGGTGGAGCCTAATGCTGGCGGATGCGCGTACATCCCTGCGCGCGATCCCCGGCTGCTCATTCCCCCAGGTGCCGCCGCCGATCGGCGTTACACGGTCCTGGGGATGCCACTTTGCCGCCGCCGCCGCCTATTAGTAGTGGGCGGTCGGCAAGTGGTTAAACGATGCTGGCCAGCTTTCCTTGCTTGCTACATTGTTTTTTTGGCAATTGGAAAGAGTAACTGCCATTCACTAAATGCTTTTGGAAATAAATAAATCCCTGAGAATCCCCTATGAAGAGATGGACTAGTCCAAAACCTGCCACTTCTGTTAGATTTCTACTACCTACTGTAAGTGACAGCAACATAGGAGAAAAATAATTTATGGCTCATTTTACTCTGCAAAAAATGTACTTATTTGTATGTTTGCACATATTTTAAATTTTACAATTTTTTGCCATAGTGCCCCTTTAAATAGAAGCCAAAACAGCTGAGAAACAGTGAGATAAGGATTCTAAAGGTCCGTACACACGCTGGACTGCAGGAAAAGACGGGTCCGTCGTCACCTCCCGCTGGGCGGGCGTTCCAACGACAGTCCGGCGTGTTTACAGTCTGTCTGCAGACTGATACGGCGGATCGCTCAGAAACAGCCGTATCAGTATACCGACAGACTGTACACACGCCGGACTGTCTGCTGAAAACACGCCCAGCAGGAGGTGATGACGGACCCGTCATTTCCTGCAGTCCGGCGTGTGTACGGACCTTAATGAGATTTTACTGCAAGGAAGTTCAAAGGGTCATTCATTCTGTATTCTTTTCAGCTAAACAAAGCAGAATTTCCATTCTAAACAGCAGCGACAATCGGATGCAAAGTTATACAAATATGATATACTGCTAATGCACCATTTATCATCAATACTACACCTACAATTCATTCTCTCATAAGCCTATTTTCACTTCAGGGCCACTTTCATTTTGTACGAGTTTTTGTATGAGCAGTTCTTTATGCAAACTGCTGACTAATCCAGAGCTGTTCTCTCAGCAAGCTGAGGAGGTAAAGAGTCTTGCAGCTTATTCAAGCAGAAGTGTAAAGAGGTCACCACAGAATGTGTCAATTCATTCACTGCATAGTATTTCTATGAGAAAGCAGGAGTCACAAGCTCCCTTGCAGGAATGAGATGTTATCTTGCCTTACACAACGTCACCAGCTCAACCGCGCAAACTAAAGATCTAAATTGCTTCGAAAATGAAATGCTTCCACGGATATAAAAAAGGGGATACGAATACAGCTGCTGTTTAAATTATTATTTCAACTTTTTTTTTTTGTAGGATTACATTCAAATTTCATCTATAGTCTAAAGCAGAGGTACCAAATTCAAGGTTAAGCTTTTCACTTACTTTAGCTGCTAATGCACACGGTAAACTAGCCGGCAATATCATGTTGTGTTTGAAGCGTAATATACTATGTACACAAGGAAGAAAAGCTGCTGTATTCAGGGAGGAAGCAGATAACTTTCTCTTCTTTGTTAGCTTAGCTAATTATTTAATTACAAGTCTAAAGGTGACTCCACGCCTCTTGTTTTTATACAAGGAGGAGAAAGGCACG
This sequence comes from Hyperolius riggenbachi, assembly GCF_040937935.1. Lineage (NCBI taxonomy): Eukaryota > Metazoa > Chordata > Amphibia > Anura > Hyperoliidae > Hyperolius > Hyperolius riggenbachi. Next base: position 496,749,166 of record NC_090647.1, read on the forward strand.
CAGCCTCCATAGAAGGGCAACTAGCGTGAAACGGGCATCAGACTTCAGTGTCCAGCACCCACCGCTACCGACTTCACCCCTCTGCAATGGTATGTGTCACTTTTTATACCAGCATGTATATATTGCCGGTGTTGAACACTTTCATACACTTCACAGTTTTCTCCCCAGAAATGTTTTCCAGCCAGGTAACATGAAATAGTAGCCGGGTGGCATAAAAAAGTAGCCGGGTGGGGCAAGTTCAGAGAATGCAGGGCCGGTGCTTATGTGTGCAACTCTGCTTAGGGCTCTTTCACATTAGATAACGCATGCAGGAGCCTTTCTCCTGCACGCGTTGTCTGCCTGCGGCGTGTCGTCGGGTATCTGTGGTGCGACGCAATCAGCGGCGGTAGCCGGTAATTAAACCCGTCAGAAAACGCCGGCTCGCGGGTGCGTTGGATGAAAAACTGCGCCCGGGTGTGTCGGAACTGCAACGCATCGAAACGCAGTGTCGGGTGTGAAAGGTAAAATTAAAGTCTATGGACTTTCATCTTACCTTGGTGAACGCAAACGGCTGCCGTTTGCGTTAAAGCACAAAATTTGCCCTAATATGAAAGAGCCCAGAATAGGAGGAGGTGAGCCAACAACAGCCGGGTGCTCATCAAAACTAGCCGGGTGGAGCACCCGGCTAAAAGAGCCTGGGGAGAACACTGCTTCATATTGCTAGTATGACCACTTTCATACACTTCATGGAATAAAGCAAGATACAGCAGTGCTGGTTTTCCATTTCTTGATTTTCTTGATTTTAGGTCATCGGACGTGACATCACACGGCAGACGGGGGAAAGGCACAGACAATGCGCCTACGCATATTAGGGTGGCAACGGTATGAAATTCCACGGTATGACGACAGTCAAAAAACAAAACCATGGTATGACAGTATCACGGTATATGGTATTATACAATTATTTGGACCCGGGGCCCCCCCTTACATCAAATAATGTGCCCATCCCAGTATGGGGTGCCCCACTCCCTGCGCATACATATGATTAAGCCGCCGGGAGATTTGGGGTACCGGGTTAAACTGTAAAAAGGCTCACCCGGGTCCTGCAAAAGTCCAGGTGGCGTTAGAAATAGGTGTAGCCAGTAGTACGTGGCCGCAGCATAGGTAGCCAGGGATAGGTGTAGCCAGTAGTAGGTGGTCGCAGCATAGGAAGCCAGGGATAGGTGTAGCCAGTAGTAGGTGGTCGCAGCATAGGAAGCCAGGGATAGGTGTAGTTAGTGGCCGCAGCATAGGTAGCCAGGAATAGGTGTAGCCAGTAGTAGGTGGCTGCAGTATAGGTAGCCAGGGATAGGTGTAGCCAGAAGTGGCCGCAGCATAGGAAGCCAGGGATAGGTGTAGCCAGTAGTAGGTGGCCGAAGCATAGGTAGCAAGGCATAGGTGTAGCCAGTAGTAGGTGGCCGCAGCATAGGTACCCAGGGATAGGTGTAGCCAGTAGTAGGTGGTTGCAGCGTAGGAAACCAGGGATAGGTGTAGCCATTAGTTATTGGCCGCAGCATAAGAAGCCAGGGATAGGTGTAGCCAGTGGTAGGTGGCTGCAGCATAGGTAGCCAGGGATAGGTGTAGCCAGTAGCAAGTGGCCGCAGCATAGGTAGCCAGGGATAGGTGTAACCAGGATAGGTGGCCGCAGCATAGGTTGCGCTGTTTCAGGGAAAAGGGACGCAAGAACAGGAAGGAGGAAGAATCCAGTACAGGCGTGCAGGACCCGCCGGCAAGTGAGTATTTATTTATCCTCGTCGTTGTTCGTGCGCCCGCCGCTACCTCGCATCCCCGCCGCTTCAGCACCCCGACCCCCGAAAACCGGTAAAACGCGATTGTGCATGGTATGATTACCATGCACAATCAAACTGCGGTATACCGTCATGCCGGTATACCGCAGCAACCCTGATGCATATACAAGTGATTAAGTCTTAAAGTGGCCTTACACACTTTGACTTTACCATTCGGGGTCTTCTACACATGCTTAAGAGGTCCGCGCATGCGCAGAAAGCACAGAGTGACGCGTCTGAGCCAGTTACAAAGACTAGCAAAAACTCAGTATACAGAGACGCCAGAGTAGAGTAAAACGTTTTAAAAACCGCTTAAAAGGAGAGGGGGATGTTAAGGTGGACTCACCTCCCTCTTACAAAAAAAGAAAACTCACTTGAGTCTCAATAAAACAGAATTGTCAAATAATTTATTCAACTCCACAAATGCAACGCGTTTCGCGGGCGTGACCCCGCTTCCTCAGGCAAAAATGGGAGCACAACTCAGTGGGTCAAGCAATAGGTTTGAGTGGGTGGGGGGATGCCGCTGCTCAGCGGCCATCATGTAGCGAGCCCTGGGCTCACTACATGATTTAAAAAAAAAAAAAAAAAAAAAAAAAAAAGTGCTCTGCTGCCCCCTTGCCGCGGGAATTGTACCGGCAAGAGGGTTAAGGTTTGCCTTGAAGAGGCACTCTAGTGACATACACTGGAATGTAATAAATGATTCAGGATACAATTACATTTTCCCGATTTCAGCATCAGGATCGCTTCCTGTATCTATGTATTGCTATGTAATCCCACCCTCCCAGTGATGTTTAGCCTGGGCTGTTTATTATGCAGAATACTTCTCCCAGTCTTCTCTGGGAGACCAGGTTTTGCACCTGACAGGACTAAATAGGACACCACCTGTGATGAATGAAAATCAGGATGAGGAAAGATTTTACAGTTAAGGTGGCCATACACTTACAGATTTGCAGCATATTCGATCATCAGATAGATTTCTCTCAGATGCCTGTCAAGTCGAATCTGACAGGAATCTATCTGACGTGAACCACAAACTAGGAACGGATTCAGAATGAAATCTTTTGGAAATCTATTGAAAATCGATCTAAATGCATTATTGCGCCATTAGATCCAATGCAACTCTATGGGCCATTGACCTGCTGCAGATCGACCTAGATTTTCCATCTTGTCAGACTGATCAAATCGATCGAAATTGATCAAAATCGATAGCAAATTGATTGATTGGCTGATTGAAAAATCGATTTCCAATCGATCGATTCTATAGAATCAATTGATCGATGGCAGAAATCGACCAGTGTATGAGCCCCTTAATACTGTATTTTAAAAAAAAATAAAGACATTTTATTCAATACCTCATATTTAGTAAAGTTCCTTGAAGAAAGATATACAGGATTTTTCCTATTTCTAAACACATTAAAGGAGAAGCGTTATGCTTTAATATCCAATTGTCTTCAACAATGCTAGCAGGTCCTAGAGACCACCTATCTTGGCTTAATAAATGCTCTGCTTTGCCCAATTACCCCCCGATTTCCATCTGAATTCTCTCCGTATTGCTTGCCCTGGTACCTCCTCTGCATTCACTGCATGCCAAGCTCCCCCCAGCCCCCCTATTTAACCATCAATGGAAGGATGAGTCTTCCAGGCAGCATTAGCTAATGATTACACAACACTGACAATCCGCTTACGTACCTCACTGCACTTTAACACTAATGCATTTTCATTTACTACTAATCCATGTGAATGCCTCCCCTGACACTGCTGTGGCTGCACTGCCTGAGCAATGCTAATAGCTGCACACTCCTCTGACATAGCCAGTAGCAAACACTGCCAGACAATTACAGTGGCTGTGCAGCAATCGCTTCCCAATGCCTATTCATCACCCAGCGTTCATTCACCGCAGCCACGCACTGAGCTGTTTTATCACAGCAATGATAAGATAGCCAACAGCCCTTCCTATTCTGCTCTCTGATATCTCTCTATCTTTGTGTACATATCAATTCAAAGGTAATCATCAATGACGAAAAAAACAAACACAGAGAATTCAGATAAAGTCAACATTACAGGATACTTTAAAGTGTAAAGGGGCCCATACACTCAGCCGATTTTCTGGCCGACCGATCGATCCCGATCGATCGCTCGTTTGCAAATCGGTTGGCCAATCGACCGATCGATGGCCGATTTCGATCGATTTCCATCGAACTGGCTGGGTGGAAAATTTAGGTCGATCTGATGAGATTGCTTATCAGTTTGCATTGGCCTTAATTGAAATCTGATGGCAAAAAAATGCCATCAGATCGAATTTCAATAGATTTCAAACTGAAATCTATTGGAATTCTATCCTGGTAAAAAATGTTCTAAAAACGCATCAGATAGATCATCAGATGCATTTCTTATCTATCTGCTGCCAATCTGACGAGTGTATGGGCACCTTTCAGCCGCATCTACACGAGTAGATGCGGCCGCGATGCTCCTTATCAATAGAGCCGCTGATGCGGATCGATTGATAAGATCCGACAGGACGGATCTCCGCACCGCCGATTCCCTGCTCGCTCCCCCGAGGGGACAATGGCAGGGAATCGAGCGGAAGGTAAGCGGCGCCGGCGGGGAGGAGCGGGCACGAGCGGGGAATCGAATGCGGGGGACGCGGCGGGCACGCAGAAGAGGCGATCCGGCGGCTAATCGAGCCACCGGATCGCTGCAACGTCTCATAGTGTAGACGGGGCTTAAAGGTGGCCATACACTCGTTAGATTAGCAGCAGATTATCAGTAGATTTTCTGATCTATGTGATGCTGGGCATAGACTGTTAGTTTCTGCGGCTCGAATAGCTGCCGGATCGACTCCCGCCGCGTCCCCGCTCGTGCGCCTGGATCGATTCCCGCTCGTTCCCGCGGGCGCTTCCTTATCTTCCGCTTCATTTCCGCTATTGTCCGCCCGCAGGTTTAAGCGGAGAATCGATCCGCGCAGTGATCAGACCTGTCGGAAATCATCAATCGCGCCATCAGTGGCTCGATTGATAAAGAAGAAACGAACCGTCTATGCCCAGCATGATGTGTTTAGGAACATTTTTTACTAGGAACAGATTTCCAATAGATTTCAGTATGAAACCTATTGAAAATCGATCTGATGGCATTTTGTTGCCATCAGATTTCCATTAGGTCCAATGCAAAATGATAAGCCATCTCAAGAGATAAGCCTAAATTTTCCAACATGTCAGATCGATTGAAATTGATCGAAATTGGCCGCAAATCAATCGATTGGTCAATCGATTTACGCTCGAACGATCGGCTGAGTGTATGGGCCGCTTAACTGTCGGGCATAAAATCAATTCTTTATTTTTATCTGGTAAACAAGTAATGAGGATTCTAACCAGACAATCCAAAAGTTAAAATCACTATTACTTTTCTTGTTGATAAATGATCATTCTCCAGTTAACCTGACTTATTTGGTACACACAAAATTTGGTACACAAAAAAGGAGGTTGCCGGGCATGTTGGGTTGTCCTTTTTTGCTTCTCTAATTTCCCCTCAGACTTAAGGTGCGTACACACGCACTACAGCCGCCAACGACGGGTCCGTCAGACCCTCCCGCTGGGCGGACTATCAGGCGACAGTAGCGCGTGTGTACGCACTGTCGGCGGACTGATAAGGCAGTTTCTGAACGATCCGCCAGGCGGATCGCTCAGAAACAGCCTCATCAGTCCGCCGACTAATCACTAAAATCAAAAACGTAGACCGAGCAATACATATGTAAGTGGAGCAAGTATTTATCTACTTATGTATGTGCTTTTTTTCTGAGATAGAATGGCTGACAGCTCCTGTTTAAAGCTAGCCATAAATCTAGCTATTGTGATTTAATCAACAAAGCAACCGACTTTATTAAGGAATTGACTTCAGTATGGTTGATTGAAAGTTGATCGACCTACACACTACAAACAATAGCCTATGCAATTCACCTTCACATTCAATCTGACTAATGTTGTGTCTCCGTTCTCTGAATGCAAAAATTGGTTCAGAGTCGAATCAATGACATGTGAACAGTAGTAGATTCCTGTGAGATTGACCGATGTCTTGCATCCTGCTCGATCGACTAAGCTGGTCAATTCGGCGCAAAATCAGCCACTTTTCATCGGTTTGGAATTCTGGAACACACTCGATTGTGCAGCCAAATTGCTAGATGTATGGCAACCTTAATGCTGGGAATAGACGGCGCAAATTCCCGCCCGATCGTTGGGTGATCAGACAGCAAGTTGCATCGTGTGTACATGTCCAAACTGCTCCCATTTGATAAAGGGATCGATTTTCTAGTGATAACTTCACAATATCAATCCCTCTCTCGATCGGAAACAGATCGGACATGTCAGACATAATCACCAGATTCCTGTCGATCGGATGGGAAATGTCATTATGTGTTCCCAGCATCAGATTTAAAGTTAAAATACGCGTTGCCGCATTACGCACGCATAGATATGCGGCAACGAGTACATTTTTCCCCTTTGTTGCCCGCAATAGCGCTAATTACAGTCGGGAATGCGGAAAAAGCTACGCGTGGCCAGTCCTGACGGGCCTGTCGGCAAAAACGAAACTAGCTGGCAGCGGGGGACCAGAGGATTAGTGAGTGGCTGCGAGGGCGCAGGACTGCTGCAGGGGGCTGGTAGAAGCCCCAGGTGAGTAAAACTTTTTTTTCTGGCTTAAGTGTCTCTTTAAAGAGAACCAGAGACGAAGCACCCTCATGTATTTTATTACATTTATCAGTGGGAACATGACAGTAAACACCTACCCTGCTTTAAAGGTGCGTACACACGCACTACTAAACGCAACACTGTCGGCGGACTGATAAAGCTGTTTCTGAATGATCCGCTCAGCGCGTACACACGCGCATACTGTCGGCTAAAGACCGCCCAGCGGGAGGGTCCGGCGGACCAGTCGTTGCTTTTAGTTTCATTCTTCTCTGCTTAATCTGTCTGTTATCAGCTGTGATAAGAATCCCCGACTGAGCCTTCAGTCTATGTTTGATCTAGAATCATTATAGCGGAGTCAGTCTTCTGTGGAGTCTTTTCAAGCCCAAGCCCGCCACCTCCTGGCTCAGCTTTCCTGCTTTGCATACTCAGAGCTCTGATGACATGCCCATACAGCGCACACCGATTCCTGATTAATTTTAGCATGAAATCTCTCAGGAATCAGCAGAGTACGCCGATGCCCCCATAGTGTATAAATGTGCGCCCGTGTGTGCATTTATACATTACCCATAACACAACACAGTGCCCATCCATTTTTGGACTCCCACTCCTCCATTAGCGTTATACACGCTGCCGGCATTTAGCGTGCGACACGGATGTGACGTCATGCGTGCTACAGCACGTGCTATAAACCGGCGGTGTGTATAGCGCTAATGGATGAACGGGATGGACACCGCACGGTGGGCGACACAGGACGGGTAATGTATAAATGCATGCACGGAGGGAACACATATACACTAGGGGAACAGCACTGAGAGTAGGGGGTGGTTGTCGCTCGCGGTTACTGACACGTATTGACCATGGCGGCCGACATCTTGCTGCATACATGGGACCAATTTTGGCCCATCGTCGATCGGGCATGCTCTTGGCGGTACCAATTTTCATCCGATTCCATAACAATTATCGAATCAGATGGTCGATCGGACGTTGAGAGATGTATGGCCATCTTAACATGCACCTATTCTGCATGCTTGTCCAGGGTCTATGGCTAAAAAAAAAAAAAAAAAAAATTAGAGACAGAAGATCAACAGGACAACCCAGCAACTTGGATCATTTTAAAATAGCCTCCATATCCCTCTTACTTCAAGTTTGCTTTAAAAGTGGGCACTTTCATTTTGAAAGCGGCCATTTATGGATCAATTTAAGAATGATTAATTAGAAATAAATGCCGCCATTTCTAGCTGCCCCAGGCATAGTTTTTCCTTTGATGCATTTACCAAAACATTATTCTAAATTACCTATGCATGATTTGTAATTAAACAGGATCCAGATATTAAATTAAATAATAATACCTGCTGCACCAGTTTACAGATCTTCAGTGACCTCTGGCACCCTGATCACTCCCAGTAAGTCTGAAATATTCCCTCCTTAAAGGGAAACAGAGGTGAGCGATATGGAGGTTGCCATATTTATATCCTTTTCCAGCATTGTAAATCAGACACTACTGACACCAGAAGTTCAGCAGGACTGCCAGGAAACTGGAATGGTCTAAAAAGGAAATAAATATGGGAGGCTCATATCACTCTCATCTCACGTCCACTTTAAGTCACATGAGCATGCAGAGGGAAGAATGATTGCTCAACCCCAGCCACACCTCCCTCCTGCCTGATAGCCAATCATGACTGTCTCTAGTAAGCAGGCATGGCTACAGACTGAATGGAAGGAAATAAGATGGCAGCTGGAGGCCACTGAGTGAAAGATAAGGATCTAGAAATAGCTGCAATGTTTTAATAAATTATTCATATACATAAACTTAAAAGGGTGTTCTAATAAATGCAACCAGGGTAAGAGTTGTAGAGTACAAAGGTGGGACAAACCATCATACCAGCACAACAAAGCGGAAAGGATCTGCCCCGTCAGACTGACAGTTTGAGGGTTGAGGGTTAAGGGGAACACAGTATATCGTATGCAAGGAACGGCAGGTCATCTGTGTACGTTCTGCACTGAGACAACAGTTAGTGATATTTTCACATAGGAATCTTGAAGGAACAGGTGCACGCCAATTTTCTGGGCTTTCCCTTCAGTGATCTAGAATGGCTTCAATTCATCAAGCATTACCGCATTCGGTAATGCTAAAAACAGCTGACTTAAGGGAGCACTTTAGAAAATGTTAATTCATCAAAGCTGTTACCGAATGAGAAGCTGAAATCACAGAGCAATGAGATAAATTACTGACATGTGCTCAACAAATGTTAATTCATCAAGGTTCCCACATTCGATAACACATTCGGTGTTTATCTCAAGCTCTCCCCTGTCCTTACAGGCTTCAAAAGCCTTCTGTGTGAATGTTTTCATGATTAGCAGGAGCAGGCAGCCAATAGAAACAGCCCCTGTTCTCCTGCAAGTGCCGCTGATAGGTCACACAGGCTTCTCCACACAAGCTTTCAGACCCCCCAAGCAGTGAGCAGAGAGAACGGGTCAAAATATATCCCCAGATTCCCTTCGGTGGTGTAACCCTTTCAGGCCCTGTTTGATAATGCAAAGATGCTGGTGGTGAAATCACCAAGCATGGCATTTGTAATGTCTCCAGGAAGTTCATCTACGTTGTGGCAAATAAATAAAATGTTAAGAAAGACTGATGGACAGATTCAGAGCTGCAGAGGCAGTACAAGTAACAGTAACTATAACACGTTTACATGTAAAGGGATGTCTGGATGCCTTCTATTGTTATCAGCTTGTAACAACACAGGGACATTCCAAGCTGCTCTGCACCACTCTGCAGTTATCGAACAGCCTTTGATGAATTGAAGCCTAGTAGTTCGGTAACTTAAAGGGACTCCGAGCAGTGCAGAAACTATGGAAAGATGCATATCATTTTAAAGCTCTCTTTCTCCTCTTTCTAATGATATATAAACCGCTGCCCTACGCCTTTTAGATTTCGCTATTTTCGCGATTGAAATTGCAGCGGCCACGATTTCGGTTGCGAAAATAGAGAAAGCTAAAAGGTGTAGGGCGACGATTTAGGGGTCGTCAGAAAGAGGAGAAAAAGAGCTTTAAAATGATATCCATCTTTCCATAGTTACATTGTATTACACAGGGCGTTTTTTTCTTAAAGTCAGTAGCTCCATTCAGCAGAAAAAGTCGCCCTGTGTAATACAATGTAACTATGGAAAGATGGATATCATTTTAAAGCTCTCTTTTTCCTCTTTCTGACGACCCATAAATCGTCGCCCTACGCCTTTTAGTTTTCTCTATTTTTGCGATCGAAATCGCGGCCGCAGCAATTTCAATCGCGAAAATAGCGAAAACTAAAAGGTGTAAGGCGGCGGTTTATATATCATTGGAAAGAGGAGAAAGAGAGCTTTAAAATGATATGCGTCTTCCCATAGTTTCTGCACTGCTCGGAGTCCCTTTAACGAACCTCTACCACACATGGGAAAATATTGATGAATTAGCACAGTGAAGTGTAAAATACCGAATGCGGTATTTTAAGGACTGGGGTTTTGTTATCGAACACCCTTTGATGAATTGAAGCCATTGTCTGAGCACTTTCACCCAACTACTTTTGTCTTTCTTTTGTAACCCCAATAGTGTTGCACCTCCCCAGCCACACACAGAAAAGAACTATTCCTAAACGGTCACCTGAAATGCTTACTAATGAACATTTCAGGGGAAAAGGCGTCTGTGCATGGCTTTAGCTTTTAGTGATAGAACAGAGCAACAAAATTCTAACATGCAAATAATCACTGGCCCAGGAGAATGGCATCTACCAAATGAAAGCTAGCCGAGTGCAGCCTGAGAACTTCTTTAGCTTTGAGTGGGAAGTATGAGTAAAAGGGTAAACTAGCTGTCCAGTGGAGGAGTTCTTGGCACAGCTGTCTGGGGTGAATTTGTGCATGAGATCAGGGACAAAGATAGGGCATGAGACGTAAAGGCAAAGAATTTGAATTGAATTCTCAGGTGGACTGAAGGTCAGCGAGTGCAGTGATTGGCAGAGGTGTAGATAAGTGAGCACTCTGGCACCTACTCATTTAAGTTTCTCCAGGGTTTCCTCCTACGACAGGCATATCCAAAGTCCACCCCAGAGGCTATATGCGGCACACAGTCTTTTCTAGTGGCCCCCAAAGGTCTCTACAGTTGTAAATTCCATGCGACCCGCAGGCTGTAGCTGCAGTGCCACCTTGTTGCCACTCTGCCCTCCCTTTGCTCTTCTGTAGGTTATCAGTCACCACTGTAGCAGTAGCAGCCACTGATTAGCAGCTGCCACTGTGCTAACTGCACATGGTACATGGGTTATTCCTGTGGAAGCATTTTATTTTTGACAAAGGTCACAGGCATGGTGTACCTAACAGCAATCAGCAGAAATTGTGTTCAACTTCGCTAGATTGGCCCCTTAGCACTCAAGAACGGCGATATGGCCTTTGGTCTAAAAAGTTTGGACACCCCTGCCCTAGGAGATACATTTTTATCTTAAGTACAAAATAATTTTTTAGCCCCTGGCAATAAAAAAATACTAAAAAGTAGTTGAAGTAATGTCATGAGTGAGTATTTGCTTGCTTGGTGGGGGTTTTAAAGAGATTTTGATTTTTTATGAAAACATCTGGTGTGAGAAAAGTCAGGAGAGGTGTTAAAGTGAAACTTAAGTGAAAATAAACGGATGAGAAACAATTGTATCTATCCTCCTACTCCTAAAAATGACTTTTAGATACCCCACCTTTTTTTTGTAATATTTTAAAAACTTAAAAAAAAAAGAAAAAAAAAGAAAAGTAAATTCATTGTTTTGTCTGAGCTCAATGAAGCAGTCTGTCCCATGTCTCATTGTGCTAAAATGTATGAATTAATGACTTTTTTTTTATCTATCCCCTGCTCTCATAGGAGTCTCAAGGTTTCTTATTATTTTAAAAGAACTCCCAGTGTTCTCCACCGGTTCTTTTAGCCGGGTGCTCCACTCGGCTAATTTTGGTGAGCACCTGGCTGTCATCAACTTATCTCCTCATCCTCCTCCTATGCTGTAAGAAGAGTTGAACTGAACCTGCATTCACGCTACCCGGCTCGGAAAAAGTTCTGGGGAAAAGAACACTGAACTCCCCAGCAAAAATGTATACAAAGATGTCAGATGGCCAGTCTACCACCTCACACACTATTCTGGAGTATCAGTTTCACTGGGCAACATGTTGTTCAGTAAGTGCTTTTAAAATACAGAGAGCACTGAGAATACCCATAAAGAGCTGGACAAGTCTAAAAAACCCATCAATCAGAACCATTCGATTAAAAACCCTTACTGTAAGTGACTGTTGCATAGAAAGAAAGTCATATACAGTGCATTTTACCCTACAACAAATGTATATATGGAAATACATCATCCATCATAGTGCACCTCTATACAGCAGATGTAAGCCTAGTGAGGGGAGAAGATGATATTGCTGCAGTCTAAGAGCTATATTGAGGGCAGGCAACACAATTTCAGCGGTCTTCTGAGATAGAAAGGCTGTATATTTGAGACGTGCACAGAAAAAAAGCCATGCTGGATACAAGGAACAACAAAGAGGTGTGAGTCAGAAACAATTCCAAGGCAGCATGATTGTAGGGTAAACAGAGTGACTACCATTTACACAGAGAACAGATCACTCAGCAAGTTCATGGTGAACCAGGACTCCTAGAAGTGTGTAAGGGGCTAAAAAGGACCAAAAAGCCCCCTTACTAAAATGCTATGCATAACAGAAATCGGTCATCTTAAATCAGAAGGTATTTGCGACTATTCAGGATGGAGTGAGCATATGAGGTGTCAGACAGGGCATCACTGCTGAATATGCAAATCGTCCCTTTTACCAGAGAGAATGGTTAAAGGACAACTGAAGCGAGAGGCATATGGAGGCTGCCATATTTATTTCCTTTTAAGCAATACCAGTTGCCTGGCTATTCTGCTGATCCTCTGCCTCTTTACATTTAGCCATGGACCGTGACCAAGCATATACAGATCAGATGTTTCTAACAATATTGTCAGATCTGACAAGATTAGCTGCATGTTTCTGGTGTTATTCAGACACTACTGCAGCCAAAAAAAATCAGCAGGGCTGCCAGGCAACTGGTATTGTTCAAAAGGCAATAAATATGACAGTCTCCATATTTTTCTCATTTCAGTTATCCTTTAATAAGTAAAAGAGGGAGAAAGAGAGCTTTACTCAGGTTAGGTTTTTACTATCTCTCAACAGCCATGAAAAAGATGGCTAAGTGGCAATTAGAAAAGACTGCATGCAGTGTAAAATCTGCCCGCCCCTTCCTACCTCACTAAGCTGTTCCCATAGGTTAACTATCACCCTCTCGTCATGTGATTTTGAAGATTAATTAGTGGGGGTGCTGGTCTAGTAAAAGTTGGCCAATGACAGCAGCTTGGTGAGGAAGGGGTGGACATAATTTGCAACCTATGGTAGTTCTTTGCAGGCTAGCAACGCTTTCTGTTTCTATGGTAGGAGGTGATGGGAAAGACATGCAGATCACGGTGGAATGGCAAGGAATAGAAGGGGTAAAGAGGGATAACAATGGAGTCGTCCAGTGCTCAGACCAACTTATTGGGACTGCAGGACACAGGCTACATGCAAAGTACACAGGCTAGACTTTCCTCATTCGAAAACCATTTAGCATGTATGAAGCTTTAGTCTCAATTAAAGTGATTAAGTCTGCTGGGAAAATAGACTCATGTCTGATCACCTCGTCCTCTCACATCTTATCTTCCACCCTATCAATGACAAAAAGCTGGAGGGGGTGAGTCAGATAATAAGATATGTGCCAGCCCTGTACTTACAAGCGAGAAATAGTGCCAGCTGTGTATATGTGCTGCGCCACAGACCAGTAAATCACTGCTATGTGACAGAACTGCACAGGGGTCTCAAAGACATCATGTCTGCTGTTTTCAGGAGCCAATAGGAATATTTTCAGAGCCAGCTCCATTCACAGTGGAACACCTCAGATGTTAGTTGCCAAATGTAATTTTTCAAGCTTCTTCTGAGGGTCCCTTTACACTTAGGCAGGGCTCACACTTGTCTTTCAGTTTCTACACTTTTCAGAAAACTGAAAGACAAATGTGACCTCTACCTTACAACAGCTAATGTAATTTATAGAGAAAACTGACAAATTGCGCAAGATGTCAGTTTTTTTTCTGCATGCGAAATCTGCATTAAAGTGTGACCTAGCTCATTGATTAACATGAGTTCTCAGTTGAAGTCAGTTTTTCTGTGCAGAAAACGCGTACGAAAGCCGGTAAGTGTGAATCAGTTGCTCTCAGTTATAACTGAAGGGACAACTGATATTCAAAGTAATAACCATGTTTTCCTATGGCTCAGTTGCCACTTATTCACGTTTTAAATGAAAGCTTTTTCACAATGCACTGCTATGGAAAGTTAAAATGCATCAGTTTTCAGGGTATAGTGTTAAGGCCTTGTTCACATTGCGTTCCGCTCGCGTGTCCATTCGCGGTGGGCTTTTTTTTAGGTGTTTTTTTGTTTCCAATTACCGGCGCTTGGGTAGGTGATTCGTTTTTGTGTTTAGTGGTTTCCGTTGCGTTTTTCCCGAGCGTTTTGGTAATTCACTCCCTGACGCAAGACAGGAAGTGAACTCTTTGATTCGGAAAATAATGTATTTATTCTTAAAAACGCGAATGCAATTGCTCCACAAAGCGATTTTGTGAGCGTTTTGCATTTTTTCTATACCTTCCATTGAGGTGAATTCACCTCAAAAATGGCTCAAGCACCGCTTTACAAAGCGGAACGCAAACAAGCCGCTCATATGTGAACGCTCTCATACAGAATCATTGTGTAAGCACTTTCAGGGCAATTTCGGGGAGGAAAAAAAAAAATAAAAAAAATCGCCCGTGCTTAAAAAAATAACAAAAAAACGCTTGCTTGCGTGAACAAGCCCTAAAAGAGGCCAAAGGCTGGCCATGCATGTGTTGATTTTTTTTCTAAATCAAATCTGCCAGCAATCCCTTGTTCCAACAAATCCAATTGATTGACCTCCAACTAACATTCTGCAATCTGATTGGACATGTTGGAAAATCTGTGTGTTCGGGGCGGGGCTGGAGCAGTGGAAGATCCATGCTTCATAGCGCTGCACTGCATCAGGCAGTACAAAGATTGCGATTTGAACAATTCTCAATGGCTTTCTGCTGAAATCAAAAATTTAGTTTGATGTGTATGGTAGGAATCCATCACTATCCAATCAAATTAAACTCAGATAGGGATTAATTGGCTTGGAATATTGGGCCATAATTGATCCATGTACGGCCACCTTTGGCCCCTGCGAGCTGTCCAACATTGACTCATAGGATTAATGATTGCCATTGCATTAAATGGACACTTCAGAATGTATTTCTGGTCAAATGGTGCCCATTAACAATACAATCCCACGACCGATTTCTTTCATCGTTATGATCGATCGGAAACGATCAGCTGTGCCCGCTAATGGATGAAAATCTGGTAACCAATCCAATCAGATTGTTGGAATAGAGCCAAAAAACGGATCAATTACATTAATCTGATCAACTTGGTTGGCAGGTTTTGGTCCGTTAGTATGCACAACTGATCGTTTCTGGTCGATCATAACAATGATCGTAAATAACTAAATTGTCCATGGGATTGTATCAATGGCCACATGAAAGCTGGATATACACTGTGAGATTTGTGCTTGATCAGGTAAACAATAACTCTGTAACATTGATCCTTCTCCATCCTTACATCAAAGATAATCAGTCCATATAAAAATACAGACTCAGAACTCAAACTCCTCAGTTTATGAAACCACTGATTTAGACTCCAGGTATCCCAAAATTTCTCCAACTCCTCGAATCCTTAGTCTAATACAGGGGTGTAATGGCCCATACTCACGAGGGACTTTTGTCGCCTCAACACGCGGCGCGCGCGTGTTGCGGCGACAGGTCGCCCGTGAGTATGGGCCGTCGCACGCGCGCGCGCCCCCGAACTGTCGCCCGTCGCTATGTCGCCATGCGATTGAAACTTTCAATCGCATGGCGACAGTCGCCGCTGCCCCCCCGCCGCAACTGTCGCTAGTCCGCGTGAGTACGCGGACTAGCGACAGCAACCTCCATTGAGGTTCACAGACCTTCCGGTGAGCTTCCGGCGGGGGGAGGAGGAACGTCAGCGACAGCTTCCGCCTTGCCGCTGGTCCCTCTTCCGCATGTGTACGCGGAGGGACCTGGCGAGAAGCTGTCGCCGGCCTGTCGCCCACACGCTCACGTGTGCTGGCGACAGGCGAGTTTTGCAGCCCGTGAGTACGGGCCATTAAACTCAAATGCAAAGTGGGTTTAAATTGTACACTGGGATCTAGTCGCGGGCCAACCTCAATGTCTACCGGCCACCTTACTATCTTATAAAGTTCCCTGGTGTCTAATGCCCCCCCCTACAGTTCCTGGTGTCTAGTGGTATTCCCTCCCCTATACAGTTTTCAAGTGTCTAGTGCTTTTCCCTTCCCTCCCCCATATGGCTTCCCTGGTGTTCAAGGACTTCACCTCCAATATAGATTCCCTGGTGGTCTAGCGTGATCCAAACATAATGCACAGAGGGAAAACCACTTGAGGGCCAAATTTAATAGCTCTGAGGGCCAGATTTTGACATGTATGTTCTAATACTATCCAGGGCTGTGGAGTCAGTACAAAAATAATTTGACTGACTCAGTGTATGAAAACTCCAGGTACCCCAAAAATTGCTCAGACTCCAACTCTTCGACTCCACAGCACTGACTAGCTTAGTACCACTTGATGCAGTATAAAGCTATGTGGCAGTCAGCCACACACTGCTCATAACCACTGTCCACCTGTGGTCTACCGAGGAAAGGACGTCCTTTCACAATTCAGGTGAAATTTATAAAATGGTAAAATCAATTGAGAGGGCCTAGTTTCCAATATTATTAGATATTAGATTACATGTTAAAGTGGATCCGAGAAAAAAAAAAAAAACTTTTACTCATTGCATAACTGTGTTCCTTTCATATAGTTTATAGGGCATTCCTCAAGCCAAATACTTTTTTGTTTTGTTTTAATACTCAAACTCCCTATAAACTAAAGCCTCGCCCACAGCTCATTTTGTGCCTTGGCACTGTAGCAAGAGCTTATGGGAGCTCAGTCTGGGCAGGAGGAGGAGGTTACTAGCCAGTGATTTCAGAGGCAGAGGGGAGGAGGAGAGGGGACTGAATTTACACACAGGCAAACTGATAGCATCTCCAGCCCTCAGCCTGTGACAATATGACAAACAGAACATGGCTGCCCTCATTGTATCACAGGATTAAATAATCATAAACTTTTGAAGCTGTTTGCAGCTAGATATGCGATATAAACTTTAAATAAGATATATAGACAAGTTACTTGTTATAGTTTGTTTTTCATCTCGGAACCGCTTTGATCTGGGCAATTTAAAGCTAGCCATACACTACTTTATGTGGCAAAAAGATAGATCCCACTCACATCATAATCTGATCAGAGAGGAATCTGTCAGATCCAATCCACACACGGCACATACTTTTTAATAGGATTTCAGCATGAAATTATCAGACTGCAGGGACGCACTGTTCGATGCAATACAACTCTATGGCCCAATGATCAGCCGCTACTCCTGGCTTGCTGCCAGTCTGATATCTCCCGCTATGATTGACCAATAAAGTCGATTTTGGACCAGCATCAATTTCTAGCAGATTCGTTCGAATAAACATGACTGACGGTAATCGTAGGAAGAATAGATAAGTGTATGGGCTCCTTTAGACAGGAGGAGACAGTTAGACCCAGACAGATGCGGGTGTCATGCAGACAATTCTCATAAAGAAAGTATATTTGTGTTACAAATCATTCCTAAGATTCAAGAAATGTGAAAGAACAAGCAAAGGCAGCTGGAGATCCTTATCCTGTCTATTTCTGTGTACAGATGTGTGTTAAGCTGAACACCGATTACGCTGAACAGAATTCTGTGCAGTATAAGCAGCAGCAGGTTGTGCAGCCGCCATCCCAGCAGTCACTGCAGTGCCTGGATGTGAATGGAGCTTCTGTGACGACTCGCTGCATGCTGGGGACATCTAGGACAGACAGGAGCTGCCTACTGCCAGCCCATCAACAACAAACTTGCCCGACAGTGATATTCTGCATCACCAAATGCAGACATTAATAAAGCCACGTGCAAAAATGGCAGGAAACAGCATGCAGGTCAAAAATGAGTAATTGATTTTCTTTGTAATTGCTGGAAAAAAAGTTTTGTTTTTTTTAAGATCTTGATCGAAAAAGCTAATTGCACAACAACTACTAATATATCAATACTTAGAGTGGGATAAAACTGACATAACATTAAATAAAAATGTGTTATCCTACTTTTTATTGCCCACACAGTTATTTTTTGCTTTTTGTGAACAAGTCTGTTTACAAATTACAAGTTCCCAAAGTACAATTATTTGCTGTGAAAGCTGCCATTGCATTTTACTGCACAGCAGCTGTATTTGTATATTAAAATATATCTAGTGATCACTTCTCAGCTCTTTCTGCTACTACAGCAGAGAGAGCTTCTTTTCAGCACTGCTGGCTGTATACTAATTGTAGCAAACAAAGGAATGTAAACAAAAGATATTGTTATCACCTCTTTGGATGCATCCAGAAGCTTTCCACTGAAGAACAAAGTGCTGTGTTTAAAGGGGTTCTGTGGAGTGTTGGGGAAAAAAAACTCACTTACCTGGGTTTTCTATCAGTCCCCTGTAACTGTCATGTCCAGCGCCGTCATTCTACAATCACCCGTTCCCTGCCGCCAGTCAATTATTCGTCTAATAAGTCGAATAGTGCACGCTCCCACATGCGTCTCCAGGAGCTTACTGTGCAGGCGCAGTACAAGGTTTTCTCGTACTGTGCCTGTGCAGTAAGCTACCGGAGACACGTGCGGGAGCGAGCACGCGCACGACCACGCACCCGCAGTCTCGTTAGAGGAATTATTAGACCGGGAAAAGCGGCGGGGAAAGGATGATCGTAGGAGAACAGCATGGGACATAACAGCTACTGGGGGCCGATAGAAGCCCCAGGTAAGTGTCAGTTTTTGTTTTGTTCAACCCTCCACAGAATCCCTTTAACTGTTTGAATGCTGTTCTGCTACATTTTGTTTTGTGGTAGATTTTATGCTGTAAATAACCTTTTAGAGCAAACAGGAAATGCTGAGTTTTCCCTTAAGACTTATGCTGGGAATACACGGTTCGTTTTTGCCTTCGTTTAAACCTTCGATTCGTTCGGTAAACGAATCGAGTGTTGAAAACGTATGTGAAAATAGTCATAATCTCATTATAGTTTCGATTAATAGACCCCAAAAACGAACGACTAGTGATCGAACATGTTTGATATTATCTCTCTTTATCCATCTAATCGAGCCATTGGTAGGCTTGATGGCTGTTCAGATCGATTATATATTCGTTTATGCTAGTCCATCCCTGTAAAAAGGGATTTTCGTTTCGTTTCTTTGCAGCCTTCGATCATTGGAAAAACGAAATCATCAGAATCGAAAAAAAAAACGAAACCGTGGGTGGTGATATTAACCGTATGACCGATTATTTCGGGATCGAAAAGGACAAAAGGCACAATCGAAACGAAGGTTTAAACGAAGGCAAAAACGAACCGTGTATTCCCAGCATTAAGCCTGGCACCCACTTTCAATTATGATTGGCCAATTTTACCACCTCCATGTAGTCTGAGGGTCTACAATATAAACAGTGTACAAAGGCACACAGAATATCTGTTTCATAAGCAACATTTTTATTGCCACTGCAGTCCACATTGCTTTCAATCCACTCTGGATTCAGTCGGTGGTCAGATCAAGAAGAATCTATGCCCATTTGGCCCCGCAGTCAAATACAGAGAAGTGGAGATCACAGTAAATGGGATGGAGAAAACCAGGAATGCAGAGAGGGAAGTAATCCTAAAAAGGGACAGAACACTATAGTTATCGTTTCATTTTTTAGTTCATATGTACTTTTGCTCAGTTTGTTTTTTGATGCCCATACACTGGGCCACAAAGTAAAAACCAGGGACGTAGAAGGCTCCCATTTCTAACCAGGGACATAGAAGTGCTCCATACAGTAGCAATAAAAAGTATGTGAACCCTTTGGAATTATATGGATTTCTGCACAAATTGGTCATAAATGTGATCTGATAGACAATCACAGTCTGCTTAAACCAGTAATCTGCAAACTTGGCTCTCCAGCTGTTAAACTACAAGTCCCACAATGCATTTGCCTTTATGAATCATGACTGTGGCTGTTAGACCCCTGCAATGCATTGTGGGACTTGTAGTTATTTAACAGCTGGAGAGCCAAGTTTGCAGATCACTGGCTTAAACGAATACCACACAAATAATTAAATGTTTCCATGTTTTTATTGAACACACTGTGTAAACATTCACAGTGCAGATGGAAAAGGTATGTGAACGCTTGGTTTAAATAACTGGTTAATCCTCCAGTAGCATCAATAACTAAATAATAACCAACATTTCCTGTAGTTGCAGATCAAATGTCCACAATGATCAGGAGTAATATTTGACCATTCCTCTTTACAAAACAGTTTCAGTTCAGCAATATTCTTGGAATGTCTGGTGTAAATCGCTTTCTTGAGGTCATGCCACAGCATCTCAATCGGGCTGAGGTCAGGACTCTGACTGGGCCACTCCAGAAGGCATATTTTCTTCTGTTTAAGCCATTCTGTTGCTGATTTACTTCTATGCTTTGGATTGTTGTCCTGTTACAACACCCCTCTTCTGCTGAGCTTCAGCTGGTGGACAGTTGGCCTTAAGTTCTCATGCAAAATATCTTGATAAACTTGGGAATTTTTTTTTTCGTCGATTATAGCAATCCGTCCAGGCCCTGAGCAAAGCAGCCCTAACCCATGATGCCCCCACCACCATACTTCACAGTTGGGATGTGGTTTTGATGTTGGTGAGCTGTGCCTCTAATGTATTGCCGCTCTATTGCGTTGGTCGCCGGGCACTCGAACGCCGCTAGCGACGCGCTCCCTACCAGCGGGCGACGGTAATTTTCCGCACGGAGCGATCGGACGAAATGGATCGAAATTCGCCGTGTAGCGCGAACGATTGGCAGCAGATTCGATCCCAGTGATCGAATCTGCTGTCGAAACGGCGGCAAATCAGGCCAGTGTATGGCCAGCTTAAGACTTCTTCACCTCATTGAGCATTCTGCGCTGTGCTCTTACAATCATCTTTACAGGATGGCCACGCCTAGGGATGGTAGCAGCTGAACTTTCTCCATTTATAGACAATTTGCTGGACTGATGTACAGCAAGGCTTTTGGAGATACTTATATAACCCTTTCCAGCTTTATGCAAGTCAACAATTATAATTAATCTTAACCGTAGGTCTTCTGAAAGCTCTTTTGTGCAAGGCCTCATTCACATCAGGCAATGCTTCTTGGCAAAAGCAAACCCAAAACTAGTGTTTTTTATAGGACAGGGCAGCTGTAACCAACACCTCCAATCTTATCTCATTGATTGGACTCCAGCTGGCTAACACCTCACTCCAATTAGCGCTTGGAGATGTCATCAGTCTAGGGCAGTGGTCCTCAAACTTCTGGCCCATACTCACGGGCTACAATTGTCGCCGCGTGGCGCGCGCGCGTTGCGGTGACAGGTCGCCCGTGAGTATGGCGCGCGCACCCCGAACCGTCGCTCCTGTCGCCAGGCGATTGGCGCGGTCAATCACCTGGCGACAGTTGCCGCCGTAACTTCGCCGCAACTGTTGCTAGTCCGCGTGTGTATGCGGACTAGCAACAGCGACCTCTATGCAGAACACGGTGCTTCCGACGGTGGGGGGGCGGGGGGGGGACGTCGACGACAGCTTCCGTCGCACCACTGATCCCTCTTCCGCGTGTGTACGCGGAGGGACCTGGCGAGGAGCTGTCGCCGGCCTGTCGCGCACACGCTCACGTGTGCTAGCGACAGGCCACAAATGTAGCCCGTGAGTATGGGCCATAAGGCCTGCGCGCCAAATGTGGCCCCCTGAGGCTTTTTTTACTGGCCCTCCACACACAAAATGTATTACTTAAGGGGCCCATACAGATAACGATTTTCCCGGCGATATACGCAGGGCTGTGGAGTCGGTCCAAAAATCCACCGACTCCGACTCCTCAGTTTAGGATTCCACCGACTCCGACTCCTCTAATTTGCATAATACAATTTTGTTGATTAAAAGTATGTAACATGAAATTCGTCTCTTGACTGCCAACGCTTAGGAATTTTACAAGACAACTGAAGTGAGAAGAATATGTAGACCTCTATATTTATTCCCTTTAGACTAAAACTAGTCCTTGGTAAGAGTACTTGTAAAAGGTACAAACCGGAACAAAGAACATCTATCAGGCCCTAGGCAATGTAAGTGTGGGTACATGTAAGAATGATGTGCAGGTACTCTGCAGGGGAATGAGGAGATTGTAAACAGACAACACCTCTGTGTTCAATGTGCACAGCATTCTCAGTGGATTCCCTGCAGCTCTGTGGGGAGTGCATATGTAGAGTATAGTACTACTGTGTAACAAAGTAAACCTGAGACAGATGAAATTAAAGTTTTATACATACCTGGGGCTTCCTCCAGCCGCCTTCAGGATAATCAGTCCCTCGTTGTCCTCCTCCACCACCTGGATCTTCTGCTATGAGTCCAGGTACTTGAGCCAGTCGGGCGTAGTGCGCATGCACACACTCCGCCGCCAGGAGCATACTACACCTGTGCAGCACAATTGCGCAGGTGCAGAATGTTCCTGGCTGTGGGAGCGGCATGCGGCCGGACAGCGCTGACTGGCTGCATTACCAGGACTCATAGCAGAAGATCCGGGTGGTGGAGGACAGCTAGGGACTGATTAGCCTGAAGGGGGCTGGAGGAAGCCCCAGGTATGTATAAAACTTTACTTTTCATCCGTCTCAGTTACCCTGTAATTTGTAGTCACCAAACCAAATTTTAACAACATATCACATTATTTGATTTCATCAGCAAAGGGAGTGCATACATTTGCATAAATCCGCATCAATGCAGAATTATTTCCATCTCGTTGACCATCTCTATTAGTGACACAGCTACACATCAGGCTTTATTCTTACAGCATAGATGTTATTTAGTATATATAAGAGATTCCTGTGTACACATCATATATACAGTCACAATCAGATATGTATATCTGACCTTAAAAATACGGGGACTGCTTTATTGAAGCAGCACAAGTAACTAATTTTGATTGGTTTATTTCATTTTTGTGGACTAAGCACAGCTATTACTGTATATATACTGTATATATACACATTATTTTTAATGACTATTATCTGAGAAATAGAACATTTTATCATATTTTCTATTTTAATTACAGTTACAAATTCATTAGGAGTCGGAGTCGGTGCATTTTTCCCCGACTCCGACTCCAGGCACCCAAAATTGCCCGACTCCACGACTCCGACTCCACAGCCCTGGATATACGGCCGATTCGATCACAGTGATCGAATCGGCTGTGAAATCGCTGCGCACACCGCTGACAGAACGATCGATTTCCGTCGATTCGTCCGTGCGGAAGATTTTTCTCGATCGCCGGTGGGTCGAGAGTGTGTCGATAGCGCCGTTCGAATGCCCGACGACAGACGCAATACAGCGGCAATACATTACCTGCTCTGGCCGGCGCGAGTCCCCTGGTCTCTGCTGTTTTCTCCACTCTGGTCTAATCTCCGGCATGCTTCAGTTCTTCCTACCCGGCAGGAAGGGCGCTCTACTGTTTAATCTTCCTGCCGGGCAGAAAGAAGTGAAGCATGCCGGAGACCAGAGCGGAGAAGAATACAGCAGAACCTGGGGATTCTCACCGGCGGAGCAGGTAATGTATGCAGGGGGGGGGAGAAGCGGCGGCAGCACCACCACCACCACCACAGATTGTGAACGGTTTCAGGCTGAAATCGGTTCACAATCTGTTTGCAGTAAGGCAGCCATCTGTTTGCAGTAAGGCAGCCATCAGATTCGATCAGAGAGGGATCTATCTGTTGGTCGAATCTGATGGCAAATCGACCAGTGTATGGCCACCTTTATAGATGCAGCAGCAGTGCTGGCACCACGTTTCCACATAGAAGCCAGCAAGAAGTCATTCGCTGGCTTCCAATCCAATTCCACATTAAGTGGCACTGCTGTCAAACTGTATGGCAGGTAATCACCTGGGTATGCTTGAGGGCTTGTTTCCACTGTTGCGACGCGATTTCGGCCGCATTCCGACGCTTGTAAAAACGCATGCGGATGCGTTTCCGCATGCGATTTCGCATGGCAGGGTGCCATGCGAAATTAACCATGACACTGCCAGGGCTAAATAAAATTGAAAAAGGTGCGAAATCGCACGCGAAATCGCGGGTAAAAACGCATGTAACAAACGCATGCGTTTTTACTATTAAATACATTAGCGGCGATTCGCACGGATTCCCGACGCAGGCGAAATCGTTGGCTCTTTTGTGCGTTTTTTTCACGCTGAAAAAAACGCACCTCAACAACGCTACAGTGGAAACAGGCCCATCCACTTGTATTACATGTGCGGATCTGCATGCGTTGGACGCATGCAGATTCGTGATAGTGGAAACGAGCCCTCACTGTCTGGTGCGCAAAAACATTGTGGTGGAAGTGGTGTGGGGGGTGGGGTTGGGTGGTTAGAGGTAATATAAAAGCAGTGTGTGCATATGTAGGGGAGGATCATGCGCAGTCCTTGCAATTACTGGGGAAAGGGGGTTATTTTGGGGGACTTTTGAAAATATGTATTTTGAACACTGATTGCTTTGCGTGTGGGGGGGGGGGGGGGGGTTGTGTTTCAGGCGCTGTTTACACTATCTAGGTTCAAAGTAATGTTTACATGGTGTGTTCAATAAAAACATGGAAACATGTATTTGTGTGGTATTAGTTTAAGCAGACTGTGATTTGCCTATTGTTGTGACTTAGATGAAGATCAGATCACATTTTATGACCAATTTGTGCAGATATCCATAGAATTCCAAAGGGTTCACATACTTTTTATTGCTACTGTTTCTAACCAGGGACATAGGAGTGCTCCATAGCTAACCAGGGACAAAGGAGTGCTCCATAGCTAACCAGGGACAAAGGAGTGCTCCATAGCTAACCAGGGACCTAGGAGTGCTCCATAGCTAACCAGGGACCTAGGAGTGCTCCATAGCTAACCAGGGACCTAGGAGTGCTCCATAGCTAACCAGGGACCTAGGAGTGCTCCATAGCTAACCAGGGACCTAGGAGTGCTCCATAGCTAACCAGGGACCTAGGAGTGCTCTATAGCTAACCAGGGACCTAGGAGTGCTCCATAGCTAACCAAGGAGGACATCCCCTAATGCTAAATTTAAAGTGAACACTGGAGGTGAAAAAAAAAACAATTATATTAATCATCCTACTTCTAAAGAGGACTTTTTTTTAAGTAGCCTAGGGTTATATTTCATATTTAAACATTTAGGTTGAATGTTTTACTGTTGCTAATCAATGGCAGCCTATTAAGTGCCCCAGAGTTAGAAAAAAGGTCAATAGTTCATGTACAGTATTTTATCTCTTCCTGCCCTCAGAAGTTGTATACTGCCAGGAAAAAACTTTTATGACTAATTAGCTTATCAGTAATGTTTACTATATTCCAGACAAGGTACCCACAAGACAGAAGCTGTCACTTCCATCCCTAGAAATTAATTATTTCAGGCAGCAAAATAAATCAAGAAAAAGACTGGCTATTAATATGTTTTGTACTGTACATAAACATGTTTATCTCATGTCACATTGGCCTTGGATACATTTTAAAGAACTACTCTATGAAATGTCCTTAGAATGGGGACATCTGACCTTCACAACTGATCTACTGCACAATGCTCTCTAAGGGCCCATTAACACTAGAGCGTTTTGCCGACGATTAAAATGCTAGTGTAATAAAACGTTATGGGCCCGTTCTTACTTGGGCGATTTGCGCCGATTAGCGTAGCCTGCACCCTTTTTAGGCGATTTCCCAGCGATCGTGTTTCAGTGCTATAGAAGTGCTAAACACAATCGCAGGAAAATCGCAGCAGTGTCAACTAATTTTCCCAAGTGTAATCGCGGGAAAAATCACTCCCGCAAAACGCCGGCGTTTTGCACTTTCAAGTGTGAATAAGCCCTAAAGTGAACTTTAACTAGTTCCCCGCCCGCGTACAGTATATCTACGCTCCTTTGGACTTCACTTCCCCGCCCGGAGCGTAGATATACGTACCCCCACCGCTACCGCCGCTGTCCGCTCTCCCGCTCGCACTCCCGCGATCGTGCACGCCGCTGCCCACTCGCCCGGAGTTCAATGAACGGGAAAATACATTCCCAGTCGTTGATCTCTGCCCCCGCAATGATCTGCTGCTTTCGCTAAGCAGCGCGATCACTGTGAAAAAGAAAAAAAAATCCCAGCCTCTTTGTACTTCCTCAAAGCTTCCGGAAGGACGCTTGGAGGTCGCATTAAACTGTTCCCATCTTGTGGCCAAATAGTAAACTACACCCTAAACTATTTTTCACACACACATACATACATTACTTATACACAAAAAATTAACTCATTACCTCCCACACTCCATTTTTTTTTTTTTAATTAAAAAAAAATAAAAAATTTACAATTAAAAAAAAATACATAAATAGTTACCTTAGGGACTGAACTTTTTAAATATTTATATCAGGAGGGTACAACACTGTTACTTTATAAACTATGGGCTTGTAATTAGGGATGGACGCAAAACTGAAAAAAATGCACCTTTATTTCCAAATAAAATATTGGCGCCAAACATTGTGATAGGGACATAATTTAAATGGTTTTATAACCGGGACAAAATGGCAAATACATTTCATGGGTTTTAATTACAGTAGCATGCATTATTTAAAAACTATAATGGCCGAAAACTGAAAAATAATGTTTTTTTTTCCCATATGTTTTCCTATTTTCCCATTAAAACACATTTAGAATAAAATTATTCTTGGCATAATGTCCCACCTAAAGAAAGCCTAATTGGTGGCGAAAAAAACAAGATATAGTTCATTTCATTGCGATAAGTAACGATAAAGTTATAGGCGAATGAATGTGAGGAGCGCTGAAAGGAGAAAATTGCTCGGATGCTGAAGGGGTAAAACCCCTCAGTTGGGAAGTGGTTAAAGAGAATCTGTACTCTAATATTCTTACAATAAAAAGCATACCATTCTATTCATTATTTTCTCCTGCGCCCCTCTGTGCTGTTTCTGCCACTCTCTGCTGCAATCCTGGCTTGTAATTAACAGTTTTAGGCAGTGTTTACAAACTAACCAGCTTCTAATAGGCTCAGCTAAGCATAGTGTGTGAGTCATTCAGAGTGTGCAGGGGGCCTGCAGAGGGTGTGTATCGCTTCTACCAATCACAAGCAGCCCTGCACATTCCACACAATCAAGCCTTAGCCCGACAAACAGGACAGAGGAAAGATACATTGATTTATTACAGAGACAGTGCAGTTAGGAAAGACTGCAGTAAGCCAGAGCAGATTAGAACAGGCATAGGAACTTATAGGATAGAAGAACTAAGGCTGAAAAATTTGTTACAGAGTCTCTTTAAGGCCTGGGAGCCACTAAGGCGCTATCAGCAGTGATTTATGATTTCTAGAAATTGCTGTTCCTTCCAAAAGAGCTTCAGTACTGGAAGTGAAAGGCCATGAACCCAGAGCGATTATGATTTGCCAAAATCGCAATCGCTCTGCATGCAGCATTTTCTAAACGATTTCATTCTTTCCCTGAAATCCCACTGTAAATCACTCCGCTTTTAAAGCAGGATTGTCAGCCACAAACTCAAATT
Organism: Hyperolius riggenbachi; assembly: GCF_040937935.1. Lineage (NCBI taxonomy): Eukaryota > Metazoa > Chordata > Amphibia > Anura > Hyperoliidae > Hyperolius > Hyperolius riggenbachi. Next base: position 496,776,497 of record NC_090647.1, read on the forward strand.
CCATTTACCCACTGCTCTGTTTATTATGTAGTTTACATGCAGTCTGCATTGCAAGCATTCCAATATAATCATAATAATAAATGTGTCTGCTGTAATGAATCTTATCTCAGCCAGCCTGGCTCTATTCTGGTACGTTGCCGGGGAGAGGGAAGCTTGTTATCTCCCCTCCCACATTCCTGCTCCTCACTGATTGGCTGAGAGCAGTTCAGTGTGACACGAGGCTGAGAAGGGAAATACAACTCACTCCTCTACAAAAGCAACTGAAATACAATCTATGCTGTGCTCACGTCTTTACAAAGCAAACTAGATATGACAGTGCAGTTTCTAGGAGTAAAAAGAAAAAAAAAAGTGTAAGGGAGGAAATTACATCAGGATTGACTTCAGTCAGAGGCAGTAAAGATGGAACATGCCTGGAACAGTTTTCTCTTTATTTACTATATAAAAATCAAGGAAATCAAAATGTGGTCAGTGCAATACATATGTTATGCAAGTAAAACAGGTATATTATGTAAGTAAAACATGTATTTATCTACTTATATACGTTTGTTTTTTTTCCAGGGATAGTTGGCTTTCTCTGCTGATTTATGTGGCAAAATCATCGCTATCAATTTATGAGAGTTATGAGAGCATTTTTGCATTGGGAAGTAGGTCCCCGGCCAAAGAGAACTAGAGAAAATATTTTGCATCAAAGTTTCAAGAACAATAGCAATGTTTTTAGAGTTTATATAGCAGTGGTGTGGATTTAAAAACAAAAAAAAAAATTCCAAAAAGTTAATTCAAACTCATGTTTTCAATGGCTGAAATGCCTCGGCAGTATTATAAAACATATTTAACCTCCTTGCCGGTTTTCCCGACCTGAGCTCGGGGTAAAAAAAAAAAGAAGCTGTTAGCGGTGATCCCGAGCTCAGGTCTGGGTAGGCAGTGCAGCACTTTACCTATCAGTTTTGGAGTCCCGCGCGCAATCGTGCTGTGCAGCGGGACTCCAGCCTCTCTCCCCGGCAGTGTGGGGTGTTTCCCTGGCGGCCGGGATCCCCATGTGCCCGCTATACTTCCGGGGACCCGGCGACCAATCGGAGCGGCGGTGGCGGCGTGACGTCATCGGGGGTGGGGCTAATATTTAAAACAAACTTTTCTATATTAGAGAAATATAGAGAAGTTCGTTTATATGTACCGTATATTAGCGCCATCTTGTGGTCAAAATGATAACTGCAGCGCTGGAGCCCAGGAAGGTAAATTTTTTATTTAGCTGCAGATCTCCCTGCCAGAATGATTTTTTTCAGGTTTTAGGGTCTGAAAGAGTGGAAAAAATTGCACCGCTTTTAGACCCTAAAATCTGGAAAGAATCAGACCGGCAAGGAGGTTAACTAGGTGGAAACTTTAATTAGCACATCCTGGATGTCTCCTTTTTTATGAACTGTCACAAGGCAATTTATATTCCTTGCTGTATTATGCTGTTTTCAGAAGGCAGAGCCAAGCTATTCTATTGTCTTTGAAAACATTTTATAACATAGCAGCATCCTAGACACCTAAAGATAACCATCAACAGGCACAATTTCTTGAATTGTAGCATTCACCTACACCACGCTATTTTATCTTCAATTCCACCAACAGGCAGATTTTCCATCCTCATTTCCAAAAGTTTGCCAATTGGTTGCACAGCTCCCTTCAATTATAAGTCCAGGACTGCAATGGCAGGTAGTGTGAGTGGTAATTACTCAGCCAAGTCAACTTCCAGAGGCAACGTGTGAGGGAAGGAGAGTGTCAATCTGGGGTATGGCCCCATTTCCTCCATAGATCATAAGAAAGGCAAAAGCAATGCTGAAGGCAACAAGAGTTGTAGCATGTTTACTCCCTCCATCGATCTAATCAGGTACCCAAAATTGGTACAGGGCTATGGAATGGGTACATAAATCATCCAAATCGTCAGTGTATGAAACCTCCGACTCCAGGTACCCAAAAATTGCTCTGACTCAAACTCCAAAGCCCTGGATCTAATGGGCAGGTTTACAACAGAAGGCAAAGTGCTGGTTCAGAACAAGAAGGAAGCACATCCGTAGCTGCGGGAAGAAGTAAAATATTTGCAATTTTTCTGCACAAACGTATTGCTTATGTCCATGATCCACACAGTGTGCTATGGTAATGAAAAATATTTTTGCAGACAAGGGGGCATTAAACATATCTTTATTGCTTTACTCATAAAGCACAGGATTCAGACAGCTCAATAGGAAAGGATGAAAGTAGTTTGAAAGGTTTTCAATATTTTGCAGCCCCCCCCCCCCCACACACACACACACACACTACAAACAATATATATATGTATATTTTTTTTACAATAGATCTATCTATCTATTTCCTATTCAATGCTTAATTCAATTACATTTCAATTACTTCTCCTTTAAAGAAAACCCCACAAATTCAAGAAATGTATTTTACTTTAGATTTGCAGTGTGGTATGGGGTTAGACGCTCTTTTAGATTTTTACTGCTGTCCTGCGTCCCCATCTCTGAACATTTTTATCACTTCCTGTCCAGAAAGGAAGTATGGATACATCTCAATCTGTGACAGACAACAAGTAGAACATTTTGAGTATTCCCGCAGACCTGCAGTTTTACAATGGCTGGACCACAGCTGTGTTTTCTTTTTCTTAATGCAACATGTTCTATTCTGAAAGCCGTAAATGCACAACTTATGGCCATCCATCACAGTAAATGCATGTGTAATGTGCACAGCCCAAACACAACCAAAAGAAAAGTGTTTTAGACTGGCAAACATGTGCACCCATACACGTACAACTGGTTGCCATTCCAAAATGTGTGATCTAATAAACTGGCAAAACCATAATTTAAAGAGAATCTGTAACGACAAAACGTCCCCTGGGGGGTACTCACCTCGGATGGGGGGGGAAGCCTCAGGATCCTAATGAGGCTTCCCACACCGTCTGCCGTCCCTCGGGGGTCTCGCTGTAGCCCTCCGTACAGCGGTGACGTAATATTTACCTTCCTGGCTCCTGCGCAGGCACTCTGGCGGCTGGCGGCTCCGAAGGAGGCGGAAATACCCGATCGCCGTCGGGTCCGCTCTACTGCGCAGGCGCAAGTCTCCGGCGCCTGCGCAGTAGAGCGGACCCGACAGATCGGGTATTTCCGCCTCCTTCGGAGCGAAAGCAGCCACAGCGCCCCCGCTGGAGCCTGCAAAGGTAAATATTGAATTGAACAGTCGGGCCTGTCGCCGGCTGTTCGGAGGGCTGCAGCGAAACCTCCGTGGGACAGAGGACGGCGTGGGAAGCCTCATTAGGATCCTGAGGCTTCCCCCACCCGAGGTGAGTACCCCCCAGGGGACGTTTTTGATGTTACAGAGTCTCTTTAAGTATTAAATCAGAGCTGGACGAATTCTGGGAGACTAGAAGCCAAAAGGTCCACTATCCTGAAAAATTGTAAAATGTGAAATACAGTAAAATCCCTTTATCAGAAACTCTAAGGGACCTGGCCAAGTTGTTTACTATATCAGAAGTTTACTGTATCAGGATTGGTCATACATTGTATAAGGATACGGGAACATGGTTGGGACCTGGGGACTGAGCTTGCTATAGCCAGAAGTTTATTCTATTTGGATTTACTATAAAGAGATTTGACTGTTCAACATATAAAATGTATGTTTCTCCCCAGAGTTAAATGCACCACAATTTTTTAATGTCGCTGTCGCTTACAGTAGGCAGTAAAACGCTGACCGCCTGAAAGGTTTTGGACTAGTCCTTCTCCACAATCAGCATTTTCTTTATTGTTTACAAAAGCCCTTCCTGGAAGGGATCTATACGAAGAGGTCAGCCAGCCTCCTTACTTCTCTGCTTTTACTCTGGGGTTGAATGTATGCATTTTAAATGTTACAATTGTTCGCAACAGCGGTCCTTTAAAAAATTATCACTGGGGTCTCACTTGTCAGTTTTTCTCTAACAAACATTCCTGCTGTCTCCTGAACTGGGAGACTCACCCCAATCTAATAACAACAGGCAGGAAAAGTTTATGATCCCTTTCCCTCAGCATCACACCTGGATACTCAAATACTCCTGAATCTTCCAATTAGTTTCAACACAAGGACTGGGTGAAACATATAAGCAAACATCTACAGCAACTATTTTCAAAATAAACAGAAATGAGTAACTTTACTATTATGATCTTGCTATCCCTCCAAAATGGGGAAGATGTGTTTTTGACTTATAAACAGAAGCGCTGAGCAGTTCAACACAGTACACTAAAAAAAAAAATGAAATAATCTGGGTTCAAGCAGGGTTCAAGCCAATGGGATCCCATGTTCCACCTACACTCACTTTAGATACATGTAAATATATAATGCTCAGACACACCTTCATCATGGAGCAATACAAGATGAGATGAGCTGTCCAGATTACAAAAAACACAAACAAATTATACATTCTAAATCCTCTGAGGGCTCGTTTCCACTATTGCAGTGCAGAATCGCCTGGATTCCACCGCTGTTGAAATTCCATGAAATAGCATGCGGATGCGAATTTTTGCGCGTTTTTGCCGCGAATTCGCATGCGAATTCGCATAGGTGAGGGTATATGTGAATTTAACCATGTCACTGCCTGTTTGAATTACATTGGTACCTATGCGAATTCGCATGAAAATTCGCATACCATAGCCGCATGCGAATTTCCTATTAAATACATTAGCGGCGATTTGCATGCATTCCACTCGCAGGCGAATTCGTTGGCTCTTTTGTGCGTTTTTTTACCGCTGAAAAAAACGCACCTCAACAACGCTACAGTGGAAACAGGCCCATCCACTTGCATTACATGTGCGAATCCGCATGCGTTGGACGCATGCGGATTCGCGATAGTGGAAACGAGCCCTGAGTGTAGTTGTGAGTACTGCAAAAACAGTTAAGACTTGACCATTGGCACTGTCAGTAAGTACATGATGTGGCCAAAGACAACATAAGCATATCTGCCCTATGGCGCTGGTAGAGAAGCAACAGCAGTAGCTGCTATGATATGTCGGTGTCCGCACATCTCCTTTATATGATCAGTGCCATCACTTCTCCTCTATGGGTGATGGCAAAGTGACAGCAATGAGATGACCCCTTGTAGCAGCAAAGCATTGTCAAAAGACAGTATTATAAACTACGATGATAAGATCTCAAGCAGTGGCAGCACATTTCTACAGGCAGGCCCTAGTCTTGTTTAGGGGACCCAGCAGAAAACTTCATAGGAAACAGTTCTCTGATCACAGCACCTTCTTACAGTACAAAGCGTTGTGTTGGCCAAATAGCGTGGGCATAATTAACAAGAACCTCACAGTCTGAAAGGGTGCTATCCACGTTCGTGGAATTTCCTTGTGAGGTTTCCTGCTGGATCCCCTAAAGTAGACTGGTGCCGAAAGAGCAACAGCAGCACCAGATATGATACCACCTCCAGTGTTGGACTGGGAGGTGGGGAAAGAGGAAATCCACCTGCTGGCCAAGCAGCAGTAACCCTGTGTTATCACCCCCAATAGAAATCTATTGCAAGTCTTCACTGTGAGCAGCAACACATGATTACTGCTGCTTAGCCAGCAAAAGGATTTTCTCAACTTTACCACCTCCCAAATCCAACACTGACCCACTCTGGCCATGGTAGAATCTCCCTGTATGTGGGGCAGTAGTATTGGTATTCCCAATATAACCCCTGGCTGTGGCAGCATATCTCTTCTATGGGTGAAAGTAGCAGTGGCAGTTATATTACACCTGGCAGTACATCTCCTAGTAGGTAGTAATAGCACCCATGATGTGACCTCTGGCAACACACCGCAATGGCAGGGGTAGAGAACCTATGGTTCGGGAGCCAGATGTGGCTCTTTTGATGGCTACATATGGCTCACAGGGGTTGATTCACTAAGCTACACTGCTCAAGCAGCGCAGCTTAGTGTGACACCGCAAGTTAAAATTTTCAAAGCAGGCACGCTACTGCTGTAGCTTGCACTACTAACTTACTCGTCATCCCCCCAAAACTAACGGCCGCTCCAACTGTTCCACACTGGACCCTGTCAGGTCCAGTGACTTTGTAGCACAACATCCTCAAACTTTGATTGGCCCAATAGGCTGCCTGTCAAATGACAGGCAGCCTATTGGGCCAAAGTGCGTTGATCTTGTCCTACAAAGTGAATCAACCCCCAAGTCAGCTAGCTAATTGTACAAGCTGTTGGTTAGTATTTCTCCTGTTTGGCTCTCGGGGAAATTGCTGATGTCGCTAAAACCCAAGAAAAGCTGAAGACGTGTCTGACACTTCTGCTACTCGGAGGATCAAATGTGTACACATCACCATGATAACAGGGGCGTGAGCCCTCTGCTGCACATGCACACTGTCCCAGTTTGAAACATATTGTATGGCTCCTATGGAATTACATTTTAAAATATGCTACGTTTATGGCTCTCTCAGCCAAAAAGGTTCCTGACCCCTGCTCTATTGGGAGACAGGGTTTGCAACTGCAATGAGGACCCCTATCAGTAAATTTCTATGGGGAGGGGCAATAGCAGCACCAGACATGATACAACCTCTGGCAGTGGCAGACATCCCCAATATAACCCCTGGCTATGGCAGCAGATCTCCTCCATGGGGGAATAGTAGTAGGGAATAGCAGCAGCAATGATATGACCCCTAGCAGCAGCAGTACATCTCCTCTAAAGGGGACAGCACTGGTGACATCCATGATACAAGCTCTATGGGTGGCAGAACATCACCTCCATAGGGGACAGTGGTAGTATTCATATGACCACTAGCATTGGCAGAACATCACTTATATGAGAGGACAGTGGTAACAGCAGCCATAAACTGTCCCCCCCCATAACTGTCCTCATAATGGTATAGTCCGTGATAAAGCTGCCCCTCCATCAGTCCGCCTCACCTCATAGCGCACAGGACGGGCGGCTCCGGGCACACATTGGGCCCCTCAGTCTGTCCCTCGCTGGCGGCTTCTGCTGTGCTGTGTGGAGGAATCGGAATGCCCCTCCCCCACAGTGCCTCCCTCCCCGCCCGCTGCACCCGCTCCCTCACAGCGCTAGCCCCGCCCCCTCGAGAACCCTCCCTCCTATCGCGCGGCTCGTTGCATTCCTCGCTTCGCTGCAGCTTGGAGATGTGACGTCATCAGTCTCCGCCTAGTGCGCGGAGACTGCGACAGGGACGCCCCAGCGGCCATTGGAAGTCAGGGCGCCGGAGCTCCGTACAGCCTCAAGCTCACCCGGTAATCTGCAGCGGGAGTGGAGTCTGGTTTCCACAGTGTGGACGCGGCGTCACTCCACTCGTCTTCTGGGCTATTACTTGAGAAGAGCGAGATGCTGCTTCGTACAAATGAAGAGGGCGTCTAGTTTGACCTAGTCCGGAAAACGGAACATTGCGGAGAGTTATATTAAACATTCTGGTTGACGGTTCCTTAATAGGAAGTACGAAGGAGCTGCTGTACAAATGTTGCTTTGACAGTAACCGAAATGGCTGCTGCAGAGTGCGACGTATTATGACGCAGCTTCTGTGAGGCAGATCTGAAGAGTTATGATAACGCCGCAGCACACAGACCGTGGTGACGTCACGTCACTCCATGAGAACCTCCGAGCCCGCTACTTAAAGTGACAGGCACTATAAACCACACAGTTTATCAGCGGTTTTTATCATGTTTACTGCATGTTTAGGCTAGTTTTACAGTGGGCACTGTGCTGCGATCTCTGTGAGGCCTTGTTCACGTTGCGTTCGCGTGTACGTCCGTGTTGGGCTGTTTTTGAGGCATCTTTTTTTCCGATTCCCGGCTTAGCGGTTTTCTAAGCGTTTTTTTCTGAACGATTTTGTAATTCACTACCTAACGTCAGGAAGTGAACTCTTTGATCCAGAAAAGAATACATAAAATGTATTTATTCTTAAAAACGTGAACGCAATTGCTACACAAATCGATTTTGTGAGCGTTTTGCGTTTCTCCTATACTCTCCATTGAGGCGGAATCGCCTAAAAAATGGTCCATGCACCTCTTTACTAAACGGACAGCGCATGACCTGCGCTGATATGAACCTTCTTGTAGACATTCATTGCACAATCGTTTGGTGGGCGATTTTAAAAATTGCCCGTGTGTAAAAAAAAAAAAAATCCGAAAACGCTTATAGTGTGAACGAGCCCTAACAGCAGAAATGCAACGGAACAGGAAATTCAAACTGTGCAGTATCTGCGTGTTGCGTGGCATACATTCAATGAAAAGTGTGCTTTATTGTAGCTGTTAACGTACGTGTTTTGCGGTAATGTGTTGCTTGATTGCAGTGGGCTATGATGCCGCGTGTGGCTATACCGCAAAGCACCTACCACACTGTGAATATCGTATATAGCAGTGGTGTAGCAATAGGGGGTGCAGAGGCTGCAACTGCACCAGGCCCCTAGACCAGAGGGGCCCTCCTTCATCCATCAATAGCTTTTCATTGGTGCTATGCTTGTAATGAACACCTCTATATGTGCATTGCACAGTGGTAATCCTCAGCAAACTGTTTCCTTACTCTAAATACACCTCTCTGACACTGCAGCTGTCCTTGATAGATATTGGAGCTCCATAAAGAGCTTGGGGCCCCATGTAAAACTCGCACTGGGGCCCCAAGCCCCTTAGCCAAGTCACTGGCAAATAGGTGGTGCATTGGAGTGCAGTAAGCTGCCAGGGCGGTGAAGTTGGTACAAAAATCATGCAACCCCTCGGTTTATGAAACCACTGACTCCAGGTACCCAAAAATTGCTTGGACTCCGACTCCACAACCCTGCAAGCCGCGTTACAAAGCTGCATTACAAAGCAGCCAGTATACCGCTCCATAACGCATCAGGTTAACCATAGCGGAAAACTTTTTGCTCAGTGTTTGGATCAAGGCAAAGGAAAACAAATGTTTTTTTTCTGCATTTGAGGTTGAATGGAAATGGCTGTACCAATTGGTACCAATGAATCCCAGAACTCACTTAGTTTTGATGCCTCTGGTCGCTGCACTCTATGTTGTGTTTCATCGCTTTGATACTTTCTTCTTCACAGCCGGAGAAGTACTGGAGAGATGGAATGCAACATGGAGTGCAGCTGCCAGAGATGGCAGCAAAGGTGCAGTAGCTTGCATACATAAAGGTTCTTGTTATGTGCCGAAACATTGTTCTGACATTGAACACTCATCCCTATTTAAAGAGGAACTCCAGTGATAATGTTATGAACAAAAGTGCTTAATTTTTACAATAATTATGTATAAATGATTAAGGGCCCTTTTCCACTGAATCGCAAAAACGCAAACCGCTAGCGATTTTACAATCGCTACGGTTTGCTTTTTAACATAGGAATCGCGGTAGGTCATTTCCACTACCGCGATTCGTTTTTGTCGGGAACGCGAACGCGCGGCGGAGCGATAATTGCCGCGATTTTGCTATGCAGTGCATAGCATAGCAAAATCGCGGCCGCGAACGTCGGGGAATCGCCGCTAATTGCGATTCAGCAATCGCTAGCGTTCAGCGTGAACGCTAGCGATTGCTAGTGGAAAAGGGCCCTAAGTCAGTGTTTGCTCATTGTAAAATCTTTCCTCTCCCTGAGTTACATTCTAATATTTAGCACATGGCGACATTTTTACTGCTGGCAAGTGATGTCAGTGGAAGGAGATGCTGCTTGCTTTTTTGGCAGTTGTAAACAGCTGTTATTTCCCACAATGCAACAAGGCTCCCAGTGTGATGTCAGAACCATAGTCCTGACATCACACTGTGGGAGGGGTTTCACAACAAAATAAGTCATACGGAGCCCCTGATGATCCGTCTGAGAAAAGGAAACATTTTTCTCATGGGAAAGGGGGTATCGGCTACTGATTGGGATGAACCTCAATCATTGGTTACAGTTTCTCAACCACCCTGGCGTTCTATTTAAATTGCCAGGGTTGCGGCGGCAGGGTTTTTTACATATTATTTTTTTTTCTTTTCATGCTGCCAACTGAAAGTTGGCAGCATGAAAGCCCACTAGAGGGCGCACAAGGTAACAAGAAATCCCGCGGAGAGCGGGATTTCTTGTTAGGCTTACCCCGGGCTGACGTCAGCGATGTCCTGACGTCAGACGCCTCAGATCCAGCCCTTTAGTGATGGGAATTCCGGCTCTTTTCAGAGAATCGGCACTTCTGAATCGGCTCCCATTAAAGAGCCGGCTCTTACGGCTCTCAATCGGCTCTTCATTAAATATCACTAGACACCACTCAGAATCGGCGTAAAAGCCCCGCCCCCGTCTCTATGACAACTCCAGACTGCTTCTCTGACTGGGGCAATCCCTCCTGCTACTGCTCTGTTCCGCCCCATACACTCCTACAAGCTGCAAGAGGAGGACTACATCTCCCAGCATGCCTCAGCGCCCTTTATTGCATAGCAAAGCAGGGCTATGTGGGGTGGCTGAGGCACCGGCTCTCCTCAAAGTGGGAGTCGGCCCTTGTCCGCAGCAAAGAGCCGGCTCTTAGAGCCGGCTCGTTCGCGAACGACCCATCACTACAGCCCTTTGCGCTGCCCGAAAGTGTTTAGTCCGGGCAGCGCAGGGCTCTGGCGGGGCTCTTCTGCCGCTGAGCGGCGGCGATCGAAGGCCACACGCAGCTGGCAAAGTGCTAGCTGCGTGTGGCGCAGTTTGTTTGAAGCAAATCGGCCCAGCAGGGCCAGAGATATCAGACACGGCGGCTATGGACGAGCTGAGCTCGTCCATACCGCCAGGAAGGTTAAGATCCTATCTCTAACAGCAATATATATGAGTTTAGCTGGGCTTTTAAATGCAGGTAATATGCCCATCAGCTGTGTACATTGCTTGATCTACCCCAAGGCAAGGCACTTCTCCATTCATTCCACATTTTGCATGTTCATTGGTCATGCAGAAAGCACAGCATCGTGTCATTACACCTTACTAATTGGTACTGGAACTATGCACAAATTGCTATGTGAATAGTCCTACTCATGGGTAAGCCTTTGTGTGCAATTTAGCCATTTTGGTAAGGGGAAGTCAGGGCGAGCTAAGTAAGAGGAGAGGACATCTAAGCCCCAGGACACCAATCAGGCCATAGGCTTAGTTGCCTCACATAGGTATTTAGGTTGAAAAACGATGTACGTCCATCAAGTTCAACCAGAGAATAAGGTACAAACAAGGCTTTGCGAATATTCTATTTTAGTTCCCTGTAGATAATCCAACTATTGCCTTGTGGGTAACACAGTTCTGCTTCATAGTGGTAATCACCCTACAATACTACCAATGGTTTGGCATGATATATTACTGGAAGAGGATGAGTGAAAAGAACTGGAGAGGGATGCTGGGGGCAGTACTGGGGAGGGGGCAATGTAGCTGGGTTGCGTTTGTGTGGAGGGAGGCTGGATGCCTTACTGGGGAAGAGGCAATACCAAGAAAGCCTATTCTGTGACTATGAGCTGGAAGGGCACTACTTTGGGGGTGGGGGTGCCTCACAGTGTTTTGCAGTGGTTTCATAGCTCCGTCACTGTGATGCAACATAGCATTATTAATCATGGAGCGTTTTGAAGGTTTTTGTATATTGTATATGTTGTTTACACAGGTAACTTAACTACAGGCTTAAAGAAAAAAACAGCATGTCGTATCTCCCTCTGCTGCTTTTGTCAAAGTGTGGTGTATCTGTGGCTTCTTCTCTGCCCAGGTGTCCATGTGAAATATCTGATCTCTGAGTGTCAGGATTCCCCATAGAGGGACACTAGTGTACATGCTGCGTACTGTTACTGGATGGGACCCCTGACCAGCTGGAAGCAGGGGATGAGCTACGGTGAGAGCCCTGACATAAAGGACAGACAACTGGCATAGAAGAATTCAGCATACCAGTGTTCTCCCCAGACTCTTTTAGCCGGGTGCTCCACCCGGCTAGATTTGGTGACCACCCGGCTGTCATCGGCTCACCGCCTCACCTCCTCCTATGCTGTAAGCATAGTTGCCCCGCATTTTCATCTCTCCCCACCCGGCTAATTTTTCATGCCACCCGGCTACTACTTCATGCCACCCGGCTGGAAAAAAATTCTGGGGAGAACACTGCATACACTATACAAAATGGAAAATAGTGAAGGGATGTAAGATGCAGGGCAGTGCTGACATTTTGGGTGTGAAATATCCGTGATTTTAGAGCAGGCATGTCCAAAGTCCGGCCCGGGGGCCAAATTAGGCCCGCTGAGCCTTTTCTGGTGGCCGCCAAAGCGCTCTACAGTTGTTAATTCCATGCTGTCCACATGCTGTAGCTGCGGTGCCGCATGCAGGGGCCACCTTGTGTTGCTGCTTTGCCTCCCCTTTGCTCACCTGTAAATTATCAGCCACCACTGTAGCAGCAGTAACAGCCACTGATTAGCAGCTGGCTGCCACTGTGCCAGCAGCAGTAACAGCCACCGATTAGCAGCTAGCTACCACTCTGACAGCAGCAGTAACAGCCACTGATTAGCAGCTGCCACTGTGCCAGCAGCAGTAACAACCACTGATTAGCAGCTGCCACTGATTAGTAGCTAGCTGCCACTGTACCAGCAGCAGTAACAGCCACTAATTAGCAGCTAGCTGCCACTGTGCCAGCAGTAGTAACAGCCACTGATAAGCAGCTGCCACTGTGCTAGCAGCAGTAACAGCCACTGATTAGCAGCTAGCTGCCACTATGCCAGCAGTAGTAACAGCCACTGATAAGCAGCTGCCCCTGTGCTAGCAGCAGTAACAGCCACTGATTAGCAGCTAGCTGCCACTGTGCCAGCAGTAGTAACAGCCACTGATAAGCAGCTGCCACTGTGCCAGCAGTAGTAACAGCCACTGATAAGCAGCTGCCACTGTGCTAGCAGTAGTAACAGCCACTGATAAGCAGCTGCCACTGTGCTAGCAGTAGTAACAGCCACTGATTAGCAGCTAGCTGCCACTGTGCCAGCAGTAGTAACAGCCACTGATTAGCAGCTAGCTGCCACTGTGCCTGCAATAGTAACAGCCACTGATAAGCAGCTGCCACTGTGCCAGCTGCACACAGTATACTGTATGAGTCATTTTCAGTGCAAATGTTTTATTTGACAGAATATAACAGACATAGTGTACCTAACAGAAATCAGAAAATATTGGGTTTAATTTTGCTAGTTCAGCCCCCTAGCACTCTCAAGAATGGTGATATGGCCCTTGGCCTGAAAGGGAAGGTTCAGGGAGGGAGACAAAAAAATAAAAATCCATATCCACTTACCTGGGGCTTCCTCCAGCCCGTGGAAGGCAGGAGGTGCCCTCGCCACCACTCCGGAGGCTCGCGGTCGTCTCCGGTGGCCGACCTGGCCATGCCCGGCTGCCAGGTCGGGCTCTTCTGCGCTCCAATCTGCGCCTCACGGGGGAGTAGTTCTGCGCCTGCGCAGTACAGCCTGGAGGACGTCCGATGACGTCAGCGCGCCCGCGTGGAACGCAGAAGAGCCCGTCGTTGGAGCGCAGAAGAGCCCGATCTGGCAGCCGGGCATGGCCAGGTCGGCCACCGGAGACCACCGGGAGCCTGCGGAGCGGCGACGAGGGCACCTCCTGCCTTCCACAGGCTGGAGGAAGCCCCAGGTAAGTGGATATGGATTTTTATTTTTTTGTCTACCTCCCTGAACCTTCCCTTTAAAAGTTTGTACACCCCTGGCTTAGAGGCTTTGATTGGCTAAATTTAGTTCCCTCCCTGTCAGTGTATATTTGCCTGATAGGAGAATTTGTGCTTATTTTGCAGTTCATAAATTACAATTAAAAGTATCTGTTTCATTATTCCACCCATAAAACAGGAATGATGGGAATCAATTTACAGCTGTGTCTGGTTAACAGATTTACTTTCTATAATGTAGCTATGTGATAAGTTAAAAAAGCTCCTGTTGTACAATCCATCTAGATGTAATGTGTTTTCTCTATGACAGCGTAGGGTTAATGAGTGAATTTCAGCCCTCCCCCATTGTCCGGCTCCTCCCCTGCTCTTCTGCACAGACTGGCAGCAAAACAAGGAAGGGCTCATTCATTCTTGCTCTGGGGACAGGGGGATGAGGAGAGACTGGGCCGGGTCATAGAGGTACAGTAGGAAGGGAGCTTGTCAAAGGGTTCCTGTTTGTGCTTTCACTCTCGCTGACGCAGCACTTGTGGTTTCATTTCTGCATATTAGACATTTTTTGCTTTTCTCCCTCACACAGACCTGACACGTCAGCCCATGCAGTATTATTTTTCACAGGCTTATTTTAAGTGCAGTGCGAACTGCAAAGATGTGCATGCTTCCTCTGCGCCTGTCAGTTTTCATTACCTTGGATTGAAAGCACAGACCTGGATTAATGATATCCGACTAGTTGTTACTGAGATCTGCACTTGACTGCCTTTTGCAGTTAAAGGTTTACATTTTAAACTGGCAGGCTGCACTTTGGACGTAAAAATGTGTTTGTCGTTTGCAAGTTAAGGTGCCCTGCTAACCATCTAGTACACATTTATTGATGCAACAATCAATCTGATAGGCCTGAACAATTTTAGGAAAAAATTTAATTTAGCAATTCCTGTCCAAAATCACAATTTCGATTCGATTCACGATTTCCTTCAAATCAAGCTTTGTTCCCCCTTTGTGTCTCTCTGTCCCTGTCTCTCTTTGCGCACCCTCTGTGTCTCTCTCTGTGTCCCCTTTGTGCACCCTCTGTGTCTCTCTGTGTCCCCTTTGTGTCTCTCTCTGTGTCCCCTCTGGGTCTCTCCCTGTGCCCACTCTGTGTCTCTCTCTGTACCCACTCTGGGTCTCTCTGTGCCCCCTCTGTCCCCCAAGCAGTGTTGGATATACCTTCCAGCACAAGTCCAGCGATGCCCGTCTATCCACTTCTTCTCCTGCAGGATCTAACGCATGGCATACTTCCTGTATGTCTTGTGACATACAGGAGCCAGGAGGTATGCCATGCACAAGAGGCGGCAAACGGCGATAGAGGCCATTGTTGGCTTTGTGCGGAAGGTTTGTCCAACACTGCAGATGCTGCGGGACACACGCGTCGGGAATTGGGGGGAGCATGAAGCAGCTTCTTCAAACTTCCCCCATGCGGAAATGACATCATTGCGATACTTGCCGCTTTGATGATTCCAATTTAATTCAAATTCAATTTATTGTTCAGGCCTACAATCTGAGCAAAAAAACCTATCCTGTTTTAGCTGAGAGTTAGGTAATACATATCTATGGCAATTTTGCCTGGGAGATAGGGGGAATTTTCTCTTTTTCCCGCCACATCACGGAACATTTGCCCCAGGTTTGTTTGCTGAAATGGGGCTGATAAGCCTGAGAGTGGTCTGCAATGTGTATGACCATGCTATGTAGAGGGTAAAGTTAGCATGAGCTCATCGGGCCTCTCAGGTACATACAACTTTACAACTTTATTTATACAAATTAAGTACAAAACTTCCATGGTGCTAATATTTTCTGGGGAACTAGCAATTCCTGATATACAAATCAGGTGAAAGGCTGAGTTTTGTCCAAGGCTGTGGCCTACAACAACATATGTTTTAAAGGACACCGGGGCAAAAATGAACTAATGAAATAAACAATTGTATCTATCTTCCTTCTCCCAAAAATGACTTTTTAAGATATTTCACAGTTTTAGTTTGTTTAAATCTACTTTTTAGGTTTTTACGGTTTTATTGTTTTTGCTCAATGACTCATCCATTGAAGTATGCCAAAGCTACAATCTATGAACAATTGGCCCTTTCCTGCTCTCAGAAGCCATTTTCTGCTAGGAAAGTGTTTTATAATTGGAATTTCTTATCAGTGAGGGTCACACTGTAGTCACTTCCTGTTTGAGTCAACCACTTACATACCTGATATTTAACTCTTTCAGGCAGAGAACGAAAAAAAGGAACACAGCATAGTTATTTGTGTGCTAGGCACTGTACATACACATGTCTATCTCATCATGTCACATGTCACCTCGGGTATTTTTTAAGCTGAAAGGTGTAATGACAACAGTTCAACGTCAAAGCTATGCTTCTCTAGCAAACCTCCGTGCCAGTGTCTATAGTTGGGGGGAGAACCCCTAATAAAAATACAATAGACTCTCAGTAAATCCAGGCTGCAGGGTATGATTCGCCCAATTTGCACACTGTTTCCAGTGTTTGATTGCAAAAAAGGTCATTTTGGCGCACAGTCACTGCTGCGTAGCGCTTGACCTGGGCGCTGCCATAGATGTAATGTTATAACCTCTATAACGGCGCAGTGGGATTTAAAATGTACTTTGGGTGCAGGCAATTGTCCCTCTGAGTTGCTACGACTTGAGGGGGAAAAGTATTTAACGGCATCCAGAATTTCAGCGGCAGCAGGGTGAGCGCCCAACTGACCAGGCAACAAGAACATATGTACTCGTGTTATTGGAAGTGTGGTGGGTCTAAAATTCTAATGGGGTTTTGACTTGAGGTGTGGCACGAGCTTGTCTTTTCTACAGGTATATTTTATCTAAAAGCTGTCCCTCATTGCCTACTCAAAAAGTTAGGAGAAAAGCGTCAGTTAGGTCATCAATACAGCCCGGCAATCTGCATCTTCAGAAAGTCGGCAACAGTATGTCAGCTTAGGATGCTAAGCTGACATACTGTTGCTGACTTTCTGAAGATGCAGGTTGCCTGTTGACTTAACTGACACTTTTTTATTTCGTTTTAAAGCCATTGTTACCCGATCTAAAAAAAACCAAAAGTCAGAGGCAGGGAACACACTTGTTTTTAGTTTTCTGCGTGCATTTTTCTGCGTACTTTTTCTGCACACCAAGTGTGTTTCCATGCAGGAAAATGCGCACGTTTTTTTACAGCAGCTGATGTAGTTGATACAGAAAACTGACAAAATGTGCAGAATCAGGATGCAGAATGTCAGTTTTTATTCTGTGTGCGAACAACATATCAAGTGTGTACTAGCCCATTGATTAACATGAGTTCTCAGTTTTTCTGTGCAGAAAACGCGTACGAAAACAGTCAAGTGTGCTCCCTGCCAGATACTCACCTAAGGAGAGGGAGGGCTCTGGTCCTAATGAGCCTTCCCTCTCCTCTCCTGGTGCCCTCCGTGCTGCGCTGGCTCCCCTGTTCCAATTCCCCGCCGCGGGGGACTTCGGAAGTCTTCGGTAGCACTCGGGCTCCCGAAGACAGACGGCTCCATACTGCGCACGCGCGAATGCGTCATAGAGGGCGCTCGCGCAAGCGCAGTGTGGAGCGGCCCGTCTTCGGGAGCCCGAGTGCTACCGAAGACTTCCGAAACCTCCCTTCGGCGGCGAAGTGGCAGTATTTGACCGAACTGGTCGAATGCTGCTACGGGGATTCTGAGCGGGACCGGGCACCAGGAGAGGAAAGGGAAATCTCATTATGACTCAGAGCCTTCCCTCTCCTTAGGTGAGTATCTGACTTTTGTCTTTTAGGTCGGGTAACATTGACTTTAAATGATGCACATGCCTGGCTGTCGTGCTAATCCTGTGCTTCTTATACATTTATCCATAGCATAGACCCTGAACAAACATGTAGATCAGATGTTTGACTGGATTTGGTGCATGCGTGTTTCAGGTGTGTGATTCAGACACTATTGATGCATGAAAGATCAGCTGGATGCCAGGCAGCTAGTATTGTTTAAATGGAAATAATTATGGAAGCCTCTATACCCCTCTCACTTTAAAATGTACCATCAGCAATCTCTTTTGTCTCATGCATGCAGCAATCAGTAAAAGTATGTTCTATTCACTAGAGTTGTGACAGGGGTGCGGGGGGGGGCGACCCGCACCAGGTGGGGTGACCCCAGCCGCCCTAGAGGGGGTGCTCTGTATGGAGGGGAGAGCCGCAGCCGCGGGGAGGGCAGCCCAACCTCTCCCTCCCTCTCCCAGGGCTGCCCTCCGTGCTCCCATATCCAGACTTGACATAGAGCAATGCGCAGGGTGGCCTGTACTAAACTACTCACCTCCCTGCGTTCCCATCGCCGCTCAGTCGCCGCTGGTCTTTTTCTCTCCGCATATGCTGATACACACACTGCTTCCGGCTAAACAGGAAGCAGTGTGTGTATCAGCATATACGGAGAGAAGAAGACCAGCGGCGACTGAGCGGCGATGGGAATGCAGGGAGGTGAGTCGTTTAGTACAGGCTCCCCTGCGCATTGCTCTATGTCAAGTCTGGAGGGGGGAGCACGGAGGGCAGCCCTGGGAGAGAGAGGGAGGGAGGGAGAGGTCGGGCTGCCCTCCCCGCGTCTCTCCCCTCCATTAGGGGGGCACCTACCTAATACTGGGGGGCAGCTACCTATCTAATCTATACTGGGGGGCACCTACCTAATCGAACCTATACTGGGGGAACCTACCTAATCTAACCTATACTGGGGGGGGGCAGCTACCTATCTAACCTATACTGGGGGAACCTACCTAATCTAACCTATACTGGGGGGCACCTACCTAATCTAACCTATACTGGGGGGCACCTACCTTATCTAACCTATACTGGGGGGCACCTACCTAATCTAACCTATACTGGGGGGCACCTACCTAATCTAACCTATACTGGGGGGGGGCAGCTAGCTACCTAACCTATACTGGGGGGCAGCTACCGATTTAACCTATACAGGGGACAGCTACCTATCTAACTTATAATGGGGGACACCTACCTAATCTAACCTATACTGGGCAGCTACCTAACCTATAGTGGGGACACCTACCTAATCTAACCTATACTGGGGGGCACCTACCTATCTAACCTACAATGGAGGCACCTACCAATCTAACCTATACTGGGGACAGCTACCTATGTAATCTATACTGGGGCACCTACCTATCTAACTTGTATTTGGGGCACCTACCTAGCTAGCCTATACTGGTGGCAACTATACTGGCTACCTATATTGGAGGCACCTACCTAACTAACCTACACTGGGGGCACCTACCTATCTAACCTATGCTGGGGGCAACTATTCTGGCTACCTATATTAGCCCACTGCCGTACAGTTACCCCCACCCATGTAATGTCATGTCCACACCTATTTTTTGCCGCTGCGTGCTTCGTTTTTTTTGGGGGGGGGTGTCGGTGAATTATCCGCATCGGGTGTCAAACACCCTAGCTACGCCACTGGTTCTATTAACACAGTTTGCAGCCAATATTGCTGACTCAAAAATTGTTCTGAGCTAGCTTGGGAATTTAGAATGGATTATCAGATGAATTATAATTTTGGTTGTATTTTTCTGCAGTTCCTAGGGTGGCATCATCTCTGTATACAGTTTAATTGACTAGCATCTTGTCTTTATGTGCAGGTCATCATGAAAGGATTATACTATCAGGTTGCTGCAGTCCAAGATGAAGAGAAGTTTATATTTCAAGAAAAGGTTAGTTCTTATTCCTTGTTTCTGAGGTTTTAATTAGAGTATTTTTGGTAGGTAATATTAGAATATACTGTATATAGTTTAGTACATAGCATGGGCTCCTCTTTGGCAGGATTATTGTCCATCTGTTCACCAAAGTGAGGTGCGAGGCAGCCTCCAGGTAAATCTGCAGCCCTGTTTATCTATTAAAGTACCGTATATGTTCCAGTTTGGCTGCTATAGTAGGAACCATGAGTAGCACATAACGCTTGATACATGCGCGTTGCAGACCAGGGCCATGCAGCCGCAATACAGCAAGACTGTGTCATTTATCAGGCCACATTGCAGGAGAACGGAGCAGCCCAGCAGAACAGCGATCAAGCGGACATTCTACAGGGGGTTGGAGGAAGCCCCAGATAAGTATAAATTTATACCATTTGTTTATCTCGGGTACACTTTAAAGTGTATTTAGCCACCCCAAAATACAGATGCAAAGGACAGTAAGTTTGCTTCTGAGCACCAGAAATGGCTGGTTCACAAGGGCATTAAACGCAACGTTTTGGCCTACAAAAGCGTTGTTTAAAAGAGATTTACTGCTGTTGTCTGTGTAAATGAAGGGGTATAGCCTTTCATTACGTCTTGGTCACGAAATCTAGCGTCGGCTGTGCTCACCATTCTCTGTCCCCCTAGAGGCGTAAAACGCAATAACAGAACGATGGGAACTGATTCGAACTAATACCAAACGCTCTGTGTTGTAGCAGAAAAGCATATAGCATCGGCTAAACAAGCCACTGCCCGCTGTCCTACCAGACATCCATCTGAACCATCCCTAATGTCCTCAAACCCAACAGGTTATTACTTTATCAAATGTTCAAAAATGGCTCTAAGCATAGCATAGCTTAACTTGTTTGTTTCAATCATTTTTATTGGGTTTTGTAAAATGAGAAACATACAAGAATTACATGAACAGAGTATAACTTAAAACAGTAAAAACTATCGTCTAAACAGGAGTAGACAATATTCAAGAAGTATCAAGAGAGATAACACTTGTGAAAGACATTGGTAGCACATAACTGCTCATCACAGGTACAATGGGTAAAACAATGAACCAGAAATAATGCATAATGTGACAATTGCATTTCCATGGAGGAAGAGACTGTTGTAAATGTGCTGACTGGAAATATATCTCTTACCCACTTACTAAACCAAATTTGGTTGGGCAAGAGCATATTTCGATGGATAGTTAGTCAGCTAATGTGGCCTCTCTCCCAGCAGAGGTAGGGGAGAATGCATGTAAAATGCACCTTATATACAAACAGGGGTGGGGTTATTCTAATTCGTAAGTGCTTCCAGAGTAAAAAGCCTATAGAATTTAAAGGACAGAAGAAGAAAGATGAATAGAGAAAAGAAAAGTAGGAAAGAAGTAGAGGAGGGGAGAAAGGATATGGGACGAGGAGAGCCTACAGTGCCAAGACATATTGTTTGAAGCACCAAATGAAACGTCTTTGGTGTTTCTCTGCCTCTAATGTGCAATGCCTCCTTTTATGTTTTACTTGACTTTACTTTTTAGGATTATGTTAAAATTTTGTATCCTACAGCCTGTTCATACTCGGCAATAGGGATGTTCAATGAGATGCAAATTCTTCCAAAATTATGCACATTTTTATGCAAATGTATGCAGTTTGAAAATGGACCAATCAACTTAAAGGGAACCAGAGATGAACGATTCACACAAAATAAACATATCAGTTGATAGCTTGTAAAGAATAAATGCTCTACCTGATAATTTCGCCACTCTGGTGTGCCTTTTTGAGTGTTTTTTTATCCATTTTTGCTCCAGGAAATATCCAATATGGCCGCTGGCTCATACCTGTTCTGCTTCCGGGTTATGAGTTGTTCTGGATGTGCTGTCTAGGCTATATGAGACTATAGACAAGCAGGGCTGCTGCAGCCTTTCATCTGTCTGCTTTCAACTATTATTCTGGTATGCTGTGTGGCTGCCTGTAGGAAGTGTCTCTCATAGAATTTAAAACTGCATACAGTAGATAATGACTGGCTGCCCACTGCACACAGATACACTTGTGTGTGTCAGAGCTTCTTTCTCGGCAGCAGCAGCCCCTCCCATGTCAACAGCTCTGAGTATGAAATCTGAGCCAGGAGGGGGAAGGCTTGGGCTTGAAAAGACTCCACAGAAGAGTGACTCAGCTATAATGATTCCAGGTCAAACATAGACTGAATCAGTCGGTGGATTCTTATCACAGTTGATAACAGATAGATTAGACTGAGAAGTATGAAACTAAAAGCAGGGTAGGTGTTTACTGTCATGTTCCCACTGATAAATGTAATAAAATACATGAGAGTGCTTCGTCTCTGGTTCTCTTTAATGCCAGGTTTAAATTGATTGGTCTATTTTCAAGCTACATATATTTGCATATAAATTTGCATCAACTCAGAAGAATTTGCATATCTTTGATCATCCCTACTTAACAATTTTTATCCTTTTCCCTCTCAGGACCCCATCTCCTCGCCTCCTAGTGATTATCATGTGAAACTGCAAGTGAAGGCCTGTGCTTTGAGTCCAATCGATACAAAGGTAACAGTGCCACAGAGATATGAGAGATAAAGCTTCTGACCTAGACATTGACAGTTTCCAGACTATATTTTCTGTCATTTTCATCTGAAACAAGCACACAGATCAAGTGTTTTTACTTTTACTGATAAGCACACTCATACTGGTAATATGAGCAAGGGAATCAGCATTTTAAATGCAGTCTGAAGCCATTTTAAAAACAAAAAACAGATACTTACCTAAGGAGAGGGAAGGCTCTGGGTACAATAGAACCTTCCCGTTCTCTTCACGTTAGCTGTCTATGACCGATGGGTGGTAGACTGTTCTCTTCGGTGTTGGCTGGGCTTTGTAAGCACTGCGGCTCCCGAAGTCAGGTGGCTCTGCACTGCGCACGCACAGGCGCACTCTCTTGCACACTCGCGCGTGCGCAGTTCAGAGCCGCCTGTTTTCGGGAGGACTTGGGCTCCCGAAGCTTTCTGAAGTCTCCTGCGGCGGGAGATTTGAACGTAGAAGCCTGTGTGGGAACGCGGGGACCGTGAGGGGAACGGGAAAGGTCTATAGGATCCAGAGCCTTACCTCTCCTTTTTGTTTTTAATATCGCTTCAGATTTAGTTTAATTAGACAAATAGTGTTATCTGGAAAAAGTAATGCCTGGTACACACCATGAAATTTCCCATCAGATCGATGGATCAAAATAGATAATTACTGTCAAGTCCAAAGGCCATGTTAAAGGTCAGTCCATGTAAAGTAATATTTCAGTTTTATGTGGATGGTGGTGAGTTGAATCCATTATCAGGGCTGTCCAACTCCAGTCCTCGCAGGCCAAATCCCATGCCAGTGTTTAGGATGGACTCAGTATAGAGAAAGGTGTTCTGCTTGATGAACCTTTCCTGATTCCATTTATTTTCAGTCTCATCAATTCATTCTAGTTGTGCCAAAAATGTGTGAGGACCTCGTCCCTCAAGGAGTTGGACAGCCTTGCATTGGATTGATATGTCCATTCTCGGTTTTCAGCAGGTACACGAAACATGGTATCTCTTCCGTGCACCAGGGCAAATGTTTGTCACTCTTGTGGGGCACTAAAATCATATTTGCCTCTGGTAAAATGTTCCGTAGATGGCCATGATGTCTCTGACCATATGATTTGTGCACCTTTCTTGCTGTGAAAAATAAGGCTTGTTGTGTGCATCTACTTTCTTATTGTAGTTGTCTTCAGTTTGCTCTTCGCTGGCATAGATGGCACATAATCCCGATACCATACTAAATGTGTACTGACATCAAAAGCCAATGTACACTAAACAGGAAGTTAAGATTCCACTTTTATTAATTCAAAAATGTCTCCTCCATTACAAGAAATTTCGCAAACATTACCTTGGCACAAGATTAAAAACAGCATGATGGCTACTGAGTGTATGTGCTTCCGGATTACTGCAGGTGATTACTCATTCAGAATTGCAATGCTTTCTGATCTGTGTAGATGTCAGCACACAGTGTTTTTTTTTCCTCATTAGCTTATATCAAGATTATACCCGGAGAGAGAGTTTGTAGCAGTAGGAAGAGAAATAGCTGGTGTAATCCTTGAAGGTGAGTGCTGTATAAACTAACTGTGATGGGAAGTGAGTGGTTAAAGCAGAAATATGCTTTTAATGGTTTTGCAGGAAGAAGAGTTTTCTAAAGCAATGACTGTTTCTAGACTGCATATGTACAGTGTATGTACAGTACCAAACATACAAATAACTAGACTGTGTTTCCTTTTCTGCCTGAAAGAGTTAAAGCGGAACTGAATAGTAAAAAAACAAAGTTTTTCACTTACCTGGGGCTTCTGCCAGCCCCCTGCAGCCAACCTGTGCCCACGTGCAGGACGCCATTGCGGACGGGAACGCGAAGAAAGATACGTGTGGCTCGGGGTGCACAGGCGCAGGTAACAAAACTAGCTGGCGGCGGGAGAATGGAGGATTGTCGAGGACCAGCGCGGGACAGGAAGGCTGCAAGGGGCTGGCAGTAGCCCCAGATAAGTGAAACACTTTGGGGTTTTTTACTATTCAGTTCCGCTTTAAGATTCAGGTATGCAATTGACAGTTTCTCTACAATCAGAACCCAAATGGACTATGGCTTCTCACTAATAAAGAATTACAGCAATAAAACTCTTGCCTGGAAGAGAACAGCTTCTGGTTGCAGGGGATAGATAAATAAGGTCAATAGTTCACTTCAAAGGACAGATCCAGGGTAAAAAATAAACAAAAATCAACTTACATTGGGCTTCCTCCAGCCCCTGGCAGCCGTACTGTGCCCTCGCCGCAGCCGTACTGTGCCCTCGCCGCAGCTCCGCTCCCCACCAGTGGCCTGGGCTCCCCTCCGGTATCAGAGGCCTAGTTGCGCTCCACATTGCGTCACACTGCAGTAGTTCTGGCCCGCGCAGTGCAGTCCGGATGACGTCAGTGCGACTCAGTGAGCCGCATGCTGAACCTCAACCGGTCGGCATCTGCACCGGAGGAGACCGAGAGCCACCAGAGCTGCGGCGAGGCACAGGACGGCTGCCAGGGGCTGGAGGAAGCCCAAGGTAAGTGGATAATTTTTTTTTATTTTTTTTCACCCTGGACCTTCCCGTTAACATTCTTATTGTCCTTCCCCACTGCACTGCTGCTGTAATTTTCTCTTCAGGGCCACTCTTCAGCCCGGTTGTGTCCTGACTCATGCCCCAATGTACATGGCTGCATCAGGGCTGAAGCTGCTGGCCTGTGTGCACCTCTGCCCCAGTCTTTGCAGCAGTTCTGGGGGACTTGGGGGGCATTTCATCTGCTTTCTAATGTGACCATAATGAGTGTTCCAGTTTTTAGCTATTTCATAGTGTACACATTTAAGAAATCTAGCCCAGGATTACTGGACTACTCATTCTCCATTGTTCTCCATGCTTCAGCATAAGACTAGAATAATAGAACCCAGTGAAGGGTGGAATCTGTGGGTGACATTTATCAAGAGTGTCTGAGAGAAAATATTGGTAGGTTTTTTAGAAATCCATGCAGAACTGTCTGAGGCATCTTAAGAAATCATTAGATAGTGCAGATTTCTTCTAAAACTGTTGTAAAATAGGAGGAGCTAGGAAGGTCTCTCAGACAGTGCAGTGTGTGCGGGGAATTGCTGTTGCTGAGGTAACCAACACACCTGCTGTATTGATAGCAGCAGGCTCTGAGGAGGAATTCAGCAGGGGGGAGGAGCACATCACAAATCATGTCTAGCCTGCACTCTGCAATCATGTCTAAGCACTTCTTAAACTGCGCCAGTTTAGGGATGCATTCGCACTTTTCTTAACTGTAGTGCAGCTCTAGAAATTCATGCTAAATTGCCACTATTACCTAGGATTTAAAAAGGTTCTTATTATCATGCAGAACTGTTCTCCCTGCTGGTTAGAACAGATTAAGAAGAAAAAACTGTCGGTAAAGCGTTGATAAATTTCCCCCAGTGTCCCCGTCAGCAGTCTTGTTAGTAGATGAGGAGCTGACAGATATTGAAAAGTGGCACTTCTAAGCTTTTTCTAATACCTATTATAATGTGAATCTGCTGCTGTTATGCGATTGTCTACGGGGTAACGGAATATAAAATCTTTCAATATAAAGGTATTTCAGTGGAGGTTTTACTACCCTGTTTTCTGTCGCTGTGAGGATGTAATTTATTTTGTGCCTGAAATTATTGTTTGTTTGTTCTAGTGGGATCTAAAGTGTCTTTCTTCCATCCAGACGATGAAGCTGTAGGTTAGTGAATTCATTATTTGGAATCAAAATAAATTATTTTCATTATTTTATTACATAATTTTTCATTAGAGTGTATGAGAGACAGACTCCACCCACATTGAATAGGAAACACAAAAGTTTAAAGGAAAACTATCAATACCTAAGTGTTCTTAAATTACAGTGTACGAATAATGTCTAAGTAGCTGAGTAAACATTTTACTACTTTTAAGGTTAAATATTAGAGGCCAAAGCACACATTTTTTTGTTCCGTGGACTCAGCTATGTTGGAATCCGCCATGTTATTGAAGCCCGAAGGTTGCAGGCTCCATGTCATGTTGGTCTTGGCTGGTGGGCTGGGATGTTGCAAATGAGACTCCAATTTTCCCACAACACTCATCGTTTTCAGGATGTTTGTCAAATTTGTGACTGGAAATCAGTGTCTGGTTGGTTTGAATTGTAGTGCATATTAGTGTGCTCCCTGCTTCTTTCCATTCCCTCTGTTGTTCTCAGAGCTTGTACATAGCATTTCTTATGTTCCCAAATGCCCCAGGAGCCCCACAACCTTAATATGCCAAACTAAAAGCATCACTTGCATTTACACTTGCCAATCTAGCCAACTGTGTTGGAATTCAGAGCATGGTTATATCATCAGCTGTGCACAGCTATTATTATTACACACTATTAACACCCTTCCAACCTTCTTCATTCTGATGAATCATGCTGTCAGTTCTCCTGCATGCTGTGCTCTACATTTCTCAGTTTTCCTCCAGAGCTGGTACTGAACACACAAAACAGCTGTCTTATCTCTGCACACCAGAGCAGACAGCATGACTCTTTAGAAGGTAGTGAGTTAGCAGAGAGCCTGAGCAGAGCTGCAGATCAGGCCATGCTATGCGCAAATTTCAAAAGTGTTTTCAGGTGTCCGGATAAGAAAGAGGGAAAGTTAAACAGGGGTTACAATCAGCAACATCTCTTTTAGCTAGCATGTCTCTTTTAGGATGTACAGTAATAGTGGATTATTTATCCATTATGTCTCTTTTAGGATGTAATAGTGGAATCTTAGTTGTGGATCCACTAAAAGATCACTTTTAATAGATGCTGATTGCATAATGAAGACCTTGACATATTTACCCGGTAAATGGTCTCTTCCTCTAACAGGAATTTTACCCCTTGACGCTGAAGAGTCTGGTCTCAGTGAAGTCATCTGGGTTCATGAGCATCACTTGGGTAAGTACGCCTTGGTAAACACTGATCATTTTCTCTACAGATATCCAGACTGTAAGTATCCCAGAAATATGACCTCCTAATCTGCTACTGCCTGAAATAAATGAATAATACTAATCTAGAGGCTATGAGTGAGGACCAAGTTGTGGTCTGAATCATTAGCTTTCTGTTTACCGATATATTGTATTTTACAATAAAGATGATTATTGCTGCTTTGGTGTCCTGTGGAGTTTTGTTCTGGAACATTACTAGTAGTGTGTTGGCTAACACCTCTGCACCACCTGCTCCCACATTGTTAGGTTTCAGAGGTTGAAGTGGTTCTTCTAGGAACTTACACTAATAATGCTTTATCTCTTCTTTTTTTTTTTTCTTTTTTTTTTTTAAAGCGGACCTGAACTCAGAACTTCCTCTCTGCTCCAAAAGATACACAACAGCATAATAACTTTTAGGCCTTATTCAGGCTTTGTGCGCTGCCGCATGCATTTTCCCAGCGCATATAGTGTGCAACGCGCATAGACAGCCCTTCTACCGCTCCCATCATATGCGCTGCGCAGCAGTGCGATGCGCTATCGCACTGCTGCATGCATTTTTCGGGAATCGCAGCGCAGGTCTATTCACTGTAGTGAATAGGATCTGCATCGCCTAGTAGCGCAGATGGCGAGCGATCGTACGCGTTGCGTTCCGATCACACAGCCATCTGCGCTAAATGATCTGAACGAGGCCTTATACATAAAAACATTGCTTTGTTACAGCTGATACAAATCCTAAAATAAATCTACACTGTTTCTACTTCCTGATCCATGGAAGCAGACATATTGTTTATAGCCTGTGCTTTCAAATGGGGTTATCTGCTTATCTGCCATAGGCAGTCATGTGACACGGAGGGAGATCAAGCTAAACTCTCTAAATATATTCAGGGTGCATTTCTCTCTACGTTTTCCTTCTGTCCTGTGCAAGAGTTCAGGTCCACTTTAAGGGTAATACTTACTGTGTCACCAGTTCCTAGAAATAGGGCAGTATTGCTCTCCATGTGGCCAGGCTGAAATCCAGTAGCTTATTAATACACATTTGTATAGTTATTTATATAAAAAAGATGTTGATCAATTTCAATTTTTTGAGCCTCACTACACCTCAATCCAGAGAGCCACAAGGGAAAAAATGCTTTGACTGGATTAGGGTATCATCTTCCTAGATCTAGGAATCATAGCTGTAAATTCCCTTCAGGCTAAGGAAAGCATCCGAGCCTCTTTTAAATGCAAATATCGAATTTGCGATAGCTTTTCCCGTGGTAAGATTTTCCACATCTTTATCACGCTTACTGTAAAGAAACCCTTTCTAAACAGGTGGTAAAATCTTTTCCTCCATGCCCAGTTCCATGTCTGCATGTTCTTTGTACATACCTAGGGATAAAAAGCTCAATGGCTAAGCTTTTATATTTCTTTTAGATGTATTTATAAGCGTTTGTTAGTTAGGTTAGTTGACTCTTTTCCAAGCTAAATGTAAGAGACCTTCTAACCCTTTGATTTTAATTAGAAACCGTTTTTAGTATATCCTACACATTTGATGCACAAATTGTTGTATAAGTGCCCTGTCCTCCTGCCTGACCTCCCTGGTAGCAAAGTATACATGTCGCATGGGTTCGCCATTGGCAAAGTTTCATCCCATAATACTCAGCATGACCTGAGGTCAGCTGGTCAGTTGTATTCGTGAACCTGCGTGTTTTGATGGGAACATGGGTTAATGAATTCATTTACTGTGGCAAGCTCCATCCCTATTGGCCAGCCACCTTCAGGTCAGAGGTCATGCTGGGTATTATGAGATGAAAGTTTAACTATTGGCAAACCAACGCTTTGGCGAACTCCATCCCTTAACACATATAGAAACCTTTTGCTTGGACTTTACAATTGAACTGCTATGAAATCAGTCAACCACCTGCAAGGTGTTTCCCCGTATTGACCCTAAACTAGCCGTTTTTGCCTTTGATAAAGTTTTTTTTTGTGCAGCTTGTAGATTATGTTGCTTTCATGCTGCCCAGCCATATACAGTACAATGCAATGTTGGCTGCGGAGTAATAGAATTCTCCTGCTAGATAATGACAGAAAATGGCCCTTCCTGTGTGAGAGCTTAGTGTCCATGACTTGTTTATGTAATGCTGCAGTTACACCCTGTACTTCCTGTTTCACATCTCTGTCCTGCTCTGTCTTTCCTGGACACTGTGCCCCAGGTCATCAGTCTTTCCCAGCAGCAGACAAGTTTTTGCTGCTCAGACAAGATACACATCCTGTGTTCTCAATCGTATAAAAAAGGGAATGAATGCAGATTTGCGAGACCTTATTTACATGGGAGAGCTGCCAGTATCTGTGTCCTGTTCAGGATGAGCTCCATTTAGTGCTGGATCTGTGGAGCTTGTAATAGGGTGATCCACAGCTGGGGTGCTGACCCTAGAGACAAATCCTGAAGTGCAAATATAGCTATAGGGCTCACCCTCTGCTTTTAATTCTTTTTCGGACAGATTTAACTGAGGTGTTTTTTAAAGAGACACTGAAGCAGAAAAAAAATATGATATGAGTTGTATGTGTAGTACAGCTAAGAAATAAAACATGAGGAGCAGGGACATAAGTCTAATATTGTTTCCAGTACAGGGAGCGTTAAGAAACTAGTTGTTATCTATGCAAAATAGCCATTGATCTCCACGACTTTCAAAGTCACAGAGAGCTCTGTCTTCTGAAGCTTGTTATCTCAACTGTCAGTCACTGTATTTTCTTTTTCTCTCCAGAGGACAGTTCAAAAGTTCACTGGGCTGCTCTGTAAAATCATTTAGAATGCTGGATAGTGTGTAAACTGCAAATATTAGAGAATGATGCAATGTTATAAAAAACACTATATAACTGAAAATAAAAATATGAGAATATTTTCTTTCCTACTAATGTTCTAGTAATTTACCGTACTACACAACCAATTCATTATATCATAATTTTTTTTTGTTTTAGTGTTTCTTTAAGTATGGACATCCTAGGTGACCCAGCAAAACCAGAATGGAGTAATTAATTTTCTTCTAGGAAGTGTTTAGGATTTTCTGCAATTCGCCGGGTCATATCAGATCCTTAAAGAAAAACTACGACCAAGAATTGAACTTTATCCCAATCAGTAGCTGATACCCCCTTTTACATGATAAATCTATTCCTTTTCACAAACAGACCATCAGGGGGCGCTGTATGGCTGATATTGTGGTGAAACCCCTCCCACAAAGAGATTCTGAGTACATTCTCTTGGCAGTTTCCTGTCTGTTGCATTGTGGGAAATAGCTGTTTACAGCTGTTTCCAACTGCCAAAAAAGCATGCAGCAGCTACATCACCTGCCAACAGTAAAAATGTCACCATGTGATAAATGTCAGAATGTAAATCAGGGATTTAAAAATGTTTACAATGGGCAAACACTGACTAAATCATTTATACACAATTATTGTAAAAATGAAGCACTTTTTTTATTACATTATTTTCACTGGAGTTCCTCTTTAAGGGGTTTTTGAATGAACAGTTGTGTGATTGCAGTTCCATGTGCAATTTGCCCGTCAGATCGACAGGTCAAATCGATCGTTTCTGTCTGTCATGTTCGATCTGCTCCTGATCGAGAACAGGATTGATGTTGTGCAGTAATGATCTGAAAATTGACCCCGTTCTCTTTCACAAACAGATCGGAGATGACGAAAATAATCAGTTCGTACCATTCCTAAGACAATCTGAGATTGCTGTTTGTTTGTTTTTTAAGGGGAGGGCGCTGTAAGTTCTCACTGTGAACTACTGCATGAGAATGCAATACACAAAACGATCCTTGCGCTCTCACTGCAGGGATCAGTTACTTCCACAACTCCTCTCAAACTTCTGGGGTTTATGCACGGTGTGCAATATAGGGAAAGTGCAAATTCTAAACAGAAAAGGAGCGCTCCATAGTGCATTACCATAAAACAAGGCTTTATTCGCAAGTAAAATGAATACTCACAAGATGTGAATAGTTACATTGCATATCAGCGGGAAATCTCATCCGCTTGTCACCCAGGGAGACAAGTGCAGACGCTGTGGCCAGCAGCGCGGTCTCCTGTGGTACAGGATGTTGCCTCACGGGGGGACGGGCAGGGCTTAGTCCTGGCATGCTCGTAGCGTCATTACGCGTTTTGTCATCACGCTAGGACTAAGCCTCGCCCATCTCCCGAGAGACGACCTCCTGTACCACCGGAGACCACACTGCTGGCCACAGCGTCTGCACTTGCCTACCTGGGTGACTAGCGGATGTGCTTTCCCGCTGATATGCGATGTAACTATTCACATCTTGTGAGTATTCCTTTTACTTGCGAATAAAGCTTTGTTTTATGATAATGCACTATGGAGCGCTCCTTTTCTGTTTAGAATGAGAATGCAATATCCTAGGTGCTAATTTAGTAACTTTTCTGCAGCCCCCACAATATTCCAGTATGATCCTGACAAGAGCTTTAATCTTCTATCTCCTAGTGACAGTCAGTTATTAAATAATCCAGAGAGACTTAGAGATATTTGTAGACGTCTTAGTACTGTAAATCAGGCCCTCTCGAGTCACTTGAATGCAGGTCGAAAGTCCTGGCTACACTGGCTGCTTTCTTGTAAAAGTTGCTTAACTCAGAAACAGCTAAGGTCTAAAGACCTGACTAATCTGTTGACTGACTGAGTCTGTGGCCTCAATTCACGGAGAATTATCAAACGTTTATCAAACACTTTATCAAACGTTTGATAATTTACCTTATGGGTAAAATCTCATTTTAAATTCACTAAGGTGTTATATATTTATCGAATGTTTTACCGATAAAACGTTCAAGAAATATATAACACCTCAGTGAATTCAAAATGAGATTTTACCCATAAGGTAAATTATCAAACGTTTGATAAAGTGTTAGATAAACGTTTGATAATGTTCGTGAATTGAGGCCTATGGTATTAATCACACAATTTTCATATTTGATGCAGTTGTTCGGATAAAAACCCCTTTGGAAAACTCGGTCACATGACCCAGAGATCTGTGCACAAGGTACAGAGCTGCCCACAGAGTGTGTGTTTCTTCCCCTGTACAGAGTCATCACCTGATCCCACCCATCTCCGCCTTCTGCCCCAGAGCACTCTGCTACAGTAGTTCAAACACTGTGTTCACTATGTGCAAGATGTAGTTAAAGTCATATTTATTGAAGCATGCTTTAAACCTCAGACCAGCAGTTCTTGTTCATATATTGTTATCTTTACTTCTATTACTTCTATGTAGCATGTAGTGATCTAATGAGATGGAGGCACCGGCAGGGTTTACAGGCATTGTTGTTGTACAATGAGTATTTCTTATAATCCATCACTGTGACCTGGCAGTGAGTGCACAGCTACTGTAAGTCATTGTTACTCTTACAAATCTCATAAAGCATCTCATCAATGATTAACCACATTGACCATATATCATTCCTATTTGTCTTACTAGTTCACAAGCCAGAGAAGGTGAGCTGGATGGAGGCAGCAGGCACTGTGCGGGATGGCCTGTGTGTTTATACAGCGCTGCATTCACTGGCACACCTGACCCCAGGCACGTCTGTGCTGGTCCTGGATGGGGCAAGTGTATGTATTCCATATTCTCTATACAACCTGATAGATCCTCAGTCACATAAGAGGTGAATAAATAATTCTATCCTTACTTACCTTGGGCTTCTTCCAGCCCCTAGAAGTCATGTGTGTCCCTCGCCACAGCTCTGGTCTTCTCCGGGCCCTGCTGGCAGCCTCTGCAGTATCGCCAAACCACGATGGGTTGCTTCTTCTGCGCAGGCATGCGCCCACTTCATCAGGAGTGTACTGCGCCTGGGCAGTACTACTGTGCAGGTGCACTATGATCCCGATGACGTGGGCACACGCATGTGCAGAAGATGCCAACCTATCAGGGGTTTCTAGGGTTGAAGACCTTTCCTTTTTTTCTTGTTAGGTCAAAAAGTATGGCGCTTAACAATCCACAGCATAGAGATAGCACAACATCACAATTAAAATAATATAGTCTGGCCCAAAAAAAAATCCACATCACATGTGAATATATTGAACAGTGATTAGTCCCAAAGAACTTGCTTTCCACTTGCCTCTTCTGTAACAAATCCCTTTTTTCACCAAACATAAGCAACATCGATGTGCCCAAACAGTTCCGGTTTAGTCTCATCAGACCAAAGCACAAACTTCCAGAACTCATCTATACCTTTGAAATGTTCATGGGTAAACGTCAGTCTGGCTGTGATGTGCCGCTCTTTGAGTAAAGGGGTTCTTCTGGGATGATGGCTCTGAAGCCCACTGCGATGAAGAGCCCCCAAAACTGTTACCTGTGACATCAACTCCAGAAGAGACCAGGTCAGCAACAATCATCTTTGCAGATGTCCAGGGCTCTTTGCTGACATCTATATTTTCCTATCCAGAGTTCTAGAAATCTTGTGCTTACAGCCACGGCCAGGTTTGTTTCTTACAGAATGTGTCTCCTTGTACTTGGCAATGATGCAACTTGCAGCAGTTCCAAACACTGTGAATTCCTTGGAAAATACAGTGTAGCCTCCCCCCTTATCATGAGCCTCTACTACCTTATGCTGG
Source organism: Hyperolius riggenbachi (assembly GCF_040937935.1). Taxonomy (NCBI): domain Eukaryota; kingdom Metazoa; phylum Chordata; class Amphibia; order Anura; family Hyperoliidae; genus Hyperolius; species Hyperolius riggenbachi. The sequence goes on from NC_090647.1 coordinate 496,809,927, forward strand.
GTACACACTATGAGATTTTCTGGCCGCTTTACTGTCAGATCGATGATTTCCAACAGATCCGATTTGCTTTCCGATCGATTTCCAAGCATTTTCCGATCGATTTCCATGCACTTTAATAGGAAATCGATCGGAAAATGCTCGGAAATCGATCGGAAAGCAAATCAGACATGTTGGAAATAATCGATCTGATAGTAAATCATCCAGAAAATCTCATAGTGTGTACCCAGCATTACTTCCGAGTTCCAGACTGATTTCCTTTGTCTTTGGCATGGAGGCTTTTTATGCTGATTGAATGTTGTTAGAAGCCAATTGATTACAGGTATTGTTAGAAAGCCAATTGACTGCACAGGTTTGGTTCTAAAGGTGCGTACACATGCAGTATTGTAACAAACGACAGGTCTGTCAGACCCTCCCACGGGGCGGTTGTTCTGCCGACAGTAGTACATGAGTACCGACAGCCTGTACTCATGTACTACTGTTGGCAGAACAACTGCCCCGCGGGAGGCTCTGACGGACCTGTCGTTTGTTACAATACTGCGTGTGTACGCACATTTAAGCTGATTGGTTAATTACTGTAGGAGTGTTTTCAAAGCAAACATTCACTCAGGGCTAATGTTTTTTTTTTTACCACCCCATTTTTGCTATATTTTATATAAAGCAAGCCTAAAAATGTGTTTTATATTACAAAATGTACCAAAAGCTACTAAATAGCACAGGTGAATTTTTAATTATATCAAGTTTTATCAATGCTGCAAACATTGGGAAGAAGTTTAGGAAAATGTTACATAATTCCTGGGGGGCTAATAATTTTGGCCTTAACTGTGAGTGTCTGCACTGCCATTTTAATCCGCTCTGGAATTTTGTGTCCTCCTTGAGACATGTGGCTCGGGAAAGTAAAGAAAATCTACTCTTCCCTTTAGGAGGACTAATCAGGAGGGAAATAAAAGGCTTATGGGCCCAGTCTGATTTAGCCTCACCTGTGAGAGCCCCCAAGCTGTGTGTTAGGCTGCAACGGTATTTGTGATGTGGTTCCTAGTTTATGTCAGAATAAAGTTGCTTCAGGTAATAACATTAACCTCCTGCCGACCATGTCACACCGATGGGCGTGGTCGCCGCGGCAGCCCCAGGACTGCTTAACGCTGATCGGCATAAAGTCCTTGGGCCAGCTAATGCAGGAGATGTAGGCTGCGTGCGCATCTCCTGCTTGGGGGGTGCAGAGCCGGATTAAGGCTGAATGGGCCCCTAAGCGGACTTACAGATTGGACCACCCCCAGGGCACTCTCTCCAGCCCAGCCTATGCAGTCAGATGCAGGCTGATGATGTCAGCAGCTTGATGCACGCTGCTGACATCAGTCTACGTCTGACTGCACAGACTGGGCTGGAGTGAGCAGAGCTGGCATGCGGCCACATCACCATAGCAACGGCCGCTGCTTGCTCACTCATTTGTCTGGGCTGGATCACATGCTGCTGCATTGTCAGCAGAGTGCTGAGAGGAGTTGAGGCACGGAGGGGCTCCAGCCAGGGAGCGGCTGATTGAGTGTAAGATGCTGGCTCCTCGGTTGGCTGATGGGCCCTTAGACTCTTACTGGGGCCCCAAGCTAATGCTTGATTCGGTAATCCGGCCCTGGTGCAGCGCTGTACTGGGGACAGCCGTGTGACACGGCTGTCTCCTCCATTGGCCCAGAATTGATAGGCTGTCATAGGCTGAAGCCTATGACAGCCGATCACAGTGATAAGCTGGTGGGGGGAGGGAGTGGCCACGGCAGGAGAAATAGAAAAAAATATATATGTTTTTGTTTTTTCATCAAAATAGCTCTGTTGGTGGGGGGAAAGGGGGGGAGGGGGGAATCACTTGCGTGCTGTGTTGTGCAGCCCTGCAGCTTGGCCTTAAAGCTGCAGTGGCCTATTTTACAAAAAAAACACTGTGGTCCTCAAGTGGTTAATGACTAACTGTAGATATTCTTGTTTCAAGTTTTTGAAACCTAGCTTAAAAAGAAAAGTTTTCAATAACTAGTAAATAAACGATCTACAGTTAATCATTAAAGGTATTACTTATTTGTCAAAAAAGTATGTTTTGTGGAAAATGTATAGAAAATAATATTTTTCTCTTGCCTGCAGCCCATTGGTGCATTGGCTGTCCAGCTCTCCCACCACAGAGGATCCACAGTGATCGCCACTGCCAACAGCGATGAGGACAAGCAGTACCTGGAGAAACTCAGGCCGGCTGTAGGTGAGATATGGGGAAACCCATCAGTAGGGCTCTGCATGCACTGAGTTAAAAACTGGCATTATTTATGTGTATTGTAAGACTTTTAGGATATGGGAAATAACCGGAGTGCCCAAAGGAAACCCATGCAGACATGGGAGAACTCTGCAAGGTAAGAGTGCTATCCACTATGCCACCAAGCTGCTTGTCCTTTAGTTCCTTTCCCTTTGTGCATGAGCACCCAATATGGCCATGCCTGGGCAGTAGCCAATTGTGGCCGGGCAATTTTGGCTTACTGAGCAGGCACAGTATGGCCGTGCTTGTACATGGTGGGGAGTGTGGCCACAAGAACATATTACACAAGCTCTTGCCGAATATGTTCAGAGGAGGTCCATACATTCTATACATGGCAATGGGGGGAGGGGGGTAGTCAGGGGTTCATGAACATTTTTTTTTGCCTCGATTTAACTTTTAACAGTAACTACATACCCTTTTAGTGAGTCAAATGTGCTTATCAAACTGCAGTACAGCTTCAGGAAAAGTAGGAGTTGCCTGTAGACATAGTATCATAGTAGGTAATATGATAATAGGAAGTAAGGTTCTCTTATTCCTACCTTATAGTAGTGAATCTCACACGTAAGGTAGTAGTAAATACTTTTTAAATTTTATTAGGGCACAAATGACCCAAAAATTTAAGAAGCCTCCTACTTTTCCTAAATCTTTGCCACCCCTGTATAGGGGAGTGTACACCTGGAAGTTTTCCAAGTGACCAACCTTTTACCTGGAGCTGCGACCTAACTTACTATCAGAAGCAAGGCCGAGTGAGGACGGTACTTCCTCACATGCGAGAAAGGTGGTTGCTTTCTATAGCAACCTAATTTTGTGAGTATATCTCTGTTTTACATATATATCCTGGTGTCCCTTTGATAATACACCAGAGCAGGCTCCCGGTCTCCCTGTGTCTTTTTTGTTTTTCACAAGAATCAGCGTGCAGTACAGCTTGCTCCCTGCACTCTGCAGATTCAGTTGGTGGGTGGAGCAGTCAGCAGTGACCATACGACATCCAAAGTAGGAAGAACAATACAGGCCTGAGCGAGACTATATTTTCCAGCATTACATACTCAAGTGTGGGTCAGGGTGATGGGAAAAGCAGTGATAAGAGTGTAGCATGAAATAATGAGCAGCACGGTGGCATAGTGGTTAGCTCTCTCACCTCACCTTGGGTCACTGATTTAATCCCAGCCAGGGCACTATCTGCAAGGAGTTTGTATGTTCTCCCTGTGTCTATGTGAGTTTCTTCCAAGCACTCCGGTTTCCTCCCACATCCAAAAAACATACAGTTAAGTTGACGTTCCCCTAAATTGGCCTTAGACTACAATACATACACTACACGATACATACGATAGACATGACTATGGTAAGGATTAGATTGTGAGCCCCTGTGAGGGACAGTTAAGTGACAAGACAATATACAGCGCTGCAGGAGATGTTGGCGGTATATAAATACTAATCTCTATATATAATTTCCAAGTGTCCCTGAGTCCGTCTCTGTGTCAGTGCTTTTTTGCACTGCGCATGTGCAGGGACAAGACGCAGAGACACTGCCGAGAGCCGGAGGAGGACGGGGCTAGAAGGAGCAGGCGTGTGTGCAGAGGGCGCACGCCAGATTTGTGACAGACCTAGCCCATTTTTAAGCGAGCTAAGGTCACTAGTTCAGAATAATTTTCACATTTGTTTCTCTAGCTGCACAGTTAAACTTCTAACTCGTTCATATTCTAATCTAGACCAAGAGATGGACAGTCTCAATAATACATCGTGCTGTAGTCTTTTAATTCATAGGTAGTGGGATTGCAAAACTTCAGTTTCTGAACATGAAAGCAGCCGGTGTGGAGGTGTTACTTGTGCATGGATGAGTGTACAGCTGCAGAGAAGAACTGCTATAAAACTGATGTTTAACTTTGAATTGCAGTTCCAAAACTAATATAATTTACAGTAAATAAACAATGCGTGCATTCACAGAATTTAGCAACTTCGGTTTTGGGTTTATTTGGGCTGCATGTACAGTCGTTCTTGTAGGCTTGCAGTATCTGGGAATGTTAATTGCTCCTAACATTCTCTTTCTCTCTATTTTTATGTCATTAAGGAGTTCGGCAGCCATTAGTAGGTATGTTTATTTCCAGCACACCGTGGGGAAAAAAGCAAACCTGAAGTGAAAATAAACTGATGAGACAAATAATTGTGTATATATATTCCTAATCCTAAATATAATTTATTCCACACTTATTTTGTTGTTAAAGGTTTAAAAAAATAAAATAAAAAAACTCCATTAACCACTTCAGCACCACAGGATTTTTTGCTTAAAAACCAGAGCAATTTTCACATTTCAGCGCTCCTCCCATTCATTCACCAATAACTTTATTGCTACTCATCAGATGTAAATGATGCATATCTTGGTTTTTTTTGCCACAAATTATGCTTTGTGAGGGTGATATTTGCTTTTAGTAATTATGTTCTTATCTGTGCATTTTAAAGGGAAAAATGAGAAAAGATACACTATTTCTCCATTTCCATCCACTATAGTTTTCAAATAAACAATGTTACCATAGGTAAAACCCACACATTGTATTTGCTAATTTGTCCTGGTTATCTCAACATTTAAATAATGTTCCTAGTACAATATATGGCGATAATATATTAGTTTCTGGTTTGTGTTTTTTGTTTTCTCATTGTACTCTATCAGTAATTAAAAGCCCTTATCTTCATGATTAACAGTAATACACTCTCATGGCATACATATTTTAAAAGCTAAGTCCCTAGGGTAACTATGTATTCTCTTTTCAATGCTGTCACTTTTGTTTTTTTTTACAAGTATTTATTTAGGGGTATAGAGTACATGAAAACAACAGTTTTATTGCTTTTCATTCAGTTTTCCGGTAAAAAAAAATCACGACTTAGCCCTCAGTTGTCAAACAACACAAAATCTATTCTCTCACTTGTCACGGTTAAAATGATACCTTATATACATAATCAGATATCTTATTGGGCATACAGCACACTGTTTACCACAAGTACGCCTATCTACTCCCCTGAGCTTCAGATGAAGTTTTGTGGGGAGTAGATGGGCGTAGCAAGGGATTCAAAGTGGTTAAAAGGGCAACTGCCTCAGATGAATGATGTTTGTTCAGTTCTCAAACAGATTTTGAACTATTCAACTTTTAATTCTTCCCCGCTCTCACAAGTGTCTTTCTTAACCACACAGGACTTTTATGACCTTTAATCAGTTATCAGTGAAAATTAACTGTTCTGAATGCAATCCAACTTCAGAGTAAGATTGTGGACCATATATAGATGTTTATCTCATCATGTTAAGGTCACTTCAGGTACCCGTTAAAGATCAACTTTCAGGTGCACCTGTTATCAATAATCTGCACATGGCCTGACCATTTCCCAGCTGTCACAACCAACACTCAAATCTGTCCCATGATTCCCTGCTGTTGGCCTGTGTGTGGCCAGTCCTGTTCTAGGACTGCCTGGCAGGGGCTTAATCATTATTTAAATTACCATAAGTTATTAAGGTAATCAAACATATATTATTAGTAACCATGTTCCTTGTTGCACACAGCTCGCGTCATAGACATGTCTAAAAGCAACACTGACCTGGCAGTGAAATGCTTGGAGGAGACAGGAGGACTGGGAGTTGACATCGTTGTCGATGCTGGAGGTTTGTTTCATACAGTGCTGGACTGGGTTAATTTGGCTTCATAGGGAGGGGAGTAGCCAAATGTGTGCAACAAATGTAATGTACTAGTTTCACTGCTTCCGGTAGCACCCCCAATCTGTCTTCCAACCTTTGTGTTTTCCCCACAGAGTCCCCCAGCTTCCCAGTGCCTCCAAACGGTTTCCCACTTACTTGTGCTCTCCATCATGTGCCTCTAGCTTTCAGATGCCCATACTGTTTTGCAGCATTCTATTTCCCCAGCGTTCTATGCCTTTCCATGGTGGATACTAGCTTCCCAATGCACCTCTTATGCATCACAGCTTCATCATGCTTTTCACAGTATGCCACAGCTTTGCAGTGTTTGTTACAGGGTTTTATTGTTTAGACAAAGTGCCCCATTAACACCCTCCCCCCCCCCCCCCTCCCTTCCATACCTTTTAGTGCTCCCTATTGTGTGGTCCAGCTTCCCAGTATTGTAGGGGGTTGTCTGTAACTGTGGGGTGGTGTGACCTTTGATGGACCAAGGCATTTGCGCAAATGATGGTAGATGCATTGAGATGTCAGCTCCCTTTCATCTTAATATGAGCATAGTAGGTTGATCCCAGCGGTAAATGACATCCCTGAATGCTGCCGCCTTTGTGAACCAAGACTTACTTCGTTTTTCTCAGCAGGGAAACTTAGGGTGGTTTTAGGCTCAGTTCAAAATATGGAGGTCCTGGTTCTCCATCGCTTACCTGGCCACCTATAAAATCTGAAGCTGCCACATTCCAAATATACTAAACTGGCTGACACACCACAAGTATGACTCATAATATGTTGTAACATTCTTATCTGTGTATTATCTGTCCCCAGTGATCCTATATAACACAGAGGACCATGTTATCAAACCGAAACCTCAGCCCCACAAACATGACCTCATCACACTCCTGTCTGTCGGAGGCCACTGGGTGACCAGGGAACATAGTCTACAGGTAAAATAACTGCTTTTCCTATTCCATGTCCTCCCCTTGTGATTGGGAAATGTGAGAGTTCATTTTGTAGGATGATTTAAGCCAAGTGGAGTCATCATAAGTCCATTTCTCCAAATCAGAGTCAGTTTCTTCAAAGTAAGTGGCAAACAAATTAAAGTCTCCATATAATCAACAGTTTATACCTTCTACAAAATAATCATTGGCCGGTCCCACCCCTGACTGAGTGACTACGTACCAAAGCCTCCCCTCTGACTGGCTATAGTGATCTTTCACCAGGGATGGGGTTTATTGGGGGGGGGGGGGGGGGTGTTGAGTGTATATATGTGTGTGTGTGTGTGTGTGTGTATGTGTATATATATATATATATATGTATATATATATATATATATATATATATATATATATATATATATATATATATATATATATATATATATATATATATATATATATATATATATATTTTCATGCAGCAGAGAGGCTGGAACCGGTCATGTTAATTACCTTATTGCTTCCTTGAAGGGAATACCGTGAGCCACTCATGACGATGGCTCTAGCTTTGACTATTATGTGAGAAGTAGCATTACGTGGCCTTTTGAATTTCAGCAGCCTTTTCACACTACTTTCTTGGTGTCAGGGTGTTAGAAACGTTTCTTGACCATTTCCTATGGGGATCACCACAATCAAAGCAGCGATCTTCATGGGCCCTTATAGAGTGGCAATCAGATTGCCACTTTTATAAATGTGAGGAGCAGAAAGGTGTCACACTGGAAGAAATAATGGCACTTTTTCTGGCAAACAGCCTGATTGTCCTTTTACAAATAGTCCATGTGGTATTTTATAATTACTAAAACTGATGCTATTACTCTTCAATTACAGCTAGACCCGCCTGACAGCAATTACTTGTTCCTGAAGGGGGCGTCACTCTCTTTTCTCAATGATGAGGTTTGGAATATGTCCAATGCCCAACAAGGAAAATATCTCCATATCCTTTCTCTATTTAAAAAATATTTGTGATAAAGCTATGTGATAAGTTATATATTAATGTAAGTGTAATCAGTCTCTGAGCCTGCGCACAGCAGCCTGCACTGCATACGCTATAGCAGGATCTGCGAGTACTCAGTGATCATTGTAAGATGTCATGTCTAGTAGCTTCCGAAGTGGAAATGTTAATATCCAATTACATCTACAGCTAACTACTCACCTGGCGATGCAAGGAGATGGGTCCAGCGATGTCTCCCTGACGATGAGCGCTCCAGCAATTTATCCTCCGGCCGGCGGGTGTGCGTGATGTTACACGACGGGCGCGATGAGACTTCAATCGATTGCGGTACTTTGCATGGGAGTCATTGGGGATCTTAAAGATCTGATCCACCGTATTGGTCGTGATCACAACACTATGCAATGGTCGCGTGATCGTGCGCCTGTACCCACATCGTGAAATCCTGTAAATAACTGCTCATCGCTCAAAAAAATCACCGGTCGTCAGGAAAATTGGCAGAAGAATCCCGAGGTGGGTACGGGCCTTTAAAATGTGTTCTCCAGGTATAATTGGTAGATGGAGGTGCCCAAAAATGATACAGTGCAGTAGCAAGTAGTTGTGAGAGTTTGACAGTTTTTTCACTGTCTATCAACTGCTTGTGTGCGCTTAGTAGGCCACCCTGCAGTGTTAGGGAGTCTTGTGCCTTAATGTTTCCCAACCCTGTCCTCAAGGCCCACCAACAGTACATGTTTTGCAGGAAACCACAAACATGCACAGGTAAGGTAATTAGTGTCTCAGCAGAGCTGATTAACTACCTCTGTGGATTTCTACAAAACATGCACTGTTGGTGGGCCTTGAGGACAGGGTTGAGGAATACTGCATGAATAGCTGGCTTACTGAACAGGAAGAGCCGAGATTCAAACCCTGGTCTCCTGTATCAGAGGCAGAGCCCTTAACCAGTACATTATATAATCCTAGGGATGGAAAGGCCACCCATAATGGGGCAAGTGGAAAATAACATGGAAAGTGCAAAGTAAAAGGGAACTTTGGGACCACAGTAGTGTCCCGGTTATCTGGATCATCTGATTCCTAATAAGTGTGCTTTCTGGTTGCTTGAGACTTAATGTTAAAAATAGGCCTAGCCAATACACCCCACTGTATATACATACCATGAACTCTGTATTGAATGTAGTAATTGAAAGTATATTAACCTTGGGAGAGCTGTGGAACTAAAAGTCTTTTAGCACAGCAGAGCCCACAAACAGCCTATGAAGTTGTCTTCACCACTGTGAGTACTGCCAGCGATTTGTGCTGGTTGGTCAATGAGATGCAAATATTGTAGAGGTGGTCAATGAGATGCTAATATTAGATGATGCAAATTTTAGGTTACTTTTATGCAACTAGGAATTGGACCAGTTACATGCGATATCTGATGTTCTTGATTTGTCCAATTGCAAGCAGCTTCTGCTGTCATGTGTGCACAACTACCTCTTTCTGAAAGGCCTGTCCAGGCAAACCATCCATTTATATTATAGTAATAAGTATTAGAAAGAGAGGCGTGGAGTATCGGCACTACAGGGGGCCAGATCTGTATCCTCCAAGAGGAAAGCATGCTCTGGCTACTCATGAGGAATACTCATGGTGTAGCATGGAAGAGGATAGCTACAAGCCGTCACTGCTTCACTGAGTTTATTGTTCAAATTGCAAAGTAAAAATATTTAGTGCTTTTCAAATTCATAAGGTGCAGTATGGGCACATACCAACGATGGAGGATCAGTTGAGGGGCGCAGGGCACAGGACCCCCTGACAGCCAGTGCACGGTAGCTATCCTTTTTCATGCTACACCACTCATTGATAAAGTGGGCCAATCCCACTCCCACAGTTTCTGCATTGTAAAAACCTGCACACTTCTTTTGCGCATGCAAGGGTCTGTAAATGCGCCGCTTGTGGTCACATTCCCATTAACTGGAGCTTTTGGAGCGCACCCTCGCATGCGCAGAAGAAGCCGACCTGGCCGGGTCGCTGGACATTATAGAAAGAACAGCTGACGACTGGGTGACTGCGCCGCAGCACCGAGGGACACAGAAACTCTAAGGGGTTGGAAGAAGCCCCAGGTGAGTAAAACTTTATATTTTTGGCCGCCTCGTGTCCTATAAAGTGAACCTAAACTGAGAAGGATATGGATTTTTCCATTTAAAATAATACCAGTTGCTGGACTCTCCTGCTGATCCTGTGTCTCTAATACTTTTAGCCACAGCCCCTAGACAAGCATGCAGATCAGGTGCTCTGACTGAAGTCAGACTGGATTAGCTGCATGCTTGTTTCAGGTCTGTGATTCAGCCTCTACTGCAACTAAGGAGATCAGCCAGACTGGCAGGCAACTGGTATTGTTTTAAAGAAAACATCCATATCCCTCTCAGTTTAGGTTCCCTTTAAGGGCTGCCCTATGGACCTGTACAGATTGTCATTGATATATACAGCACCATCACCTTCCATAGAGCTGTGGAGATCACTGATGACATTTTTGAAAAAAGGGTTTGACATAGGCAGTTGAAATGAATGGATGCTTTTGGCTCCTTGACTATAGATCTGCTTTAAAGTGAAATTACAGGAATTAGAAAAAGTTTCTAGTAGAAATCCAAACGTATAAAAATTAAAACTGCTGCAGAAGGACAGGCAGGCTTGAATATGTCTCAGAACACTTATCTCCTTAACTTCTGCTGCCTCACATATCCTGAAAGATGTGATGGAGAAACTGTCGTGTGGAATATTCCGGTAAGAAGTGAGACAGACACCAGCGATGTAATCTCAGATGTCTGCACTAGGGGCAGTAGAGAGGCTCTTCACACCTGCTACCTATCTTTAATTGTCTTTTTCAACCCCTATACCCTGGAGGATGAACCCTTCTAATGATTTTTATCAAAGATGTTGGTGGGAAAGGCGGTGGAAAAGGTTTTCAAGGATGCTTTTAAAGTGGGTACCCCATTACAGTGCAGCTAATTATAATTTCTCCCCATTATAGCGCTGTCTCTTACAGTGCTTCTTATAATGGTGTCATCATATGAATGTACAGCCTCCCTTATTAATCAGCATAAGTGTTCTGGTTCTAGTCATCTGCTCGCCTTCTCTGTGTCCTCTTCAGCTGCTGTCCACTCGCCCCAATTTCCATCTTCTCATGTGTTTGCTCATCTCCACAGCACATTGGTCATGTGACATTCAGTGCAACAGTCACATGATCAATGGCTTATGCAGGTGGCCAGAGTTCAGGACAGGCAGACTGCGGGTGATAAAAAGACAGAGGAGCTAAACAGGTAGGTATAAAACTTTCACAACCCACTATCTGAGCCAAAACCACCCCCATGGAATGACTTTTAATCTAGTTGGATACTTTAATAAAAAGAATAAAGTGTACAATATATAACACTCAAGTATATGTTGATTTCTCTCAAGCAGCACATAGTATATGTATATGAGCAGACATCCAATTTCTATATTAAAGGGGAACTCCATTCTATTCTCTGGGCCGGATCTATTTACATAGCCATTGTAAATGGATGTCAGTGGGCTGTGGTGTAATTACAACTGCCATACTTACTATACAGACTGGGAGCCATATATTGCTGGTGGTAAAGAAAAACAAATACATTACAAGAAGGCTTGGGCCTAGTGTTTGTATTTGGGGCGGAGTTTTCCCTGAGAACTCCAACATAAGCATAGTTAGAACACAAGTTTAGCAGGTTTAATAAGTTAATAAACTTTATCATCTGTCTGGAGGCATGGATTTATTAAAGTGGACCTGAACTCTTGCACAGGACAGAAGGAAAACAAAAAGAACCACACACTATATTTATTTAGAGATTAGCCTGTTTAATTCCCCCTCATCTGTGACTAATCACAAGTTGTAATTTAATCACTCAGCTATGTCAGCTGACACAGGATGTTATCAGTATGTCTGAAAGCAGGAAGTAGACTAACTGCGGATTTTTTTGCAGGATTTGTATCCGCTGTAACAAAGAAATGTTTTTTGTTTAAAGGTTATTAGGCTGTTGCTCATCTTTTAGAGCAGAGAGGAAGTTAAGAGTTCAGGTCCATATTAAGCGATTACAACACTGAAAACACTGACCTGTTATGTTCCTCTATCAGACCGCAGCTGGATGAGCCGGTGCCATTGTATGAGGCTAAAGTGCTGATGGAGATGGTGCAGAGGAATGAAGTGAGGAGGCGACAGGTGGTCCATTTATAAGAAGCACCGGAGACAAAGAATACATATGTGTCCTTGTAAAGCTGTGCTGTAATACTGCTGAATGACCTGCAGATCTCTATGGAGGACATTATGGATATGTTATAAGACAGTAATGAGGTGCTTTGAGGTTGGAAGCACAAATAAGCGCCAGGACCCTGAACACTGAGCCCACAGACTGTCACATATTCTATTTGGGATCATCTTTCTTTACGGTGCATAGCATGATGACTGTCTTTCATGGATCCTGCAGAACCGGAACACCATCTGTAACGCTAAGCATAACATACTGGGAATTATACTGTTACTCATACTGATCATCATTTCTGAGGACAGTGTTCTGCGTTTACTGGCGTTCCCTGAAATCATCCATTCCCGTAGTCCACCATGCTGGATCTTGTTAAGCCAACTGCTGTTTAGGCACTTGGCAGTGGCTGTTAGTGGGTCCTACCTGATCTCCACCCCCCCACCCTCTCTGTAGGTTAGTTCATGCTGCCCAGCAAACTGGACGCTGTTCCTGGAGAACTATCACCTGAAATGATCTCAAAACATTGGTTTGGGAGATAGACGTCTACTTTGCGTGTGTAGCTTCAGCATAAAAAAAACCAAAAACCTGAAATCTGTAATCTCTTGTAGACTAGAGTATTGGATGAATAAGGTATATTTGTGCTTACCATGTGAATAGTAAGAGAAGACCATAGCTGTGTGCTGTATGGTAGTGTAGCCCCTGCAACAGTAGCAAAAGGATCGACCATGATGGTCGATCGGCCGACAAGTCGCTAGAAGTACTATTAGGGCTCGTTTCCACTAGCCGCCACATGCGGCAGTGAGACGCGCGGCAGCACTTCCGGGTGTGCGGGATCGCAGGTGAATCCCAGAAGCCGTGCCATGCACTGCTATGGGATTCGCAGCCTCCTGTGCGAAATCTGTGGGCAGTTTCAGCTGAATCGCTAACGCAATGCTAACTGCGCCATAGGTTCCTATGGCAGAGTTTCTGCGCGTGATTTGCCTGCGGGGAAACTGCGGATTCAGATCGGTTTCCGCTCCCGTGGATACGGGCTCTTAGAGAACTACAGGATATATTAAATAATAGTATTCCCCTACTTATAGGAGTTATTGTAATTGTATTCTTTGTATATTTGTTTCCTTTGTTTATAATATGGTTTAAATGGAAGCTGAAATGGCTGCAGGAAACACTTCTGCTGTTCACAATAAATGGATTTTTCACACCTTCTGTTTTTGGTTAATACTGATAACCTGCTTCACTTTCACATTCTTTCATGTTTAAAAGGGAACATGAGATGAGACATGAGGCTGTTATATGTATTTCCTTTTGAGCAATATCAGTTGACTGGCTATCAGGGATACTTGTTCGGATTCTGGGGAAAGGCAATTTCTGCATTTCCAATCAGAAATTGCATTTCCGCATCGGAATTCTGAAATCGCTAATACAAGTGTGATAGGGGGATTTTTGTGGAAATTTCAAGCAAATTTAACATTGATTTTCTCAAAAACTACAAGATCTTTTTGAAAGATTTTTTTCTTCCTCTTGTTCCCACTCTTCTGCTTAACAAACCCTAAAAAAGTGTTTCTAGCACCTATGGGGGCTTTGCCATTAACCGCTAAAGTCTGTGGCCATTGACTGTAATGTAAAATGTGGAAAAATCTGCATTACAGATATACGGTAATTGTAAGCCAATCAGAAGACTCAGAATTAATAAGCCATTCAGAGAATTTGGAAATTTCCACCTAAATCCCCATTCTGATTGGTTTATTCATTCTTAGTCTTCTGATTGTCATAAAATTACTGCATATCGGTATTTTTCATATCAGTAATTTTTTTCAAAAAGACCTTGTAGTTTTTGAGAAAATCTATGTTAAAGTCAGCGGAAATTTCCGAGAAAATCTGCATAGGAATGCGTAAATCGGTAGCGGTAATCGGCAATGGCGGAAAGCGGATTTTCAACCAACCCTACTGGCTATCCTGCTGATCCTCTGCCTCTAATACTTTAAGCCATAGACGAGCATGCTGCTGATCAGATATTTCTGACAAAAATATACTTGTTTCAGGTGTGTTATTCAGACACTGCTACAGCCAGAAAGATCAGCAGGACTGCCAAGAAACTGGTATTGTTTAAAAGGAAATAAATATGGCAGCCTCCATATTTTTCTCACCTCGGGTTCCTTTTAAAGATAACCAGTAAATCATGACAAACATTTCACTATTGTTTAAATTGGGACCTGCGGCTGTTGTCCGAAGAGTGCTCCAGACATCTCCTATGGTATTCAGTGTGATGCAAACTACGACTTGCATAGCTACTAAAATAGCAGGTCATACCCCAGCAGTGGGTGTTCAGAGGTAAGTTACCCTCCAGCTGACTAGATGAAATATAAGCTAATACACTAGTCAGCCAGAAATACTGGGCACTGCTGTGACAAGTGGATGTTGTGATCATTACAGCATTCGTTATGGATCAAGGTTTCTGAGCAGTAAAAATGCATCGCATGCAATGTTTTGGGCGGCACAATTGTCAGTATTTTTTGCCCCATCTTGAACATGTACACTGACTACCTCAGCAGTATGGATGGTGAATGAGATGAAAATGATTCAGAGTTTATGCAGGATGATGGAAATGTATGCAGCTTGAATGAAGGCCCAATTTAATTTCACCTTGGCAGAATTTGATTGGTCTATTTTCAAGTTGCATAAATTTGCATACAAAAGAAAAAAAAAGATAGAATCATTCATCAGCTCAGAATTATTTGCAGGCTACTGACCACCCCTACGCAACAACACTGGTTTCTGTAAAGGTACCTATACATCTAGCGACTTGGCGGCGAAAATGGGCATGCTGGATCGACGATGCGACCAATTTAGGGCTGAGCATGTCGATCGGACATGTTGCAAGATGTTGGGCCGTAGTGGTTGATTGGGTTTGCGGTGGTAATGGCGAGCAGTAGCAGGATGAGTGACGAAACCCCTGGCGCTGTTCCCCCTGTGTATAAATGCACGTGTGTGTGTTTATCGATTACCTATCCTGTGTCACGGTGTCTTCCAGATCTGCCGCTCTTCCATTAGCCCTATACACGCCGCTGGCGCATAACACGCGCCGCATGTGTGACGTCACACATGCACCACGCCAGCGGCGTGTATAGAGCTAATGGAAGAGCGGTGGAATCAGAAGACGGATGGGGAGCATAACACAGGACAGGTAATGTATAAATGCACACGTACATGAACATTTATACACTAGGGGAACAGCAGCGGATGCAGCCGATTCCTGAGAAATGTCATGCTGAAATTGATCGTGAATCGGCTTGCAGTGTGTAGGCGGCTGACAGATCAGATTCATTCAGAGAGAGATTTGTCTCTTGGCAGAATCTGCCCATCATGGCCTGATGTATGGCTACCTTAACTGAACCCCAGCAAATCACCACAAGACTTGACTTTGAACTCCATACCCCATGTCATCAATGCCTAAGCAATAATGTCACTTAGGTCATAAGATGCAGTGTTCTCCCCACAAATTTTTTCCAGCCGTGTGGCAGGAAAAAGTAGGCGAGATGAGAGGGCTGGTGCTTCTCTGCACAACTCTGCTTATAGCTGAGGAGGAGGTGAGCCGATGACAGCCGGGTGCTCACCAAAACGAGCCAGGTGCTAGAGCTGGGCTGGGCTGCCAATCCATGAAATACAGCCAAACACTGGCACTCACCAAGACTCAGCAAACACTTAGTCCATAGGACAGGCCCTATAGGTACATAGTATAGCAAGCGTATTACTTGTACATAAATAAAATCATGCGTAAGCGAAAGAGGAGGCACATAGGTAGCTCCACAGCAAGGTGCTAAATAGTTTAGCGAGGACCAAGCTCTATGTGGAGGTCTTTGCTTATCCCCCACACACTTTAAAGTCATATGAAGGTGTGGTGTAGCTATTCCACACTACTGTAGTGGACAGGGTGTACCAAGACATGCGCCTACAATGGCTAAATAGCCCAGACTCAGAGCTGTCAACAGGTGCAGTACATCTTATTTAGTATAAACATACAGGAAGTATACAAGAGGAGTGTATAGTGCGATTTACAAAAGTGCTGCAATATGAGACTCTAACATGTTTCACCCTACGGCTTTTTCAGAGTGCTATACATATATACAGTAATTTACAAAGTGCACCCCCCACCAACAGTATTTCCCCCAGCAAATAGCCCCAGTCAGAGCTGCAACGCCGTCTCTGGTGTGTGATTAAATACTTAGAGGGTAAGTAGGTGCGCCCATACAGGGCGTGTCTATACCAGGTCACTATACCTGTTCCAGGATGAGCATCATGGATGGTCAGGGCGACCAGACGCCACGCTTCCTGTATTCACAAATAGCGGCAGATTGCAAATGGTGCGGCGTCCGCGTCACTTCCGGTATTTCCGTGACGTCCGTTTTTTTGGGCGTGGGTATGGTAACCATACGCCGAGTATTCACCAACTCACTCGTGTGTCTATGAGTTAGCATGGCAACCGGAGCCATCTTGAATGCTTTGTATATAAACAAATAAATGGATGAATACAGTCATCCGCATGCGCTAAGATAAATTGGAACATATGGTGACCATACAGATGTATCTGCATATCGTGCTAATGTCTACAATCTATAAATAGGATATATATAACGTGTAATCATGAATCCTATATTAGAAGGACTTGTAAGAACCAATCATTCATCCAAAAATGTACGCATACACATACATGTGGACCAATAGACATCCGTAAAAATCATTGTACATTGTTATATGCAATATTGGGTGTTGGTTATGCAACATGTCCATACATTATGATCTACACATTAGATTGATTATTCAGTCGGTATCCAGGTCAAGATAAGGGCCGCATCACAGAAAACACGCTAAATTAAAGTCTTCATTCAGACCATTGGGGGCAATCGTATCAAGACGAAAAATCCATTGTGATTCAATTTGTGTTAGTTTTTTGTCCAGATTTCCCCCTCTCAGATGTTTTTTCCATTCTTGGATGCCCCAAAATGACAAATCAAACCTTGACTGCGGATGTATCTGATTCATATGTCTGGAGATTGGAGTGTCATTTTTATGTTTAACCTTCCTGGCGGTAAGCCCGAGCTGAGCTCGGGCTATGCCGCGCAGGAAGATATCTCAGCCCCTGGTGGGGCGATTTTCGCCATTTAAAGTGCTGTGCGCGCAGCTAGCACTTTGCTAGCCGCGCCCACAGATTAATCGCCGCCGCTCTGCGGCAATCGCCCGCACGCAGCGGCAGGAGAGGGCCCCCCCCCGCCAGAGCCCTGCGCTGCCAGGACCAATGAGTTCCGGGCAGCGCTATGAGAGAAGTCAAACAGGGGAGCGCGTTATATACGCATTCCCCTGTTTGCTATTGATGCCGGCGACGATCGCACTAGAGGGACACATGCGCCCTCTAGTGGTGTTTCATGTAGCTACCACTCTGGTAGCTTTACATGAAACAAAAAAAAAAAAATTTAAAAAAAAAAAAAAGGATTTTTGCCTATTTGGCAAAAAAAATTAACCGCCAGGGAGGTTAATATCCCCAATGTGTTCTAACAATCGTTCTTTCAGTGGCCTCGTGGTTTTCCCCACGTACCAGAGATTACATTTGCATGTGGCAGCATATACTTCTGCCCTCGTGTTGCATGTGATAAAGGAGCGGATTTTAAAACATCTTCCATTTTTAGGGCATATGAATTCCTTCGTTGTCGGCATTATTTGCATGCTTTACATCTGCCGCAACGAAAGGAGCCATTTGGTTTGGACGGTAGCCAGGTCTTGATCTGGTGGATTTTTTGAGAAGGTACTATGAACTAGGAGATCCCTCAGATTGGCTGATCTCCTATATGTAACTGATGGATTAGAAGGTAGAATTTTGGCCAGATCTTCATGTTTTTGAAGTATTGGCCAATAGTGCTTAAAGAGGAGCTGTTAGGTATAAGGTCTCAGAGAAAAAAAACACATATATCAGTAGCTAAAGATTGGCTGTACTTACATTACATATGCATTTCACTGTCCATGTTTGGATTTCACAGAATTTTTATATAGTATTTGCAGAGAAAGATGCTCCTGACAGCTCATGGCAGGTTCCATGTTTGTCTGTCTCCTATGAAGCCAATTGTGTCGTCATGTCCTGCCTGCTTCCTGATGATTCCACTCACACAAAAGATCCGTAATGGAAAACACTACTGTGCAGTGAATATTGATTAGCCATGTGGCTAGGAACAATAGCAGGCTCCTGCAGTGTACTCTGCCCGGAGATACGCTGTTGTAACATGAGCCTGTACTTTCTCACTAGCAGCCGAGGGGAGGACCCAAGCAGCCTCAGAATGCTTTGCAGTATGGTATGCGGCCTTTCGTCCTTTTGAGAGCTTGTGTCTAACAGCTTTGCTGATAAGCACACATCAAAGGTAAGAGGGATTTTTAACTTCAGTATTGCCTTTTTGGCTTCCTTCTAAACTGTTTAACACAGGAGAATAGAGGTTTAAATTAGCTTTTGTAGCCTGACAGTTACTCTTTAAAGATCTCAAAGACTGCATATGATTCTTCTGTATATGTAACTATCAATCGTGGTAGCACCCGATTTCGATTGCTGGAATCTGTATTTCATTGTTTAGTGATTGTCATTCAGAGTGTCTTGTTGGGGAGTATTTTTTGCTCGGGAGTATGCTCTTTGTATCGCCTCATTAGGAAAGCCTCTCTGTAGGAATCTGTTGGTCAGATCCTCACATTTATGCTGCACAGCCATACTGGCAGATACAGAGGCAAAAACCCACTACAGAGCCCCAACTGCGGGTTAAATTTAGTGACTGCTTGGCGTTTCCAGACACATCCTCCAAGAAGGTAGCAGTGAATGCAGGGCACCAACATCCATGAAAGAAGCTTAGTTTACAGCAAGTAGAGAGGAGGTAGTTTGGTTAATGGCACAAAGCCAACACTTCTTTTGCCTGGCTGCAGTATCTACTACCACGACTGAGTAATAACATCAAGGAATAAGGAACAATTCAAGAAAACACTCCATATATTAAATAAAGACAAAAAAACTCAACTTTTGTAAAACAACCCTTAGAAATGTTATTTATTATGTACAAAATAGTATTCAAAAATATTATAAATAAAGTGATAATTTAACATTCCTCAGTCTGCACTTCTTCAGCATTTCATTCATCATCCCAAGTCGTTTACAGAAGATAAAAAAAAAAAAGTGGGGGGAAAACCACCTACAAAAGAAAAAAAAAAAAAAGGAAGGAAAGAGATGATTAACACTACTAAGTATTATTTTCCACTGAACAAATTAATTGTTTAACCGCAATAGTGGTTATTGGAATTGGATTTGGCACATACAGAACTCAAAGTAAGAGGAAGAACACACAATAAAAACAGCAGTGTAAACAAGGTACACAATTACATCAGGGGACAATGTTCAATAGACAGTTTATCGATAACGACTACGGCATTAATGTTCGTACCCCTAACTGTGGAGGTTGTGAAGAGAGTTCAGGAGATTGATAGCAGATGGAAAAGAAAATGTTCCTGTGCCTAGAGGTCTTGGAGGAAATGGCCTGAAACCTCAGGCCTGATGGGAGCCAACTGACGAAGTGGTGGCCTGGGTGTGAGGGGCCATCTGCGATCCTCATCACTCCAGATACAGTCTGGAGTTGTAGAGGAGGGTTCCCAAACCTTTCCACTGATCTGATGACCCTCTGTAGTTTGTATTTGTCTCTGGTGGAGGAAACCAAGGACAGATTCAATGGTTGCAGAGTAGAACCTCCTCAAAAGCTTCATGGCCATACAGAATTTCTTCAGTTGGCAAAGGAAGAGTAATCTTTGCTGAGCTTTCTTCTGGGGAGAGGCAGTGTTGGCCTTCCAGCTCAGGTCACTGGAGATGGTTGTGACCAGGAGGCAGATGCAGAATACTATCTCGACTTAAGTGCCATCAATTTACATTGGGGATGGGACTGAGGCATGCTTCCTAAAGTCAATCATCTCGATGGTTTTGGCTGTGTTGAGGACCAGCCTGTTCTCTTTACTTCTGTGACAGATTATTTCAATCTCCTGATTGTAACTTAAATCCATAAAGTACGTCAGCACACCAGTCTTAATCATGCAAAGCACATTTATTGTGCATTAATCCACATCAACATCTGACAATTGTTTCGGGGGCCACACAGGGTCCCCCTTTCTCAAGGCATGTGGCATAATAGGGAAAGGAGGACCCTGTGTGGCCCTCGAAACAGTTGTCGGATGTTGATGTGGATTAATGCACAATAAATGTGCATTGCATGATTAAGACTGGTGTGCTGACGTACTTTATGGATTTACAATTTGTGTGACACAGCGTTGTCACAAGTTCAGGCACCCAGAACCAGATGGTGTGCCAGCCTCAACTTCTACTACTGATTGTAACTTAGATAGCTTAACTAAGATCTACATTTCTTTTGTCTCAGACCCGGTAGCCCCTGTTCAATTGACTTCTTGTATTTTCTCACCATACATCACTTGTTTTCACTTGTACTAGATATTTAACCACTTCCTAGTCTCTGCACAAGTATCTTCGTCCCTGATTAGTAAACAGGGACGTAGATACTGCTGCACGGTCCCGTTCGCCCCTGCCCTTGTTACCGCCGCCGTCTGTTAGCTGGGAGATCAATGAATTGGAACAAAGTTCTCATTCATTGATCTAAGTCCCCGTGTGAATGACCGCAGCCGTCTATTAGACTGCGCCACCATTCACAAAGCCCGTCCATGCAGTGCTTCCTGTTTGCATACTAGCAAGGACATCTTGTGGACAAAAATAAAATTACACCAATTTTTTTTCTTCAATAAAATACATACATTGATACTTTTAAACATTTTTAATTAACCCCTGACCTCCCACACACCCCAATAGTTCCCTACAAAAAAAAATTGGGGTAAAAAAATAAAATAAAAAATACATAAATAGTTACCTTAGGGACTGAACTTTTTTTTAATATATATATATATATATATATATATATATATATATATATGTCAAGAGGGTATATTACTGTTACTTTTTAAATGATGGGCTTGTAATTAGGGATGGATGCAAAACTGAAAAAATGCACCTTTATTTCCCAAAAAATGTTGGTGCCATACATTGTACTAGGCAAAAATGTTACACGTTGCAATAACAGGGACAAATAGGCAAATAAAATGTGTGGGTTTTAATTATGGTAGTATGTATTATTTTAAAACTATAATGTCCTAAAACTGAGAAATGAATTTCTTATTTTTCCAAAATACAGTTAGAATAAAATAATTCTTGGCAAAAAAAACCCCCCAAAGAAAGTCTAATTGGTGGTGAAAAAAACAAGCTATAGGTTGTTTCGTTGTGAAAAGTAGTAATAAAGTTATAGGTGAATGAATGGAAGGAGTGCTTTTGCTCTGATGTTTATGGGGAAAACGCTGAAGGTGAAGTGGTTAAATAGGGTCTACTATTAGATCGCAAATGTTTGCAACCCTCATTTGGGAGATATCAGATTATAGTTGTGTTACTAAAGGGTTAATTAATCAGATTTTTGTTATTACGGTCACATCATATCCGTAGCAAAACGATATCAGTAATATTTACAGAACTGTCTTGACTTATTAAAATGAATGATCACTTGTTCTTACCTTTAGTCTTCTTTTTTATCGAATTCATCTTTCCCTGCCTTCTCTGCCGCTCTCCTGCGTCTTTCTTCCTGCTCCTGCTTCAGTTTGGCTTCAATCCTCTTGCTTTGGTATATCTTGGCTCCAGCATAGGCCAGACACAACAGCACCGTCTTCGCTGCTAAAATCCACAACAGCAGAGGGAAGTTTTCCAACGCCTGCAAAAAAAGAAACATATCAAAATTTCGGCTAGGTTTAAACTATGTCAGGGGTGTCTAAACTTTTTAGACTAGCAAAATTAAACAAACTTTTTGGTGATTTCCCCTCTTGCCAAATGTTCAGTTATCTATGTCTCTATGAGACACTGCTGCTGGCATAGTGGTGGTTGCTAATCAGTTGCTGCTGCTAGCTAGCACAGTGGTGACTGATAGCCAGTGGCTGCTGCTAGCATAGTGGTGGCTGCTAATAAGTGGCTGTTCGTGTTGCTGGCATAGAGGTGGCTGCTAACCAGGGGCTGTACTGTTGCTGGCATAGAGGTGGCTGCTAACCAGTGACTAATTGCTGCTGGCATAGTGGTGGCTGCTTATAAGTGGCTGTTACTGTTGCTGGCATAGTGGTGGCTGTTAATACGTGTCTGCAGGACACGTAATTTTTGGGTACCTGGAGTGTGCACCACCTGAACTTAGCAATTTGATCAAGACTACATTCACACCGTACATTAAGGATGGTCGCTGGATTCCGCGGAATTAAGAATTCCGTGATTCCCGCCGGAATTTGAGGATTCCATTCCGTTGTGACGGAACGGAATTGCTATATCACTATGGCGGAATTTCTGCGGAAAAATATGAATTCTGCTGAATTTTACGGAATTTAAATTTTTTTCCCACTGAACTGATTTCGGCCTAATAAGAACTTCTGC
Organism: Hyperolius riggenbachi; assembly: GCF_040937935.1. Lineage (NCBI taxonomy): Eukaryota > Metazoa > Chordata > Amphibia > Anura > Hyperoliidae > Hyperolius > Hyperolius riggenbachi. Next base: position 496,832,600 of record NC_090647.1, read on the forward strand.
TCCACAGACCTCACTCCTCCCTTCCTCCCGGAGGATTATACCACCAACACAACACACTACAATGCTACATGCTGAAGCCAGCCTAGCATGTACCATTGTGATATATCCAAGAGAAAAATTAGCTTGGTTAGGGAATTGTAGGATTTCAAAAGCCAGCTTACATACATTGGCCGGGAATCAAACCCAGGTCTAGTGCTTGGTAGGCTGCTATCCTAACCATTATACCACCAACACAACACACTACAATGCTACATGCTGAAGCCAGCCTACCATGTGCTATTGTGATATGCCCAAGAGAAACATGATCTCTCTCTCTAGGACTTGATGCCATTGAACTGAATTTTCAGCTTAAAACTATTAAAGGATACCGGCAGAATTTCACAGGCAATTTCGGAATTCCGCCGGATTGAAAAAGCAATTCCGATCTGACCAAAACGGAACGACCAATTTCCGCCCAAAATTGCGGGAAATACAATTCCGCGGAAAGCGGTGACCATCCCTACGAGAGAGAGAGAGAGAGATGAATCTACATGGCTATCTGGGGTTCTCTTCGGACAACTGTTGAACACAAAAGGCAAGGCCATGCCTGGGTGGGCTTGAACCACCAACCTTGCAGTTAACAGCCAAACGCGCTAACCAATTGTACCACAGAGACTGTGTACCACAAAGACTGTGCACGCAGTTGCTGTTGAATGATTTTATGGAGATGTATGTGTGTCTTTTGGAGGGAGGAAGTCTGCTCCAAGAAGTTTCAGCATGTAGTGTTGTAGTGTTGGTGGTATAATGGTTAGGATAGCAGCCTACCAAGCGGTAGGCCTAGGTTCGATTCCCGGCCAATGTATGTAAGCTGGCTTTTGAAATCCTACAATTCCCTAAGCAAGCTCATTTTTCTCTTGGATATATCACAATGGTACATGCTAGGATGGCTTCAGCATGTAGTGTTGGTGGGGGTATAGTGGTGAAGAGAGCTGCCTACCATGCACTAGACCTGGGTTCGATTGCCGGCCAAGGTATGTAAGCTGGCTTTTGAAATCCTACAATTCCCTGGAAGACAAGGCCCTCCGGGGGGAGGGAGAGAGGAGGGAGAAAAAGGACTAAGGGAACGTTCTATGGGCTACCATTTAGCTTAAATAAGGTTCAATTTGCGATTATTTTAATTTTTCCACCTGAATCCCGCAAAAATCCGGGGGATTTTTCATAGCGACGGAATTCAGCGCTAGCGGAATCTGCGAATTCCGGCGGAACCGAATTTGCTCTTTCCGATCATCCCTACCGTACATAGTGAGCCAAGTTGCAATGCAAGTGGTATTGCGCATTAGGAGTACAATTCGATTTCTACATTGAGCATACAGTACTTTGAAAGTATTCTTCACTGCCATTACAAACGCACAAGTTATCCGGTAAACACACAACATGCTATGTTATTCTGATGGAACGCAAAGCACCACTAATGCGAACGTGCCAAAAAAATATAAAGGTAGTGTGGAGGCGCTCCCAAAATGTATAAGTGTCAACTGGAAAAATATTCAAAAAATTGGCAACACGTTTCACAGGTTATGGCCCACTTCCTCAGTTCAATACAAAAAATGTCTTAGGAGCATAAACAGTAGAATGTAGGCACCTCTATTCTACACTCTATTCCATATGCTGCTAAAGCATTTTTGTATTTACCTGAGGAAGCCGTCGTGGAATGTGTCAATTTTTTGAATAAATATTTTTCCTGTTGAACTGGTGTCTGTATCTTCTTTCATCCCCTATACCTAATGTTACTGCACCATTGGGCTCCAGACCTCTCTCTACTTCTCATTTAGGTGCTCTTGGTCACTACAAGAACAATTGAACCTCTTTTACAGTACCATAGAAATGTAATGGCATCACTTAACCATGTGATTATATTGTCCTTTACAATGTACGCAGTGTGAAAGGAGCCTTATTTAATTTGCTAGTACAAACTGTATCTCCACAATGCACTGTATCCCTCAAAGGTCCTTTGCCACTCGCGAGTGAAGGTACACCAATCGTCAGGCAGGGAGCACACATTAGAATCATGTCTGTTTTACCGCACACTGCAACACGTGAACTTCCACACTGGCCATCGTAGTCAATTCCCTGCTTGGGATTCTCCGGTCGTTTGCATTATTCATCATGGTTTTAAATAGCACAGCAGTTTGGTTCTTACTGCACCACACATGCATTAATACTGTGATGAAACGCGGAAAAGCCGCTGTCTCTCAAGGCGAGGCGGCTGTTTCCGCGTCCAGCATGGCGTCACAACACGGAAAAAACGCTGCATGCCGCTTAGGCAGAGCGGCGGAATCCGCATTGGGAACGGCGGAATCCGCATTGGAGGCGGCTCCCGCACTCAGTTCACTGGATACATTGCAAAACAGTACTGGTGTGGCTGGGACTGATAGTCCACCAAGATTCAGACTTACACGCGCGCGAGCACAGAGGCAGAGTTTAAATAGCAGTTAGAAGGGTGTCGGCTGACCAGCTGGGTCAGCTGACAAATTCCACTGCTCCCATTGGACCAGCAATTAGGGAGGTCCTGGAAAGGTCCTAGAGTATATATACTGCTGGTTGTTCACTTGCTCTTTGTCTGGCGTGCGATCACATATGTGGGAGCACCCAGATCCGTAGTCAGATCCGCAAGTGTGTCGGGACCAGCTGGAGCTGTAATCCTACACTTAGCTAGATTCTGTTGATAGCTAAAGTACTAGTTTGATTGTGATTATCTGTTATGACTTTTGCCTGCCTTGACTATCCTCCTGAACTCTGATCTTGTACCTCGATATTTCTGATACTCGTACTGCTGGTTGTTCACTTGCTCTTTGTCTGGCGTGCGATCACATATGTGGGCGCACCCAGATCCGTAGTCAGATCCGCAAGTGTGCCGGGACCAGCTGGAGCTGTAATCCTACACTTAGCTAGATTCTGTTGATAGCTAAAGTACTAGTTTGATTGTGATTATCTGTTATGACTTTTGCCTGCCTTGACTATCCTCCTGAACTCTGATCTTGTACCTCGATATTTCTGATACTCTGTTGCCGAACCCCGGCTCGTTCTTTGACTCTGCTTCTGCCTCCTGATTTTGTACCCCGATATATCTGATACCCCGTTGCTGAACCATGCCTGTACTTTGACTCCGCCTTTGCCTCCTGATCTTGTACTTTATCTGTCCGTGTGTGTACGACCTGGCTTGTCCGACCCCGAGAACCGACCTTACTGTTAGAGGCGGTTCCTCGCTCTGTTAGTGATCCTTCCTCCTGAAGGTTGCTTTCAGTCTGTCCTTCCTACTGTCAGTCTGACTCCTCCCGTCTTGGAGAGCTCAAGTCTGCGGAAGGAATCTGTGCAGTTCTCCTTGCTGCACTGAGGCCTAGTCCTCAAAGTGTTACAGTTACACCAAACACTACACTCTACTCAGGTGAACAGAGGTTAGCTAGTATATCGGATTATCAGTGATACTGCAGATCACGTATAATCTGGTATACATCTGTATTTCCTGTGATACTGCAGATCACTGGTAATCAGATCCTCTCTGTGCTTCACCGATCGTTACAAATACATTGCGCTGCAATCAGAAAAATCATAAACTGCAAAAAATTACGTATGAGAAACGCATTACCAAATGGAAAATACTTGCAACCCCCCGGAAACGCCAGCAAAAATCACCAATGCACATGTACTCCCAGCCTCAAAGAAACAGCAATCCAATCTATCTGGAAGACTGCAGATTTTCTGCAGAAGACAAGAAGAAGAAAGATCTATAAGAGAGCATGGGCACTTTCTGCGCGTCTACTGAGGTAAAATCCTAGACTCCAGGCATATCGTGTGAACTCTTCTCGGACACCGTGGCAACTCTATTCCAGGATTACAAGACGGTGTGGTGAAAACCTTACCCTGTCCTGTGCTTAATACGACCCTCCAACCATCCCTAACCTATTCTGTCCTGTGCCTAAAACTACCCTTCACCCATCACTAAACCAGTGGAGTCGGTACAAAAATCCACCGACTCCGACTCCTCAGTTTAGGATTCCACCGACCTCGACTCCGACTCCTAATTTGCATATTACAATCTTGTTGATTGAAAGTATGGAACATGAAATTTATCTCTTAACTGCCAACGCTTAGGAATTTTAAAAGACAACTGAAGTGAGAAGGATATGTAGACTGCCATATTTATTCCCTTTAGTCATAGACTAAAACTAGTCCTTGGTAAGAGTACTTGTAGAAGGTACAGACAGGAACAAAGAACATCTATCAGACCCTAGGCAATGTAACTGGGTACATGTAAGAGTGATGTGCAGGTACTCTGCAGGAGAATGAGCCAATTCTTCCTCTATTACACATTCTTCATGTACCATATGAACCAGGTTTATGGGTGATAGACAACACCTCTGTGTTCAATGTGCACAACATGATTCTCAGTGGATTCCCTGCAGCTCTGTGGGGAGTGCATATGTAGATTATAGTACTACTGTGTCATTTAAAGTAAACCTGAGACAGATGAAATTAAAGTTTTATACATACCTGGGGCTTCCTCCAGCCCCCTTCAGGCTAATCAGTCCCTCGCTGTCCTTCTCCGCCACCTCTAGGTCCAGGTACTTGAGCCAGTCTGGAGTAGTGCGCATGCACACACTCCGCCACCGGGAGCGTACTACACCTGCGCAGCACTATTGCGCAGGTGCAGAATGCTCCTGGCTGTGGAAGCGGCACGCGGCCAGACTGCGCTGACTGCCTGAATTACCAGGATTCATAGCAGAAGATCCATGTGGCGGAGGAGGACAGCGAGGGACTGATTGGCCTGAAGGGGGCTGGAGGAAGCCCCAGGTATGTATAAAACTTTTCTTTTCATCCGTCTCAGGTACCCTTTAATTCATAGTCACCAAACCAAATTTTAAACAACATATCAAATTGTTTGATTTCATGAGCAAAGAGAGCGCATACATTTGCATAAACCAGCATCAGCGCAGAATTATTTGCATCTCATTGACCATCTCTATTAGTGACGCAGCTACACATCAGGCTTTATTCTTAAAGGGAACCAGAGACGAAGCACCCTTGTGTATTTTACCATATATATCAGTAAGAACATTAGAGAAAACACTTACCATGCTCTCTGTTTCATCCTCACTGCTAAAAGTGTCTGTTATCAGCCGTGATAAGAATCCCCCGGACTGAGCATTCAGTCCAGCTTTGCAGGGAATAATTATTTTATTTATTTATTGTATTTATAAAGTGCCAACATATTACGCAGCACTAATAGCTGAGTCATTATAGCAGAGCCACAAGGGGGCAGGCTTGGGCTTGAAAAGACACCAGAGAAGACAGACTCAGCTATAATCTTTCCGTAGCAAAGCCAGACTGAGTGCTCAGTCGGGGATTCTTATCAGAGGTGAGAACAGTCAGATTAAACAGAGAACAATGAAACAAAGAGCAGATTAGGTGTTTACTGTCATGTTCCCACTGATTTATAAGGTAAAATACAAGAGGGTGCTTCATCTCTGGTTCTCTTTAAAGCACAAATGTTATTTAGTATATATAAGAGATTCCTGTGTACACATCATATATACAGTCACAATCAGATATGTAGATCTGACTTTAAAAATACGGGGACTGCTTTATTGAAGCAGCAGAAGTAACTATTGTTTGATTGCTTTATTTCATTTGTGTGGACTAAGCACAGCTATTACTGTATATATAAATTATTTATGATGACTATTATCTGAGAAATAGAACATTTTATAATATTTTCTATTTTAATTACAGTTTAAATTCATTAGGAGTCGGTGCATTTTTTACCGACTCCAACTCTAGGCACCCAAAATTGCTCCGACTCAGACTCCACAACTCCGACTCCACAGCCCTGCACTAAACTCCCTTCTTCTCTGCCGAGCACCAATCTCTCATCCCCTTAGCCTAATGATGCCCATAAATGGTAAAAGTTTTACATTTTTTGAATTAGATCATTTTGTTCGATTATTCCATTAGATCGAATATAAAGATTTTTCCAACATGTCCGATCGGATTTTTATAGGAAAAAAATAGTTCATACTAGGGGCATTTTTGAAATTTTTTTAAGCGCTGGCGATTTTCAAAATCGCCCTGAAAGAGCTTGTGCAATGATTGTTTATGACAAAATTCACATCTGAGCTGTTCGTTTCCGATCCGCTCAGATAAGCAGTACATGGGCCATTTTTGAGGCGATTCTGCCTCAATGGAAGGTATAGGAAAACGCAAAGCGCTCACAAAATCACTCTGTGCTGCGATTGCGTGAGCATTTGTAAGAATAAATACATTGTATTTATTATTTTCCGGGTCAAAGAGTTCACTTCCTGACTTGCGTCAGGGAGTGAATAAAAAAAATGCTCGGGAAAGGCACTTAGAAAATCGCTTTTAACAAAAATGCATCGCCCACCAAAACACTGGGAGAGGAAAAAAAACGCATCTCAAAAAGCCCAACGCGGACGGACACGCGAGTGGAACGCAATGGGAACGAGGCCCAGAAGAAGATTTTCAACTTTAATTAAATTCAGTTGTTATGGACAAATAAACTGGAAAATCAAACGTTTTTAAAGGGAACCAGAGAGGAATGCTTCGGTAAAATAGAAAAAAAAGATTTTATACATACCTGGGGCTTCTTCCAGCCCCATAAGCCTGGATCGCTCCCACGCCGCCGTCCTCCGCTTCCTGGATCCGCCAGTACCGGGCCCGTCATTTCTGGCGGACGCGGCCAATTGTCCGCATCACAGGGGCTCCCTCCATACCCGTACGCATGCGGCTGCGCAGTAAGCAGCCACACGCATACCTGTATGAAGGGAGCCCCCTGTGATGCGGAGAATTGGCCGAGTCCGCCAGCTGACTGGCCGACTCGCGGCAATGACGGGACCGGTACCGGCGGATCCAGGCAGAGGAGGACGGCGGCGTGGGAGCGATCCAGGCGTATGGGGCTGGAGGAAGCCCCAGGTATGTATAACACCTTTTCTTCATCCTCTCTGGTTCCCTTTAATGTACCGTGTATGGGCACCATAACACTAACCTTCTCCTATAGGATGCAAATTCCAAATTCACAGTGGCTCTACTTGGCATTAGAGAGTTGCCTTGTCCAAAACCTTCCCCTACATTCCTTACAAAACAGAAGTTTTGCACTCCTGCTTCACCATAACCTTGCTGGGCAATTTGTAACTCTACATTCCTTAATATTTTTAATCTGTCAAAAACTGCAAGAAAAAAAAATAACTAGCACAAATGTTTTTACTACACTGCACCACCATTCATAAAAACACGGTCATACTTTCACAAAGATCCAGCACTGAAATAGTCAATTATTTTCATTCAGCCACTAGAGGGCGATTACACTCTCTCCCTTCCTGTCCCCGCCCCTGGAGCACTTTTCTGAGAACAGACTCGCTTTACCGTGATCGGTGGTCTCCAGTAAAATGGCTGACGCTGTAGGAATGTAGGTCACTTCAGCATTAGGTTTTTATCATCACGTGTTTCAGCTCAGTGCTTACGAATGACGTTGATAGTCGCTTTGTAATGAAAGCAGAGGCTTTGATACAAAAGATTAAGGTATACACATCTGTCCACTGTAAATTGCCCCATGCATTAGATGCCCTCCTGATGTGACTCTGTACCAGGTAATGCAGTACAATAATAGCTGATGGTGCTGCGGATGGGCTTCTTCTATCAGTCTGCTGCAATCACACTAGCATCTCCCCTCTGTACAGCACCTGCCTCCGATATCAATACCAGGATCCCTCTGCTAATCACTGTAGATCTGCATTACATTCAGCCACGCGTTTCCCCTGAGCAAACGGACTGAATAAAATCATTAGCAACAAAGTAGCTGATAATGAGCAATATAATAACTATGTTCTCTGTTCTCACCCTCCAGTTGATTTCCATCGTGGACTGTCGCCAACACTGAGAGGTCACCCAAACAAGACTTGCAAGGTTTGTAGAATAGATCTGATCTCAGCTTGCCAGAGAGCTCTTTATGTATCTTCTCCAGAAGTCACCGCTGGGAGGAGCTAGACACCTTCTGGAATTTTCATGCCAGCTCCTCTGAAGATTGGCAGGCGGCAGATGCTGCTAGTAGTCACTGGGACAGTATAGGTTCTTGTGTCCTATAGGGCTACTGACATCCCAAGTTGCAATGCCAGCTGCATTAACAGACCGAAATAGCAACAGGTGCCTGTTCTGTGACTTACAAAACAAAAAATACAAGAAGTTCTGGAAGCATGTCAGGATTGTATTATTATTATTATTATTTTTTATTTATATAGTGCCAACATCGTATGTAGCGTGTTTATACTGCAAAATAAATATTGGGGAACATGCATGCACAAATGAGAAAAGTTCAAAACTGCACAATCAGAACATCCAGCAATACAAGTAGAAAAACCTGCATAGTTAAAGAGACTCTGTATAAAAAAAAAAGTTCCCCTGGGGGGTACTCACCTTGGGAGAGGGAAGCCTCAGGGTCCCAATGAGGCTTCCTCCTCCCCTGTAGCTGCAGGCAATCCAGCGCTGGCTCCCCTCTAAGTGCCCAGGAATCCTCCCTCGACAAGCCTTACAAACACTGATAAGCGCTGATATAATTACCTCTCCTGGCTACAGCGGGGGCGCTGTTGCGGCTCTCCGCACGGAGATAGGCGAAAATAGCCGTTCTCCGTCGGGCCGCCCTACTGCGCAGGCGCAAGTCTCCTGCGCTGTAGAGCGGACCCGATGGGTCCTATCTCCGTGCGGAGAGCCGATACTGTACCTTCCGGGAGGATTTTCGCCGCCGCCATGGGGCCGAGGAGGACGGGGGAAGCCTCAATAGGTTTTCTTTAAAGTGTACCAGAGCTGTAAAATAACAAAGCTTTTATATATACCTGGGGCTTCCAGCAGCCCATTCTGCTCCGATCGTTCCCACGCCGCTGTCCACTGCCCGCAGCTTCAGGAACCGGGTCCCCGCTCTTCCGTCAGTCAGAGCCAGTCTGGCGTAAGAAAAGTGTGCCATCTACGTAGCAAAGAGCACACTTCTCCTGTGTAGCTGGCCACGACTGACGTCAGCGACGGGACCTAGTTCCCGATGCTGCGGGCAGCGGAGGACAGCGGTGTGGGAGCAATCGGAGCGGATGGAGCTTGCAGGAAGACCCAGGTATGTATAAAATCTTTGTTATTTTACAGCTCTGAGTCCCTTTAACCCCCTTGCCGTTCCAATTCTGACGACAAGGGGGCAGCGCAGCACTTTTTTAAAAACAAATTTCCTTTTAAATCATGTAACGAGCCCAGGGCTCGCTACATGATAGCCGCTGACAAGCGGCATCCCCCTACCCACTCCGATCGCCGTCAGCAATCAGAGTAAGCAGGAAATCCCGTTCAGAACGGGATTTCCTGCTGGGCTTCCCCGGTCGCCATGGCGATGGGGCGGGATAACGGGACGTCACAGGGAATCCCGATCCACCCCTCAGTGTTGCCTGGCACTGATTGGCCAGGCTGCGCAAGGGGTCTGGAGGGGGGGGGTGTGGGGCGGCGCGGCGGGTAGCGGCGAATTGGCGGCGAGCGGCGGCGATTGGTATATGCACGCAGCTAGCAAAGTGCGGTGAAAAAAAAAATTGGAAATCGGTGCAGCGGGGCCGGAGAAATCCTTCTGCGCAGGTTACCCCGAACTGAGCTCGGGATAACCGGCAAGAAGGTTAAAGCGGACCTGAAGATGAAATAAAAAAAAAAGTTTGACTTACCTGGGGCTTCTGCCAGCCCCTGCAGCCGTCCGGTGCCCACGCCATTTCCAGACGATCCTCCGTTCCCCCACTGCGGCTCATTTTCATCCATGCCAACTTGTAAGTTGACGTCCACCTTGCCCACATCCTCGTAGGCGTTCCTGTGGCCAGGAACGTCCTGCGCAGGTGTGGTACGAGAAAATCTACTGCGCCTGCGGCCCTACGTAGGACACTCTTGGCGACTAGAGCGCGAACGAAGATGCACATGGACGGCAACTTCCCGTTGTTAAAGTGAGTCGTGGTAGGGAAACAGAGGATTGTTTGGTAACATCGCGGGCACAGAGCGGCTGCAGGGGGCTGGCAGAAGCCCCAGGTAAGTGAAAATCCTTTATTATTTTTATTTTTTTTTATTTCATCTGCAGGTCCACTTTACTTGTACATGTTTATATGATACATTACAGCAAAATAAACAATAGGAAGAGGTCCCAGCCATTGCAAGCTTTCAGTCTAGATCAGGCTTTCTCAACTAGGGTTCCTTGAGTACTCTGCAGGGGTTCCTTGGCATTTTTTTCCCATCGTGGGTGTTGGGGGAAGTATGATAGAGAGCACATTATAATAGGGGGTCTGTAAAAAGAAGCATTACATTCAGAATAATAGTGAGCACATTAATAAAAAGCACTAGAATAAGGAGACAGTATAATGAGAGGCAGTGTAATAGGGGGTAGTGACATAAACAGCCACACAGCTTTTAAAGACCATGCCTCCTCCAAAATAAATTCGGGGTTCCTTGAGATCCAACATTTACTTGCAGGGTACCTCCAGGGTAAAAAGGTTGAGAAAGGCTGGTCTAGATGGTAGCGGGTTGGAAACATTAGGGGACACAGAGGTTTTACATAGGATGGATATAACTCAGCCAAGGCAGCCAATAGCGACTGCCCCTGCCAAGAATCTATCGTGTGTGTGTGTGTAGGTAGTGGTTTCCAATGCCCCTGATGTTGACTGTAGGCTAGCGACAAATCTTATCGAACCACAGCGTTGCACTGTTTGATGTGGGCTGTCAATCTACTGCTGTGACCGATCGACCAAAATTTTCCATCCAATTATAATGCTGATGGATTTTTCCTGCAAATCAAAAACTCCATCAAAAACAAACCGAAAACTCGTAGCGCAATACATTTTGGGCAGATTCAATCAGAGTGATCAAGTGTACTGTGAAATCGAAGCAGCTATGGCTTGCTGTATGCTGGGAACACATGGTGCAAGTTTCGGTCCGATAGACGGGAATCAGAACGATTATTTCCGACCTGTCTGATCTGTTTCTGAATGATTTTGTGAAGTTATAATCAAAAGATCGATCCCTTTATCGATTGGAAGCAGTTTGGAAATGTACACACGATACAACTTCCTGTTAGATTACCCATTTATTGGATTGGAAATTGCATTGTGTGTCCCCAGTATTAGGATTCTGAGTATTGCTAATACTGCTTGAGAGCTGCAATATGACACATTGGAGGTCATTGTCTGATTGTTGGTGTAAACTGAATTTGAGAAGTATATCGTAAATAGAATATTTTAAAAATACTTGGGAGCAAGGAATTACAATTGGTTAAAGCGAAACCTTAACGAAACAAAAAAATGTTTTTCACTTAACTGGGGCTTCTACCAGTCTCCTGTAACCGCCATGTGCCCACGACGTCCTGGAACGATCCTCCGGTCCCCCGCTGTAGCTGAGTTTCGATTTTGCCAGTCCCCGGCCACTGCACCTGCCCTTGCTGCACGTGTCCTCGATCACGCTCCCATCGTTGGGAGCGTCTTGCACATGCGTCTGGAGCGTAATCGAGGACGGCCCTGGCCACGCAGGCGCAGTGGCCGGCGACTGAATGGGGGACCAGAGGATCGTTCCAGGATATTGTGGGCACAGGGCGGCTGCAGGGGGCTAGTAGAAGCCCCAGGTAAGAGAAACTTTGTTTTTTTTTTAGTTTAGTTAAGGTTCCCTTTAAATGTTATTGCTGCTATTTGTATCAATCCATTGTTGTTTTTGTTTACACTATGCATTATGTTTCTTTTTGCACAGAGATGTCGACGGATGATGAAATTCAGTTCTGGTTGCTGCTTCTCGGCTACGTTGCAAACAAAAGGAGAAGGCGTAGACGGGAAACAGTGAGAAATTACTGGGTGCACCCGCTCACCAGTCAGCGTTTCTCCAAGGGACAATTTCATCTGCGCTATGGAGACCTGCGCAAGTGTCCCAAGAGGTTCTTCAATTACTTCAAGATGTCCATAGGAACATTTGATGAACTGCTGGAGTATCTGAGGCCGGCGCTCATCAGAAGCGACACACAGATGCGGCTGGCGATCTCCCCGGAGGAGCGACTTTGTGTAACTATAAAGTAGGTTGGCTGATGTGATTGTGAGGAAGGACAGTGGCACAATGCCCGACTGAGTAGCTTCTGATGAGCGGAATAAGGAAGGTAACATGGCACTTTGATATTAAAGCAAATCTGAAGTGAAATTAAAAGATACCAGAGCTGAACCATACTAAAAAAAAGGGGGGGGGGGGGGGGCGCGATGGGGACAAGACAAGTAGCCCTCATGCCCACCGATTCCCCCCATTCTCCACCGACAGCCTCGTTCGGCCGCAAACTCCCCCCGCAGCCACTTCCTGGTTGGCCATTTCTGCGCAGGAGCTGACCTGGCTGCTCGTGTCCTTGATTGCACACCCACGGCCAGGAGTATTCTGCGTGTGCGCACAATGTAGTCTTGTGCAGAGCGTTCCCGGTTGTGCGATCAAGGACGTGCGCAGCCAGGTCAGAACATGCAGGCAAATGGAGGCTGATGGAGGAAAACGTGTATGAAGTAGCCCTCGTGCACACTGCTCCCCCCGTTTTTACTGTATGGTTCAACTTTGGTATCCTTTAAAAAAAAACAGATACTCACCTAAGGAGAGGGAAGGCTCTGGGTCCAATACAGCCTTCCCGTTCCTCTCACGATCCCTTCGTTCTTTACCTCCCTGAAGTTTAATTTCTGTGCAAAAAGTTCATCTTTAGGAAATGTTTGCTTATAACTTACCAAAATGTGTCTCTAACTTTTTTACTATTCAAACTCAGGTTTACTCTTAGTACAAAAAAAGAACATTTGAAAGCATTCCCTTTGTGTAAAAACATTTACTTTCAAAGCAGAGAGGTGATCATTGGATAAAGTGATCACTGCCAGCCAGGAGAAGCTCTATGCCTGGCCACATCACTGAGCTTCCTCACCTCCTCTACTGCAGTGGCGTAACTAGAGGGGAGCAGTCCCTGCGCTTGCAGGGGGGCCCAGAGGTGCAGCCCCCCTTCCCCCCCCAACTACTACTTCTCCCTTCCTTTGATACATGGATACTTCAGATGAGGTGTTTTTGTGGCTATATTTGTTATGGGTGTGAAGAGCATGATGGCCACACTTGTTTTATGATGCTTGTGAGATGGGCCCCAAGGCCATGAAGGGCACCAAGGGGAGGCAAGGGAAGGGGTGTAAACATTGTGGGGGGGGGGGGGGGGGGGGCAATCATAGTTGTTCTGGGGGGCCTCATGAATTGTAGTTATGCCACTGCTCTGCTGAATAGACGCTTGTCTGTGTCAGCACTCGTAAACACACTAGATTCTTGGCCAAGATGTCCCCATATAGCCGCCTCAACTGAATTCAGTCTAATGCAGCAGGGGTTCCCAACCTTTTCCAGCCCGGGGACTGCTATTCGACCAAACGTTTCTCTGGGGACCGGGGGGAGGGCGGCTTAGCTTCAAAGCATAGCTAGCATAGTTGCCCCAGTATAGGGAGTTTAGTTGCCCCAGTATAGCTAGTATAGTGCCCCAGTATAGCTAGTATAGTTACCTGAGAGTTAGCAGGAGATCAGCTTCCTGTAGTGGTGATGTGTATCGCCATTACCAGGGGAACCGCTTTCCTGCTTCATCACAGCAGCCGCGGGGCGCTCTGCTGTGTAGGGAAATAACACGCGTGGAGGAGATGGGAACAAAAGAGAGAAAGCGGCAGCCAGCTAAGGTAACACCAGCGACGGCCGCGGGGGAAAGGTGGGGGCAAGAGGCCAGATCCACGGACCACCAGCAAACGGCCCACGAACCGGCAGTGGACCGCAGACCGGGGGTTGGGGACCCCTGTACTGCAGGATTCCTCAAACCTTTCCTTGTGACTCCCCAACGGTGCATGTTTTGCAGGCAACCTCATCTATGAACAGGTGGGGTAACTAGCGTCTCGGCTAGGAGGATTCCATGTAGCTGAGACACTAATTACCCCATCTGTGCATAGGTGAGCAGAGCAGTGGCATAACTACAATTCATGGGGCCCCCCAGAACAACTATGATTTAGCCCCTAATGTTCACACCCCTTCCCTTGCCTCCCCTTGGTGCCCTCCATGGCCTTGGGTCTAGTGTGTTAAGAGGCTACATAATGCTAGTGTCTTGGATGTTTTGCTAACTTTCTGTATGCTCAGTTTCTAAGATTGCTTGCTTATCTGTCCTTTACCTCCACATCTTGGCCAATTGTGACTACTTGGCAATTTGTGGAAATACATACTGGTAATAAGACCTGTAGCCGGCTTTTCTAAACCGGTGTTTACAAATACAGATGCTGAAGAAGGATAGATGTTACAACCAATTTAAACTGAAAGGGGAATTTCACATTAAAGTGAACCTGTGAGAGGTATATGAAGCCTGCCAGATTTATTTCCTTTTAGACAATACCAGCAGGGCTGCTCAAATCCGGATCCGGGAGACATCCGGATAGTTCTGTCTGGATATCTCCCAGTAAACCTGTGCGGGGGGGGGTCAATCTTACCTGTCTGATGTCTTCTTCGGTCCGTCCCTCGGTGCCTCCCACGATGTGGTCCAAGCAGCGGTCACGTGATTACAAACACTTCCTCCTTCCGGGTTGAAGGAGGAAGTGTTTGCAATTACGTGACGCGCGTGGATCGCATCGTGGGAGGCACCGAGGGACGGACTAAGAAGACGTCAGACAGGTAAGATTGACCCCCCCACCCACCCCTCACAGGTTTACTGGGAGATATCAACTATCCGGGTATCTCCCAGATCCAGATTTGAGCAGCCCTAAATACCAGTTGCCTGGCAGTCCTGCTGATCGCTCAGGCATGAGTAGAGCCTGAATCACACACCTGAAACAAGCCTGCAGCTAATCTAGACAGAAACATCTGATCTGCATGCTTGATCCAGGACCCATTCACACTTAAAAAGCGCGAAACAGTAGCATGGGTGATTTTACCACGATTAGCACGGTAAAATCATTGTACACTTCCGCGATATCCGACGATCAAGAGCAGCGCTTGTTTAAGCACTGTACCACGATCGCTCGAGAATCGAGGAAAAATGCTGCAGGCAACATGTTTTGTGATTGCCGTTAATCACGGAGCGCCAGTGATCGGAGTCAATCGCGGCAGTAAGATCACTGCCATTCAGTTATAATTGAAAGCGCGGGAATTACCTGCTAATCGCTGGAGTGAGAACGGGCCCTCAGGGCCTATGGCTAAAAGTATTATAAGCAAAGGATCAGCAGGACAGCCAGGCAACTGGTATTGTTTAAAATCAAATAAATATGTCAGCCTCCATATCCCTCTCACTGCAAGTCAGTGGCCCAGAATGGAGCATGCAGATCAGATGCTTTTACTCTGGTCTGACTCCACTGGTTGGACGCTTGTTGCTGATGTGTGACTCAAAACAACTAAAGCCCAAAGCTCAGCTTGTCAGCCAGGCATCTGGCATTGTTGTTTGAGTGAATGAAGATGGCAGCCTTTGTATGTAAATTGTCAGCTTTGTACTTTTTATGACCTTCACATCTTAAACTTGCCTTTCTCGTCTGGCAGATACCTGGCCACTGGCCAAAGCTTCACCTCTCTTCACTTCCGATTCCTCATCGGAAAAGCCACCATCCGATTAATTGTCCGGGAGACATGCAGAGCCATATGCAATACTCTGTTCACACTCTTCATGCCGGAGCCAACCAAGGAGAAGTGGCAGCAAATAGCCGAAGACTTCTACACCACCACCAGCTTCCCAAACTGTGCTGGTGCCCTCGATGCCAAAGACATTCGGATGAAAATGCCACCGAACAGTGGCAAGAGACACTGGGACTCCAGTAAGCATTCCCTGGTGCTGCTGGCTGTGGTGGACAGCCAGTATAACTTCGTAGCAATAGATGTGGGGCCATATGGAACCAGTGGTTGCTGCAGCATCTTCAAGAAGTCCACCCTGGGTCGCAAGATGAAAGAAGGCAAACTGAAGTTGCCAGAATACAAACCTCTACCTGGAACAAATGGCGAGCCTATGCCATACGTGTTTGTAGCTGATGAAGCTTTCGGCCTTTCGGAGAACATACTGAGGCCTTTTCCCATCCGAAACATAACCCACAACCGTAAGATCTTTAACTACAGGCTGATCAGAGCAAGGAGAGCGATAGATGGAGCCTTTGGGATTTTGGCCAACAAATGGCGGGTCTTCTATGCCCCGATTCAGTTGGAGGCAAACTTTGTCCACGATATTATCAAGACAGCTTGTATTCTGCATAATGTGGTTCTTCTGAGAGATGGCTTTGTGTTTGAGCATACTCTCAATAACCCGCTACATGATGTGTCATGGAGCACCGTGCGAGGCCCTGCCAGTGGCATGCTTGTCCGAAACACCTTCACAGACTATTTTATTTCCCCTGAAGGAGAAGTCCCCTTCCAGTATGAAAAGATTTAGTGAGACTTTATAGTAGTCAACTGGGAGCATTACTACAATAGAACCATAATAAGTCAGTTAGAGTTTATCTCCAGGCAAACCCTTATAGAGAGCATGTTTTTTACCTATGAAGGGAGGCTTCAGATGGACTCCGGTCCTCCTTTTCTTCTTTACTTTGAAATGTTATTTGCTCCCAGCATTCCCTAGGGCAGGGACCGATGGCCATTTTGGAAGACGTGTCTGAGAGATCTTCACCAATTGTGACGGTGATACTGGGGGAGAAATCCTGCAAAGTAAAGAAAAGTGGATCTGGAGATTTCCTGTGAGAGGCGCGTATGGCTCGATCCCTCATTTGCGTAGAAAATGTGCCTGTTCTGTACGTTTTCTACACCTCGCTCAACGCACTTGTTAAAAGAAAAGGATCTGTTTGTCGCATTGCTGAGTCCTGACCTGCAGCATGTTTCTGAACGAGCGTATTAGTTGCCCGTAGCCACCAATGATACAATTCAATTCACTTTATTGTCATTGTGTAACACAACGAAATTACTTTTCATGACAACCCCACGGTGCATATAGGGAACATAGTGATAGTAACAAGGAAGAGAAGAAATTATACAAGTATGCCAGGTATTACAGATGTTTAAACAATTTGTACACAGTGTTAATTATTTCAGAGAGGATTCAGAGTTCATCAAGTTTATGGCGGATGGGAAAAAGCTGTCTTTCAGTCTGTTTGTGTGTGTGCGGGTTGATCTAAAACGTTTACCTGATGGAAGGAGCTCAAACAAGGCATTTCCAGGGTGAGTGTTGTCTTTGATAATGTTTTTGGCCCTTCTCAAGCTGCATCTGCCCTAGGACGCAAACTCAACGTTAAAGTGAAGTGGACACTGAACTGGTCCGCTCTGTTTCGTGCCAAATGGACCTCTTGCAAAGGGGAACCGAGCCTAACTTATTTTGTCCATACAGGTTACTGTTTATCTTTTTTTCTTGTATTCCTTTTTTTTTGTATTCCTTTTGGTAATATCAGTAGATGTACTTTCAGAATTAGTGTACGGCCCGACATAACTTTATTTTCGTTTTAGAATAAAATTAGGAAACAATTTTATTTTTTTTTTGTACCCGATGCGGTATCAACAGAAAAATGAGATACTTACCTAAGATGAGGTAGGTCTTAAAGCAAACCTTAAGCGAAAAAAAACTTCTACTGATATAATGAATTGTATGTGTAGTATGGATAATGAAAAGAACATTAGCAGCAGAGAAAAGAGTCTCATATTTTTTATTTTCTGTTATATAGCTTTTTTTTTTTTAGAATATTGCATCATACTGTCACACAGTTTTAAAATCACACTCTGTCTTTCAGGCTATGAAACAAAGCATAAATAATGGCGTACGAGAGAAATTGGCGCCAGGTGACTTGGGCGCAGGATACAGCCGGTATGGGTTATCCCGCTTCTGCACAAGTTCCCGGCGGCGTTAAATACTATTCCCCCTCTAGGTCCACGTGGATAGTGGGGGAATGAAATAATTCTGGAGGCCGAATTACAGTGTTTAAAAAGTAACTTAAACTCCTCCTTCTGAACGGCGCTGAAGTTATTCACTGTGTGCTGCTATAGCCATAATTCCTATTACGGCCTATGGTGGCGGCTGCGCCCAAATCTCCTGCACTGGAATAGCAGTGTTCGGAAATAATGACCCTTTGACCTTTTTTGCCGTAAAACCGTATCTCAAGCTGTCTCTCACTGTTTCTTGGCTGTTTCGGTGTTTCAGAAAACAGGACTGTATCTGACCCATTGATCAAATAGCTCAGAAAAGCTCTTTTGCATAGATGAACAACTGAGTTTTTTTTAACTGTTCAACTACTGGAAAACAATATGAGACTCTTTTCTTTGCTTCTGATGTTCTATTTCTTAGCTGTACTACACATACAATTCATCATCTGAGTTTATTTTTGCTTTAGGTTTGCTTTAAGTAAGTATCTATGTTTTTTTTATGCCACCTTGGGTTTTCTTTAAGATTTAAACTTATTTCTTGTTCTTGGTGACCTTTTTACGGGGCAAGATGTGAAGGGAAGTCTTTTCAACAGGGGCACAGACAGCAATAAGAGCCTTACAGATTTTTACTTTCTCAGACTAGTAAAAAAAAAGTCTTATTGTTGTGTCTCTCAAACCTCAGACAGCATAAACAGAAATTAAAGTGATCATAATCCTTCCCCTTTTCTATCAAAAACGTAAAGAATGTTTAGGCTGACGTTCTGCTTTAGTCATATCTTGTATATTAGTATATTAGTGTTAGTATATTAGTGTATATTAGTGTTTGTGTAATTTAGACTGTACAACCACCAAAACTGCTTGCCGATGGTGCTGAGTGGGTGGTTAGGTGGCCTGGTGAGAACCTGACTAACAAAAAGCTTCAGGAATACCAGAGCTGAAAAAAACATGGAAAACGGGTGGAGCTGGCATACACTGTTACCTGTGCCGATGCCCACTGCTCCCCCATTCTCCTCTCTGCCCGCCGTATTGTATCTGAAAACACACCAGGATCTTCTAAGTCGCCACGGGCAGCCCAGCCACCGCCTGCGCAGTCACCCCAACTCCGGCCACCTAGAAGAAGGTCCCGGGGTGCTTTCAGGTACAATGTGGGGGCAGAGAGGAGAACGGGGGGAGCGGGGGTGTGATACACACGTGACATATATGCACTGTATGGACTATATGTATTGTATGTATGGATTAGATTGCTATTCACATCCCATCTGATCTATAAAGTTACATTTGAGCCCCTGGAGTTACCCTCGAGCTGGAGTTAAAGAGAAACTCCGACCAAGAATTCAACTTTATCCCAATCAGTAGCTGATGCCCCCTTTTACATGAGAAATCTATTCCTTTTCACAAACAGACCATCAGGGGGTGCTGTTTGGCTGATATTGTGGTGAAACCCCTCCCACAAGAAGCTACCGAGGTACTCTTGGCAGTTTCCTGTCTGTGAACCTTGTTACATTGTGGGAAATAGCTGTTTACAGCTGTTTCCAACTGCCAAAACAGCAAACAGCAGCTACATCACTTGCCAGCAGTAAAACTGTCACCATGTAATAAATGTCAGAATATAAATCAGGGATTTAAAATATTTTACAATGGGCAAACACTGACTAAATCATTTATACATAATTATTGTAAAAATGAAGCCCTTTTTTTATTACATTATTTTCACTGGAGTTCCTCTTTAACTTCAGGCCAGCATAACATGTTTTGTTAGATTGCAGTTCCACCTTTATCTTGTCCTAAACGGTTTTATCTGGTTCATGAAGGCCAAAGCCATTGTTTTCCCATTTAGTGAGCACGAGGTGTCCACACTTGGTTGTGTTGTATTGCGCAAAAGCGGATATTTGTACTGTGATCACTCGACTATGACAGCGACCGAATATGCGATTGCGTGTGTTATGGTTTAGGGAGTATAATTGGGTTGAGAAAATGCCTGGACTCCAGGACTTTTGCTGAGACCCACAGACTTGATAGATTGTGTCGCCAGGTGGTTTCCCCTACGGAGGAATGACGGAGTCCCCTCTTCCTTGGATGATATTGCTACAACACTTGGTAAAGAAATGTTGATGCATGCTTGCTAATAATTACTAACCCTTAAACTATGATTCTGCAAGCCTAGATGATTATTATAACAGGATTGTAGCTCAATAAATATTATTATTGAATCTTTTCTCATGTTTTGCTGCATTTCATTTTACCCACTATGGTGGTGTGCAAAGTTAGAGGGTTTAAAAACCCTTCCGGTGAGGCAAAACAGGGGCATCGGCACAGGTAACAGTACATGCCTGCTCCCCCCGTTTTCCATGTTTTTTTAGGCTCCGGTATCCTTTCGGTATTAAAACAGTGAGAAAACTCACCAAAAATTTGGCAGAGCAACGTTTCAAAACCCGTAGGGTGCTGTGATCAAACTTCACCGGCTTCTTCATGAATTCTCCTCAAGGACTATATAAATTGGTCACTACACATGAAGGCCACATTTTATTTGCCACAAGATCATGTCTGTGATGTCCAGTGGAAGTCTTGCTTTTCTGCTTGGCCCCAACTAGCCTATATAGGTCATATGATGCAAACCTAAAGTGAACAAAAATGACCAGATTTCATTAAAGTTATAAACTGACTAAATTCATTCTACTCCCTACTTTACTCCACTTGAAGTGTAATGATGGTTAATGAGATGCAAATAATTCCAAGTTGATTCAGGGTTATGCAATTTTTTATGCAGCTTGAAACAACACCAATCGAATTCTACTTAGGCACAATTCAGTTGGTCCTATGGAAAGCTGCATACATTTCCATAACTAATTTCCGTAATCCTGCATCAAGTAAAAATGACTTGTATTAAATTATTCTTATTTATGTCAAGATATACTTAGCTCTTCTTATTGAAGAGCTAAGTATATCTTGACATTGTGTTTGACTGAGTTCATTTATGTTCTGCCTTGATATTAGCTGGTCAGAGCAGGGGCGTATCTGGGTGACATAGCGCCTATGGCAAACACTAAATTTGTGCCCCCCATCAGACCACCTTGTCCCATAATAACAGCTTCTTTTCTTACAATGATACAACTCTCCCCAGTATAGGTTGCTAGAGTTAACCCCCAAGTAAAAGTAATTAGAGGTAGCACCCTAGTATAGGTAGCCAGAGGTACTGTATATTCCTGCGTATAAGACTACTTTTTAACCCTTGAAAATCTTTTGAAAAGTTGGGGGTCGTCTTATACGCCTGGTGATACGCCATATCCTGTTACCGCCTCTCAGATCTTCCTCTGCTTAGGTGACGCAATCTATTCTTCCATGCCGTTTTGATAAACAGGTAGACAAGGAGAGCTGACCAGTCTACTTAAGGAGAGTTGACCAATGCAACAAGTTAATTGACTATATACTGCTATATACTGGGTAACACATACAGTACAGCACCAGTATCTGTTCATAAACAGCACCAGTACATGATTTTTTTTTTTTATTATTATTTTAATTTGGTGTGCGTTGGAAGAGGGGTAGTCTTATACGGCGAGTATATCCCAAGCTCTATATTTTAACTGTAAAAGTAGGGGGGTCGTCTTGTACGCCGGAATATACGGTAGTTCACCCAGTATAAGTAGACCCATGTTTACGTTGCCCTCTCAGTATATGTAGTTAGAGATGTCTCCCCAGTATAAGTAGCCTTCTTTAGCATAAGTGGTAAGAGGTATCCCCCCCGTATAAGTAGTCCCTCAGTATAGCTAATGAGAGGTTCCCCTCAGTATAAGTAAGCCCCCAGTATAGATTTGGTAGGTGTCTCCCAGTATAAGTAGATCTCCCCAGTATAGGTAGTTAGAGATGTCCTCCAGTATAAGAGCAGGTACTAATGCCTAAGAGGCATCCTTCAGTATAGTGGTAAAGCATGAGGGAGGAGGAGGCAGCCATGGCGCCCATGGTGCTCTGGCGCCCATGGCACAAGCCATGCCTGCACCCCTCTAGATACGCCTCTGGGTCAGAGTGAATGAGCGAGTGCATGTGCTTCTATTGTTTATAGTATGATTTTTTATTTTTATTTTAGGCTAGCGCTTTGTCTGTACAGCACTTCAGCCCTGAAATGTCACCTGCGGGATTGATTCCCAATCCCTGCGGGTGTCGGTACTTGCACATGCGCACACTCGCACATTTTGTAATTAACCATATTTTTTGGACCATAAGGCACATGTTTTTTCCTCCAAAAGTAAAGTCTTATGGTTGAATACAGCACCAGGTGCCCCCCCCCCCCCCAACCACATACTGCAGCCGGTTGAAGTGAGAGGGTAGCACCGGTGGAGCTGTGAGCATGGAGGGTCACCCAGACTGGGAGGTGCTGCTTGGACTAGCTTGCCTGTAATGTCTGTTAGGTGGTCTTAATGTGGGCAGTGAGTGCAGCGTGCCCAATGGCACTGGACTAGCGGCGTACAAGTGTTGCCCATTCAGAAGCCAAGGAGCCCTAGACGCTGGCGTCATGTGTTCAATCAAATGAGCGGCAATGCTGGAGGCAGCTGGTAATAGGTGCCAATGGTCTCATGGACTGGACCATGGCTCCGTCATTGAGGCCAATCAGTGCACTGACCACTACTGAGCGAGTGCACTTCCGTCCGCGAGACCATTGGCACCTATTACCAGCAGCCTCCAGAATTGCTGTTCATTCCATTGGACACATGACAACAGCGCCTGCGGCTCCTCTGCTTCTGAATGGGCAACACTTGTAGGCCGCTGGTCCAGTGCGGTTGGGCACGCTGAACTTACGGCCCATATTGAGACCGCCTAACAGACATTACAGGCAAGCTAGTTAAAGCTAGTGCAGCAACCCTCAGTCTGAGTGATCCTCCATGCCCACAGCTTCACCGGTGCTCCCCTCTCACTCCAGCTGGCTTTAGTATGTGCTTGTAGGGGGACACCTGAATTCCTACACAAGGGGGACAGAGGAGGGGATGGGAACAGAGGAGGACACGGGGACACAAAAGATACAAAGGGACACGCAGGCACACAAGGGGGGCACAAGAGGTACAAGGGGGATATTATAATTGTTTTTTTTTCCTCCTCTAAACTTAGGTGCGTCTTATGGTCAGAAAAAATATGGTACTGCTCAGATCCTGCAATAAATTACATAAAATTATAAAATTAACCTCCCCTACAAGAAGTTTTCAAGTAGAGTGAGCTGTTTGGGAGGGGTGCTTCTCCCTAACCCCCCCCCCCCCCCTCTCCCCCGTCTGTATGCGCTTTGCCATCTTCTGGATCAAGAACCCGCTAGTGCCCCCCAGTTTGAAACTGCCACAGCAGTGTTGCGTGTTCCCGGCCACTGTAATGCATGCTGGGAGATGTACAGGGTGGGCCATTTATATGGATACACCTTAATAAAATGGGAATGGTTGGTGATATTAACTTCCTGTTTGTGGCACATTAGTATATGTGAGAGGGGAAAGTTTTCAAGATGGGTGGTGACCATGGCGGCCATTTTGAAGTTGGCCATTTTGAATTCAACTTTTGTTTTTTCAATAGGAAGAGGGTCATGTGACACATCAAACTTATTGGGAATTTCACAAGAAAAACAATGGTGTGCTTGGTTTTAATGTAACTTTATTCTTTCATGAGTTATTTATAAGTTTATCTTTGTTTACAGCCATTGACATGTCTCTGAGATTAACACGTGAGGAGCGGATAGAAATTGTGTTGATGTCTGGTGAACGCAGTAACCGGGTCATTGCAGCAGATTTCAATGCAAGACACCCTACGAGACCCCCCATCTCCCATGCTACAGTTAGCAAACTGCTTGCTAAGTTTCGTGAAACTGGTTCAGTGTTGGATTTGCCAAAATGTGGAGGCATGAAATCTGTTACCAATGAAGAAACATCAGTGGCTGTCCTAGCTTCATTCAGCAAGAGCCCACAGCGTAGCACTCACTGCATGTCACTGGAGAGTAGCATTAGTCGAACATCCCTTCGACGGATATTAGCTACTCACAAATGGCACCCTTACAAACTCCAACTAGTGCAGCATCTCAACGAGGATGACCCAGATCGGCGCACTGAATTTGCAGAATGGGCAAAACAAAAATTGGAACAGGACCCTCAGAAGATTTTGTTCAGTGATGAGGCAAACTTTTATGTGAATAGTGAAGTTAAAAAACAAAATCACCGCTATTGGTCTGACACTAACCCACATTAGATAGATCCCTCCAAGACTGTTGGAACAAAAAAATTGATGGTATGGTGTGGTATATGAGGTACAAAGATAGTGGGGCCATTCGTCATCAATGGAAAACTCAAGGCCACTTGATATGTGAAATTGCTACATGATGATGTGTTTCCCTCTTTATGCTCTGAAGCTGGCATGTTCCCTGAGTTTTTCCAGCAAGATGGTGCACCACCACATTATGGGTGTCAGGTCCGAGCATTCCTAGATGAACAGTTTCCTGGAAAGTGGATTGGTCGTCGTGGGCCAGTTGAATGGCTCCCAAGGTCTCCCCCAATCTGACCCCCTTAGACTTTTATATTTGGGGTCATCTGAAGGCAGTTGTCTATGCTGTGAAGATACGAGATGTGCAGCACCAGAAACTATGGATACTGGAAGCCTGTGCTAGCATTTCTCCTGCGGTGTTGCTATCAGTGTGTGAAGAGTGGGAGAAGAGGGTTGCATTGACAATCCAGCAAATGGGCAGCACATTGAACACATTTTATAAGTGGTCAGAAACTTGTAAATAACTCATGAAAGAGTAAAGTTACATTAAAACCAAGCACACCATTGTTTTTCTTATGAAATAAGTTTGATGTGTCACATGACCATCTTCCTATTGGAAAAACAAAAGTTGGATTCAAAATGGCCGCCATGGTGACCACCCATCTTGAAAAATTTCCCCTCTCGCATATACTAATGTGCCACAAACAGGAAGTTAATATCACCAACCATTCCCATTTTATTAAGGTGTATCCATATAAATGGCCCACCCTGTACTCAGATTGAAGAACTATATCTCCCGGCATGCCTTGCAGCAGACGGTAATGCACAACACCACCGTGGGCACTTGAACTGCTGCATCTGCGGATCTGGCTGAAGAAAATGGGGGGGGGGGTATACAGAAGCGGAGGGGCTAGAGAAAAGCCCCTGAAGGTAAGGAATGCCTTTCTCTCTCCCCCCCCCCCCTCGCCCCCTCAACGGCACACACTATATAAAAACCTCCCTTAGAGGAAGGTTCGTTATATATATTTTTGCAATTTAGTCCTCAGTTGACTTTAAGAAATTAAATAACAAATCTTATGAAATCTTCTCTTGTGATATTAAGTATTTTAACAAGCTGCTTGGCACTAACCTACCTATTTACTCTTATGGGATGGGTATGCTTACTTCCAACTGTGTATTCGCAGAGCCAGCATCCCCACAGACCTTAAGGGTGCATCCTCAATGTGGAATAAATGTGTCAGTTTAGTAAAGCTGAAAGTGTAAAAAAGGATGCAATAAATAATTGCTGATTTAGGGCCAGTTCACACTTGTTTTAAAAATGTATCCCACAATGCAACAAGTTTTACAGACAGGAACTGTTAGAGCCAAGGTCCTGACATCACAACGTGGGAGGGGTTTCACCACAATAACAGCCATGCAGATGTCCCTGATTACCTGTTTGAGAAAAGGTAAAGATTTCTCATAGGAAAGGACATTGGCTATTGATGAAGTTCAACCTGAGGTTAAAGTTCCTCATTAACTAAGAAGAGGAAAGCCTCTGGATCCTATAGAGGCTTCCCAAGCCATCCTCTGGTCCTCCGTTGCCACTTGCAGACCCATGAAGATTAGCAAGAAGGGCTTGTCGGATTAAAGTGACCCTGAACACAGAATAAAAATGGAATTTGCCGGGAGTCATGTGCGACCCATCCACGTGCTTGGATTGATCATGCGCTCGTTGCCATAAGCACCCTGCGCAAGCGCGCTTCATTCTTCGAGAACCGTGCTTGTGCAGAATACTCACAACAAAAGGTGCGTGATTGAGATGGGCACATGGACGGGCCGCGTATGGGCAATCACACATGACTCCAGGCAAAGTCGTGCGCTACTGGAGCTGCCAGCGGGAGAACAGAAGGAACCCAGAGGACTCCGAGGGACCTCGTGGGCTATGGGGGGCTGGTGGAAGCCCCAGGTAAGTTCAAATTCCATTTTTATTCTGTGTTCAGGATCCCTTTAAATATCTGGGCTGTGCACCTCTTCAGGAATTGGCGCAGCCGTATTGCACCTGCACAAGCATGGCCACTCCTGCATAGTAAGCTGGAGTGGCTGTGCTAATGTGCAGGGCTGCTTGTCACATACACAGGCCCTGCCGGGAGATGCAAGAGCTGCTATCAGCCACAGGCAAGTAATAAGCAATTATAGATATCTGCAGTCAGATAGCTGCAATAAAGATAAGCCCACTTATGGGAGGGATGGGGAATGGGGCTGCTGCTAATTTATTTACTTGTCTTCTGCAGCACTTTACAGAGCACAGTCATGTCACTGACTCCTCAGAGGAACTCGCAATTTAATCCTACCATAGTCATTGTCTAACATCCTAAAATATTACTATATATTTATATAGCACTAACCGCTTCTGCAGCACTTTATGGAGTACATAGTAGTCATGTCACTGACTGTCCTCAGAGGAACTCACAATCTAATCCTACGATAACTTTAGTCTAATGTTCTACCATATTATTATTATTATTATTATGTATTTATATTGCACTGACATCTTCTGCAACACTTTACAGAGTACATAGTCATGTCACTGACTCTCCTCAGAGGAGCTCACAATCTAATCCTACCATATTCATCGTCTAATGTCCTCCTTATCTACGTGTATCCCTAACCATCCCTCTTCCTCATTTCGGATAACCCTATCTTAACCCCACTTGTCATGGGGCGGCTAGAGATAGTGGGCCATGGGTGGGAAAAAGTACAAATCCAGCCCACACTACGCAGCACTACTGTGCATAGCATGTGCGCAATGATCTTTAACGCGCACTGCTGAAGTTAAACTCGCGCTGATTAATAAATTAACGCCATTTTCTTGTGGACAGCTGGTGAGATACTCGTTTGGACAAATGTAATTTATTTTATTCGCATTAAGGTTCCAATCCAACTCTCCTGAGAGCCATTTGCTTCCTATAGATATGAGAGCTGAGAACAATGTAGGCAACAGTTTGTTTTCTAATGGGGAAAGGTAGTCTATAGCCAGATTCAATAACACAGTGGTACGTTGTGGTGCGACTTTAAGAGGGCACCTTAACGTGAACCCGAGGTGAAAATAAACTGATGAGACAATTATATTTATCCTCCTACTCCTAAAAATAACTTTTTAAAGTATTCCTATGGGGTATATTTTATATTTATCCATTAACAAAGTAGGTTGAATGTTTTAATGTCTCGAATCAGTGGCAGCCTATTAAGCGTACCAGGGTTAGAACATGGTCAATAGTTCAAGTATTTTACCTCTCCCTGCCCTCAGCAGTTGTATTCTGCCAGGAAAACTTTTATGGCTGTTATTTGCTTATCAGGGAGGTTTACTTTATTCCTGACAAGACAGAAGCTCTCACTTCCATGCCTGTAAATGAACTCTTTCAGGCAGCAAAATAAAACAGCCTGGTTATTAATATGTTTTGCACTGTACATACACATGTTTATCTCATCATGTCACGTATCGCCTCGGGTACACTTTAACGCAAAAAGTTGGTGATAGTACATTTATGCAATGTTCACAGTGGGATGGTAGATGTTGGCAGGAGATGGGATCTATGGTAGGTTCTTCAGCCCTCCTGGGGATTCCAGCATCAATATTTCTGTCCCAAAGAGCCTTCTGTATTCTCATAGTCTCACCATCTCTAGGCCAATATCTCTTGGGCGCCAAACAGGCAAAAGCAGGATGGCCCAAAGAAGAAATCGTACGGCACACTATAAAAAGGTTTCAATTGTGTGTGTGTGGGGGGGGGGGGGGTGTCACAGAACCGGATTTGTACTCTTTACCGCCCAAGGCCACTGTCACCAGCCGCCCCCCTTCAGTATAGGTAGCGAGATAACCCCCCTCCCTTCCCTCCAGTATTGGTAACCTGATGACCCCTTTCCCTCCAGTATAGGTAGCCATAGGACTCCCTTAATCCCTCCCTTTCCCAACCCCTTTCAGTATAGGTAGCCCTATACTTAAATATATATACATTTTTGGGAGCCCTGTCCCCCTGTCCCTTTTTCACCTTCATTTGTCCCTCTTTCAGGACTTTGTCCCTCTTTCTATATAAATATGTATATTAATATGCTAAACAGGTGTTTAATTGACTCGAAACTTTATTTCCATCCTTTAAATTGATATATTACTAATTTTAAAATGTTACTATGAAGGAAAATAACCAGGATAGAAAGGACCGGTGTGGTTTGAATTATAAAATAACATATTTTTCTTATGAAATCTTTATGGTATGCGTGACTAGGGACATGGTGGGGGTGTGACAAGGAGTGTGACAGGGGTGTGGCTTAAGTGTCCCTTTTTCTCATCTCAAAAATTAGGGAGGTATGTAATAGCATTCGCTATGCTGCACTACCCGCAGCATAGCGTGCGCTCCTGTGTATACGCGCACTACGCAGCTAATAGCGCACGTAGCGTGCTGCGCATTACATTTAAAGCACGCTGTGGAAATAGCGCGAGTAACAGGAGGTTACTTGGGCTATTTCCTTTAGTGAATCAATCCCATAGTCTGTATTCAAATTAAGTCATGCCAAAGCAAGATTATTATATGTACTATCAGTGGCGTAACTAAGGGGCTTGAGGTCCCATTGCAACTTTTACACAGAACCCCAAGCACTCTATTGATATGGAGCCCCAAAGCCTACTAAGGACAGCTGCAGTATCATAGATAGAGGTGTATTTAGAGCAAGGAAACAGTTTGTAACACTATGCAATGCACATATTGGGGTCGATTCATAAAGCATTACTGCATTCGGTAATGCAGAAAACAGCTGGCTTTACTGAGCACGTAGGAAAATGTCAATTCATAAAAGCTGAAAAGGCTGAAATTACCGAGCATTACCGACTTGTGCGGTAATTACCTCAACACATGTCAGTAAATGTCAATTCATAAAGCCAACAACAAGCGGTAAAGCCAGGAAAAATACCATCTGCTTTGAAGTGATGAATGCGGAGTCTGTGTTAGGAGACTGAGCAGGGAGCCCTAACTCACAAGCAGGGGCAGCTGAGACAGGAGCAGGGAGCCAACAGAAATGGCCCCTGTTCTCCTGCAAGTCCTGGCTGATGATCTGATAGGACCCGCAACTTTCACCGGCGGGACAAGCTTTTAAACCACCCAAGCAGCAGAGCGAACACGGAGCACACCAGGCATCCCCTGAATACCTTCGGCTGTGTGGCTGTTTAATCTCTTGGGTTCCTGTTTTGAAGATGTGTAGAAACTAGAGGGAAAAATAACCCAAGCATGGCATGTGTAAAGTTTCTTGAATTTCTTCTAAGCTGTGGCAATTAAATAGAATGTTAAGAAAGACCAATAGACAGATGCATTGCAGATTCAGAGCAAGCAGAGGCAGTATAACAAAACATGTACATCTAAAGCGATTTCTTGGATGCCTCTTCTATTGCAATGCCCTCACTGCACGGAACAGCTTGTAACGCTCTCCTGCTGTTACTAACAGGTTGTTGTCAATGGGCTTCAGTAATTCACCGCACTTCTACCGCACCTGTGAAAACATTTACGAATCAGCACACAATAGTCTAAAATACTGAATGCGGTATTTTCCCGACCAGATTTTTTTTCTGCACAGCCTCTTATGAATCGATCCCATAGAGGTGTTTGTTATCAGCATAGCATCAATAAAAAGCTAATAAGATGGATGAAGGATGGCCCCTAGTGGGCCCCTCAGGTCCAGGGGCCCCACCAGTGTGGTTGAAACCTCTGCATCCCCTATTGCTACACTATATACCATAACATATTACTGTCCAGTTACAGTTTGATGTATTAAATCAGGTAACCCAATCAGATGTAAAATAAAAATATGACAATCAATTTAGTAAAGCTCTACGCTCTATCAGGCCACCAAAACTCAAGGCAATGGGTCACTGTGCGCTAGCTTATGCATACCTCCAGGGCCAGCGCTACCATAGAGGCAAAGAGGCAATTGCCCCAGGGCCCCAGAGCTTGTAGGGGCCCCCAGTGGCTACAAGAGGAAACAATTTTTTTTCAAAAAGACCTTATAGTTATTGAGAAAATCGATTTTAAAATTTTGAAGGAAAAAGTATACTTTTAAATGCGGTAAATGTCACTTTTAGTAGCAAACCTAACGGTAGTGTAATTTTACATGTATCAAAAGAAAGAGCAAAAAATTTCCTGATGGGGTTTCCGGAGGGTCCATACGCAGCCGCAGCGCTTTGGCCAGGGATCGCTATACAGCCGCAATATGGCTGTATGAAGATCCCTGGCATTTTTTCCTATTTTCCCAATTTTTTTTATGTTTAGAGTGTGGGAATTTTTTTTTTAAATGATGTGGGGTCCCCCCTCCTGAAACTTTTTAACCTCTTGTCCCCCATGCGGGCTGGGGTAGCCAGAATGTGTTGCTCCGACCGATTTGGGCTTCACACCCTGACTATACCAGCTGCAAAAAAGGTCCCTTAATGCCGATTTTTGTTCCGGGGTATCTGCTGGGGGGGGCCCCCCATTGTTGCTTAAACCGACCCTGCATACCTCTTGCCAGCCTATTCCCGGATATAGATGAGAGAGAGTGCAAATTCACTTTTTTACCAAGTTTTCTCTTAGGTGATATTTTCACAATGTAAATGAATTGCCTTTTAAGCCACCAGCAAACAAGAAAAAAAAAGTGGGGGAAAAGTCACTATGTCGGGGGACTATGTGCCTATGCTGAGGAGGACACGGGGACACAAAGGGACATGGGGGACAGGGGAGGACACAGGGAGACACGAGAGGTACAAGGGGGCATGGCGTACAAAGGGGGCATAATCCACAAGATGTCCCTTCACCATGGAGGCACCAGGTTTAGTATATATTTTTCTCCTGTTTTTTGTCCTCTAAACCTAGGTGCGTCTTATGGTCAGGAGTGTCTTATAGTCCGGAAATATGGTACTTAATCAATTGCAGAGTGCTAAAGTTATGTTGAACAGAAGATGAAAGATTATCTTCTAGGAGAAAACATAGGAAAGAAAGTGAATTGAATAAAGGCTCAGAACTTCCTACCATTGTTCTAGATATCATGCACGCATTTCTACAACTAGCTGAGGTGGCCATCAGGGGCGTAACTAGAAATTACGGGGCCCCCCTGCAAAACTTTGGATGGGGCAACTTCCCACCTTTTCTCCGTGCCCAGACTCCTCATGCATCACTGCAGGACACAACACTTGGGGACGGGTAGAAAGGCTGGGATTAGAACAGGCTGTACACAAGATCCTGCGGAACACTGAATAGGGACTGTCTATAAATCTTAGTACTTTGTATTATTCCTTATCAGTGGCTGAGCAGATGCAGTCATTAGAACAACTGTGCAAAGAGCAGAACGTTTTTTTTCTCTCCTTGCCCTTAGTTGTCAGCCTCACAAGACGGGCCCCCTGTGGCTGCTTCCCTTGCAGGGTTTATTGTTACGCCCCTGGTGGCCATACATCAGCCAATCGACCAGCCAAGTCCATTATTATAATTGGAATCAGATGATAATCTGTGCCTCCAAGTGCATGCCCGATCGATAATGCAACCAATTTTGTGAGCCGAAATTGGTCGCTTTAATAAGACGGACGTGCTGCAAGATGTAGGGGCGACTTCAGGTGCGCGGCAGTAACAACGGGCGGTATTGGGACGAGCAACGAAACCCCCGACACTGTCCCCCGTGATGTGCCCCCCCCCCGGTACCCAGTGCACTATATATTACCTGTCTGTGGCTACCGCTCCTCCTGCACTGGCTCCGGGGGAACGCCTTGCTCCATACACGCACCCCACGTGTTTGTTGGTGGGTGCGTGTGATGTCACACGCACCCCTGTAACCCCGGCAACTACGTTGGGCTCATGTATGGAGCAAGGACTGCGCCCAGAGCCAGCGCTGGAGGAGCGGTAGCCACAGACAGGTTGGGGTTGGGTGGTGAGGCGGTGTCAAAAGGCTGATTACGGATCAATTTCAGCATGAAATACATCAGGAATCGGCCTGCCGTGTATGGACATCTGACAAATCTCTCTCTAATCAGATTCGATTAGAGATAGATTTGTCTCTTGGTCGAATCTGGCCATCATCGCAACAAAAGGGCTGTAGCTGGGGATTCTTTCCCTTAAAATTCCCACCTTTCTTAACTAAAAAAAGAAGTGGCTATCTATGTAAATGAATCCAAGCAGAGTCTGAAGAATTTACAACAAAATTCCCCCTACACTACATTACATTTATTTATGGCTGACTTTTTGATAGTGCAGATTGCAGTTAGCAGTTTGGCCACAAGATGGCAATGATGTGGTCAATCCATACTCTTCTCACATCCCATACTTGGAAGTGCTTTGCAACCAGAATATTAGTTACCTTCTGTCTGTGGTTTTCCTTTCTCTCATTTAAAGTGGCCAGCAGGCAATTTCTGCTATTCTAAGCATACCTCCTAGCATTGTTAGAGAGAAGGACATCTTTTAGATGGAGGAGGAGGACAAGAGGAAGAGGGGACAAATTTTAAAGACTCCTCATTCATGCAGACCATGACCAGGGCTGGTTCTAGACTTTTTGCTCCCTGACACAAACTTGGGAGTATGCGCCCATCCCACCCCCCTTCCACCCCAATTTGGAATGATCGCACAGCACCCAAAAATGTACTCTGCTTCATTTAGAGCCCGTTTCCACTATCGCGGAAATCGCAGCGATTCCGCAGAGTTTCCCTGCACATGAATCGCACGGGGAAACTCTGCCATAGGGGAGAATGGCGCCGCCGGCCAAATCACTTGCGGTAGCGATTCGGCCGGAACCCCCCACAGAGTTCGCGGCGGAGGCTGCGATTCCCATAGCCGTGCATGGCACGGCTCATGGGATTCGCCTGCGATTCTGCCCACCCGCTCAGTGCCGGCGTGCGTCTCGCAGACGCACGCCGCACAAGTGGAAATGAGGCCTTAATGTTCTCACAGGACATGCTGCAGCTCAACACAATAGCACACTGGATGGTTGTGAGTCTGTGACAAACAAACTGCTGTGCACCTTAAAGTGGCAATGATTAATTTACACACTATGCACTTTTGCATTTCCCTGACAAAACCCTGGTGGGTATTATGTGTGTGTGCCTGATATAGCACGTTATTCGTTTGTGAGAGTTAGGGAACAGAGTAAGGTACCCCCTGACAAGGGGGTTTTGCTATATGTAATATAGACAGTAAAGATGCCCGTTTGTTTTTTTCAGATCAGAAATTGCATTTCCGCATCGGAATTCGGAAATCGGTAATAGAAGTGCGGTAGGCGGATTTTCGCTGTGATTTCCGCAGACTTTAACACTGATTTTCTCGAAAACTACAAGGTGTTTTTGAAAGATTTTTTTTCTCTTGTTCCCACTCTTCTGTTTAACATACCCTGAAAATTTGGTGTTTTTAGCACCTATGGGGGCTTTGCTATTAACCTCTAAAGTCAGCAGCCATTGACTGTAATTTAAAATGCGGAAAATCTGCATTACCGATATGCAGTATGCCACCTACTTTAGAGGTTAATAGCAAAGCCCCCATAGGTGCTAGAAACACCTAATTTTCAGGGTATGTTAAACAGAAGAGTGGGAACAAGAGAATAAAAATCTTTCAAAAAGACCTTGTCGTTTTTGAGAAAATCAATGTCAAAGACGGTGGAAATTTCCGCTATAATTTCTGCGATTTCCGCAAAAACCCACCTACCGCACTTGTATTACCGAATTGCGATGCGGAAATGCAATTTCCGATTGGAAATGGGGAAATTGCATTTCCACGGAATCCGAACCAAAGACAAGTAGAGAATACCAATAATAGGCAGATATTACCAACAATAACAGCAGAAATCCCAATACAATGCCCTCTAGGTTTTAGCTCCTGGTTTGCAGGTGAGGCATGTATTGCCTGTACATGCTATAGTTGAATACTTCATGATAACATCTGAGATCTGTTTTGTTGTTAACATGTTTCAGGCAAATCAGGTAAATCGGGCGCCGCATGTGGCTTCTGGACAAATCGGGAGCCGCCATAGACTTCAATTGAAATTATCGGCAGAGTTTTTCTCATTTTGAAGCCTTTGACAAAGGGGAGATTCGGGCAACAGGCCCAGTAATTATTTTTGGTTTATGGGGGATGGTTAGGCGTCAGGTTGGGTTTTGTGCAGGGGGGGGGTCTTAGAGTTAGGCAGTACTGGGGGGGGGGGGGGGATTCTTAGGTTTAGGCACCACCAGGAGGGTCTAAGGGTTAGGCTTCGGTAGTGGAGGGTTCTGTGTGAGAGTAGGGTTAGGTTTAGCTAAGGGGCAGGGGAGTTCTTTCTTAGGGTTAGGCACAATCCGGGGGGGGGGGGGGGGTCTAAGGGTTAGGCACCACCAGGGGGGTTAGGCATTGGTAATGGAGGGTTCTGTGTGAGAGTAGAGTTTGGTTTAACTAAGGGGCAGGGGGGTTCTTTCTTAGAGTTCGGCATCCTCAGTATTAGGGTTAGGCAAAACCAGGGGGGTCTAAGGGTTAGGTACCGGTAGTGGAGGGTTCTGTATGAGAGTAGGGTTAGGTTTAGCTAAGGGGCAGGGGGGGTTCTTTCTTAGAGTTAGGCACTACTGGGGGGGGGGGGGGGGTATTAGAGTTAGGCACCACCAGGGGGGTCTAAGGGTTAGGCTTCGGTAGTGAAAGGTTCTGTGTCAGAGTAGGGTTAGGTTTAGCTATAGTTAAATGTCAGTAAAACTTACCAATAATTTATTAATGAAAATTTACATTTAAAATAGTAAATTTACTGATATTTTATCAGCCGTGTTCCTGCGTTTGATTTTCCATGGCACCCGAAATTCACGTACACGTTCCTGCAATATTGTTTGTATAACACATCACTTATTTGCTGTCTCAAATGGTGTGTTTGTGACTTTGTCAGCTACTTTTTAATTGATTTTAATATTTGTATTTTAATAATGATTAGTCAATATTTTACATGTTCCTGCATATTGTTTGTATAACACATTTATTTGTTGTCTGAAGTGTTGTGTTTGTTACTTTGTCAGCTGCTTTTTAATTTATTTTAATATTTGTATTTTAATAATGATTAGTCAATATTTCTGAGCAGTGAATCTTTTTCCAAGGCGACAATAGTTGTGTGTTGGTTCTGGCAGCAAATGGTAGCGCAGTACCTTTTTTATTTTTTTTTTTGCCCTGAATGCAGACCCTAAAGGGTTATCTCTGCTTCTACTGCTCCCCTTCTAGATGTTTACTGTGGCTGGATAGTGTAATGGTTAAGGGCTCTGCCTCTGACACAGGAGACCTGGGTTCAAATCTCGGCTCTGCCTGTTCAGTAAGCCAGCACCTATTCAGTAAGGAGTTTCTTGGGCAAGTCTCCTTAACACTGCTACTGCCTACTGAGTGCGCTCTAGTGGCTGCCTCACAAGCGCTTTGAGTCTGACAGGAGAAAGGCACTATATAAATACTGCTATTATTATTTAAAGGGGCAGATCAAGGTCAAGCACTCAGCATGTCTTGTAAACTGTCTTGTAAACAGACGTCACACTAAAAAATCTTTACAGGTTTGCAGGCAGCATTTTTGAAACAATGCCCACATAATCATGCTGTCGGGCTCACTGTTGATGAGCGTATGTTTTATGAATCTGTGTGGGTCTTGGGTGCTCCCTTCACAATGGAGAGGGTTAACCTTGACCTATAGAAAAGGTGAGAACGGGAGCCCTTATGGTGCAGTATTATTAGTAAAGATTGGAGGTGTAAATTTGTGAATACGATATACTCACAAAGGAAGGTTGCAGTCCTGCAACCACCGTAAATGCGTGCGGAAAGATAACCGTCTCCGCTCGGTATCCCGGACCCTCTGGATCTGGGTGGTCGCTCTCCTCCTTTAGTCCTGTTTCCCGGTGGATAATGTCACCCAGGGATAGGGATGACACCTCAAAGAGGTGTGGAGTATACAAGTGAAGCACGTTGGTGGAGGCACCAACAAGTATGTTATAGCAACAGCTAGATAATTTTACTCATAAAATTGGATAAAAATAAAAATAAGTAAATAAAAATATATATGGTATGATGAGGAGGTCTCCAAAGAAGACTCACGTGGGTATAAAAAGGAGTCTTTATTAAAATAACGGTTATACTGTAGACAACGCGTTTCACGGGACTCAGCCCGCTTCCTCAGGTCAATAAAACAGATAACCTCCTCCAAGTAGACACACAACGAATGTAGTAAAGACAGTCAATATATTTTATTTATGAACTCCAAATATGCAACGTGTTTCTCAGGTTTGATCCCGCTTCATCAGGCAATAACAACGGAGCAATAGCACATGTGGTCAGTAGAAGAGCCAGGCACCTCTGTCTGACAGAGGTGCCTGGCTCTTCTACTGACCACATGTGCTATTGCTCCGTTGTTATTGCCTGATGAAGCGGGATCAAACCTGAGAAACGCGTTGCATATTTGGAGTTCATAAATAAAATATATTGACTGTCTTTACTACAGTCTGTAACGATTGGTGTCAGCACGCAGAGAGAATCTGATTCTTGGCGATCTGCAGTACCACCAAGAATGCAGATATACGCCTGATTATCGATGATCTGCAGAATCAGCGATAATACAGATGTATTGCTAAACTCTGGACACCAGAATAGTGAGAGTGTTTGGTGCAACAGTAACAACTCTGAGTGAAGACCACCAGAGGAGCTGGCTGCCTAAGACTCTTGAGGAATTCACTCCTGACTGTGGGTGATATTCCTGTAGCCTGTGGACCCCTGGGTGAGGGACCGAGGCTGGGTTGCAGGAAGCCCTGCAGCTAATATGAAAGGTATTGCCCTGGACTGGGCTAATGTAATACAGTAATAGCACAATCCTAGTCTGGGTGTGAGGTCCGTAGTCACAACACCCTAGAACTAGTCTGGAGCATAACATAAATGATAATACAATTCCCTAGTCTTGGGTGTGAGGTCCGTGATCGTCAACACCCTGGAACTAGTCTGGAATATAACACAAAGACAATACAGTTCCGTAGTCTTGGGTGTGAGAGCCTTGATCTCAACACCCTGGAACTAGTCTGGAATATAACACAAAGACAATACAGTTCCCTAGTCTTGGGTGTGAGGGCCTTGATCTCAACACCCTGGAACTATGCTAGAGAATACACAGAAGATACACAGAATTCCTAGTCTGGGGTGTGAGGGCCTTGATCTCAACACCCTGGAACTGGTCTAACAAATAAACAGTACAAGGTAATCTGGCTCAGTGTGAATTCCCAAGACCTCTTGGTTCAAACACACTGTAAGGATATGACTATGGTCTGAATGCTTCCACAAAGTGTTTGCAATGGCAGACAACCAGCAACTGACAAGCAAGCAGAATATATAGTAGCTGAACTCTGCTGCCCCGCCCGAGCCACTCAGCCAATCATGAGTCCAGCAGGAATCAGCTGATCGTCCTGATCAGCTGACACTTCCCCTGCTGGTATAAAGGTCCTGACATCTGGGCCGCGCGCGCGTAGCTCTCCATCTGCCCATGTGGACTAACAGACCCAGCCACTCCAAAGGCACGCTGCTGTGTACAAACTGCCACCTTGGACGCGGAAACAGCCGCTTTGCTATTAGAACATGCGGCAGCTTTTCCGCGTTCTGCCACACTACCAGACGCATGCCTACGCGTGCAAACCGCCGCGTTGGACGCGGAATCAGCCACCTTGCTTTCAGCAGACGCGGCGGCTTTTCCTCGTTTTCTCACAGTCCCCCCTTCCCCCCCTGAGGAGTGGACTCCGGACATCTCCTTCCTGACTTTCCAGGATGTGAGTTAGAGAATTCCCTTTTTATCTCATACTCAGGCCGGTCATCAATCAACACAGGGTGGGAGTGAGTGGAATCCACCTGCACTGCTGGCTTGAGCAGGGGCACCTGAAATGATTTTTTGTCAGCTTGTCTTTTCGGTGATAGAAAGATTTTGGGCCCAAAACCCCTGTTTAAAGCGTCTGCTTTGGCGCTTTTGCTATCTGATTCATGCATGAGAGGTAACCGTGAGGAACCGGATCCATTAGAAATATCTGTACACTGTCCTGTCTTTCCTGCGACCTGTATCTTGGTATTATCCGCCTCACCCCTCTTTAAACAGTGCTCCTGACAATAGGCTGACCAGTTCAGTAGCTGCCCTGAAGCCCAGTCAATCAGCGGTGAGTGAAGCCGTAACCAGGG
Organism: Hyperolius riggenbachi; assembly: GCF_040937935.1. Lineage (NCBI taxonomy): Eukaryota > Metazoa > Chordata > Amphibia > Anura > Hyperoliidae > Hyperolius > Hyperolius riggenbachi. The sequence continues at coordinate 496,870,906 of NC_090647.1, forward strand.
CATACCAAGAACAACAGCAGAGCCCTTCATCGGCAGGACCAGGAACTGTAAACTCTCTTCATGCACTGCCCCTAAACAACATGACAGTAGGGGGGTCTGGGCAAGAAACTGGGCACTGCGCAATGGAGAGTCATCCACCGCGGTGACCGAAATCTGCCGGTCGGGTGCGGATAAAGGTATCCCCAAGCTTTTAGCAAAATCGTAATCTATGAGGTTCGCTGCTGAACCCGAGTCCACCATGGCTTCTGCGGACTTGGTCCGACCTTCCCACGTAACCGAACAAGGAAGGATCAGCCGACCATCGTTCAGCGATGAACCCTGCTCACCTATGGTATTGACTCCCCCCAGGTGGTGGCATTTTCTGGTCTAGAGGACCCATATAAAGTGTTCTTCTTTGGGCTCCTGTGACTCCTCTTTCCCAGACTCAGCCTTGTGTACCCAATTTGCATAGGTTGGCCTGGGGGTGAGGAGAGGGAGACCGAGAAGAGTCGCGTAAGATAGACCTTCTGGCCACTCTACCACGAACCTGTCTCTGGTGGCGCAAACGGCGATCTATCTGTATCGCCAAAGAAATTGCCTCATCCAATGATTCAGGCTCAGGATGGCCTATCATTACCTCATGAATAGTATCTGACAATCCGGCCAAAAAACAGTCCAGGAGGGCAAATGCGTCCCATCTAGCCGAGACTGCCCACCTCCTGAACTCCGCAGCATAATTCTCTACCGGACCTTTACCTTGACGCAGAAGCTTGAGCTTCCGTTCAGAAGTCGAGGCAATGTCTGGGTCATCGTAAATCATAGCCATAGCCTCAAAAAATTCATCCACAGAGGTCAGGGCCTGATGCCCAATAGGAAGACCATATGCCCAGGTCTGGGAATCCCCTGACAACAGAGTCTTAATGAATGTAATTCTCTGTGCCACAGTTCCAGACGAGTTAGGCCTTAATTCAAAGTATGACAACACTCTATTTCTAAAGTTCCGAAAGTCAGATCTGTTGCCGGAAAACCTTTCAGGTACAGGCATGCGTATGTCTGTGCTAAGAGGAGATCGTACTGATTGAAGTTCCTGAATAGCCCCAAATATCTGACATATCTGGGTCTGTTGGTTCAAAACTGCCGCGGAAAGTTGGTTTACCGCGGTGGTCAGGACTTCAACATGGCTATACAGTGCATCCATTTGGGTTCGGTCTGCCATTCTGTAACGATTGGTGTCAGCACGCAGAGAGAATCTGATTCTTGGCGATCTGCAGTACCACCAAGAATGCAGATATACGCCTGATTATCGATGATCTGCAGAATCAGCGATAATACAGATGTATTGCTAACCTCTGGACACCAGAATAGTGAGAGTGTTTGGTGCAACAGTAACAACTCTGAGTGAAGACCACCAGAGGAGCTGGCGGCCTAAGACTCCTGAGGAATTCACCCCTGACTGTGGGTGATATTCCTGTAGCCTGTGGACCCCTGGGTGAGGGACCGAGGCTGGGTTGCAGGAAGCCCTGCAGCTAATATAAAAGGTATTGCCCTGGACTGGGCTAATGTAATACAGTAATAGCACAATCCTAGTCTGGGTGTGAGGTCCGTAGTCACAACACCCTGGAACTAGTCTGGAGCATAACATAAATGATAATACAATTCCCTAGTCTTGGGTGTGAGGTCCGTGATCGTCAACACCCTGGAACTAGTCTGGAATATAACATAAATGATAATACAATTCCTTAATCTTGGGTGTGAAGTCCGTGATCGTCAACACCCTGGAACTAGTCTGGAATATAACACAAAGACAATACAGTTCCCTAGTCTTGGGTGTGAGGGCCTTGATCTCAACACCCTGGAACTATGCTAGAGAATACACAGAAGATACACAGAATTCCTAGTCTGGGGTGTGAGGTCCTTGATCTCAACACCCTGGAACTGGTCTAACAAATAAACAGTACAAGGTAATCTGGCTCAGTGTGAATTCCCAAGACCTCTTGGTTCAAACACACTGTAAGGATCTGACTATGGTCTGAATGCTTCCACAAAGTGTTTGCAATGGCAGACAACCAGCAACTGACAAGCGAACAGAATATATAGTAGCTGAACTCTGCTTTCCCGCCCGAGCCACTCAGCCAATCATGAGTCCAGCATGGTATAAAGGTCCTGACTTCTGGCCCGCGCGTGCGTAGCTCTTCATCCATCTATGTGGACTAACAGACCCAGCCACTCCAAAGGCACGCTGCTGCGTACAAACTGCCACCTTGGACGCGGAAACAGCCGCTTTGCTATTAGAACATGCGGCGGCTTTTCCGCGTTCTGCCACACTACCAGACGCGTGCCTACGCGTGCAAACCGCCGCGTTGGACGCGGAATCAGCCGCCTTGCTTTCAGCAGACGCGGCGGCTTTTCTGCGTTTTTTCACACAGTCGTTGTGTGTCTACTTGGAGGAGGTTATCTGTTTTATTGACCTGAGGAAGCGGGCTGAGTCCCGTGAAACGCGTTGTCTACAGTATAACCGTTATTTTAATAAAGACTCCTTTATCTACCCACGTGAGTCTTCTTTGGAGGTAAGAGACCTCCTCATCATACCATGTATATTTTTAATGGATCAAGAGAGGAGAACTCCAGCACTCTCTTAACAGCAGTAGGAGATGGGACTTAGACCTAATGAACCAATGGAGTATGTGCGTCTCTTTGAGGGGCGTGCACGGATTAAGTAGAAGACAGCAATACAATATGAGGAGGGAGGCAAGGTATAGCCAGCACTGCGCTTCAAATGATAGTTTATTGAGACTTAGAAGTGCACTTACAGTTTGTTCAGATTGGTTCAGGTAGGATGCGATGCGGATGTGGTGGGCGCCAGGTCTAGATCCCCCTGCGGATGTCCGTTTCGCGCGTCTAGCGCTTGTTCACCGCAGTGGGGGAAGAGATCTTCCCCCACTGCGGTGAACAAGCGCTAGACGCGCGAAACGGACGTCCGCAGGGGGATCTAGACCTGGCGCCCACCACATCCGCATCGCATCCTACCTGAACCAATCTGAACAAACTGTAAGTGCACTTCTAAGTCTCAATAAACTATCATTTGAAGCGCAGTGCTGGCTATACCTTGCCTCCCTCCTCACATGTATATTTTTATTTACTTATTTTTATTTTTATCCAATTTTATGAGTAAAATTATCTAGCTGTTGCTATAACATACTTTTGGGCGCCTCCACCAACGTGCTTCACTTGTATGTTTTATGAAGAGGGAAGGGAGATGATGAGCATGTTGTCAATTCCTGCGGCAGTATTTTAATATTTTTTTAACATTTTTTTTTATTTTTCGGGACATAAGACACATTTTTTCTTCTGAAATGTATGGTAAAAAGTGGTGCCGAGTGCTCAGGGGGCAGTTTTTTCCCATAGTGGTGGGTGGGGATCGGTCCTTTAGCCTGTGAGTCCTGCATTGGGGCCGTGGAGGAAGTGACGACTGACGACACTATAGCGGCAGAGTGGCTCCCCAGAGTGCTGCGTACCAGCTGGGTAGAGCCGCATACTTGCTGAAAGCAGGGCCAGTTCTAAACTTTTTGCTGCCTGAGGCAAACTTGTGAGGATGTGAATCCCCCCCCCTCCCCAACACAATAGCACACTGGCTGGCTGTGAGTCTGTGATAAACAAATGGCTCACCCCCACTCCATTCTTCCTCAGTAAGGACTGCAGTGCGTGCCACCTTCTCCCTTCTGTTGTGCAGCTGCCATCTACACTAAAGCCGTCTTCCTCTGCAGCTATATAGCTCCGGGTCCTCGGTTCCTCACGGCCTCCGTACTTCCTGATTTGGTTCCCTGGCATGTGCGCCGCACATCATGCGTGACTCCAGCAGCACATCTGGAAGTATGAAAGCCTCAAAGAACCAGCTGTAGTGGTGGCAGGCAGGCGGCTGCAGTGTAGATTGGCAGCTGGAGAAGAGGAATGCGTATATAGCGACTGGAGCGAGGGGGAGCGCGCTGGCAGGATCAGGTGAGAAGTGGCGGTGAGGTGTAGTGTAGCTTAGTTGGTAGAGAAGCAGGTATAAGTGTAGTGTAACTTAGCTGGTCGGGTATTAGGTAGTGCAGTGTAGTGTGTAATGTAGTCAGCACTAGTGTAGTGTAGCTTAGCTGGTGGGGCACCAGGGATTGGTGTAGTGTAGCTTAGCAGGTGGGGAACCAGGGCACCAGGAATTAGTGTAGTGTGTAGTGTAGGCTGTACTAGTGTAGTGTAGTGTAGCTTAGCTGATGGGGCAGCAGGTAAAAGTGTAGTGTAGTGTGTAATGTAGTCAGTACTAGTGTAGTGTAGCTTAGCAGGGGCACCAGGGATTGGTGTAGTGTAGTGTAGTGTAGCTTAGCAAGTAGTGAACCAGGCACCATGGATTAGTGTAGTGTAGTCAGTACGAGTGTAGGGTAGTGTAGCTTAGCTGGTGGGTGCAGCAGGGATTAGTGTAGTGTAGCTGGGCAGTGTAGCTTAGATAGATTAGCTCAAAGACAGCTTGGGGGAGGACCAAAAAGCGCCTCTGCACCATAGATGTACCAGGTTTAGTATTTTCTTTTTCCCAGATTTTTGACTTCTAATCTTAGGTGCGTGTTATGGTCTGAAAAAAATAGGTCCCGCAACCCGACTCAAAGCTTTACAGACTTCTGATGCTATGCTGGGGAGAGGAGGACCAATGGAGCAGCACAGAGTGTGTGGGGTGAGTGTGGAAAAAAATGCCTTCGGCTACTGCTTGGTCAAGATGGTCACTGGCCAAAGTACCCAGGGAGATCGGATGCTGATATACAAATGTTAAACCCCAATCGGCTGCCTCGGCCAAGAACTGTCTAGTGTGTGTACAAGCCTTGAAGTACACCTGTAATAAACAAAGGGTTAAAAACGGGATACTTACCTCAGTAGTGGCTTCTTGGACCCCTTCATTGCTGCCTAATACTCTTTTGCTTTTGGTTGTGCAGCACTCCCATCCAAGTTTCTCTGGGGTGTCAGGCTTGTCTGGTTACTTGCTATAGGTCAGACTGTATGCTCATATGACTGACCTATAACCCAGCCCTAACACCTGCATACACTCCTACCTAACAACACGACCCTGCAGGTAGATGTAGCATACAACCTGGCAAATAGCATTCACCAAACACAGCAAGGTAATGCAGACACAGTATACTTAAATACCTGAGGCCTATGGACTGAGGCAATCCAGACAAAAGTGTAATCACAATACAGATGCGTAGTCAAAGCAGGCCGGAATTAGGGCAGGCAGCATTCATGCAAGGTCCTTTAACCTTCTTAGCGGTATGCCCGACATTGTGTCGGGCATACTGCCAGCTGTCCCCAGGAGTCCCCCAGTATAATTTTAACTTATTCCATGGCTGTAATAGCTTCAGCTAGCACTAGGCTAGCTAGTAGTGGTGGCTGGCATCCCCCCGATTACTGTTGATCCCCCTGATCGCCCGCTAAATACATTACCCCCCCCCCCGGATCCAGTGATCGCGCAGCCTCCCTGCACATCGCCGGTCCTCGAGGAAGCGTATTTTTACAATGCGCTTCCGGATACCCTGAAGCAGGAAATGACCTTCCTGCTTGGCCAAATGCCAGATGGGGAATACCTCGTAGTAATTCCCCAAAGGCTTTTTTTTGGTGCGGTGGATGCGCCGCACCGCTGGCTTGCAGTGTGAAACCGGCCTTAATGTATTTTTTTTAAAAAAAAAAAAGCTTCTCACTGCAGCCACCTGCATAAGACTACAAACAACCGCAAATTTACTTGCACTTCACAGCCCCCACTTATGTGCCAATATAGCACAGGCAATGGCTGGCATTTGCTGCATCACCTCTGATTGTTGGGGAGGCCACAGGGGATGCCTCAGTAAATCAGACCGGAGCTTTCCTTCCATCTTTGGGCAAACCACGTCTTGGCTAACTTTGCTGCATAAACACAGTCAATTAATAAGTCTATTTTGGAGCCTTATTTTTCAGTCCTCTGCAGAGGATCAGCGGCTCAGCATTAACCTTTTCTTGGCCAGACCCACCTGCAGCTGCCGACGCAGCCACAATGAAACCATGGGGCTGCCAGATGGTGGAATTTTTTATTTTCATTATCTTATGGGAGTGGAATTTCTGGCTTCTTGTGTAGGCTTGTTTGTTATCTTTTTATTTAGGCAGTTTGGCATGTGACAAGCCTCACCATTAGTCAGCTGTCCCCGTCCCCCATACGTGAAGGGGTGTGTGTGAGGCTGAATAACAAGGCTTTATCGTTTTGTAAAATTCCACTGTTCTCTTAGTCACGTGATCCTGTCCTTCTGGCTCTGACTGCATTTCTGTATATAATAAAAAAAAGAAAAAAATATGTATATAACCCTTTCCTCTAATTTCCTGCCTCTTGGTTGTCGGACTGGGGAAAAGTCAAGCAACGTGTGCTGTGTGAGGGTCTGCTCTGTAAGGTAACAGGACCCTGCAGGTAGATGGGCTTGATGTCATAATGCAGGGCTTGAAGGTTGCCTAGCAACAGTGAAAGTCAGTAATTCACTGCCAGTCGGTCACATTGCCATTCAAGTCACCTTTCCCAGTGATGTGTTTTCTCTTTCAGATGGAATATATTTAACAGTTACTTGCAGAGGGCTTATAGAAAATTTTGGAAGTTATTAACGTAATTAATAGAGATCGCAGCAAGCTTTGTTTGTGCACGCTGTTTACACATCAGAACACATCAACAGGATGTGCACACTTCTAGGAAATCCCCCCTTAACTGACCCACTTGTGATTAGGTTCCCCTTAAAGGATATCCGAACTGAAATGTGACATAATGAGATAGGCATGGGTATGTAGAGTGCCTAGCACACAAATAACTATGCTGTGTTCCTTTTTTTCTTTCTCTGCCTGAAAGAGTTAAATATCAGGTATGTAAGTAGCTGACTCAGTCCTGACAGGAAGTGACTACAGTGTGACCCTCACTGATAAGAAATTCACCTTTTTTACCCGTTTTTTGCTCTCAGAAGCCATTTTCTGCTAGGAAAGTGTTTTACAGTTGGAATTTCTTATCAGCGAGGGTCACACTGTAGTCACTTCCTGTCTGAGTCAGAACTGAGTCAGCCACTTGCATACCTTATATTTAACTCTTTCAGGCAGAGAAAGAAAAAAAGGAGCACAGCATAGGTATTTGTGTGCTAGGCACTGTAAATACACATGTCTACCTCATTATGTCACATTTCAGTTCGGGTATCCTTTAAAACAGACATCATCTTTCCAAGACCAATCCCTTTATCTGGGGGATGGTGGAATAGGCTGGTTGCACTTGAGGTTGATGGGGATTATAGTGGTTAAGCTTGCTATGGGGGGGGGAGGGATGGAGAAGGGTCATAACAAGGGACGCCTGCCCTGGCCCCACCCTAGCAGGCCCCAAAATTATCTTAGATCCCATGCCCTTGCTAGAAGTGTCAGTGACCCAGACAGGGTAGTAACTAGAGGGGAACCAGAGCTGTGGGGGCCCCAACTACTAGTAACCATCCCTTCCCCTGATACAGGGCACTATACTTCAGATCGGGTATTTTTGTGGCTACACTTGTTATTTGTAAAGATCATGATGGCCACACTTGTTTTATGACCCTTGTGAGAGGCCATGATGGGCACCAAGGGGAGGCAAGGAAAGGGGTGTGAACATTGGGGAGGCCAATCAATGTTCCGCAATGGGGGCCCCATGAATTGTAGTTAGGCCACTGGACACAGATGCCCCCCCAAAGCAGCAGAGCTATATTACTATATTTACCTGATCCCACTGCTTCGCACCTCTTCTTTCTCCTGGGAGCCACCCGCTCTGTGCTGCATACACAGCTAAGATGTCACATGATGGGGAGCCATGTATGCAGCACAGAGCCAGTGGCTGCCGGGAGGAAGAGGAGATGCGAGGCAGCGGGATCAGGTGCAAGGTGGGTGAGGAGTTTAATGTTGACAATTGTTTAGAGGACCCGGGCACAGTGCAGAAGGGGTGTAGGCAGTGGCGTAGCAATAGGGGATACAGAGGCTGTGACCGCACCAGGGCTCTTGGGCCACAGAGGCCCTAAGGGGCCCTCCCTCAACCACAGTATAAGCTCGTTATTGGTCCTGTGCTGGTAATGATCACTTCTATAGATGCTTTGAATAGTAGTAATCATTAACAAACTGATCCCCATCCTCTTCCTGCACCTCTGACACTGTGGTTGTCCTTGGCAAGTTTTGGTGTGCCGTATCAATTGTTATGTATAGAGATCTTGGGGGGCAATTTAAAACTTGCAGTGGGGCCCACAGTTTCTTAGCTATGCGGCGCCATTGGGTGTAGGAAGACCGGGGATTACTAGTGTCCTTTAACCCACTTTTGAGGTTCTTTTTTCGCGTACGTACGAAAAGGGCGTCGGGAAAAAAGGGCGCGTGGTATAAACGATAAATAGAAATATCGTTTATAGAAATATTGTGTAAAATTTCGTTTATAAATAGTGTTTTAAGAATTTATAAATCACTAAATAATGTGTATGAGATCGGCAATTCTTAAAACGTTAATCTTCCCTGTTTGTAAAGTGAAACTTATATTTACGTTTATTAAAAACCCTCCCTGTACCTATCCCTAACCCCTATACCCCCTGTTGGTGCCTAAACCTAAGACCCCCCTGTTGGTGCCTAAACCTAAGACCCCCCAGTTGGTGCCTAAACCTAAGACCCCCTAGTTGGTGCCTAAACCTAAGACCCCCCTGTTGGTGCCTAAACCTAAGACCCCCCTGTTGGTGCCTAAACCTAAGACCCCCCAGTTGGTGCCTAAACCTAAGACCCCCCAGTTGGTGCCTAAACCTAAGACCCCCCTGTTGGTGCCTAAACCTAAGACCCCCCAGTTGGTGCCTAAACCTAAGACCCCCCTGTTGGTGCCTAAACCTAAAACCCCCTATGGATAATAATGTTTTACAGACATTAATAAATAAAAAATGTAAAGAAAAAAATGTAAATTATTTTTTTGGGTGGATAATAATGTTTTAGAAATGTTTTAGAAATAGTGATTTAGTATCTTCATAAACGTTATTCGTCACAGGCTCATTTTGTAAACTTAAATCATCACAAACATAGTTATAAATCCTTAAAAATCTCCGGGCGCCGTTATAAATCCTTAAAAATCTCCGGGCGCCGTTTGTTAAAACGTTAATAATCTCCGGCGCCTTTTTTTCCCTGTTCAGCGCCAATTAAACGATATTTATAATGGAAGTGAATGGGGCGCCCTTTTTGTCCACTTGTCTCATGCGCCCAAATCTACTGCTTCCCTTTTTTCTATATTAAATTTCCTTGTTTTTGTTTTATTGGAACGTTTTACTCTCTTATGTGCTCTTTGTTTTTTGTACCTCTTTTTTTGCCTTCTTTTTTTTATTTTATCTATATGTTTACTTCATTTTTCTTTGTTCCGTGTTTGCTTTGTTTTGTTTTTTGCTGTGTGCACTCTGCTCTTTGTTTCAGCCCATGGCTACTGATTCACTTTGTGTTATTCATGAAACAGAGCTTTGCATTACAAAGACATTGTTTGATTATTGCTGTTTAACAGCAAACCCCTCACAGGAAATGATGTTTATTAAGATCATTCCTGTTGTTTTTCAATTAACCATTTGTTTTTTTTTGTTTTTTTTTGAATTTTCAGATTTTTTTTTTCTATTTGTTATTTTTTAAACAGGAAATAAAGTGAGAAAATGCATTGAAAAACTTCACCCCAAGGCGGTTTTTACCCTAACGGACAAGAGCGATTTTCACCTTTCCGTGTTCATCCCTTTCATTTGCCAATAGCTTAATCACTACTAATCACAATGAAATAATCTATATATTGTTTTTTTCACCACCAATTGGGCTTTTTGGGGTTGATATTGGTTTTCAGTAATTACTTTATTTTCTATGCATTTTAAAGGGAAATACAAGAAAAAAATTAAAAAATACACTATTTCTCCAATTTCATCCCCTAAGGTTTTAATACACTGCTACTGAACATAAAACCCACACATTTTATCTGCCTATTTGTCCTAGTTATCACAATATTTGAATTATGTCCCTAGTAAAAAGTATGGTGACAATATATTATTTGGAAATAAAGGTGTATTTTTTCTTTGGTGGTTTTTTCCCACTATTTTCACGTGCATGTGCACTGGAATGCTTGTTCACCCGCGGGAGCACACGCGTGCACCTGCGGGGGGCGCGCACGCGTGTGTGCGCTCGTGCACGCACACAGCGGTAGCAGCACTGCCTGACTTATAAAAACGTCGAGCCATTAAGAGGCTCTAGCAGGACGTTATTATAAGTCAGCATGTTATTAAGTGGTTAAGTACCCCTGTCCCTATACTGTCTCTGTGCAATTTAGGTACAGTAAACTCGTTCTATGGTCACCTTCCCTGCCCTCACCACCAATCATGTTACATCGGATGAGTAGGCAGGCCTGGCCCGGATTTACATCACAGGAGCCTATAGGCACAGCTGACCTGGCACCCTAGACTTCACCCTCCATGAACCTACAAACCCCCACCGAACCGCACAACAACTGTGCTGGCTGGCCCAGATGTCACTTCTCCTTTACTTCCCTTGCCCGTCATAGGTAGCTACAGGTGTCCCTAAATACTAGCTAGTGGTGCCCCCGACTGAATGGAGATGTTGTCAGTGGAATACTGAGAGCTGGGTGAGTAGCTTCTCATTTATACTCTGCTCAGGATTCTACATAGGGAAGGAGGGAGGCACTGGGGAGGGGAGTGGGCCGCATTTCCATCATCAGGCGTCTGTAGGTATAATGCCTTATGGTAAATCTGGCCCTGGGGCAGGCCATGGCATCAGTGTAACTAGTAGGGGACACAGATCTTGGATGCACAGCCGCTTCCATGGTTGTGGCAATAAAAATGCCTGAAATAAAGTAGCACAGGATGCAAACCTCAAATAAAACAATGTTGATACTCACCTCCAAGTGATCTGTCGGATGCTGATCGTTAGACGGCAACATCAGGAGGCTATCCATCCAGCACCAATGGCCGAGTCCACCTTGACCAGATCTGATGGAGATGAACCGTTACCAGGCAAACAGCAACCCAATGACCGATTGCTAATGTTGTCATATGACGCTATCAGCCAACATCTTACGTGAGCTCTTCAGCCGAAGCGATTTACCAGTGACAACTGGCACACACAGGGAACAGCTGTTTCTCATTTTTCTTCCCCCACCCCTGTGCTGGACTATACATGCTCAGTAAACAACACATCTACAGGCCCACTCAGGGCCGGTGCTACCATAGGAAAAAATGGGCAATTGCCCCAGGGCCCCAGAGCCTGTAGGGGCCCCCAAGGTGTCCCTCCCCATCTTAACTGTTGCTCCCCAGGGACCCTGCAGAGTCTGTTAAGTTGGGAGGTGATTGGGGGAGGGTCAGCAGCCAGCTCAGGGGCCCAGGAGGGAAATTTGCCTGCAACAAAGGGCCTCTAATGATGCTTTTTGGTGGGCGGTGTCTGTTGGGGGGCCCCCAGGCTAATTTTGCCCTAGGGCCCAATTGTTACTTGAACCGGCCCTGGGCCCACTATAGGACTGCCTTGTGCAATATCATGCTACCTATGTTGAACATGTGTACTTGATGCTGCACTGAAATTATCTACTGACACAGTGTTACAGACTTTAATGCTTTCTGAATCACTAAGCCAGAACAAGTATGCAGATCAGGTGCTCTTACTCCACTGGCTACATGTTTGTTTCAGGTGTATGACATTTCTGAAGTCATAGGATCAGCACGACAACCAGGCAGCTGGCATTTTGAAACAGGAAGTGCTATAGCAGCCTCTCTTTTTAATTTGTCTTTAGCAGCCGATCATGTTTATGTTTCTCCACTTTCCAGCTGCGACACGTTGGCAGATGCAATTTACATTTTTACCATGTGTCACTGTCACCCCATCGATTCATCTTGCCTGTTAGTGATGTGGAAGTCCATAGTCCATGACACGCAACAGGCTTGTCTCCTGACCCAGCGATTGTGCGCGAGGGATGCCTGTGGACAGTTGAAGCTGTTTGTTTTGTGGTTACTTCTGAGGTATTTAGTGGGTGGCTGTAAACTTTCCTCCTTGCAAGGCTCACCTCAGGTCGGAATGCCTTTTACCTGCTAGTTTATGATACTGAGGACCACAAACATGTCAGAATTGCTTGCAATTTTTTTCTAATCACAAAAATAAGGGACATTGGTAGAATGTTAGGCCAAGGACCCATTGTGAGCAGTGCTTGCTGGCGCTTTGTGTAATGCTTTGTCAAGTGTCTTCCAGCACAAGTTGTTGGGTGAGTGAAAGCACAATACAATCTGCCACTTATTGTACATTGCTTACCAATTAAACTGCACCTGTAACAAAAATTAAATAAATAGCCCCTATGGAGTACTTACTTTGGGAAGGGGAATTCTCAGGATCCTAATGAGGCTTCTCCCATCCACTGTAGCCTCAGGGATCCAGCTCTGGCTCCCCTGAAAATTCCCTTGACATATGCCGACAAGCACAGCAGTGCAAGGCAATATTTACCTTCAAGGATCCAGCGCAAGAGCAGTAGCAGCTTTCTGATGGGCTCCGGCAGAAGTAGCTGAGCCCGATCGGGTGCGCTCTACTGCGCAAGCTCAGCTACTTCCGCCTGATCCCAAACGGAAAGCCGCCACTGCGCCTACGTTGGACTGCGGTAGGTAAATATTTACCTCCCCAGTGTTAGGGGGCTTCAATCGCTGCAACAGAGAGATGCAGAGGCTTCCCAATCTTGAGGTAAGTACCCCTCAGGGGCTGTTTTTGTCATTACAGGTTTACTTTAACTACCTGCCAGGTCTCCTGAAGTGCATGCCTACCAACTTGCAGTGTGTAGCTCCACCCACTTGCACAAAAGGTCATTGATATTTCTTTCTCTCCAATATAGACAAGCGCCAATTACCTTTTTTGCTAGGGGGCGGGGCTATGCACTGGAAACCAGCGGGTATGGACTTCAGGAGACCCGACAGGTAGTGAAAAACTTTATGTAACACAGGAAAATTGCACACAAAGTCACTGAAAAATCGTTTTTGAACAGGAGCTCTCCTATACATACATATATATATATATATATATATATATATATATATATATATATATATATACACACACACACAGTGGGTTGCAAAAGTATTCGGCCCCCTTGAAATTTTCCACATTTTGTCATATTACTGCCACAAACATGGATCAATTTTATTGGAATTCCACATGAAAGACCAACACAAAGTGGTGTACACATGAGAAGTGTAACGAAAATTATACATGATTCCAAACATAAGTGGGGTGTGTATAATTATTCGACCCCCTTTGATCCGAGTGCAGTCAGTTGCCCATAGACATTGCCTGATGAGTGCTAATGACTAAATAGAGTGCACCTGTGTGTAATCTAATGTCAGTACAAATACAGCTGCTCTGTGAGGGCCTCAGAGGTTGTCTAAGAGAATATTGGGAGCAACAACACCGTGAAGTCCAAAGAACACACAAGACAGGTCAGGGATCAAGTTATTGAGAAATTTAAAGCAGGCTTAGGCTACAAAAAGATTTCCAAAGCCTTGAACATCCCACGGAGCACTGTTCAAGCGATCATTCAGAAATGGAAGGAGTATGGCACAACTGTAAACCTACCAAGACAAGTCCATCCACCTAAACTCACAGGCCGAACAAGGAGAGCGCTGATCAGAAATGCAGTCAAGAGGCCCATGGTGACTCTGGACGAGCTGCAGAGATCTACAGCTCAGGTGGGAGATTCTGTCCATAGGACAACTATTAGTCGTGCACTGCACAAAGTTGGCCTTTATGGAAGAGTGGCAAGAAGAAAGGCATTGTTAACAGAAAGCATAAGAAGTCCCGTTTGCAGTTTGCCACAAGCCATGTGGGGGACACAGCTAGGGTGACTAGGCGTCCTCTTTTCCCCGGACAGGTCCTCTTTTTCAGACCTGTCCGGGGCGTCCGGCGGGTTTTTTTAAATGACCGGGGGAAGAGCAGTTTGGGAGCCGAACACGAGCTGGCTCTTTAAAAGCTTCTGCGTTGCCCGGCAACACCACTCGCATCCCCCTTTTGTCTGGCCCGGACTCTGAGCCCTGCGTGCGGCACGCTGGGACTGATGGGAGAGGAGAGAGGATGTGTGTGTAGCTAGAGCCAGGGTCGGTCAGCCGCGGGTAGTGATGGGTCGTTCGCGAACGAGCCGGCTCTAAGAGCCGGCTCTTTGAAGTGAATCAGAGGAGCCGATGCTCACTCTGAGAAGAGCCGATGCCTCAGCCGCCCCTTTTAGCTCTGCTTTTCTGTGTAATAAAGGGCGCTGAGGCATTCTGGGAGATGTAGTCCTCCTCTTGCAGCTTGTAGGAGTGTATGGGGCGGAGCAGAGCAGTAGCAGGAGGGATTGCCCCAGTCAGAGAAGCAGTCTGGAATTGTCATGGAGACGGGGGCGGGGCTTTTACTCCGATTCTGAGTGGTGTCTAGTGATGTTTAATGAAGAGCCGATTCAGAGCCGTAAGAGCCGGCTCTTTGATGGGAGCCGATTCAGAAGAGCCGATTCGCTGAGAAGAGCCGGAATTCCCATCACTAGCCGCGGGGCTTAACTACTGCTGTTAAGCCCCGCCCACAGGCTTCTGACATGCGGTGGGAATGTACTGTGTGCTGTGCCTGCCAGCAGCTTGTAGAGGTCACAGCAGCAGCGTTTCTCCCTTCAGCTATGGGGCTATCCAGAGAAGGCCCCACCCCTTGCAGGAAAAACCCTCACCCGTCTGGGACAACAAGATGAAAGGTGACTGTCCGTCATAAGCCCCGCCTCCTGATGACGATGACCACGCCCCTTTGGCGGTAGCTCCGCCCCCGCATGGTACATGAAGAGAGGGCTTCTGGCTACTGTAAGACCTCAGCTTGGGGAATGGGATACTGAGGAGCATGTGGCTAGGTGGAAGCCATGTCTGGAGTCAGCCTGACTCCTGTCCAGAGGAAGTCCCGCCCCCTGCCTGCAACAAGAAGAAACTTGGCTGTAGGGAGGTAGCCAGTAAGTATGCACTAGCAGCATCAGTCTCCCTCCCCCACTACGACCAGCAACCTTCTCCCTCACTAGCCCCACAGTAACCTTCTCCCTCCACTCATTAGCCGCAGCTACCTTTTTCCCTCCTCCCGCTAGCCTCAGCTACCTACTTCCTCCCCCACCAGCCCATTGGCCTTTTCCCTCCCCCCAATAGCCCCAGTAACCTCCCTCCCCCACCACCCCCATGGCCTTTTCCCTCCCTCCACTAGCCCCAGTAACCTCCCTCCCCTACCAGCCCCATGGCCTGTTCCCTCCCCCCACTAGCCCCAACAACCTTCTCCCTCCCCCACCAGCCCCATGGCTTTTTCCCTCCCTCTACTAGCCCAAACGACCTTCTCCCTCCCCCACTAGCCCCAGCCACCTTCTTCCTCCCCTACTAGACCCAGCGACTCTCCCTCCCCCCCACTACCGACCTTCTCCCTCCCTCACTAGCCCCAGCTGCCTTCTCCTTCACCCACTAGCCCCAGAGACCTTTTCCCTCCACCTACTAGTACCAGCGACATTCTCCCTCCCCCCACTAGACCAAGCAACCTTCTCCCTCCCCCACCAGCCCCATGGCCTTTTCCCTCCCCTATTAGCCCCAGGGACCTTCTCCCTCCCCCCACTAGCCTTGTGAACTTCTCTTTCCTTCCATAAGCCCCAAGACTTTCTCCACCCACTAGCCCTAGTAATCTTCTCTCACCCCCCCCCCCCAGCTCCAGTTACCTTCTCCCTCCAATAATGGATGCTGTATTTCTTATGTGGGATAATAATTCTTGCTGCATTTCATATGTGGGTAATGCCTACTGCGTTTCTGTGGGGCAATGATTGCTGCATTTATTATTTGACGGTCATGATTCCTGTCTTTAGTGTTGTGAGGTTATTGTTCCATCATTTGCCTTTTCTGTGGGTGCGTGCCTACTGAATGTTAGGCTAATGCATGAGCCAAACACACACATTGACAAAATTATTTTCATTTTTTTTTTGGTAACTTTATTAAGTACGTCTTGCTAGTACTTTGTTGGCCCCATTTTTGCCTTCAGAACAACCTTAATTCCTCTGAGATTTTGGCCCATATTGACATGAATGCATCCATGCATGTTGCATGCATGTGGAGAGAGGCCTGGTAGGTGCATTACTGCACAGATCTCTTTACAAATATTTAAAGATGAACTGATAGCCAAGCTATGCCAGGAAAAAACATATGTAAGTAGATAAGTACTTGTTCTACTTGCATAACAGATATAATGCACTTTCCACTTTTTGATTTCAGAGCATTTTATATAATAAATTCAGAGAATTCTTATACCTGGCAGGGGCCATCTTGAGTCCCTCCATCTGAAGCCAATTGGGATGTCATTTCCTCCCTTACTCCCCTATGGCATCCTCACATCCCCCCCTCCTCCCTGCATAATCCCCTCTGGACCTGGTGCCCAGTCTGAACTTTAGGGCAGCAGGATTTTTAGAAATTAAAATTTAAATTAGTGCCCTTGGAATGAATACTCTTTTATATGTCCCCCGCATCCCCCTCAGCATTTCCACTCCACCCCGCCGCATTACAGAGCGGAGCGGGGATGGTATTAAGGCAGCGCGCACATGCTCGCCTATTCATGGTTCCAAGTTCCTGTCTAAACTCTGCACTGGTAGTACAAAGTTTACACAGGAACTTCAGCCCCTGGAACCATCAGTAGGTGAGTCTGTGCGCGCTACACAGACTCACCTACTCATGTTACTCACTGTCCTCAAAGGAGCTCACAATCTAATCCTAATCCGGGCCATGCCCAAGACCCATCATGACCATGTTTATTATCCAGTGCATGGCCACACATCTTTTTTCGCTAACCAGCTACCCCACCTATTGGATTCAGCAGCTGCACACTACTCTCACTAAAAAAAATTTCTGGAACCTTTCCTGCATATTTATTTTGCGGACTATCCTAAAATGACCTCACAATCTAATCCCTACCATTGTCTAATGTCCTACGAACCATATTATTTTTATGTACCACTTGTATCTTCAGCAGTACTTTACAGAGTACATAGGTATGAGAGCTTTAAATTAGGGGGCGAGTGGGCCCCAGACTGAAAACTCTCTGGTAGGCCCTCAGTGTCCCAGTCCAACCCTGGCTGGAGCTGCCATGCGGTGAGTGACACACACCGAGTAGGCATGAGTGAGAGCAAGTGTGCTGAGGGCAGCAGGAAGAGCATTTTGTGGGGAAATCTGCTGCCAATCTCATTGCATTTGTGGGGAAATCTTCTGCCAATAAGATTGTATTTGTGGAGAAATGTGCTGTCAATCTCACAGCATTTGTGGAGAAATGTGCTGCCAATCTCATAGCATTTGTGGGGAAATGTGCTGCCAATCTTATATCATTTGTGGGGAAATATGCTGCCAATCACATTACATTTGTGGGGAAATCTGCTGCCAATCTCATTGCATTTGTGGGGAAATATGCTGCCAATCTCATTGCATTTGTAGAGAAATATGCTGCCAATCTGATTCCATTTGTGGGGAAATCTGTTGCCAATCTCATTACATTTTGTGGGGAAATCTTCTGCGAATCTGATTGCATTTTGTGGACGGCCGGCCCTCCACCATGTGGTCTGGAAAAAAAAACTGCCCTCCATGCCCGTGAAGATGGACAGCACACTGCTAAGATCTTGTATATTTGGCCCCACCCATGACCACGCCCACATGCTGTTGTGATTGTCCTCTTTTTTGGAAATCAAAATATGGTCACCCTAGACACAGCAACCGTGTGGAAGAAGGTGCTCTGGTCAGATGAGACCAAAATGGAAAGTTTTGGCCAAAATGCAAAACGTTATGTGTGGCGGAAAACTAACACTGCACATCACTATGAACACACCATCCCCACTGTCAAATATGGTGGTGGCAGCATCATGCTCTCTTTAGCAGGGACAGGGAAGCTGGTCAGAGTTGATGGGAAGATGGATGGAACCAAATACAGGGCAAACTTGGAAGAAAACCTCTTGGAGACTGCAAAAGACTTGAGACTGGGGCGGAGGTTCACCTTCCAGCAGGACAATGACCCTAAACATAAAGCCAGGGCAACAATGGAATGGTTTAAAGCAAAACATATCTATGTGTTAGAATGGCCCAGTCAAAGTCCAGATCTAAATCGAATCGAGAATCTGTGGCAAGATCTGAAAACTGCTGTTCACAAACGCTGTCCATCTAATCTGACTGAGCTGGAGCTGTTTTGCAAAGAAGAATGGGCAAGGATTTCAGTCTCTAGATGTGCAAAGCTGGTAGAGACATACCCTAAAAGACTGGCAGCTGTAATTGCAGCAAAAGGTGGTTCTACAAAGTATTGACTCAGGGGGCCGAATAATTATGCACACCCCACTTTGCAGTTATTGACTTGTAAAAAATGTTTGGAATGATGTATGATTTTCGATCCACTTCTCACATGTACACCACTTTGTATTGGTCTTTCACGTGGAATTCCAATAAAATTGATGCATGTTTGTGGCAGTAATGTGACAAAATGTGGAAAACTTCAAGGGGGACAAATACTTTTGCAACCCACTGTATATATATATATATATATATATATAGGTCTGTCTCCGCGCGCCTGCCGATTTGCCCAAATCACAATTGCTCCTGTGGGTTCACCCCAGAGTCCCAACTGACAGCATGCCTCGTGATCCAACAGCAGGTATTTAAGTAAAAGCTGGCAGGTCAGGGTAAC
Organism: Hyperolius riggenbachi; assembly: GCF_040937935.1. Lineage (NCBI taxonomy): Eukaryota > Metazoa > Chordata > Amphibia > Anura > Hyperoliidae > Hyperolius > Hyperolius riggenbachi. Next base: position 496,889,629 of record NC_090647.1, read on the forward strand.
GGAGACGCTAAGGGGATGGAGACGGATGGTCATTGAATAAAGGAAGAGAAAGCATGCTAACATACTTTGCTGCAAATTTTGGCCCTGGGGGATACCATTAACTTAAGAGGGGAGACCAGGGAGGCCCATACAGCCAGCTCTGGGGCCCTAGGCAATTGCCATGCTTGCCTATATGGAAGCGCTGGCCCTGCTCCTCCCTCTAGCGCAATAAACTATACCCATCCTCTAATTCTTATCCAATAACTATAAGGAAATCCAGACAGTTACAGCTATTTGGTTATACCTGCCTTGCAAGGTCTTCTTTCAGTGTAATTTAACTTCCATCTGTTAAATACATTTCTTCTCTCCCTGCACCACTTGTAACATGACTTCAGAATGCAGTATTAACATGAAGCCCCCCATCTCCGATCCCTCTGGCTCAAAGATGAGGAGTGTGAAGCTACTGTGACAAAGGGATTGACAACCTCGTAAAAGGATATGACAAATACTTAAAGAGGAGCAACAGGAGGTGAAGAAGCGCCCAATAGGTATATAAAACACTTTAAAAACAATAAAATTTGAAAGGAAGAGGTGGCTTACCTCATAGACGACAAATCACTTTAGAAATTTTTTTTGTTAATAATAAGCACTGGCAACGTGTTTCGTGGGACCCAGCCCACTTCCTTAGGCCAAGTAAAGTGCCGCTCTGTCTATCAAGCCGCGTTTGCGGTGCCTTCGGGAGGACCGCTTAATGCCAATTGGCATGAAGTCCTGGAGGCGGAGATTGCAGGGGATCGCGCACGCTGATCCGCCATCAGTCACCTAGCGGCGACTACTGCTAGGAGACTGTTAGACATCGAAATTGCCGTCTATTTACATTGTACAGCGCTGTGATCAGCAGCAGCGCCGTACTGGGGACGACCATGTCACTCAGCTGTCCCCTCTGGAGGCACAAGAGCGTCCAGCTCTCATAGGCCCGAAATCCTTGGGGCAAAATCCTCTGGTACTACCTGGAGGAGGCAGAGCTTTGTGCAGTAGCTCTGCCTCTGCTCCAGTCAATCTCCATGCATCTCTGCCTCTCCACACCCCTCTCAGTCTTCTTTAACTGAGAGGCGGAGATCCTCGCAGATTGACTGGACTGGAGGCAGAGCTACAGCGCAAAGCTCTGCCTCCCCTGGGCAGCAAAATCCATGACCTGGAAAGTCGTAGAATTTTGCCCCAGGATTTGGGGGGGGGGGGGGGGGGGTTAAATACATTGTTCATTGGTCTTTGCTCATACTGCTGAAGAGGACTAGATAGTAAAAGGAGGTAATTTTATTCACTTCAGACTCACTTTAAGGTTAGGCACCAACAACAAAGGGTTAAGGGTTAGGTTTACAGTAATATATAATGAAATATCGGTAACTTTAATACCAATTTTCCTATTTGCAGCTTCTCCCAACTCCCAGCTGATGCGGCTGCTAGATCATGTATGCCGTTGATATAACTTTTGTAACCTTATTTTGCATGCGTTGCTTGCTGGGAGCAGAAGTTATTGGATAAACAAGGTGAGAAATATATAAGGTGAGCTAACTTATGAGAAATCTTCCATGTACGCAGGCCAATTTATTTTACTTTGCTGGTCATGAGAAATGTTGCCCCCCAGAAAATCTTGACCTGATGCCAATGGTGTGGGCTGCATAACTTGTGTCAGTTTGATTTCTTGCCCATAGGCTTGTTCTGTACAGCACAGAGCAGAGTCAGGGAAGTGAAGCAGAAGCAGCAGTGGAAATTTCCTCTTGTTCAGCATCCATAATGTATGAGTAAGTGGGTGAAGAGGACAGCAGAGAGCAATAGGCTGTGGTGACAGAGAAGAAGCAAATCTGCAATGAACACATTCTCTGGAGAAAGCTGCGGACTACAGGCAGGAATGTGTGTAAGATGGGGCCAGGGGGGAATCAATCATTCAGTAATTCCCTCATGTAGTTGTGTTTCTTATTAATCTTAGTAGTAGCAGTAGGGAGTTAGCCAATAAATGGTATCATCCTGATTTAAAACTTCTTGTTATTAATCTTATGCCTTGCTTCCCCTTCCGATAGACCAGAGGTACAAACAATTTTTTTTGCTTGCGAGCTACTTTGAAAATTACGCATTAAAAATGATCTACCAGGTCGAATCTGCTGGGACTGGCATAAGGTTGTCCAGCACTAGAGGCAGAGATTCCAAAGTCAAAACCCTGTGACAAGCATATGGCTAATCCAGTAAAACCTGGGTTAGCCATATGCTAACTGAGTTAGAGTACCTGATCTGCTGCATGCTTGTTGAGGGTCTATGGCGAAAAGTATTAGAGACAGAGGATGAGGAGGACTGTCAGGCAACTGGTCTTGATTAAAAGGAAATAAATATTGCAGCCAGTGGTGCTCACCGCCAGGTCGTGATCACGCTTACGCGTGGATTCACGACCATTTTGACGCATTCCGCCTCGGACACGCTAAGCCGTGAATAGATTTTCAACCACGAAAATCTGCTTCGGCTTCGCGTGAATGCGGACAGAAATCCGCATTCACGCTCGTGAAAACCCGGCGCTGAAGTCGTGGTTTAGCGGAAATGCGTCAAACTATGCGGAAGTGACACATTGCAGGCCAATCAGAGGGCCCCAGCCAGGCCCTAGCAACCAATCACAGGAGGGGAGCTATGCCCTCCCCTCCTGAATATAAAGCGGCGGCCATGATGGAAAAGCTCTGTCCTTGCTAGACTGTGGTGCTGAGAGGATTATCTCCAGGCCATTGTTGTTTGAGCAAGTGCATTTATTGTATTAAAAACAAAGCGTTTTTTTTGCTAACACTGCTCTTATACTGTACACAGTTAGCTAGTCAGTGAGTGATTGCTGTAGTTAGTTGTAGTCAGTGTAGTGTAGTGTAGTGGGAGTGTGGGAGTCTAGTGATTATTTAACTGTGTGTAGTGCAGGCAGGTTCAGTGCTGCAGTGTAGTCAGTGTAGTGGGAGTGGGAATTATCTGTGTGTAGTGCAGGCAGGCAGGTTAGTGCAGCTGCAGTGTTCACTTGTATATTCCAGTGACAGTTATACACTTGTACTATTTGCAGGCAGCCAGTCACACCGCCGGCACCGCCACTCTCTGCCAGCGCTGTTCATTCATTCTGTCAGTGACCTTGTGCCGTGCCCAGTGCCGACTGCTCGCTCGCTGGCATATAAGCATCTCATTACACAGTGTGACATCCTTGTGTGCCCACTGCATCCTTCAGTGACCTAGTTGTATATCCAGTGCCCACTGCTGTGCCCACTGCATCCTTCAGTGACCTTGTACTGTGCCCACTGCATCCTTCAGTGACCTAGTTGTATACCCAGTGCCCACTGCTGTGCCCACTGCATCCTTCAGTGACCTTGTACTGTGCCCACTGCATCCTTCAGTGACCTAGTTGTATATCCAGTGCCCACTGCTGTGCCCACTGCATCCTTCAATGACCTTGTACTGTGCCCACTGCATCCTTCAGTGACCTAGTTGTATATCCAGTGCCCACTGCTGTGCCCACTGCATCATTCAGTGACCTTGTACTGTGCCCACTGCATCCTTCAGTGACCTAGTTGTATATCCAGTGCCCACTGCTGTGCCCACTGCATCCTTCCGTGACCTTGTACTGTGCCCACTGCATCCTTCAGTGACCTAGTTGTATATCCAGTGCTCACTGCTGTGCCCACTGCATCCTTCAGTGGCCTTGTACTGTGCCCACTGCATCCTTCAGTGACCTAGTTGTATACCCAGTGCCCACTGCTGTGCCCACTGCATCCTTCAGTGACCTTGTACTGTGCCCACTGCATCCTTCAGTGACCTAGTTGTATATCCAGTGCCCACTGCTGTGCCCACTGCATCCTTCAGTGACCTTGTACTGTGCCCACTGCATCCTTCAGTGACCTAGTTGTATATCCAGTGCCCACTGCTGTGCCCACTGCATCCTTCAGTGACCTTGTACTGTGCCCACTGCATCCTTCAGTGACCTAGTTGTATATCCAGTGCCCACTGCTGTGCCCACTGCATCCTTCAGTGACCTTGTACTGTGCCCACTGCATCCTTCAGTGACCTAGTTGTATATCCAGTGCCCACTGCTGTGCCCACTGCATCCTTCAGTGACCTTGTACTGTGCCCACTGCATCCTTCAGTGACCTAGTTGTATACCCAGTGCCCACTGCTGTGCCCACTGCATCCTTCAGTGACCTTGTACTGTGCCCACTGCATCCTTCAGTGACCTAGTTGTATATCCAGCGCCCACTGCTGTGCCCACTGCATCCTTCAGTGACCTTGTACTGTGCCCACTGCTGCATCCTTCAGTGACCTAGTTGTATATCCAGTGCCCACTGCTGTGCCCACTGCATCCTTCAGTGACCTTGTACTGTGCCCACTGCATCCTTCAGTGACCTAGTTGTATATCCAGTGCCCACTGCTGTGCCCACTGCATCCTTCAGTGACCTTGTACTGTGCCCACTGCTGTATCCTTCAGTGACCGTTGTATATCCAGTGCCCACTGCTGTGCCCACTGCATCCTTCAGTGACCTTGTACTGTGCCCACTGCATCGTTCAGTGACCTAGTTGTATATCCAGTGCCCACTGCATCCTTCAGTGACCTTGTACTGTGCCCACTGCATCCTTCAGTGACCTAGTTGTATATCCAGTGCCCACTGCTGTGCCCACTGCATCCTTCAGTGACCTTGTACTGTGCCCACTGCATCCTTCAGTGACCTAGTTGTATATCCAGTGCCCACTGCTGTGCCCACTGCATCCTTCAGTGACCTTGTACTGTGCCCACTGCATCCTTCAGTGACCTAGTTGTATATCCAGTGCCCACTGCTGTGCCCACTGCATCCTTCAGTGACCTTGTACTGTGCCCACTGCATCCTTCAGTGACCTAGTTGTATATCCAGTGCCCACTGCTGTGCCCACTGCATCCTTCAGTGACCTTGTACTGTGCCCACTGCATCCAGTGATTCATTACTAGCAACATGTCTGGCAGGGTTTCGCGGGGTGAGAGGAAAGGGAGTTCAATTGCCTCAGCCACTTCTGGGACTGCTCCACGTCCAGGGAGAGGACGCCCAGCTGTACGTGGTCGTGATGCAGCAGAAAGGGGGGCAGCAAAGCCTGGGCTGAGTCAGCGGACGCCATTGTCCAAATATTTTAAAATAAGTTTCTGGTCCCCGTGTGGTGGTTGAGCAAATGGAACCTGACGTACTCATGGACATCATGACTTCCTCCCAGACCTCTACTGTGAGCACCACTCCAAGCAGCAGCAGCAGCAGCCAACGTCCCACGCTTGTTGTGACATCCACCCCAGCACCCACTGGTCAGCAGCCCTCCTAGGATGACAGCGTTCTGTCCCTCAGTCCGGCATCTGGGAACCTGCTGATGCAAGAAGCTCAGGACTTACTGGGGACTGATGTGGCAGAGATTGAGATCGGGCCACAATCACAAGCGTTGTTGAGTTCTGGTGATGAAGAAGAGGGGTCTGTGTCTGGGGATGTAGGGACAGAAGAGGAGGCGGGGGAGTCAGAGGAAGAGCTGGATTATGATGATGCTGCTGATGATGACGACGTTGTGGACCCTAACTATGTGCAGCCTGCTGAGTCCGTGGAAGAATGGTCAGAGGCAGAGCAGGATGACGAGTCACCTCGGCCTAGGCAAGGATATCGCCATATGTCAGGCAGGGTCAGGGGCATCGGCAGCAGTGGGCGTGGAGGAAGTAGACAGGACACTGCTTCAGCCGGCACCACCACCATGCAACCCCCGGCAACAACTACCACACATTGTACCGCTGCACCCTCTGCTAGTGGGGGCCGCAGTAAATTAAAGTCACCAGTGTGGGATTGCTTTGATGAATGTACTGATGACAAAAGGTATGCGGTGTGCAGGTTATGCAGCAAAAGATTGAGCCGTGGGAAAAGTCTGAGCAAGATGGGTACCTCATCCCTCCAGGGCCACCTGAGAAGCCTCCACTGCCGCGAGTATGCGGAGTTTAAGAGGAAGCAGGCACTGCTGGCAGGGGTTCCTGAGAGCAGAAGGCCCACCAGCGCAGCAGCATCATCCCTCCCTCAGGGTCGTGAATCTCCCACAGCAGCAGCAGTAGTAGCACGCAAGCGCTCTTCCACCTCGGCTACTCAGGACACAGACATTGAGGCTGGCAGCCAGTGTTCGTCTCTCTCCTCTGTCTCCCCTGCATCCCAGCGTCGTCAGACCCTGCTGAGCGACACCTTTCAGGGTCTGACCAAGCCTCTGCCTCCAAGCCACAGGCGGATCCACAAACTAAATGGCTTGCTGGCCCGGGCCATGGCATCACAGCTGCTTCCCTACTCCCTGGTGCAGGAGGGGAGCGCCATGCGGACGCTGCTCCAATTTGGCATCCCCGAGTGGCAAGTCCCCAGTCGCCACTATTTCAGCAGGAGCGCGATCCCAGCACTCCACAAGTTTGCGGTGGAAAACGTGGCCCGTTCCCTGGACTACTCTGTGGGCAAGCGGGTCCACGTGACCATGGACTCGTGGAGTAGCAGATTTGGGACAGGTCGCTACCTGTCCTTTACGGCCCACTGGGTGACACTGATGGAAGGGAGGGAGGACAAGAGCGCATCAGCCCAGCTAGTGGTGCCACCACGCGGGATCAGGGGGGATGCAGAAGGGTCCTGTCACGACACTCCCTCTGCACCCGGAAAGCAAGCCCGCCTCGGCAGCAGCAGCGCCAAGCCTCGGCACTGCCAAGCCCTTTTAAAATTGGTGACCCTGGGGAAGGAGAGGCTTACGGCCACCAACGTCCTGGCCGCCCTCAGGAAGCAGGAGCGGAGGTGGGGTATGTGGAAGTGGGGTATGTGGCAGCCGATAACGGGGCCAACCTGGTGGCAGCAGTGCAGCAGGGAAACCTCCAGCACATCCCCTGCTTGGCCCACGTGCTCAATCTTGTGGTGCAGCGCTTCTTGCGCACCTACCAGGGGATGAGCGAGCTGCTGCAGGATGCCCGGGCGGTGGTACGCTTTTTCTGCCTGTCAGCCACTGCCTCTGCACTCTTGTCCACCTTACAGCAGCAGTATGGAAGGCCACAACACCGGATGATCATCGACATGCCAGTTCGCTGGAATTCGACTCTGGCCATGTTGGAGCGGCTGTGTCAGCACAGGCTGGCTCTTAGGGCCTACATGCTAGACCCAAGTGTCCCCAGCAAGTCCCCATGATTACTGCCACTCAGTGGACACTGATGCAGCAAGTATGCCTGGTGCTGAGTCCCTTCCTGGAGGCAACCAAGATGGTCAGTGAGGAGCGGGCCTCTGTGTGCCAGTGGGTACCCTTGGTTTGTCTACTGGAGCAGGCAATGGACAATTTAATTGAGCGTGGGGATGAAGCCCTGAGGCAGTTGGAAGAACAGGAGCAGATGGCAGCACAGTCCAGCTCAGAGGAGGGCTCACAGCAGGTAGTGGAAGAGTTGGAGGTCCCTAACCTGAATGAGGAGGAGGAGGAGGAGCAGAGTGCAGCAGGCGTTGTACGTGGATGGCGGTTTGAGGAGGACAACGACATGGCACAGGAAGAGGACAGGCATGCGTTATGGGACAATGGCGAGGACGAGGAAGATCTTGCTGGCAGGGCCCACTTGTTTCCCATGGCTGTGCACATGTTGCGCTGCCTTCGCAGGGACCCCCGGGTGATCCAGATGCGTTCATGGGAGGACATCTGGATTACCTTGATGCTTGATCCCCGTCTGAAGGGGAAGCTGGGAGACTTAATGACGCCATCCACCACCGAGCAACGCACAAGGGAGTTGAAGGAGGCCCTTCTGCGCAGACTACTGGAAGCATTCCCCCAGCCTTCCACCCCCACTGTAACTGCTCTGCCAAGCCAGCAAGAGGTGCCTGCCATTGCCACTAGCAGCACAACAACAACCACCAGCACCAGCAGCAGCAGCAGCAACTGGCGCCCCGGAGACCTGAAGAGCCTAAGCAAGAGCCTGTATGCAGTGCAGCAGCCCAGAACAGAGGTGCCCGCCACAGCATCCACCACCAACCAGCACAAGCAACGACTGACCACCATGGTGTCTGACTATATGGGGTCATCCAGCGGGCTCAATGACACCGACAGCCCCGTGGACCCCTTGGAGTACTGGGTCAAGAGACTGGACATCTGGAGCGAGCTTTCCCAGTACGCCCTGGAACTCCTATCCTGCCCTCCTTCCAGTGTCCTCTCAGAGAGATGCTTTAGTGCGGCCGGTGGCGTGGTCACAGAGAAGTGCTCTCGGCTCTCCCACGCCTCTGTGGACAAACTCACCTTCCTGAAAATCAACCAGGCTTGGGTGGAAGGTGAGTTCCTGGCCCCTATTGTCGGACACAGGGGGACATGAAGTGGCTGCTGCATGTGCTGTTGTTAACTATGCCTGCCTTTATAAAGACAGTTACTACCTGCCTAGTGCCTACCTTGGTTAATTTTTTGGTGTTATAGTACTACTACCAGTAAGTTGCCATGGTCCTCCTTCTGAGCTGCTGAACTGACCGCCCGCTTTGTCCTCCTGACTCAGTCGCTACTACACTCTTCGTTCACACTCCCCGTGTCACTGGGTGCATTTAATTTTTTGGCCAGCACTATGACGCTGTGCTACTACTACTACCACCAGTATGTTGCCATGGTCCTTCTGTGCTGCTGAACTGACCGCCCGCATTGTCCTCCTCCTCCTGACTCAGTCGCTTCCCGCTACTACACTCTGCGTTCACACTGCCCGGGTCACTGGGTGCATTTAATTTTTTGGCCAGCACTATGACACTGTGCTACTACTACTACCACCAGTATGTTGCCATGGTCCTTCTGTGCTGCTGAACTGACCGCCCGCAATGTCCTCCTCCTCCTGACTCAGTCGCTTCCACCAATGTACTCTGTCTGCGTTCACACTGCCCGGGTCACCGGGTGCATTTAATTTTTTGGCCAGCACTATGACGCTGTGCTACTACTACTACCACCAGTATGTTGCCATGGTCCTTCTGTGCTGCTGCTGCTGAACTGAACGCCCGCATTGTCCTCCTCCTCCTGACTCAGTCGCTTCCACCAATGCACTTTGTCTGCGTTATCACTGCCCGGGTCACCGGGTGCATTTAATTTTTTGGCCAGTACTATGACACTGTGCTACTACTACTACCACCAGTATGTTGGCATGGTCCTTCTGTGCTGCTGCTGCTGAACTGACCGCCCGCATTGTCCTCCTCCTCCTGACTCAGTCGCTTCCCGCTGCTGCACTCTGCGTTCACACTGCCCGGGTCACTGGGTGCATTTAATTTTTTGGCCAGCACTATGACGCTGTGCTGCTACTACTACCACCAGTATGTCGCCATGGTCCTTCTGTGCTGCTGCTGCTGCTGAACTGAACGCCCGCTTTGTCCTCCTTCTCCTCCTGACTCAGTCGCTACCACGGTACCACCAATGCACTCTGTCTGCGTTATCACTGCCCGGGTCACCGGGTGCATTTAATTTTTTGGCCAGCTCTATGACACTGTGCTACTACTACTACCACCAGTATGTTGGCATGGTCCTTCTGTGCTGCTGCTGCTGAACTGACCGCCCGCATTGTCCTCCTCCTCCTGACTCAGTCGCTTCACGCTGCTGCACTCTGCGTTCACACTGCCCGGGTCACTGGGTGCATTTAATTTTTTGGCCAGCACTATGACACTGTGCTACTACTACTACCACCAGTATGTTGCCATGGTCCTTTTGTGCTGCTGAACTGACCGCCCGCATTGTCCTCCTCCTCCTGACTCACTCGCTTCCACCAATGTACTCTGTCTGCGTTTACACTGCCCGGGTCACCGGGTGCATTTAATTTTTTGGCCAGCACTATGACGCTGTGCTGCTACTACTACTACCAGTATGTTGCCGTGGTCCTTCTGTGCTGCTGAACTGACCGCCCGCATAGTCCTTCTCCTGACTCAGTCGCTACCACCACTGCACTCTGCGTTCACACTGCCCGTGTCCACTGACAACTCTGCTGCGATGTCATTGCTAATTGCTGCAAAAAAAAAAAAAAAAAATTACAAAAACCTCTCTGGGGCCTTTTTGGCGTCAGCCACTCATCCTCCTCCAGCGGTACGTTCGCCGCCAAGTGCCATTGGAACTCGCCTTCACCTCTTTGATTGCTTAACGCGTATATCCCTTTTTAAAACCACGTATTACCAATTAATAGCCCCATTTACAGTGGTGATTTGTCTTTAAAAGCCATTAAAAAAAAAAAATTTGGAATTTTTTATGTTGAAGTTATGTTGCCCCTTATCACCTCGATAATCCATGCAATTTGGGGGATTGTAGCATGTATGGGGGCTTTGTTATTAACGTTAAAAGAAAATCCGCCTCCGGGTGGGAATCCACGCGTGATTCACGGCAAAAAATCCGCGTGGTTTCGTGGACGCGGACGAAAATCCGCATGCGGCGGGTCCGAATGCGGATTTTTTTTTTGCAACCACGCGGATTGCCGAATTCGTGGATGAGGCACATCCGAACATCCCTGATTGCAGCCTCCATATCTCTGGCATCTCGGGTTTCCTTTAAGGAGGTAGTATAGTTTTATCTTTGCCCATCAGTAATCTTCCAAATTTCCAACAAAAGTGGCTGGAAAAAATGAATATGGCTCCACTTTCTGTTCTGACATGTTGGCAGGAATTGAAGCTACCAGGGCCGGCCTTAGGTTTCACAGCGCCCTGAGCGAAACCTGATTATGGTACCCCCCCCCCCTTCATCTTCTTCACGTGTGCACACGCAGGCACACACACACAGGCCCATATGCAATTCACTTTTTCTCCTGATTTACATCCTAGCACAGGGGTTCCCAACCTTTTTGAAGTTGTGACACAGCACGCCAAATGCTCAGATCTCTGTGACACATCACAAAATGGATGGAAAGAGTGCATTATCCTTAATACATTTAAAAATGAAGACTAAAACCTTTCGGGAATCAGTGGGAAAGTTAGGTTACCCCCCCCCAATTGGAATACTAGCACAGCACCGACAATTTGCACTACGTGTTATAGCTGCATTGCGTCGCCCCCCCAATAAAATGCCTTCAGACTACCGTAAGTATAGGTAGGTAGCCAGGTATAGGTGCCCCCAGTGTAGGATCTCATGTGCAGGTGCCCTCAATATAGTTAGCTAAACATAGGTTCCCCCCAGTATAGGAAGTCAGGTGTAGGTGCCCTCAGTATAGGTAGCCAGCTATAGGCGCCCCCTTGGAAGCTGGCGCCCTGAGCGACCGCTCCAGTCGCTCAGGTCAAAGGCCGGCTATGGAAGCTACTATAGATTTTACAAGTGCGAACTATAATTAAATTCCTCCACACAATCCTGTCCGCTAGCATACTTAGCATTTTAAAGGTGCATACTCACTTACAATTGTTGTTGCCCAAAGGGATCATAACTTGATCCCTTGGGTGACAGTTTGGAAGTCGCGTTCTGTACAGATATGTCATTCTGCAATAGTAGAGTGAAGCATCTTCATCTATGGAAAGGGGAGCACAGCAGGGAAGACAGTGCTGCAAAGGACAGATTATTGGGACACAGTGGCTGCACTTGTTACATAGGGGCATGATGGCTACTCTTGCTACACTGGGATATAGCAGTTGCACGTATAGTGAAGGAAAGAAGTATTTGATACCCTGCTGATTTTACTTGTTTGGCTTCTGACCAAGAAATTACCAGTCTATAATTGTAATGGTAGATTTATTTTAGTTGTGAGAGACAGAATATTGACAAAAGAATCCTCAAAACCTCAGTACCCACAGTGTTCTCCCCAGAATTTTTTTCCAGCCGGGTGGCATGAAATAGTAGCCGGGTGGCATGAAAAAGTAGCCGGGTGGGGAGAGATGAAAATGCAGGGCAACTGTGCTTACAGCATAGGAGGTGGCGAGGAGGTGAGCCGATGACAGCCGGGTGGTCACCAAATCTAGCCGGGTGGAGCGCCCGGCTAAAAGAGCCTGGGGAGAACACTGACCCAAGTTAGAGCTTGATGTGCATTATAGATGTTTGATCCCCTCTCAAAGATGGCTTACTTGGTGGTAAAACCCTTGTTGGCAATCACAGAGGTCAGATGTTTCTTGTAGTTGGCCACCAGGTTTTCACACATCACAGTATGGAATTTGGGCCACTCTTCTTTGCAGATCCACTCCAAGTCAGTAAGGTTTTAAAGAGACTCTGAAGCCACTATAAAAACCAGTTTTTACTTTGTATTTCTTTTAAGGATCATTGCCAGACATAAACCGCCGCATCCTCATGGCAAAACGAGGGGTTTATACCCCCCAAATCCCGTGTGTAAAATCCACAACTTTCCTAGTCGTGGATTTTGCTGCCCAGGGAGGCAGAGCTTAACGCTGAAGCTCTGCCTCCATTTGCATCAATCTACCAAGGATCTCCGCCTCTCCCCCACCCCTCTCAATGAAAGAAGACAGAGAGGGGCGGGGAGAGGCGGCGATCAGTGTGGATTGATGCGACGAGAGGCATAGCTACAGCGAAAAGCTCTGCCTCAATCAGGAAGCGCTCCCCCAACATTGCCCCAGGGATTTGGGGGTGATAGAACCCTCGATTTGCGGCTTATGTCTGGCAATGATCCTTAAAAGAAATAAAAGGTAAAAACTGATTTTTATAGTGGCCTCAGTCTCTCTTTAAAGGGTGATGTTTGCCAACTCAAACCTTCAGCTCCCTCCACAGGTTTACTGTTGAATTATGGTCTGGAGACTGGCTAGGCCACTTCAGGACCTTCATGTGCTTCTTCCTGAACCACTCCTTCGTTGCCTTGGCCATGTGTTTTGGGTAATTGTCATGCTGGAATTCCCATCCATGACCCATTTACAATGTACTGGCTGAGGGCATAAGGAGTTCACCCAAAATTTGGCAGGACATGGCCCCGTCAATTGTATCTTCAATGCGGTGAAGGAGTCCTGTTCCCTTATCAGACAGGAAAGAAAAGAGTTGAAAAGAAGTGATAAGGTTCTCCTGCTCTATGCGGCTAATCTGACAAGATTAGCTGCATGCTTGTTTCAGGCGTATGTGATTTAGACACTGATGATGCAGGACTGCCCAGCAACTGATTTTATTTAAAAGGAAACAAACATGGCAGCCTCCATATACCTCTTGTTTTAGACTTTCTTTAAAGAATACACGAGGTGACATGTGTCATGATGATGAGATAGACATGTGTATGTACAGTGCCAAGCATACAAATAACTATGCTGTGTTTTTCCCCTCTGCCTGAAAGAGTTAAACATCAGGTATGCAAGTGACAGATTCTATCCGGGTCAGGACTGGGTAGGAGACTATAGCATAACCCACACTGATAAGGAATTACAACCATAAAACACTTTCCTAGCAGAAAAGGGTTTCTGAGAGCAGAAAAGAGATGAAAAGGCTTAATAGTTCACAGAATTTAGCACTGGCATACTTCTATGAATGTGTCACTGAGCAGAGACAATGAAGCAGTAAAAACTCTAAAGTCGTTGACATATAAAATTAACTGTAGGATATCTAAAAAAAGTCATTTTTAGGAGGAGGAAGATAGATACAATTGTTTATCTCATCATTTTATATTTCCCTCATGTTTCCTTTAAGTGGAAAGACATGTTTGTTTTTTTTAAATTAGAATTAAATTATAAAAACAGACACACCGCAGCATTCTATGTGATAATTTACCCCCTAGTCACATATTTACAGGCTATAAAATATATCTGTTTAAGAGCTGATGATTGCTCAGTGAGGGAATCTGTCCAAGTCTGGTTTATGAGACTCAAAACATAATTTATGAGAATGTCAGTTTTCCAGTATGCGGAGCCAAATAATGTACTGTGCTGCAATAGTGACATGTACAATATTCCACCCTGTGTAGCTGTAAGAGAGGCTGATGACTGGATCAGAAACACATGCTGAAATAAATGCAGGATTAAAGCACTCCACATCCTTCTACACCAGGCATAGGCAAACATGGCTCTCCAGCTGATGAGGAACTACAAGTCCCACAATGCATTGCAGGAGTTTGACAGCCACAGTCATGACTCATAAAGGCAAATGCATTTTGGGATTTGTAGTTCCTTAACAGCTGGAGGGCCAAGTTTGCCCATGCCTGTTCTACACAATAAAAGTAGTTCTCAAGTTAATTTGGTTATTTACATTCAACATTAAAGTAAAAGGAAACACAAACATCAAAACTGTCATATAGAAGCTGGACTACAGGAAAACATAAAGGACCACTATTACGAAAAAAGTAGGCACGGCAGTTAATGAGACTCAGAGCTGAATAATAATAAGAATCGCTCTCACGTCACCATCCTCAGCCTTCTCCGTCTTCTCCACCGGGTGCCATTACTTCCGCCAGATGCGGCCAGTTTTACGCATGCACAGCGCCTTCCTCTGGCTCTCCGGCGCCTGCCTTACGCATGCGCCTGCGTAGTACAGAGGGAGCGCACTGCGCTTACGTTGATTGGCTCTGAATGGCCTTAGTGACCGGACCCGGTACCAGCGATAGAGACGTCTGAGGACAGCGGCATGGGAGCGATCCATGCAGGTGGGGCTAGAGGAAGCCCCAGGTCTCGTCTCTGAGTCTCTTTAAAATCTGACAAAACCGACAGATTTTGGGCCAGTCCATCTCCTCATGGGGAATTCTTAGGGTTTTCTTTGTTTTCAACAGCAATTCCTTAACAGCAGTTTAACTGCCAAAATAGTAAGATACCGGCCAGCCTCCCTAATCACTTGCACACTATTTTGTCAGTTAGACTTTGCAACTGCTGTTCAGGAAATGCTGTTGCAAACAAAGAAAACCCTGAGAATCCCCCATGAGGAGATGGGCTGGACCAAAACCTGTCGGGTTCTGTCAGATTTTAACTGCCTACTGTTTTTGCGATCATGGTCCTTTAATATAAAAATGTCCTCTCCTGCCATTTAGGTTGCTTTTACACTTGTGTCATGCGGTGATCTCATGGCATGGCAGCCTGCAAATCAGTATTTTCAAAGACCTTGTGGCAGAGTGCGACAGAGTCATGTGCATAGGCCCGTCCCTGTTCAGTGATGCCGTCCCTGCAGGACAGGAAGTACATCACCAGGATTCCCATCACTCCATGTATGCGCGCCACACCGTACCACGCTCTGTAGCTTTCACCTGAACGCCATAGACTTGCATTACTACATAATCCGTGTGGTAGGCACGGATCACGTGCTAACACATTGTTGCCTTTGTGACGGGATTATGGTGATTTGAATACTTCTCACGCGCCGCATTGCATTGCATTAAAGGGAAGGTGCAAGCAGGAAAAAAAATCTACCTGGGGCTTTCTCCAGCCCCTAGTAGCCTATGTGTCCCTCGTCACAGCTCTGATGTCCCGGGATCTCCTCCATTGCGGATGCCAACCTCACCAGGTTGGCATCCTCTGCTGTTAGTAACATGCGCAGGGCCGGATTTACCACAAGGCACTGTAAGCATGAGCCTACAGGCGCCTGATGATGTTAAAGAGGCTCACTTCTCTCCCCAAGTGCCACTCTCTTGCCTTGCCTATGCAGAGACCCTAAGGAGTGTAAATGAGAGGTTACTCACCCAGCTCTTGGCATTCCACTGAGGATATCTCCCTTTAGTCGGGGGCACCTCTAGCTACCTAATTCTTTGGGGCAACTCTGGCTACTTATTACTGAGGGTACCTCTAGCTACCTAATGCAAAGGGGCACCTGCAGCTACCTATGACAGTAAAGGGAAGTAATAGAGAAGTGACAGCGGTGCAGTTTGGCAGTGTTTGTAAATTCATGGGGGCGGAGTCTAAGGTGCCACGATATCTGTGCTTATAGGCTCCTGTGGGGTAAATCCAGAGCTAAACATGCTGTATCATACAAGGTAAGACTGATTATCAGACCAGTTATCCCATCTCTACATCAAAATGGCAATACCAGCACTGGCATCCCTTATGCCTAGATCTCTGAATCTGTGCCATAACCACCCGGCACCGAATTGAACAGAGCCCCATGTTGCCATAAACTGATGAGATAAACAATTATATTTATCCTCCTACTCCTAAAAATGACTTTTTAAGTATCCCAGGGCTTTCTTTTATATTATTTACAAAGTAGGTTGAAGGTTTTACTGTCTCTAATCAGTGGCAGCCTATTAAGTGTCCCAGAGTTAGAAAAAGGTCAATAGTTCATGTATTTTATCTCTCCCTGCCCTCAGAAGTTGTATTGTGCAAGGAAAACTTTTATGGCTGTAATTTACTTATCAGTGATGTTTAACCATCTTAGCGGTATGGACGAGCTCAGCTCGTCCATCACCGCCGATGGCTGCCGCTCAGGCCCTGCTGGGCCGATTTCCATCAAATAAAGTGCAGCACACGCAGCCGGCACTTTGCCAGCCGCGTGTGCTGCCCGATCGCCGCCGCTCTGCGGCGATCCGCCGCGAGCAGCGGCGAAAGAGGGTCCCCCCAGCCGCCTGAGCCCTGCGCAGCCGGAACAAATAGTTCCGGCCAGCGCTAAGGGCTGGATCGGAGGCGGCTGACGTCAGGACGTCGGCTGACATCCATGACGTCACTCCGCTCGTCGCCATGGCGACAGGAGAAGCCAAACACGGAAGGCTGCTCATTGCGGCCTTCCGTGTTACTTCTGGCTGCCGGAGGCGATCGGAAGAACGCCTCCGGAGCGCCATCTAGTGGGCTTTCATGCAGCCAACTTTCAGTTGGCTGCATGAAATAGTTTTTTTTTTATTAAA
Organism: Hyperolius riggenbachi; assembly: GCF_040937935.1. NCBI lineage: Eukaryota > Metazoa > Chordata > Amphibia > Anura > Hyperoliidae > Hyperolius > Hyperolius riggenbachi. The sequence goes on from NC_090647.1 coordinate 496,906,322, forward strand.
AAAAAACCCTACCGCAGCCGCCCTGGCGATCTTAATAGAACGCCAGGGTGGTTAATATAATCTCGACAGGATAGTGACAAGACAGAAGCTGTCACTTCCATGCCTGGAAATTAACGCAGCGCTGGACAATAAATCGGAATACATACAATGTTAACAAGAGGTGACAGACAGAGAGGTAGCAAACAGTTATACAACATATCACAAGGTTATAAAGATGCATGATCGTGTGATTTTACAGAGACCCTAGCAATTCAAGTCCAACTTAGTCCATGAGAAGGGTGACATACAGTATCTGTGGACGAGGCAGGCAGGTCTTGTGCACAGATTTGTAGGTAAGGCACAGAATCTTAAAACTGATCCTGAAGCAGATAGGAAGCCAGTGTGGGGCTTCACAGAGGGGAGAAGAGGAAGCAGAGTGGTGGGAAGAATGGATGAGTCTAGCTGCTGCATTCATGACTGATTGCAGGAGTGCAATGGGAAAGGTTGAAGCCAGACAGTGGGGCATTGCAATAGTCAAGGCGGGAGATGATGGGTGAGATGGATGGATGAGGATGGATGAGAAGCTTGGTAGTGCCTGGGGTCAGAAAGGGGCGGTTGGAGATGTTGCAAAGGTGGAAATTGCGGGCTCTATTTACATTTGGATGTGGGGGCTGAAGGAGAGGGCAGAGTCTAGGTTGACGCCCAGGCAGCGGGCCTGGGAGGTATGGAGGATGGTAGTGTTGTTGATAGTGACGTGAATATCCGGAAGTGGTGGTACAGCACGGGGCGGAAAAATGAGGAACTCAGTTTTCTCCAAGTTAAGCTTCAGGAACCTAGCTGACACCCAGGAGATGGTCGAGAGGCAGGCTGAGACCTTGTCCATGGTGGAGGGGGAGAGATCGGGGGTGTGGACTGGAGATAGATTTGGGTATCATCGGCATAAAGGTGGTATTTGAAGCCCAGGGACTAGATGACTTTGCCGATGGAGGAGGCGTAAATTGAGAACAGTAAGGCTAGGTCCACACTTGTCCGTTCAGGATTGGATCCATTTTTGTTTATTTATTTTTTTCCTCCATTTTTAGAGGAAAAAAAATGGAGCCTACGTGGGATTACAGCCTACGTTTCCAGTCCGTGCAAACAGCTCCGGCCGTGGGTGGGGGGCACCATGCTGGAGGGGTTAGCAGGCAGGAAGGGGGGCAGCAGGGACATCGTATAAAGCAATGTAAAATAAAAAGGCGAGCGGTGAGCTTACTTCCTTGCGTTCCACCGCTGCCGCATCACTTCCTGTAATGCCTTCCTCTGTAGTTCATTGGGTGGCATTACAGGAAGAGACGCAGCTGTGACGAATCAACGTTTATTCGTCCTAAATAAGTAGTTAGAGCCTTATGAAATATTCCCTGTCGCCACTATTAAAAAAGTGACAGCAGATAGGGAAAGGCTTGGTTTATAAAAAGATCAGGGAAGCCAGGGGTTAACAGTTCCTCTCCCTGGTCAAATGTAGCAAATGCTGACTCTTATTACCTAGTTTTTTCGCACATCCGTGTGACAAAGGGTCCTGGGCAGTCAGGGACCCCCAACCAGGCAGAAAGAGGGAAATCTCACACCTCCACTGCCCTAACCCGGACTTGGTGTCTCCTCAGCTCCATACATGAAAAGAGCAGCCACAGGAGGTCCTGCTAACATCCTGCAGAAGCCACTTAGAGACCACAGCTGGCTTTCTCAGTGACCAGTTAGGAAACCTATCTGTGACCTCACAAATATGAAATCCATCTTTTATCATAAAGATGACTTTCCAAATAGACAACGGCCTTTAGAACCCGCTTATTATGAAATTCAGAACAAACCACACAATTGGATGTTTCCGAGTTAGCGGTAAGCCCTGCCAAGGCAGAGATATGCATTTTGGGGTCACCGTTCACTCTAAACCCCTCAAGTTTGATATCATTGTTATCGTTAAATTCTGATCGACTTGAAAATGTTATTAGATTTAACATAACCTGTATGGTTTGAAGATTAGCACACCTATCATGAGTCAGGTATATTTTTGTGTTCATGCGAAGGGCGGGCAGATCTCCTGTTCCAAAGAGCTGTGTGATCCACGCCCCCTAACCCCTCCTTGCTGGAGTGGGGGCTATAACTACAGAGAGCCCAGAAAGCTCTAGGTCCTTCACCTTTCATCTGACGTCGAAGTAACATCAAATCGACCAGCCCGCAGGACACGGGCCCAAAACCGCCATCTTGGACTTTACGCCAAAGACTTGCGATTGCCGCATTGACTACCAATAACGGTATTTGAACTGTATATTAAGACATTCTGTTTCTTTTCATCTCTACTCTCTATCAAACCAAACTGTTCTAAAGTAAGCTGTGTGTATGTAGTTTAGAAATAAACTAACGATTTTTATCGTTCAGTCTTGTGCCTGTTCTGGTCATCTGATTGCTGCTATAACGAATCTGTCCTCTGAAGAGTCAGTCATACTACCGCATTGTTTTATGATTTGCTTATAATTGTTGATTTGCTAGCTAGGTTGTAAATAACCGTTTCTTCCTTCTAGGATTAGCTAGTATCCGATTTCCTATGCGAAATCAATAACTTTAGTTTTCTCGATTGGATACAACCGAGATTGCATCATATACGGACCCAGTAACCTTTCTTTAACGTCGCATTGCTCACAGTCTTTAAGCCTTCGGAAGTGACTATTCCCCGAACGGTGACTGGAGCATGTCGAACGTGATTGGGCTGGCTACCTTATTATGATAGCGTTGGGGTCTCTTTGCCCTATCAAAATCAAAGAGTGGTGGCAGTGTATTTACCCGATTTCCAGCGCAAAATCGATATTTTTCGTTTACCGATTGTATATACAATCAGGATTGTACATGTATGGACACCTTCAACCAATCTTAATCATTTACTACGCACACAGTGAATTTGCCTCCAGCAGTCTCTAGTGCATGAGACCTGCATGGCAACAGTGGCCTAGTAATACGCGATTGGTGAGGGACTGTCCCATTACATATGGTCGGCAGTAGCGCGATCAATCCTTATTGTCAGTCTGTTCACCGTACTTCCTGCGTATGCTAACGGGAGAAGATTAGACGGGATTGGCATGCTCTGTCGCCTCAATCTTTTCTTTCTCCCTTTGACGATCCAGCAACCAGTCTTCTTTGTCCGTCTGCACCCGTACTTCCTGCGTACGCTAATGGGAGCAGATCTCGACGGGATCGCGGGGCTGGATTGTCACATTGGTGGCAGTGGTGCGATACCACACCCCAAAATCAGGCATAGCCAGCTTTTGGGAAATCAGAACGCAAAGAGCTGACAAACTCAGTCTTTGCAACCAGAACAATAACACAGTGGTCACTAACTATCCTGTCTTGCAGAACCGAAGTTCTGGGCACAAAACGGTACACATTGATAGAGAATAGATTGGTCTACATTTCCTAACTTTTCTTTGCTATATCCTACTCTTCTTTCACTCTTTTCTTCTGAATGTCTGATTCAGTTCAGGATTACCAGAATTGGTTTCGTCCTGACTTGCAAGCCCTCTGCAAATCGCACGGCATTGCTGCTTACAGCACAAACAAGGCTGAGCTGGTGGCATTACCCCAGAGATGGAATCCTTATCGCCACCTTGCTTAATGCCTCTATACCCTGCAGTCCTAATACCACGGGAGTGGTTGGCAAACCTGACCGGCGAGGATCTGCGCATATACCAGGAGTTCCGAGAACGGCAGCTCCAGCGTGAAGCACCAAGAGTGGCTGCGCCAGTTTGATCTCCAGGCCAAAGAGCGACGGCTCCAGCGTTAAATGGAGTTGGCCCAGCTAACCCAATCGAATCAGCACTCTTCACTATGTGTTTCGGTTTAGAGATGCGAACTTCTACCCGTGACCCCCACAGCAAAACTTCCTGCCATGGAAGAAGGCACGGAACGAGACTTTCCTGTATGCACCTCTAAGAGGGCGTACCATCAGGTTCCTGTACCTGACAGCCAGAGAACCCTGGTGCTGGACAGGCACAGAACACTGTCCCGGGACTTGGAAGGAGGTAAGCCTACTGCATTCGCTCCTCCAGGTCCGGTGAGCTTTGTGACACCGAGACCTGCAGCTTCTGCTATTGCTGCATCCGAGTATGACTCACCTGCCATTCGCACGTGCAGTCTTTGTGGCAAGACAGGCCACATACAGTTCTTCTATCCCAAGAGGAAGAGAACGACCGTCCCTACCCCGAAGTTGGCTAGCAGGGATGGTCGTAGTCAGCCAACTTCGCTACGCTGGAACTACGCGTAGTTTTACGCAATTACGCTTCGCCAAACTACGGCTCAGAAATCAAATATTCGCTACGTATGCATATCGTAGACTACGCATTAAAATACGCAATTACGCGTAGTGCAAAGCGTATTGTATGCAGACGCTTATGCCCTTATGCGGAAAAATTTCCGCATTAATTTGACCTATTCCATGCGTACATTCCCCTTTCCAATGCGTACTTTTGTATGCATACATCTAACAATACTATTTCTAGGCATGTGCAAGCGTAAATTTAATCCGTACGCGGAAAAATATACGCGAGAACCGCATCGTAGTATACTTCGCAATACACATGTTTACTACGCATAGCAGGCGTAAACTACGCACAGCGGTACTTCCCTACGCGTAAATGCAGAAGTGTAGTTTTGAAACTTCGTCTATGAACTACGATGCGTAGATGCGAAATACGATGCGTAAATTCGCAGTGGCGTAGTTTCTGCTCATCCCTGATGGCTAGCAACCCTGATCCGTCACCTGCATCACCCTCTGCACAGTCAGCGTGTCAGAGATGCTCTACGGTTCCGGAAATTGTCACAGTGCTCCAGTGGATGACCAGATCATCTTTTGCTCCAGTGCTCCAGAAGCAGATGTTTCCTTGGTCTGTTCCGACCTTGCCACAGAGGAAGATATTCTCCCACAAAAGCTCCTCACCCTGACTGGAGTCAGGCCCAACCTACACTACCCTGTTATTCCAGGCCCCAAGAAGGCCGGATGGGGGGTGGGTTTTCCAGAGCGGGCTGTTGCCAAGATTCCCTCTCCTCCTGTCATTGGCACTGATCTAGGCACGCTTGTGTGTCCTTCGGAATTTTCTGCTGATATGTAGGAGTTCCCAGCAGGACTCCCTGACCACCAGGTACTGTACCAGCCTTTGGGAAAACAGGGAGATGTAAACCCCTTGCCTGCCATTGCTACTGTACCTAACGCCGCTGGGCGGGAGGCACCCTCAGATTTATATGTACCAGCAACTGACTGTCTTTTATCTCTTTCTGCACCTGTTATTACTAATGAAATTGCATCTGTCAGTGATAATTGTTATAGAAACGCTGTACATTCTTTGGCCATTAAATGCCCTATGGCCAGCCACATGAACTCAGAGCTGACAGCAGGGATTCCCTCTGACAATTCTGACTTTCAGGCGGGTGACACTCATGCAAAAAATGACATGTCATGTTATGCAAATGCTTTTGATAATGTTGTGCATGTTTGTGAGAGTACGCTGGATGATGCTTTCAGTGTCACCGGTAGTCTGGACTCAGGACTATCTGGAGAAGTCTCGACTTCCCCTGATATCTCTGACCCCCAGACCAATGTCAATATTGACGTGATTTTGATTCACCCAAAAGTTGATGTTTGTTGTGGTGTACCTGTGCAGACAGACACACACAGTACTGTTGTTAACCTGAGCTCAGAGCCTGCAGACATTCCTGTCAGCTCTGACCCCAGAGAGTTTGGTTTTCAGCAGCTGACCTCAGATCGCACTAGGCAGCTGGCTGAGATTTGTAGTCCCACATCCGTGAGGATACTACAGAGCGACTCCGACCTGCGTGTACTTAGTGGCCAGCCCACTAAGCCGCCAGCAGCGGAAGCTCCACTAAAGGTGTACAGGGAGAATGGTAACTACTCCAGTGAACCCATTCCCCATGTAACTGACACCCCAGGTGAATGCACGGTCCATGTGGATCTGTTAGAAGCCCAGTCAGACAGAACGCAGTTAGTTCTGGGAGAGTACGGCCACTTAGAACAGGAAGGCACAGGTCCCCTGTCAGGCTTGATAGTTCCCACACGAGAATTGGCAGATGATGTGAAAGTCACCCCCCACCTCTCGTACTCCCAGAAGGCCTCGCTGAAGCGCACTGTGCCCCCACCGCAAAATCTTCGCAAAAACCCTGGGCAGGATACAGCAGTTCACAGAAGGGACCCGGGGACTCACAAGCCCTTACGGCAGATCCCCTACAGCTACTCTCCGTAGGTGGAAGCAAAAGTAAAGATGAAATATGAGGAGATGTTACAGATGGCTGCCCTCCGCAAATCCTCTAGCTCACAGACCACCAGGTTCTGTGAGGCCTATAGGATGCCGGACGACATCCCAATAACCGTTGCGCATCCCATGACTCCCCTCGGTGATCTGTTGGATTGGCTGGCATCCGCCAACTACCCAATGATCATGGATCGGAACTTCGGATACTGGCAGGTTCCAACCGTGCTTGAGGCGCGCCTGGAATCTACATTCACCCTTCCCTTGGACTTAAACACCTCGATGCGGATGTCTTTTGGTAGGATGAATGCCCCAGCCACCTTCCAACAGGCCTGGAACGACCTGTTGAAGGGCAAGCACGGTTGTACAGTCACGTACCCGGATGAAATCCCTGTGTTCTGCCCGACATGGGAGCAACACTGCGATCGCTCATCCCTGGTACTAGGACAGCTGTCAGCTGACAATCTGACCGTTGAACCAGACGCAGATCAGATTGTCATGACAGAGGTACAGGCCTCTCTGGGAACAGCGGGATACTACAGGACGTTTGCTAAGCCCTGTAGCCTCCTGACTAACCCACTGACGGATGCAATGGGTAAAAGGCAACCCCCCAAGGTCAGGCTCAACCCAGCCTTTCTGGATGTGGCAGACCAGGCCCATCAGACAGTGGATTGCTTTACTCAGAGTCTTGTTAACTCCTCCCCTGCGAATCTCTTAAAAGGGGGAGGTGTGACGAATCAACGTTTATTCGTCCTAAATAAGTAGTTAGAGCCTTATGAAATATTCCCAGTCGCCACTATTAAAAAAGTGACAGCAGATAGAGAAAGGCTTGGTTTATAAAAAGATCAGGGAAGCCAGGGGTTAACAGTTCCTCTCCCTGGTCAAATGTAGCAAATGCTGACTCTTATTACCTAGTTTTTTCGCACCTCCATGTGACAAAGGGTCCTGGGCATTCAGGGACCCCCAGCCAGGCAGAAAGAGGGAAATCTCACACCTCCACTGCCCTAACCCCCACTTGGTGTCTCCTCAGCTCCATACATGAAAAGAGCAGCCACAGGAGGTCCTGCTAACATCCTGCAGAAGCCACTTAGAGACCACAGCTGGCTTTCTCAGTGACCAGTTAGGAAGTAACATCAAATCGACCAGCCCGCAGGACACGGGCCCAAAACCGCCATCTTGGACTTTACGCCAAAGACTTGCGATTGCCGCATGGACTACCAATAACGGTATTTGAACTGTATATTAAGACATTCTGTTTCTTTTCATCTCTACTCTCTATCAAACCAAACTGTTCTAAAGTAAGCTGTGTGTATGTAGTTTAGAAATAAACTAACGATTTTTATCGTTCACTCTTGTGCCTGTTCTGGTCATCTGATTGCTGCTATAACGAATCTGTCCTCTGAAGAGTCAGTCATACTACCGCATTGTTTTATGATTTGCTTATAATTGTTGATTTGCTAGCTAGGTTGTAAATAACCGTTTCTTCCTTCTAGGATTAGCTAGTATCCGATTTCCTGTGCGAAATCAATAACTTTAGTTTTCTCGATTGGATACATCCAAGATTGCATCATATACGGACCCAGTAACCTTTCTTTAACGTCGCATTGCTCACAGTCTTTAAGCCTTCGGAAGTGACTATTCCCCGAACGGTGACTGGAGCATGTCGAACGTAATTGGGCTGGCTACCGTATTATGATAGCGCTGGGGTCTCTTTGCCCTATCAAAATCAAAGAGTGGTGGCAGTGTATTTACCCGATTTCCAGCGCAAAATCGATATTTTTCGTTTACCGATTGTATATACAATCAGGATTGTACATGTATGGGCACCTTCAACCAATCTTAATCGTTTACTACGCACACAGGGAATTTGCCTCCAGCAGTCTCTAGTGCATGAGACCTGCATGGCAACAGTGGCCTAGTAATACGCGATTGGTGAGGGACTGTCCCATTACATATGGTCGGCAGTAGCGCAATCAATCCTTATTATCAGTCTGTTCACCGTACTTCCTGCGTATGCTAACAGGAGCAGATTAGACGGGATTGGCACGCTCTGTCGCCTCAACCTTTTCTTTCTCCCTCTGACGATCCAGCAACCGGTCTTCGTTGTCCGTCTGCACCCGTACTTCCTGCGTACGCTAACGGGAGCAGATCTCGACGGGATCGCGGGGCTGGATTGTCACAGCGGCGAGTGGTGTAATGCAAGGAAGTAAGTTACCCGCTCGCCGCTTTCTTTTTATACAGTACATTATACATTGCTTTAAATTGATTTAACATAATGAAACTAGCTGGAGTGGGAGCGGGCTGCTGCTACCCCCCATCCTGGCTGCTACTCCCTCCAGCATGGCGACCCCCTCCCCACCCACAGGCAGGGCTGGGATACAGAAAACGGATCAGTTTCTGTGTCAAAAGATGCCTGTGTAGAGGGGGATCCATTTTTGTATTGATTTTCACTACCGCTCCCTGTATAAAATGTTGCAAATCTGGGCTGTCCGTTCAGGTTTTCAAAACGGATCCCACAGAATGCAGACGAATCCTTTTTTTTTTTTTTTTGTGAGGATGGACTATTTTTAATATTGGTATCCGTGGCTCCGGTTTTGATCCGGGCCAAAAACCGGAGCCACGGATACGTTTTTAGAACAAGTGTGAACCTACTCTAAGGGGCCCAGAACAGAGCCCAGTGGGACTCCGACTGAGAGGGGGTTGGGCATTGAGAAGGAACCATTGAAAGAGGTTGTGAAGAGGCGATTAGAGAGGTATGAGGAGATCTAGGCCAGGATGCTGTTGCAAATCTGTAAGGACTGTAGGGATAGAAGGAGGACGGGATGGTCAACTGTATCAAATGCTGAGGAAAGGTCAAGGAGTAACCAGATCGAGTAGCTGCCTTCACCTTTGGCAAGGGAACGGTCATTTACTACCTAGACGAGAGGCATGTCTGTTGAGTTGGCAGGGCGGAACCTAAATCGTAGGGGGTCAAGTAGAGAGTTGGTGCTGAGGTAGTGCGTCTGTGGACCAGGCGTTCAAGGAGCTTTGAGGCAAAAGGGAGGAGGGAGATTGGGCGGTAGTTGGAGGGTAGGGAGGGTTTTTTCAGCAGGGGAAGTACAGTGGACTCATTAAAAGCTGAGGGGAAGGTGCTGGTGGAGAGGGAACAAGGTTGAACAAGGAGGTCAGAACTGGTATAAGGTCAGGGAAGTAGGGGTGGAGGATGTCAGAGGGGATGGGGTGGGGGGGAGGTGGCGGGGAAGTTGCAAGCAATAGTTTCACTTCTTCAGTAGTGTCGGGAGTGAAGGAGGTGAGGGAGGGGGGGTAGGGTGCATTGGAACAGTCTAGATGGAAGAGGAGAGGGGGGAACATGGGGTAGGCCTGGGAGGAGGAGGGGAGGATCAAATCACAAGACTGTTGGGCTGATATCGTGCAGTGGTTGTTGTGCGGAAAATACAAGTCATGCAAACGGTTTGTTGTGGTGTCAGTCATGTCGTGGTGTTGGTCGTGCACTTTGTTGGATGCGTGTACGAACCTTTAGGACCCTTTTACACTTGCCTTGCAAGTTACCCTGTTTTGCGCCACAGTAATGCAACAACAATGTGAGGCAATGAGGCCTAGAACACTTAACACGTTGCAGCGGAAGTTCCCAACAACAGTCAACAGCACATTACTGTTGGACTTCTGCGGCGACACAGTGGCGTCAGAAGTCATGCAAGTAAATAGGCAACTAATACAACTTCACCAAATACCTGGCTATACCTCCCCAGACCTGACTCCCGGTGTCCATGTGTTGTTTCCACAAGTACTGAAACAGTGAAGTTACTGCTTAAAATTAAAGTCCTGGGGGTTTGCACAAACATGAAAACACATCATTATTCCTCATTTTCTTTAGCAATGTGTGCTTTGTCGGCAGCCTGGTCACCCAAAAGGAGGATTCCAGCCAGCACATGCTTTACACCTCATAAAATCCTAACAAACCGCAACCTCTGCAGGCTCTCTGCAATAATAAATTAACATCATCCTGAAATTCATAATACGGTATTAAAAGGTGATTCCAGATGTACAGAATAACAACTTAGACAAAAATTGCTAGTTAGTACATTTTTAATTGCTACCAAAGAGCACTTCTAGGACTGGACTGGCAAACAAGATCTGGCACCTTGGGACTTTGGGCCATGGCCCTTCCCACAAGGCATAGCAGAGTGATTGTCAGGTGTTCAAACACAAACATCAGTATCAACGTCAGGCTGACTAAATGAAAAGATGTGTGCAAAGGAAAAATAAACGTTCATTTCACAACATAGGACTGCAGAAAGAGCAGTGCTTCTAAAACTGTTCCCGGAGAGGGCACCCATGTTGACTTGTACATTTTTCAAGACACCCCTTGGCACACAGGAGCCTGAAGGTGGCGAATTCATCACCTCACTGTGAGCTGCTCCCACACACTGGCCGTGTGCTTGCTCAGGGAATGGGTGCTGAAGAGACGGCCACTGTAGTGAGTCATATCTGAGCACGGGCGCTGCTGTGCTCATATGCAACATGTCAGATCTACCCCCTGTATAAGGTACCTTCCCACCCAGTATAGGTAGCCAGATGTGACCGCCAGAATTAGGCAAGGCAAACTTCTGTTTTGCACAGCATTTTAGTAAGAGGGCTTTTTAGTACTTTTCAGCCCCTTACACACTCCTAGGAGTTCTGGTTCTCCATGAACTTGCTGGGCAATCTGTAACTCTGGGGGTTTCAAGTCCTACCCCATAGAGCCACATTAATCCATGCCATGCACTGATGAGGACCAACCAGTCCGAAACAGTCTGTATATATGTTGGATAATTGTGGCTCTGTACAATTAACAAGCTGGCACATCATTGCATTCCAGCTGTTCTGGAGGTGTGTTTAGCTTACCGGGACATCAAAGGGATGATTTGCATATTCAGCAGCAGTGGCGTAGCTAAGGAGCTGTGGGCCCCGGTGCAAGTTTCACATGGGCCCCCCCAAGCACTCTATACATAACAATTGATACGGCGCACCAAAACCTGCCAATGGCAACTACAGAGTCAGAGATGCAAGAAGGGGATGGGGAACTGTTTGCTCGTGATCACTACTATTCAAAGTATCTATAGAAGTGATTATTATGAGCACAGGAGCAATAGAGAGCTAATACTGTAGTTGAGGGAGGGCCCTCCGGGGCCCCTCTGGCCCAAGGGCCCCGATGCGATCGCTACCTCTGCAACCCCTATTGCTACGCCCCTGTTCAGCAGTGATGTATTGTGGGAGACATCATATGCTCACTCCAACCTGAATAATCTCAAATACCTTCTGATTTAAAGGAAACCAGAGCTGATCAAAGCTAAAAGTTTTATACATACCTGGGGCTTCCTCCAGCCCCATAAGCTGGGATTGCTCCCACGCCGCCGTCCTCAGTCTTCTCCGTCTTCTGTACCGAGTCCATAGGATACGTAGAGGGCGCACTTCTCTGGCCGCGACTGGAGGAAATAACCGGACACGGTACAGAAGACGGAGAAGACTGACGACGGTGGCGTGGGAGCGATCCGACCTTATGGGGCTGGAGGAAGCCCCAGGTATGTATAAAACGTTTAGCTTTCATCAGCTCTGGTACACTTTAAGAAGGCAAACTTCTGTTTTGCATAGCATTTTAGTAAGAGTGATTTTTGGTCCTTTTCAGCCCCTTACACACTCCTTCTGGTTCACCATGAGCTTACTGGGCAATCTGTAACAGCTGTAACAATGCTCTGCGGATACAATAGGCCCTTTCATTGCTCTACCATAAAGTAACAGAACGTCTCTTGCATCCAATACGTGTTAAAAGCAATGGATGAAGTTTGGAAATGAGAAGAATGATGTTGTTTAATCCCTGAGTTGTGTCCAACCACAGCGGGGGACTCATGGGGGCAACGTGTGGCTCAGCCAGTCTGCTACCATTAACCTCCTGTAGCGCTCAGACGCCAATAGAGGATTAAACAACACATGCTTTTTATTATTTTTGGGCCCAACATTTACAGAAGGAATACAACAATTTCAAATTAAACATTCCTCTTAGTAGAGAAATATGTGCAGCTGTACTCTGTTTAAAAGTTAGTTGGACAACAACGCCTAAAGAACAACTCCAATCCAAAATGGAAAAATGTTTTCTAATTGCATTTTGGCTTCTTATAATATTGCTTCTTTTTTTCTGAGCAGTCAATCCACGCTGGTTCCATCAATACGCTATTAAAAATCAACTCTAGATAAAATTATTTTAGCTTTTGTTCGTGCAAAAAGGGGATCAGAAACTTTTTCCTTGATTTACTACTGCCTGTATCTCTGCTGGGACAGCTTCCTTCACTTCCTGCCCCTGTTTCTTCAATGAGCCTCCATGGTTTTAATTTGAGCCCTGGTGATTCAGAGGACAGGCAGGACTGGATTTCTGGAAAGGCAAAAAAAGGCCCGGGCCCTGGGTGTCAGCAGCCCATGGGGCGCACCTGAACATAAAAGAGTGGTTGCTACATAGGAAAGAGGAGGTTGAAAGTGGAAAAAGGGAAACTGATGCCTAAGGGAGCTGTTCATGTAGTGAAGGGCTACAAATGCACAATAGAGATGGAAGAGGGGGCTGCACATGGAATGGGAGAGGCGTTGCTGCACATGAAAGGGAAGCCAGGACATACTTGGCCTTAGGGCACAAAAAGTATAAATCCGGCCTTGGGGACAGTTAATGATGGACAGCAGCGGACAGCAATAAACACTTGCAGGAGCCTCTAACTCTTCCTTACGCCACAAAAAAACAAACAAGAAACAGTTATTTCAAATGACTCATTATACAGTAGAAGACAGGAAATTTGGGCGCCAGAGGCACAGCGGAAGTTTGGGCGCCTGCTATTTGTAGCCACAATTTGCATAGCGGGCAGCCCCAGAGCCAGATATTACAATGGTCTGAAACTCTGAATTAACCATCCATAAAATTGTGTTTTCCTACTTTTTATTACGCATACAGTTATCATATTTGTTTTTGTGCACAAGTAATATTGTCTGTCTACAAAGTTTCCAAAGTGTAGTTTATCTTGCGCTGAAAGCTGCCCTAGCATTTTATTATATATTAAAATCTTCTAGTGAGCTGTTCTGAACTGTGTGTATGCTTGAAGCACAGAGAGCTTCTCAGAGAGTGTTTTGAGTTGTTTACACACAAATGTAACAACATTGGAATGTAAACAAAGATACTGTTATCTCCAGTCTGGCAGTGGATTTCAAACTGAATATTGTTTCCATGGCAGGACAAGGTGATGTGTTTAACTGTTTCAGTGGTGTTCTGCTAAACAAAATGTCTTTGATAGTAGCTTTAAAGCTGTAAGGAATCTTTTAGAGCAAAGTAGGAATGCTGACTTTCAGACCACTTTAAGTGTCCACCCATGAAGAATATTTGAATCGGCACTCATAGAGGTGCTTGGAGTGTGTGGTTACGGTTAGGAATCTGGAAAGGGGTTTTAAGGTTAGGCATGGGGGTTGGTGGTGTTGGTAGTGGTGGTGGTGGTGGTGTGTGTGTGTGTGTGTGTGGGGGGGGGGGGGGGGTTGTTGCTGTTAGGCATTGGTAGGGGAGGCTTCTGTGTAAGAGTAGGGTTAGGTTTAGCTGTAGTAAAGTATCGGTAACATTTATGTTATATATAAGTATATTTTACTATCAAAAATTACCACTGTTAAATAGTACATTATTAGTAAATGTTACTAATATTCTCCTAGCGGCTATTTCCTACCATCCAGATTTCCTGGTGCCTTTATTTTTCACGCACACCTCGTTATGATGGCAAGGCATGGGTGTGTCCCTTTATTCTCTACCCCATTTCACCTTGAGCTTATTGCCTAAGAACTCAAGGCAGGAAATTCTCTCTGTCTGCTTATAAGGCTTAACACAAGGGAAAAATATCCTCCATAGTGTTCACAGTGGTTGGAACTGTTTATGTGATAGCAGTGTCTGTTTCCCTCATCTATCCTCATTGCAAAGATTCCCCCTTTGAAAAAAAATTCCCCCTCACTTCCTTATTCTGTGACCTCTATGGATTTCTGCAGCTTAAAGGGGAACTTCAGCCTAAACAAACATACTGTCATCAAGTTACATTAGTTATGTTAATTAGAATAGATAAGTAATATAATCTCTTACCCACCCTGTTTTAAAAGAACAGGCAAATGTTTGTGATTCACGGGGGCTGCCATCTTTGTCATGGGGGCAGCCATCTTTTTGGTTGAAAGGAGGTGACAGGGAGCAGGAGACACAGTTCCAACTATCCTGTGCCCCTCCCAGCTTCAAACGCTAGGCTTCAAATGTCGAATTCAAAATGTCAAAAAAAAATTACACCAAAACAGCAGGACGAGAACAACAAAATCAGAAATCCCATCATGCTTTGCACAACATCAGGGGAAAAAAGCCCGGGCAGTTTTCTTCTGTACAGCTAAAAATGAGGCTTGTATAAGGGAAACAAAGTTCTTATGCAGTGAAACTGTTAAGGAAACACCAAGCCTTTTCAGTGCTGCTGAGTCGATTTTTAGTCCGGAGGTTCACTTTAATAGGAATAGGATTAGGCAAGGTGGGAATCGGTAGAGTTAGATAGTGTGGGAGTGCTTAGAGTTGGGTATTGAGGATAGTTAGGGGTAGCCATGGTGATGTTTAGTGGACTAGTGGTACACATAGGGAGTGGATGGAGTTTTGGGCAGTTAGAGTTAAGAATCAGAGGGTTGATTAGAGTTAGACATCGGAGAAGATGGGTATGTCTATGGCAAGGGCTAAAGAGTTGGGCTAATGGTTACAGGTTAGCATGAGGGAAGATTCGGGTTTGAGATGAAGGGAAACTGGGTTAAGTATCAGGAAAGATTAGGATTAGACACCAGAGGTAAGCTAAAGGAATGATGGATAAGTGTAAGAAACGAGGTAGCTGCGGCGGACAGCACCGCCGCCGCAGCTGCCTCCATGCGGCCATCCGTCCGTTCGGCGTCCAGGACGCCGAGGACGGAACATTCACCCGTGCAGGGGGCTGCCATAGCGGGCGGGCGCGCGCATAGACGAGACCTTTATGTGGGGAGGAAGCCCGTCAGCTGACCTGCTGGTCGGCTGACGTCAGGGGAGACCCACGGCGCCCAGGATTGGCTCATGAGAGGGGAGCGTGCCAGTGAGGTCTCCTCTGCTTCATAAGCCTCCGGGCTGCATTGCTACATTGTCTGTTGTCGTGAATGCTAGCGTGTTAGCGCTCAGACCTTATGCTAGTTCCCTGGTGTTGATGCTATGGATTTCACACCAAGACTAGGAGATTGTTATCTGTTTATTGTTATTTGTTTAGACTAGTTCCCTGGTGTTGATGCTACGGATTTCACACCAAGATTAGGATATTGCTTACTGTTTGATCTCCTGTGTATGACTCTTAGCTATTCCCTCTGACTCTGATCCTGCCTTCTAATCCTGTACCTTCGCCTATCTGCCTACCTGTTGCTGAACCTCTGCCTGTTTACCGTTTACTCTCTTGTCTCACGATTCTGTACCGATACTTACTGTAACGATCGGTGTAACACAGAGAGGGTCTGATTATTGGCGATCTGCAGTATCACCAAGAATACAGATATACCTGATTATTGATGATCTGCAGTATCACCGATAATCAGATATATTACTAACCTCTGGACA
The DNA here is from genome assembly GCF_040937935.1 of Hyperolius riggenbachi. Classification (NCBI taxonomy): domain Eukaryota; kingdom Metazoa; phylum Chordata; class Amphibia; order Anura; family Hyperoliidae; genus Hyperolius; species Hyperolius riggenbachi. The sequence goes on from NC_090647.1 coordinate 496,922,225, forward strand.
CCTGAGTAATATGAGTGTTTGGTGAAACAGTAATACTTTGAGAACAATATCAGGAGGACAGGTACAAAGGCAGTAAGGAATACTGCAAGAGTATGAGTACCTTACAGCAGCATGAGACTCTGCCGCAGGGAGGAGTCAGACTGGGAGAGGGAAGGACCAGAGTGTGAGTGACACCAAGGAGGATGTCACTGACTGATCTGTGAACTATCTCTTAACTGGGGAGATAGCTCTCAAGGTCGGACAAGCCAGGTCGGCAACACACGGACATACAAAGTACAAAGACAGGAGACAGATTCAGAAATCCTAGGACATGCAGAGTTTGGCAACAGAATATCAGATATAGCGAAGTACCAAATCAGTAATCAGAAGTTGTCAGGAAAGCAGAAAGTCATAACAGATAATAAACAATGCCTAGTCTTGGTGTGAGCTCTGTGATCGTCAACACCCTGGAACTAGTCTGGAGTATAACAGAATGGTAATACAAGTCCCTAATCTGGGTGTGAGGTCCTTGATCATCAACACCCTGGAACTAGTCTGAAGTATAACAGAATGGTAATACAAGTCCCTAATCTTGGGTGTGAGGTCCTTGATCATCAACACCCTGGAACTAGTCTGAAGTATAACAGAATGATAACATAGATTCCTAATCTTGGGTGTGAGGTCCTTGATCATCAACACCCTGGAACTAGTCTGAAGTATAACAGAATGATAACACAGATTCCTAATCTTGGGTGTGAGGTCCTTGATCATCAACACCCTGGAACTAGTCTGAAGTATAACAGAATGATAACACAGATTCCTAATCTTGGGTGTGAGGTCCTTGATCATCAACACTCTGGAACTAGTCTGAAGTATAACAGACTAATAACACAGATTCTGACAATAAGGTCTGAGTGCTTCCACGTAGTGATCGCAACGGCAGACAACCAGCGAATGACCAGTACCCAGTATATATAGCCCAGCGCTCTCCAGCGCCTCCCCTAAGTGCTGGACCAATAGGAACTGGTACAATCGTCAGCTGACCGGCTTGGTCAGCTGACTCCCTTCTGGCTGTCATAAACTTTCTGCCTCTCAGCGCGCGCGCGCGTCCTTCTAAACCTGTGTGGACTATCAGTCCCAGCCACACCAGACATGTATTGCGTACCACCTGCCGCGCTGGACGCGGAGCCAGCCGCACCGCTATCAAGGCACGCGTGCAAACCGCCGCGTTGGATGCGGAATCAGCCGCCTTGTTCTGAGCGCACGCGGCGGCTTTTCCGCGTTTTCTCACACTTACCTCTCTGTTGCCGAACCTTGCCTGTCTGACCATTCTACTCGCCAGTGGGCCCTCGCCACTGGTGAGGTGTTACTGCGCCAGCTCCGCTGGTTCAGCAGCTCTGTTAGGCTATAGTTTAGCCTTAATTACCTGCAGTATAGTCTGAATCACCCGCTCCTCGGGAGATTCAGCCTCTTCAGTTGTCTCTCCAGCTTGCTGGAGGTTATACATTAGTACACGCTCAGTGTACTGTTTATACCTCACAAGCCCCTCTGGTGAGGTCTCATTACCATTAAAGTTACGGTTGCACCCAAACACTTACACTTTATTAGGTGTCCAGAGGTAAGCCATACTTGTTTTATTGGTGATTCTGCAGATCCCTAATAATCAGGTATACATATGTATTGTTGGTGATACTGCAGATCATCAATAATCAGATACTCTCTGTGTGCTGACACCAACCGTTACAATAAGGTTAGCGTCTTCTAGGGATGATCAATGAGGTGCAAATACTTCCGTAATTATGCAAAGTTTTATGCAAATATATGCAGTTTGAAAATGGACCCATCATGTTAAACCCAGGTCCATTTTAAAGCTGCATACATTTGCATCAACTCGGAACAATTTGCATATATGTGATCACCCCAAGTGTCTACATTGGAACAATCTGGGGAATAAAACTTAGATTGATTAGATTGTTGACATGCAGGACATGATACTTATCACTTCAGTTGGAAATCTAAAAGGTGTTTGCTAGCACCTGATATTGCAGGCCTCCCCATTAAGGTGGCCATACATCATATCAGGCGAATTGGTACTGTAGCTGATCATCCATCCAATTCAATTATTATAATCAAATGGGATGAAAATCGGTGCCAACAAGTGCATGCCCAATCGATGATGTGGGCTGAAATTGGTTGCATGAATCATGCTGCAAGATATAGGGCCGACTTGATTGCGTGCTGCGCGGCGGTAGTGATATAGTGTGTATGTAGTAAATGGGGCCCCCTGCACACATGCTTATCACTGGCGGATAAGTTGGTCCCCCCTCCCCCTCCCCCCATTTTAAGCTCAAAATTTGGTTATAAAATGGTTGGTTTATCTGCGCTGATATACAGTAAGCATGAAGAGACTAGGCTTAGGCATAGATCAGTAAAGGTAGGATGGAGTAAAAGGGTAGGGAGAGATAAGTGTTATTAGTTAGGGTTACAAGGTTTAGAAATTAGAATAAGTTTTATTTAGGGATACACAAATGCAGGTAGCGCTTCAAATAAGGATCTGCCACAATTTCGTTTCTATATAATACAACTGAATGGCATCATTTGCAAATGCTGTGCGTGCCAATAGCAGATACACACAGCAGTTGATGGACACTGTATGTAACCTCCGATACATAAGTTCCAGCACCTCCACAGCCACCCACAGTGCCCAGTAGTTTCATAGGAGCTGAATACAGGTGGTTAACTGACTGTATGAACTAAGTCTTGGGGTAAGACGGGGGTGTCCAAAGTCTGGCCCAAGGGCCAAACATGTCCTGCTAAGCCTTTTACAGTGGCCCCCAAAACCGCTCTTCTGTTGCTAATTGCATGCGGCCCCCAGACCATTGCTGCGGCACCGCATGCAAGTGCCAACTTGTGTTGCCACTCTGCCTCCCTCTCCCCTTGATTCACAAAAGCATGTTAAGTGTTAGCACGCCAGTGAAAAGCCACTTAGCAGGCGCAAACTGGCTTTGCACGCGCTAATATGCGTGCAAAAGTTTGCCTTTGTGTGCAAAATCAGCCGCTTCGTGTGCTAAGTAGCGTGATAAGCATACTTTGCATGCAAAGCGGCTGATTCTGCATGCGAAGTGGTGCAAGCAGAACTTTACGTGCGCAAACTTTTACGCACACTAAAATAGCGCGCAAACAGTAACAGCTTTGCCGTGCAAACTACTTAGCCCCCTAGTTTGCACGTGCAAAGCTTTTAGGTGTGCTAACTGTGTTAGCACCCTTTAGTGAATCAAGCCCCTTGTCTGTAGTCCCATAGTGATTAGTATAGGCAGTCAAAGCCCCTTACCAGCAGCCACCACTAAGCAGCAGCAGTGGTCACTTGTAATCAGCAGCCACTATGCCAGCAACAGCCACTCATTAGCAGGGCCGGATTTCTGCAAAGGCCATATATATATAATTGCAAATGTACTGTTGTATACTTTTGTATTGTTACATTCTGTTTTGTATACCAAAAGTAATAACATACACTAAAAATTAAAAAAAATATATATTTGTACCATGTTGGCAAACAGTAAAAAAACAACTGTGAAAGAATCAGTACAATAAATACTATAAGATAAATGCAACAGATCTGTGATTACAGAAGAGCAGAGAGGGAGATGAATGCCGCTCTGCTACTTCATGCCTGGTACACACCATGCAATTTGCCATCAGATAGATGGGTTCAAATTGATTATTTCTGACAGGTCTAATCTGATTTCTGATCATTTTTCTAATCGACTTTGTATAAGTGATCGGAAAATCGATTCAACCCATCTATCTGGTGCGTACCAGGCATTAGGGACTCACTGCTCTAACAGGAAAAACAATCATTCATCTTTTTTCAGAGAGAAAACATTCATAGGTATCCTGCAAACAAGTGATCGTTAAGGCTCATACACACATCAGACTATAGTCTTTGGAAAAAGAAAGATCACCACCCATTATGTAGTATGAGAGCCACACCTTCACAGTCTTTTCTATGGAGCTGAACTCCCCATCAGAAAAAAATCTTTGCAAGATGCTGCACACACAGATGCTGTACAGACACAAAAGATCAGTATCTGCAAAAGATCTGTTCCTGCCACAGATCCGTTCCTGCAAATTGCATTCATAGTCTATGAGATCTGCAGATCATCATACACACCTTGTTTAACTGACATTCATCTGCAGATGAGACAATCATCTGCAGATCTGAAAATCCATCCTGGTGGATCATAGACTAGGGGGTAAAATTGGTCTGTGATCCTTCATTTTCCAAAGACTATGGTCTGATGTGTGTATGCACCCTGAGTGTGTGTGTGTGTGTGGGGGGGGAGGGGGGGGGCGGTTGGTGGTACCGGGCCTAGGGCACTGGGAAGTCCAAATCCGGCCCTGCTCATTAGCAGCCTCCACTGTACCAGCAGAAATACGCCCACATACTGAAGGGCACATGCTAACTGCACATAGTATATGGTTTATTTCCAGTAAAAATGTTCTGTTTGACAACAAGCAATAGGCATAGCGTGCCTAAGGGAAATCAGCAAAAATTGTGTGTACTTTCACTAGGTCGGCCCCCTAGCGATCTCAAGGCCCATGCCCTAAAAAGTTTGGACATCCCTACATTTTAAGTGGATGTACTTGGGCATCAGGAAAGAAAACTGGTTTGGGATAAATATTGTTTTAAGAGGTTAGGGCTAGGCATCATGAATGGGGATTGGTTTAAACATTTTTAAGGGATAGTGGTTAAATTCAGGTATCAGGAGGGCTGACTGGCTTGAGTAATGTATTTATTAAAGATGCAAGGTTAGGGTTAGGCATCAGGAAAACGGATTAGATATATATCATATGTATAGAGTAGGTATTCTAGTAAAACAGGAAGCTGTCGCTAGGGATCGCTGCGGTATTGCTGAGTGTAATAATGGAGCTGCATACCTGGTTTTAGGACCAATCACAGTGTGATGATGTCACCATGTCAACCCTCCCCATATCTGCTGAAAAGACAGTTTTTTGAGACCCTCAGTGGTGTTTTTAGGCACAGGCATTCCAGGCCACTGCCTGGGAGTGCCATTGGTCCTAGGGAGCGCCATGCCCATGATTAAGCCCTGCCCCCCAAACTAAGCCATGCCCGTAACGAATCGAAAGGTCCCATGTCAATATGCTCTATCTTGCGATCTTCAATTACATCTTCATTGAAGATCTACACTGGCCACCGCCACACACTCCACTCATTCGCGCACTGCTCTCAGCTATACTATAGCTGAGAGCAATTTTTTTCCTCTTGTTCCCACTGTTCTACTTAATATACCCTGCAAATTTGGTGTTTCTAGCATGTAAGGGGGCTTTGCTATTAACCGTTAAAGTCGGCAGGTGGATTCCGACTCGTGATTATGGCTGTAAGCCAAGATTATGGGTCGAATGCGGATGAAATTATATTCTAAATCATTATCCGTGATTGCGGCTGATTGCGATTTTGAGCTTGTGATTGCTCACATTGACTCAGAATCACAGGTTACCCATGAATCCAAAGTCGTGATGAGCATCACTGAGGGTGCCTCAGGACTTCATGCTTGGAGTGACAAAAAGTCTAGAAATGCACCTGGTGACCCTTGTCCACTGGATGCATTTGATTTTCAATGACTTACAGACTACCCAGCCAGCTCATGGTGAACCAGAACTTCTTGGAGTGTGTAAGGGGCTACAAAGTACCAAAAAGACCTCTTATTAAAATGCCATGCAAAGCAAAAGTTTGCCTTCTTAAAACAAAAGGAATTTGCGATTATTCAGGTTGGAGTGAGCATATGATGTCTCCCAGGATGCATCACTGCTGAATATGCTAATCCTCATTTTTAATGAATATGTTAGCATTACAAGTGTTATTTTTATTCAATGTCTAGCCCAATGAAATTTTACAGAGTTCTCCTTTGTAGCTAAACTAACATCATAAACAGGAATGATCAGGAACTGAAACGGGTAAATTACCTCAAATTTCACAGGTCTGGAACTGACTGTATCAGGGCTAATGGGAGCTGGCTGGTAATTGTGTTTACATCACAGTGGTTGCGTCTGATTATGGAGACAATTTGCTTATTAGCTTTCCCATGATTGATAGTCCAAGAGTACAATGGTTATTTATGCCAAGTCAAATGAAGGAAGTTTGAAATTAAATTTTTACTTGAAGTGATAATAAATGTATTACATATAATTGAATTGAACCTGAGATTTTAGGCACGCAGTTATTTTTCGCATACAATGGAGCAGCTTCCAGCACATGGTGTGAGGAATGCACTTGGGAGTCGGTCAGATGTACAACGCGTTCCAAATTATTATGAAAATTATATTTTTCACTGATTTGCCTGAATAGTTGATGCAAGTGGCATCTTAGAGTATAATTCAAATGTTACTGAACAAACCTCCTAATGATAACGGTATGTTATTCATCAATAAAAAAAAACTACAAAATGCACTGTTCCAAATTATTACGCACAACAGAGTTTCAAAACATATTGGCCTCGATTCATAAAGCATTCCCGCATGCGGAAATGCTGAAAACGGCTCACTTTACCGACCACACAGCAAAATCTGTATTCATAAAGGCTTTTTCCGCATGAAAAGCCAACATTCGCGAGCAGAGTGATAAATCACCGCCTTGTGCGGTGATTATCTTAACAAAAGTAACAAATGTCAATTCATAAAGGTTAGAGGAAGCGGTATGCAGAGGGGGATTACCGCTACCTCTGATGTGGCGAGAAGCGTGCGGAATACATTGCAGTGAATGGGACAGACCTCCCAAGCAGCTGCAGAGAGAACACCGCACGGAGGGACTCCGCCTGCTTCTCCTGTTTCCGCATGTCTCCCGACAGCCTAACGCCTGCCTACAGCGGAATATCTCCGCACTCCTATCACAACTAGAAACATTTTTATGAATTACCACCCTGAAGGCTGAAATACCGACAGCGGTGTTTTCCCGCTCGAGTTTACCTTACCGACAGCACTTTTATGAATCGAGGCCATTGGCTATCATACATAAAGCATTACTACATGCGGTAATGCTGAAAACAGCTGACTTTACCAAGCACTTAGCAAAATGTCAATTCATAAAAGCAGTTACCGCATGAAAAGCTGAAATTCCTGAGCAGTGAGGTAAATTACCAACTTGTGCTGTAAACAACTCCAACACATGTCAGTAAATGTCAATTTATAAAGATTAGAGCAGGTCGTAATGGCACTGAGAATATCTCCTGCTTTGAAAAGGTGATAAGAGAGAGATAACAGCAAAGTTAATGGACACAGATCTCCCAGGCAGCAGCAGAGCGATCGGAACAAACAAGGCTTCCCATAAATACCCCAGGCTGTGTTTTTAACCTCTTGGGTACCTGTTTTCAGATGTATTTCACATCAGAAAGCCTGCATGTGTAAAGTTTCTTGAAGTTCTTCTAAGCTGTGGCAATTAGATATATTAATAGATTCAGAGCTGATTCGGGGTAAGGAGAGGCAGTATAACAAAAGATGCACATCTAAAGGGAAGTTGGGGATGCCTCTTTTATTGTAATGCTGTCTCTTTACGGAGAACAGTAATGTAACAATGTTACTGACAGTTGGGATTCCGGAAAACACTGCATATCTATCGCAGCTGTGAAAATGTTTATGAATTAGCACACAGAAGTCCAAAGTCTGAATGCGGTATTTTTCCGCCCAGATTTTTTTTACCGCACGTGCTTTTATGAATGACAGCCATGGTAGGTCGTAAAGAGCTGAAAAAGGTCATTTGCTGAAATTGCAACATTAGGAGGTCATATTTACTGGAATTAAAAGCAATTTCAATCAAAAACATCTTAACAGGTCAAGTTACATATGAACATAGGACTGCTTATTTGATAGTAGCTTTACAATTCTTGCATCCACTGAACTTGCGGTTTTTTTTGGAGAGTTTCTGCTTGCATTTTTTTGCAGGATGTCAGAATAGCCTCCCAGAGCTAATATTTGGATGTAAACTGCCCCCCACTCTCATAGATCTTTTGCTTGAGGTTGCTCCAATGATTCTTAATAGGATTGAGGGTGGGGTCCACACCATGAGAAAAGTTTATCTTATTTTAAAGAGGAACTGTAACGTCAAAACGTCCCCTGGGGGGTACTCACCTCGGGTGGGGGAAGCCTCCGGATCCTAATGAGGCTTCCCACGCTGTCCTCCGTCCCTCAGGGGTCTCGCTGCAGCCCTCCGTGCAGCGGTGACGTCAATATTTACCTTCCCGGCTCATGCGCAGGCGCTCTGACGGCTGTCGACTCCGAAGTAGGCGGAAATACCCGATCGCCGTCGGGTCTGCTCTACTGTGCAGGCGCAAGTTTCCGGTGCCTGCGCAGTAGAGCGGACCCGACGGTGATCGGGTATTTCCGTCTATTTCCGAGCCGAAAGCAGCCACAGCGCCCCCGCTGAAGCCAGCAAAGGTAAATATTGAATCTACAGTCGGGTCTGTCGCCGGCTGTTCGGAGGGCTGCAGCAAGACCCCCGTGGGACAGAGGACGGCGTGGGAAGCCTCATTAGGATCCGGAGGCTTCCCCCACCCGGGGTGAGTACCCCCCAGGGGAGGTTTTTGATGTTACAGAGTCTCTTTAAGCAATAGCAGCCAATGACACAAAGATAATCCTTGCAGCAAGAGATGGTACGTTGTCATTAGTGTTGGGCGAACACCTGGATGTTCAGGTTCGCGAACGTTTGCCGAACATGGCCGCGATGTTCGGGTGTTCGCGCCGAACTCCGAACATAATGGAAGTCAATGGGGACCTGAACTTTTGTGCTTTGTAAAGCTTCCTTACATGCTACATACCCCAAATTTGCAGGGTATGTGCACCTTGGGAGTGGGTACAAGAGGAAAAAAAATATTTGAAAAAAAACTTATAGTTTTTGAGAAAATTGATTGCAAAGTTTCAAAGGAAAAAATGTCTTTTAAATGCGGAAAATGTCATTTTTCTTTGCACAGGTAACATGCTTTTGTCGCCATGCAGTCATAAATGTAATACAGATAAGAGGTTCCAGGAAAAGGGACCGGTAACGCTAACCCAGCAGCAGCACACGTGATGGAACAGGAGGAGGGCGGCGCAGGAGGAGAAGGCCACGCTTTGAGACACAACAACCCAGGCCTTGCATGAGGACAAGAAGCGTGCGGATAGCAATGCATTTTGTCGCCATGCAGTCATAAATGTAATACAGATAAGAGGTTCCGTAAAAAGGGACCGGCAACGCTAACCCAGCAGCAGCACACGTGATGGAACAGGAGGAGGCGCAGGAGGAGAAGGCCACGCTTTCAGGCGCAACCCAGGCCTTGCATGAGGACAAGAAGCGTGCGGATAGCAATGCATTTTGTCTCCATGCAGTCATAAATGTAATACAGATAAGAGGTTCCGTAGAAAGGGACCGGCAACGCTAACCCAGCAGCAGCACACGTGATGGAACAGGAGGAGGCGCAGGAGGAGAAGGCCACGCTTTGAGGCGCAACCCAGGCCTTGCATGAGGACAAGAAGCGTGCGGATAGCAATGCATTTTGTCGCCATGCAGTCATAAATGTAATACAGATGAGAGGTTCAATAAACAGGGACCGGAAACGCTAACCCATCACAGATGTTCATTGTTCATGTTACTTGGTTGGGGTCCGGGAGTGTTGCGTAGTCGTTTCCAATCCAGGATTGATTCATTTTAATTTGAGTCAGACGATCTGCATTTTCTGTGGAGAGGTGGATACGCCGATCTGTGACGATGCCTCCGGCAGCACTGAAACAGCGTTCCGACATAACGCTGGCTGCCGGGCAAGCCAGCTACTCTATTGCGTACATTGCCAGTTCGTGCCAGGTGTCTAGCTTCGATACCCAATAGTTGAAGGGTGCAGATGGATTGTTCAACACAGCTACGCCATCTGACATGTAGTCCTTGACCATCTTCTCCATTCGATTGGTGTTGGAGGTGGATCTGCACGCTTGCTGTTCTGTGGGCTGCTGCATGGGTGTCAGAAAATTTTCCCACTTCAAGGACACTGCCGATACCATTCCCTTTTGGGCACTAGCTGCGGCTTGTGTTGTTTGCTGCCCTCCTGGTCGTCCTGGGTTTGCGGAAGTCAGTCTGTCGGCGTACAACTGGCTAGAGGAGGGGGAGGATGTCAATCTCCTCTCTAAAGTCTCCACAAGGGCCTGCTGGTATTCTTCCATTTTGACCTGTCTGACTCTTTCTTCAAGCAGTTTTGGAACATTGTGTTTGTACCGTGGATCCAGAAGGGTATAAACCCAGTAATTGGTGTTGTCCAGAATGCGCACAATGCGTGGGTCGCGTTCAATGCAGTCTAGCATGAATTGAGCCATGTGTGCCAGAGTCCTGCCAGAATCCTCATCATCCTCTTGTGAGCGTTGTGATAGTTGTGATGCATCATAGTCGTCACCTTCTTCCTGGTCTGCTTCTGCTGACCATTCGCGCTGAATTGTGGAAGTCCAACGTGCACCGCTCTGGCCCTCGTCAGTGGTGGCATGAAATTCCTGCTCCAACTCCAGCTGTTCCTCCTCCTCTTCTTCGTCATAGCTGATGGGGCCAGCGTTTCCTGAGGCAGATGGCCTGATGTTGGTATCATCACGCTGATTGTTTTCTCCTTCAGATTCCCCCAGTTGCATCATGACAGCTGTTTCCTTGATTTTCAACATTGACTTCTTCAGTAAACACAGCAGTGATATGGTAATGCTGACTGAAGAGTTGTCACTGCTCACAAGCAACGTGGATTGCTCAAAATTTTGGAGGACTTGGCAGAGGTCCAACATGTTGGCCCAATCGGATCCACAGAAGCTTGGCAGCTGTCCAGATGCGCCTCGGTACTGCGCCGTCATGTACTGGACCACTGCACTCTTCTGCTCGCAAAAGCGGGCTAGCATGTGCAGCGTAGAATTCCAGCGCGTAGGGACATCACACAGCAAGCGATGGTGGGGGAGATTGAAGCGCTCCTGCATCTTAGCGAGTGCCCCTGAAGCAGTACTGGAATTTCTACAATGTTTGGCCACTCGTCGCACCTTCAACAGAAGATCGGCCACGCCTGGGTATGTCCTCAGGAACCGCTGAACTACTAGGTTCATCACGTGCGCCAGGCAAGGGATGTGTGTCAGCTTAGCCAACCTTAAAGCGCGAATGAGATTACTCCCATTATCACACACAACCATGCCCGGTTTCAGGTCCAGCGGTGCCAGCCACAAATCCGTCTGTTCCTTTATTCCCCTCCAAATTTCCTCCCCTGTGTGCTGCTTATCCCCAAGGCAGATCAGCTTCAGCAACGCTTGCTGACGCATGCCAACAGCTGTGCTCCACTGCTTCCACGATCCTACTGCTGCTGGGTTAGCGTTTCCGGATGAGGTACAGCTTTGAGATGCGTTGGAGGAGAAGGAGTCAGAGAGGTAGGTGCTGCTGTTGTTATCCAGTGGGAGGGACGGCGGTGCAGCTGTTTGCGGCGTGGGCAACACCTGCGCTGTAGCAGGTGAGGAATCGCTGCCAGGCTCCACAAGGTTCACCCAGTGCGCGGTAAGGGAGATGTATCAACCCTGGCCGAACGCACTCGTCCAGGTGTCAGTGGTGAGGTGAACCTTGCAGGCAACGGCATTCTTCAAGCTTCGGGTTATTTTGCTGACTACGTGCTCATGCAACTCAGGCACTGCAGAGCGCGCAAAGTTGTAGCGGCTGGGAACCACGTAACGTGGGATGGCCACTGACATCATGCCCTTGAAGCTGTTTGTCTCCACCACTCGATATGGCAGCATTTCGCAGGCCAGAAGCTTGGCTATGCTGGCTGTTAGTGCCACGGCCCGGGGGTCATTTGCTGGCAATTTCCTCTTGCGCTCAAACATCTCCGAGACAGACAACTGAACTGTAGGGCTGCACACTGAAGGGCTGTTGGTTGTTGTGTTTGATGAAGACTGGGAGACCTCAAGAGCACTATTCCGGAAAGTGACAGTGTCAGCGTCGTCTGATGTTTGTGAATGTTGTTGTGAACCACGCAATGGCTGGGCTACTGTTGCTGCTGAGGAGGGTCTGGTGGTGAGTCTGGTGACCCCAAGGGAGGCAGTGTTGCTGGTACCCTGTCCTGCCACGTTTGCCCACAGAGTGGGATGTTTGGATACCATGTGGCGGGTCATGCTGGTGGTGGAGAGGTTGTTAATATTTTTCCCCCTGCTCAGGCGGGTCTTGCACACCTTGCAAATCACCATGGTACCATCCTCACTGCAGTCTTCAAAGAAAGGCCAGACTTTGGAGCACCTGCCTTGCTGGCGATTTCTGTTTGCGCCTCTTTTGCGTCTCACTTGAACTTCCACGCTTGTGGTGCCTGAAATTTCGCGCCGCCTACATTGTGGCACAAGGCGAACTCGTGCAGCAGTGGGCTCTTCAACAGACTCATCTGTGCTGCTACGACGGCGATGTTCTCCTTCACATACAAAATCTGGGTCTGTGTCCACATTCCATCTCCTCAAACTCGTCATATGTGATTGTGGGCCGCCGCCGTGGAGTAGAGCTCCCCAGAACAACCTCTGCGCAGCTCACTCCAACGTCGTCTTCCAGATCTTCTCGGCCGACCTCCTGCAATTGAAACCCCTCCTGCCCAACTTGCTCTGGGATTTGGGTTTCAAAGTCCTCGGACTCGCCTTGCATTTCAGTGCGCGGTGCATTTCCCACAGTAAATGGTTGTGAATCCGGGCACAACATTTCTGGCTGTTCCATTGACCTTTGAAAGGTGGAAGTTTGTTGGGCTGGGAATAGCTCCTGCGAATACCCCATTGTGTCCTGAGGAAATTCTTCGGACTGGTTATTTGGCAGTTGTGTGCGTGGTGTCGCTGCCGGTTGTGTCAGCTTTGTGCCCACTGGCTCCTTGTAACTGGCTGAGGACGGACCTCGTGCGTGATGTGCTGGTGCTGCTTAACCCACTGCTGGACGCTTGAGAGGTCATCTAATTAATTATCTGGTCCTGTTCTTTTGGATTTGTGAGGGTTGATTTTCTGGACAACATGGGCGGTATTGAGTGGGTTTTCTTCGGTGCTCCACTGTGGCCTGTACGTGAACCGTCAGGGGAAACACCTCTTCCCTTGCACCTCCCTCTTTCACAGGATTTCTTCTTCATTACACTTATCCTTAAAGTACACGCTGACTGGCAGCAGTACAGTGGCAATACAGAAATGCTATATAGTGGTGGGTGAGCGGTGTACTACTATTCCCAGCAGCGACACAGAGCACAATGCTATACAGTGGTGGGTGAGCGGTGTACTACTATTCCCAGCAGCGACACAGAGCACAATGCTATACAGTGGTGGGTGAGCGATGTACTACTATTCCCAGCAGCGACACAGGGCACAATGCTATACAGTGGTGGGTGAGCGGTGTACTACTATTCCCAGCAGCGATACAGAGCACAATGCTATACAGTGGTGGGTGAGCGGTGTACTACTATTCCCAGCAGCGACACAGAGCACAATGCTATACAGTGGTGGGTAAACGGTGTACTACTATTCCCAGCAGCGACACAGAGCACAATGCTATACAGTGGTGGGTGAGCGGTGTACTACTGTTCCCAGCAGCGACACAGAGCACAATGCTATACAGTGGTGGGTGAGCGGTGTACTACTGTTCCCAGCAGCGACACAGAGCACAATGCTATACAGTGGTGGGTGAGCGGTGTACTACTGTTCCCAGCAGCGACACAGAGCACAATGCTATACAGTGGTGGGTGAGCGGTGTACTACTGTTCCCAGCAGTGACACAGAGCACAATGCTATACAGTGGTGGGTGAGCGGTGTACTACTATTCCCAGCAGCAACACAGAGCACAATGCTATACAGTGGTGGGTGAGCGGTGTACTACTATTCCCAGCAGCGACACAGAGCACAATGCTATACAGTGGTGAGTGAGCGGTGTACTACTGTTCCCAGCAGCGACACAGAGCACAATGCTATACAGTGGTGGGTGAGCGGTGTACTACTGTTCCCAGCAGCGACACAGAGCACAATGCTATACAGTGGTGGGTGAGCGGTGTACTACTGTTCCCAGCAGCGACACAGCACAATGCTATACAGTGGTGGGTGAGCGGTGTACTACTGTTCCCAGCAGCGACACAGAGCACAATGCTATACAGTGGTGGGTGAGCGGTGTACTACTATTCCCAGCAGCGACACAGAGCACAATGCTATACAGTGGTGGGTGAGCGGTGTACTACTATTCCCAGCAGCGACACAGAGCACAATGCTATACAGTGGTGGGTGAGCGGTGTACAACTGTTCCCAGCAGCGACACAGAGCACAATGCTATACAGTGGTGGGTGAGCGGTGTACTACTATTCCCAGCAGCGACACAGAGCACAATGCTATACAGTGGTGGGTGAGCGGTGTACTACTGTTCCCAGCAGTGACACAGAGCACAATGCTATACAGTGGTGGGTGAGCGGTGTACTACTGTTCCCAGCAGCGACACAGAGCACAATGCTATACAGTGGTTGGTGAGCGGTGTACTACTGTTCCCAGCAGCGACACAGAGCACAATGCTATACAGTGGTGGGTGAGCGGTGTACTACTATTCCCAGCAGCGACACAGAGCACAATGCTATACAGTGGTGGGTGAGCGGCGTACTACTGTTCCCAGCAGAGACACAGAGTGGCAGTAAACACAATGCTATACAGTGGTGGGTGAGCGGTGTACACAGAGTGGCAGTAAACACAATGCTATATAGTGTGGGTGAGCGGTGTACTACTGTTCCCAGCAGCGACACAATGACTGGGGGGACCCTGGCTAGCCTGGCTGGAGAGAGAACTACCCTGCCTGCCTACCCAAAGCTAAACCCAGAGACAAATGGCGGAGAAATGACGTGTATCGGGTATTTATTTACCCGAACCACGTGACCCGTTCGGCCAATCAGAGCGCGTTCGGGTCCGAACCACGTGACCCGTTCGGCCAATCACAGCGCTAGCCGAACATTCAGGGAACATTCGGCCATGCGCTCTTAGTTCGACCATATGACCGAACGGTTTGGCCGGAACTCGAACATCACCCGAACAGGGTGATGTTCTGCAGAACCCGAACAGTGGCGAACACTGTTCGCCCAACACTAGTTGTCATGCATGAAGATGATTTTATCATGGAACATACGGTTCTAGTTTTTGTACCATTGAAGAAAGTGGTCAGTCAGAAACTCCACTTACTTTTCAGAGCTCATTTTTACCCCTTCAGGGACCCTAAAGGGGCAGAATAGCTCTATTCCCTTCATTCCAGCGCAAAACATTACTCCGCCACCTCCTTGCTGACATTGCAGTCTTTTTGGGATGTGGTGGCTGTTATTCAACCATTCACCACTCCATCCATCTGGACCATGAGGAGTTGCACAGCACTCATCAGTAATAGAGTTGGGCCGAACAGTTCGCCTGGCGAACCTCTCTGGGCCTCTTACTACTTCCGGGTCGCAATGACCCGGAGTAGTACGCCTGCGCTGCCCGGCGGAGCGCGTCCTAGATCGCGCTCCTGTTGCCGGGCGCTCTCTGCGCATGAGCGTGACGTCACTCATGACGTCACGCACACGCGCAGAGAGTGCCCGGCAACGGGAGCGCGATCTAGGACGCGCTCCGCCGGGCAGCGCAGGCGTACTACTCCGGGTCATTGCGACCCGGAAGTAGTAAGAGGCCCATGAATTTAGAGATGTTCGCCACATCTCTAATCAGTAAACAAGACCATTTGAAAATTAGTCTACTTGTAGCTATAGGCCCACTACAGCTGTTTGTGCTTGTGAGCTTAGGTTAGGGGTGGATGAATACAAGGTTTATGCGCTTAAATCCTCTGGAGAATCCTGCACTTGGATGTTCGCAGGACTCTGGAGGCACAATCAGCATAAAATATGTGTTTGCTGCTTTGTAACGACATTTTAGCAGCTGTCCTCTTAATCTGATGTATTTGTTTGGCAGAACTCTTCCTCATTTTACTTTTATCTGCACAAACCCGTGTGTGCTCGGAGTCAACCACAAATCTTTTAACAGTACAATGATCATGTTTATGTTTTGTGAAATACAAAGGTTTTCATACCTTGTCCAAGGCATTCAACTATTTCACATTTTTTGGCAGCAGAGAGATCATTTTTCTTTCTCATATTGCTTGAAAATGGTGGTCTGCTTAATGATGTGAAACACCCTTTTTTAGTAGCTTTTCCTTTAATTACGTGGAAAACTAGTTACCACCAGAGGTTTCCAAGAATGATTTCAGTGATCAAAAGAGCCCTTAGACACAAAAGCCGAGCCCGATTGGGTCTGCTCTACTGTGCAGGATCCAGAGGCTCCCCACCCCCGAGGTAAGTATCTGATTTTTATTTTTTAGAAACGTACAGGTTTACGTAAAAATAGCGCAGGGGTGGGGGGTAGTTAAAGAGGCGGGCCGCAATAGCAGCATAGGGGGAGATATTGTGGCTGGGAACGCGAAGAATCACTCACGTTCCCAGCCTGTCGGGTCCTGACGGCGAAACCGGAAGTGGTTGTCGGCGGGGACGAGAGGATCGGAGAGACACGGCGAGGGCACCGATCAGCTGCAGGGGGCTGAGGGAAGCCCCAGGTGAGTAAAACTCATTTTTTTTGTGACTT
Organism: Hyperolius riggenbachi; assembly: GCF_040937935.1. Lineage (NCBI taxonomy): Eukaryota > Metazoa > Chordata > Amphibia > Anura > Hyperoliidae > Hyperolius > Hyperolius riggenbachi. The sequence goes on from NC_090647.1 coordinate 496,938,824, forward strand.
AAGGTTCACTTTAAGGCTAGCCACGTGGGAGGTTGGTAGGTATTTTAAAGGGACGGTTCTGTATGAGATTAGGGTTAGGTATTGCTGTAGTAAGATAAAGGTAAACTTTACAGCTATTTTACTAATGTAAGATACCGCTGTAAAATAAAATATCGGTAAAATACTGATATTCTATTATCGGCTATTCCCGGGCATCCATATTTCACCGCTCCTCTATTTCCTTAATATTTTACAATATACAGACCGAGCATGTGTGATATAGTGGGTCGGTGTGCACAGACAGAACAATGGGACACAGATAGTACAATGGCAGTGTTTAGACAGATATATACACAGCAAAGTATATGCAAGTTGCGAGTGGAAGTGCACAGATAGAACGTATATGATAGACAGTGAGAGCACATGAACAGACAGCACAACGTGTAGCAATAGACGGTAGTAGTACTGGAAACATCCAGAGATGAGATATATACACAGCACTATAAGGCACAGTACGCATGACAGAGCAGTGGGCGTGTGTAGCGTAGACAGTACTGTTGAGCTAGTCACTGTACTGAGGCGTGGCACACAATGCTATTGGAAGGGCTGTATGAGGGGGCGTGTCACAGATGCGGCTCCACAAGATTGCTATTGAAGGAAGGCAGGGGGATGGCTGCTGACGCGAAGGAAGGGGCAGGCATGCAGGCGGGGGAAGGCGGCACCTGCCTGTCAGCTCTGTCCTTCGTGTATTCCGTGTAAGCGGGATTTTGCTCACTTGTGTCTGGGCTGTGAGTCCGTGCCGTGTGCCAGCATGCCCAGATACGAGATGGCTCTGATCCTGAAGGCCATGCAGAGGGTGAGTACCGCCGCTATTGTTGCTTCACCTTCCTTGTCTCTTGCAGGAAACGTGCTGGTCCCTGATTGGCACGCGGCGGGCCCGGGGCTCTTTGCCCTTCCTTGGGGCTTTCTGCCCTACCCCCCGGGGCCCCACGTGTCCTATGCGGACAGCAGGTAAGTCTGACCCGGGCTCCTGGCTGCCCTGAGATTCTCTCTTTGGATTACTGGCAGAGCAGTCTATGAATAGGAGCCCAACGCGCTTATCTATGGGACTGGCACAGCTACCAACGCCACAGTGTACGTAGCAGCTGGACAGTGCCTTCTACTACGGAACTCACAGCCTGGCACGGGCCACTAATATCCCACACTCACTGGGCAAAAGCCTGGCACGGGACACTAATAGCCCACACTCACTGGGCAAAAGCCTGGCACGGGCCACTAATATCCCACACTCACTGGGCAAAAGCCTGGCACGGGCCACTAATATTCCACACTCACTGGGCACACAGCCTGGCACGGGCCACTAATATCCCACACTCACTGGGCACACAACCTGGCACGGGCCACTAATATCCCACACTCACTGGGCAAAAGCCTGGCCCAGGGCATTTATATTCCACACTCACTGGGCACACAGCCAGGCAAGGGCCACTAATATTCCACACTCACTGGGTACGGAGTCTGGCACAGGGCATTAATATTCCACACTCACTGGGCACACTGCCTGGCATGGGACAATGATATTTCACATTGAATTTGCACACAGTCTGGCACAGGGCATCTACCCTCACTGGGGGCACAGAGCATTTATATTCCACACTTTCTGGGCACACAGCCTGGCACAGGGCATTAATATTCCACACTCTCTGGGCAGCAGCCTGGCACGTGGAATTACTATTCCACACTCTCTGGGCACATAGTCTGGCACTGGCCACTAATATTCCACTCTCTATAGGAACACAGGATGGCACTGGCCAATAATATTCCACACTCTCTGGGCAGCAGCCTGGCAGGTGGAATTACTATTCCACACTCTCTGGGCACATAGTCTGGCACTGGCCACTAATATTCCACTCTCTATAGGAACACAGGATGGCACTGGCCAATAATATTCCACACTCTCTGGGCAGCAGCCTGGCACGTGGAATTACTATTCCACACTCTCTGGGCACATAGTCTGGCACTGGCCACTAATATTCCACTCTCTATAGGAACACAGGATGGCACTGGCCAATAATATTCCACACTCTCTGGACACACAGCCTGGCACTGGCCACTAAAATTCCACACTCACTGGGAGAACAGCCTGACATGAGTCATTAATATTCAACACGGCACGGCCACTAATTTTCCACATTAATAAACCACATAGCCTGGTATGTGACATTTCACATTCACTGGGCACACAGCCTAACATGGGAACCTAATATGACACACAACCTCACACTGGCCACTTACATTCCACACTCACTGGGCACACAGCCTGGCACAGGCCACTTACATTGGTATTTCTCTGGGCAGATAGAGTGGCACGGGCCACTGTTTTCTTTGTGCAGACAGCTTGGCACCATGTACTGTAACTGGGCATATAGCTTAGCTCTAACCACTAAAATTGTTGCATCACTCAGCGCACAGACTGGCACTGAGTACTGTCGCTGATCATGTATTCTGGTTCTTGCTGCTGACACTGTATTGACAGAGGATGCTGTCACTGGGCACCTAGCCTGTCAGAGGACTGTCACTGGTCTGAGTACTATCTCTGGTGACCTATCTCAAAGCAAGTCACAATTACAGTTGAACTAGCATGGCACTGGTCGCTGCCACTGGGGTCCTAGCCTGGCACTGGCCATTACTGCGGAGTATAGAGCCTGGCACTGGCTTAGTGCCCTCTGTGCTACACTGTGTTGTACTTATACCCACCATGTATGGTACACTGCACTGTACTTCATTAAACACTATGTAATTTACAGTCTACTTGAGTCCGTGTAATAATCTATGTATATCTGGGTGATGCAAAGAATGGAACATAATTGCATCTGTAGATTTTAGTGTATTTTTAGTGTGTTGTATTTTTACTTACCGTAGTAATTTTTAGTTGTATTCTAAACTGTAGAAATCTCTTTGATGTTGAGAGATCTGGTTCAGTCTATCTATAGCTTAGTGCAGTGGTTCCCAAACTTTTTCGGTTGAAGGCACCCTTGATGGCTCTGAAATTTTTTTCAAGGCACCCCTCGGCAAAAATAACTACTGAAATGCTGTTACGACCCTTATTCAGCAGCACCCCCCAAAGGCACCCCCCAAAGGATGGGAATGAACGCCGAGGCACCTCTGACAGGTGCTCAAGGCGCACCAGGGTGCCGCGGCACCCAGTTTGAGAACCCCTGGCTTAGTCTATTGCTGGGCGTGTATTATTTTTGCACGTGTGTTGGTGTGAAATATATCTATAGCTGTACAAGCCACGATTATGACCATACTCCTTAGATTTCTTCAGCCTAATACTAATTCATTCCTGTGTGCTTCTTTTGGGGAAGTATCTATTAGCTGCATTATACAATGAAACATATTACTTTCATAGTATTCCATAGAATAACATTCTTATTTACAGTTGAATGGGGATTAGCCCACTATAACTTTAACATACAGTTCAATGCACCTTATCCATAGTTATAACATAGTTATAATCATACAGCTAGCACACTTGTATCAGATACCTACAATAAAGTCTGTATTTTGTTCTTTTGCACACAGGACCTCAATGTGTATGAACTATCCCCTTTCAAATGAAGTAAGAAGAATATGGAGACTGCCATATTTATTTCATTTTAAACCATACCAGTTGCCTGGCAGTCCTGCTATTCTATTTGTCTGTAAACAAGCCTGAACCTGAAACAAGCATGCAGCTAATCTTGTCAGATCCGCCAATAATGTCAGAAACATCTGATTTGCTGCATGCTTAGTCAGGTTCTATGGCTAAACGTATTAGAAGCAGAGAAACAGTAGGACTGCTAGGCGATTAGTATTGCTTAAAAGGAAATAAATATGGTAGCCTCCATATCCCTCTTGTTACAGTTGTCCTTTAAAGAGACTCTGTAACAAAAATTGCATCCTGTTTTTTATCATCCTACAAGTTCCAAAAGCTATTCTAATGTGTTCTGGCTTACTGCAGCACGTTCTACTATCACCATCTCTGTAATAAATCAACTTATCTCTCTCTTGTCAGACTTGTCAGCCTGTGTCTGGAAGGCTGCCAAGTTCTTCAGTGTTGTGGTTCTGTGATGCATCTCCCCCCTCCAGACCCCTCTCTGCACACTGCTGTGTGTTATTTAGATTAGTGCAGCTTCTCTCTGCTCTATTATCTTTTACAAGCTGGATAAATCCTCCTCTGAGCTGGCTGGGCTTTCACATACTGAGGAATTACATACAGGCACAGCTGTCTGCACTCTGCAGGAAGAAACAGCCTGACACTTCAGTGGAAGATAGCTGCAGGGGGAAAGAAACACACAAATGATCTCTTGAGATTGAAAAGGAAGGGTGTATACAGCATGCTTGTGTATGGATGTATTTTCTATGTGTGGACATGCTGTACATCAACCTACTTCCTGTTTTGGTGGCCATTTTGTTTGTTTATAAACAAACTTTTTAAAACTGTTTTTAACCACTTTTAATGCGGCGAGGAGCGGCGAAATTGTGACAGAGGGTAATAGAAGATGTCCCCTAACGCACTGGTATGTTTACTTTTGTACGATTTTAACAATACAGATTCTCTTTAACCTTTTCGGGACCGGCCACCTACCCCCCCTTAAGGACCAGGCATTTTTGGCGGGAAAGGGGTGCGCGCGTTTGGGGGGGGTCAGGCGGCCGGATCCCGTGTGTGGCTGCCGGGCATTGTGTCCCCCCTTGGTGGCCTGGGCCCCCCCTTCTGCCAGCAGCCTTCACTTACCTTCCAGGCTCCAGCGATGAGCCGCACGGGACCCTCTTCTCCGGCCGGCATCTCCGCTTCATCTGACGAGCAGTTCCGGGTCGCGGCTTGATGACGTCATCAAGCCGGGACCCGGCGCTGACGTCAGATGAAGCGGAGATGCCGGCCAGAGCGGAGGGGGGCGCCGATCGTCGCTGGAACGGCAGGGAGGTGAGTGGATCCTCTTCTTTCCCCCCCTGCCGCCGCAGCTGTCAAACAGATCACTACGATCCGACGGCGATCGTAGTGATCGTGTGATCAGCAGCCATACGCGATGGCTGCTGATCACTCGGGGGAGATGTCGGCTGTCATATGACAGCTTGATCTCCCCCTCCGGGTGCGCACGATCGCGTCGGGAGCGGAAATTTCGGGCCGGCGTAGATCCTACGCCGCATCAGGCTAGAACAGCCACAAGTGCGGCGTAGGATCTCATGCACATGGTCCCGAAAAGGTTAAGCATGGTGCTCATTATGCAATAAGTGGTAGATCGAGTAGATGATCATCTACCTGATATCGATTGTTTCTGTTCTGTCACTTCATATCATTAAATATTGGACAGGATTTTTGCTGAAGTCTTGTCTAATATTGATTCTGCCACTGCCACCAGTAAACGTGGTACCATTGTTTGTTTGCTGTGCCCTGCTTTACTTGCAAATAAAATACAGTATATACTTTCCTAACACAGTCCCAGTCGTATCTTACTTCCACTCACACCCCACAGCTAATCTTTGACCCATACAGGTTGCTGCGACTTGCATAGTGCAAAGCTGCATAGCGGCATGGGTAACAAATGGCAACCCACATCACCTGCCCATTCACTGGACTGCAGCGCGCCCGCAGAGTGCAGGAGCTGTGTACGGCCAATTAGAGCAGACAGTAGCTCCACGATGACCTTCAGCGCATTACAGCAGGAGCCTCAATGGCCGTATTCCTGGTCCTCGGTGAGAAAGCCAAAGATCTACTGGGAACCCCGTAGGGCATACCAGCCACCATTTGAGGTGAGGTTTTCCTTGTCCGGCCACCTAACCCCACGGACACCACTGAGTTTGCTCTTTTGTCATCTCTATTGCCACTTGTGTGGTTGGCCCTGTTGAGTTGCAGGTAGAGCTACAGGGGCAGATGATTGGCGGTTTCTAGGCAGAATTGTTTGATTCAGCTGAACTTCTTCTGAACTACCCCTTAGAACTGAAAGAAAACATTAACTGACCAGATGTCATAGTAATGTTTGGGGACCAGAACGATCATTTCTTGTAAAACCGTGGTAGGACAATCTAAGCAGAGAGGGAAAGATTAATGTCCTGTCGTATCAAATATATCAAAGCTTTACTGGCATTTGCCAAGCTGATGTATATTTATACTATAAACAGATATCAGTGTAGACGATGTGATAACGGTATTTATTACTGGCATCCAAAGTGTCTCAGTTCCCTTGTGTCTAAATATAGTAGAGCTAAAAATAACAGACAGTGTATTGCAATTGTCTCATACTACTGCATGTGGCTAGGATAGTGTTTGAAGTTGCTTGTGTGTAGCAGATCATTTTGATCTGCTTCACACAAGCACGGTGGCATAGTGGTTAGCTCTCTCGCCTTGCAACGCTGGGTCCTCTGTTCAAAACCCAGTCAGTCCACTATCTGCACAGTTTGTATGTCCTTCCTGTGTCTGTGTGGGTTTCCCCTTGGCACTTCAGTTTCCGCCCACATCCCATAAACATACAGATCATTTAACTAGCTATATGCATTAATATCCGCACTGGAGAAAAATCATAAAAAGTCTCATAAGCTGCCAAGAAGTTAAAAGTCCTCAGACTCCATCACCAATATTCCTTCAATAACTTCAGCGCTATAAATCCTCTCAAGCTAGTATCTCCACCACCACACACCCTTCAAAGTGCAGGCTTACCAATTTTTGGTGAGACCCAGATTATAAGGTCTAAAAGCTCAAACGGATCACCCTTGTGATCACCCAAACGATCAACTTCTCATAAGTCCTTGAAAGCTCGTGCGACCATTTCTCCTACCTATGCCAGCAGCGGCTCACAGCATAAAAAAATATAATAACCGGGACAAATCTAAGTGTACTCCTTTAAAATCAAGCACATTTATTGCACATCCAAGGAAAATTGCAGTCACAATACTCACTTCCGGGCCCTCGTGACAGGGACCCGTATTCTTAACTCGCATGTCACAAATAAAAGTCCTGTAGTGCCGTCCTCGTCTACCATCTGTAACACGCAAGTTAAGATTACGGGTCCCTGTCACGAGGGCCCGGAAGTGAGTATTGTGACTGCAATTTTCCTTGGATGTGCAATAAATGTGCTTGATTTTAAAGGAGTACACTTAGATTTGTCCCGGTTATTATATTTTTTTATGCTGTGAGCGGCTGCTGGCATAGGGAGGAGAAATGGTCGCACGAGCTTTCAAGGACTTATGAGAAGTTGATCGTTTGGGTGATCCGTTTGAGCTTTTAGACCTTATAATCTGGGTCTCATCATAAATTGGTAAGCCTGCACTTTTTACAGAGGAAGGAAGTAAGTCTGGCACTATAGTTTAATATGCAGCAATGACCCATAGATAGCAAGTTGTGGTAAACGTAGCAAAAATATGACAAACTTGACAAGCATCAAAAACATATGTCATACCAAAAGAATCCTAGGTGATGTCTGGGTGAAGGTGGGAGGCAGTGGATTTGGGTGCCGGTGGGTGCACGGCCTAACTACCGTTTCGCATGGCGGACGCCAAGCTTCTTCTGAGGTGAGCGTGCTATATTTATACATTAATACACTGTACAGTGCTGCAGAAGATGTTGGCGCTATATAAATACTAAATAATAATACAATTGTAAGCCTGTGATGTGCTGTCATTGCATCTACTTTAGCCTACACAGGAAACGGAAGCGACAAATGATCATGTCCATCAAACAATTTTGATTCAATTTCAGTTTGCATATAAATTACAATTCAATTTGCATCAATGTAGAAAAATTTGCAAGTCATATTTATCTGGCCAGTTCCTCTGCAGCATTATGTATTGGTACTAGAGATGGCCGGTACTCCTGCAGCATTCTGTATTGGTACTAGAGATGGCCGGTTCCTCTGCAGCATTATGTATTGGTACTAGAGATGGCTGGTACTCCTGCAGCATTCTGTATTGGTATTAGAGATGGCTGGTACTCCTGCAGCATTTTGTATTGGTACTAGAGATGGCTGGTACTCCTGCAGCATTTTGTATTGGTACTACAGGGAGTGCAGAATTATTAGGCAAGTTGTATTTTTGAGGAATAATTTTATTATTGAACAACAACCATGTTCTTAATGAACCCAAAAAACTCATTAATATCAAAGCTGAATATTTTTGAAAGTAGTTTTTAGTTTTAGCTATTTTAGGGGGATATCTGTGTGTGCAGGGGACTGTTGCTGTGCATAATTATTAGGCAACTTAACAAAAAACAAATATATACCCATTTCAATTATTTATTTTTACCAGTGAAACCAATATAACATCTCAACATTTACAAATATACATTTCTGACATTCAAAAACAAAACAAAAACAAATCAGTGACCAATATAGCCACCTTTCTTTGCAAGGACACTCAAAAGCCTGCCATCCATGAATTCTGTCAGTGTTTTGATCTGTTCACCATCAACATTGCGTGCAGCAGCAACCACAGCCTCCCAGACACTGTTCAGAGAGGTGTACTGTTTTCCCTCCTTGTAAATCTCACATTTTATGATGGACCACAGGCTCTCAATGGGGTTTAGATCTGGTGAACAAGGAGGCCATGTCATTAGTTTTTCTTCTTTTATACCCTTTCTTGCCAGCCACGCTGTGGAGTACTTGGACGCGTGTGATGGAGCATTGTCCTGCATGAAAATCATGTTTTTCTTGAAGGATGCAGACTTCTTCCTGTACCACTGCTTGAAGAAGGTGTCTTCCAGAAACTGGCAGTAGGACTGGGAGTTGAGCTTGACTCTTTTTGATGATACCAGCCCAAACCAGTACTCCACCTCCACCTTGCTGGCTCTCTGCCCTTTACCAATCCAGCCATGGGCGCATCCATCTGGCCCATCAAGACTCACTCTCATTTCATCAGTCCATAAAACCTTAGAAAAATCAGTCTTGAGATATTTCTTGGCCCAGTCTTGACGTTTCAGCTTGTGTGTCTTGTTCAGTGGTGGTCATCTTTCAGCCTTTCTTACCTTGGCCATGTCTCTGAGTATTGCACACCTTGTGCTTTTGGGCATTTCAGTGATGTTGCAGCTCTGAAATATGGCCAAACTGGTGGCAAGTGGCATCTTGGCAGCTGCACGCTTGACTTTTCTCAGTTCATGGGCAGTTATTTTGCGCCTTGGTTTTTCCACACGCTTCTTGCGTCCCTGTTGACTATTTTGAATCAAACGCTTGATTGTTCGATGATCACACTTCAGAAGCTTTGCAATTTTAAGAGTGCTGCATCCCTCTGCAAAATATCTCACTATTTTTGACTTTTCTGAGCCTGTCAAGTCCATCTTTTGACCCATTTTGCCAAAGGAAAGGAAGTTGCCTAATAATTATGCACACCTGATATAGGGTGTTGATGTCATTAGACCACACCCCTTCTCATTACAGAGATGCACATCTCCTAATATGCTTAATTGGTAGTAGGCTTTCGAGCCTATACAGCTTGGAGTAAGACAACATGCATAAAGAGGATGATGTGGTCAAAATACTCATTTGCCTAATAATTCTGCACTCCCTGTAGAGATGGCCAGTCCCTCTGCAGCATTATGTATGGGTACTAGAGATGGCTTCTACTCCTGCAGCATTATGTACTGGTAATAGAGGTGAGCGGTATGCTTGCAGCATTATTTATTGGTACTAGAGATGGCCGGTGCTCCTGCAGCATTATGTATTGGTACTAGAGTTGGTCAGTCCCTCTGCAGCATTATGTACTGGTACTAGAGATGGCCTGACTCTCTGAAGCATTATATACTGGTACAAGAGATGGGCAATCCCTCTGCAGCATTATGTACTGGTATTAGTGATGCCCAGTCCCTTTGCAGCATTATGTACTGGTAGAAGAGATGGCCAGTCCCTCTGCAGCATTATGTACTGGTAGAAGAGAGATGGCCAGTCCCTCTGCAGCATTATGTACTGATAGAAGAGATGGCCAGTCCCTCTGCAGCATTATGTACTGATAGAAGAGATGGCAAGTCCCTCTGCAGCATTATGTACTGGTAGAAGAGAGATGGCCAGTCCCTCTGCAGCATTATGTACTGGTAGAAGAGATGGCCAGTCCCTCTGCAGCATTATGTACTGGTAGAAGAGATGGCCAGTCCCTCTGCAGCATTATGTACTGGTAGAAGAGATGGCCAGTCCCTCTGCAGCATTATGTACTGGTAGAAGAGAGATGGCTAGTCCCTCTGCAGCATTATGTACTGGTAGAAGAGAGATGGCCAGTCCCTCTGCAGCGTTATGTACTGATAGAAGAGATGCCCAGTCCCTCTGCAGCATTATGTACTGGTATAAGAGAGATGGCCAGTCCCGCTGCAGCATTATGTACTGATAGAAGAGATGGCCAGTCCCTCTGCAGCATTATGTACTGATAGAAGAGATGGCCAGTCCCTCTGCAGCATTATGTACTGGTAGAAGAGAGATGGCCAGTCCCTCTGCAGCATTATGTACTGATAGAAGAGATGCCCAGGCCCTCTGCAGCATTATTTACTGGTAGAAGAGATGGCCAGTCCCTCTCCAGCGTTATGTATTGGTACCAGAGATGGCCGGTGCTCCTGCAGCATTATGTATTGGTACTAGATTTGGCCAGTCCCTCTGCAGCATTATGTACTTGTACTAGAGATGGCTGGCGCTCCTGCAGCATTATGTACTGGTACTAGAGATGGCTGGCGCTCCTGCAGCATTATGTACTGGTAGAAGAGATGGCCAGTCCCTCTGCAGCATTATGTATTGGTACCAGAGATGGCCAGTGCTCCTGCAACATTATGTACTGGTACTAGAGATGGCCGGCTCTCCTGCAGCATTATGTACTGGTACGACAACAAAACATTTGTAAAGCCCTTTTCTCCTATAAGATCCAAAGCGCATAAGCTTATCTCAGATCAGTAGATAGTGACGTGTACAGGGGAAATGTTATGTGATCATAAATGCCAGACTAAACAGGTGGCTTTTTAGTTTTGATTTAAATGTGTCCAGGGTTGAAGCTGTCTTGATTACGTTTGACAAGGCATTCCACAGAGTAGGGGCAGCATGACAGAAAGCTCTTGCTCCAAAGGTTTTTAGTTAAACTCTGGGGGTGGTCAAGTTATTGAATCCTTGTGATGTGAGGTTGTGGGAGGTGTGAGGCAACAAATGCTTGAGGTTTCCAGGACCTAGGTTGTGTAGGGATTTGAATGTTAGCGATCCAATTTTGAAAATGATTCTCCATTTTATGGGTAGTCAGTGTGGTGAGCAAAGGATTGAAGTTATGTGGCAATGGGGGGATGTTGGCTTGTTAACAGTCTTGCGGCAGCATTTTCTACTAACTGCAGGCAGTGCAGGTATTTACTGCTTGTCAGCTTGTTATATTATCTACGCAGCTAAGCACACCTCCGGCTCAGTGGTGTAATAGGCCTTCCCAGCCAATATGCACTGTTTTCACTGCTTTTTCTAGCAACACCACTTGGTGTTTTCCTGCATTGTCGTTTGCATGGAAAAGCAAGTTTGATGCAGTGTGACAGCAGGGCAACTTTCTCATTGACAGTTCTGACAGCCACAACCAGATCATAATTAAGGCTCATTTTATACTGGGACATTGCTTTGCATTATAGCATGCACATAATGCAACAAAATATACCATATCTTTGCAGTGGCATGCACACTGTAATACCTGCAAAGATGTAACCAACCAATGTCAACCTTCATGACATTGAACGCATCAATGGCTATCATTCATAAAGCATTCCCGCATGCGAAAATGCTAAAAACAGCCGACTTTACTGAACACTGAGCAAAATGTCAATTCATAAAGGCTGTTTCCGCATGCGAAGCTGACATTTCCGAGCAGAGCGATAAATTACCGCATTGTGCGGTGATTCCATGCAGAAATGTAACAATGTCAATTCATAAAACTTTACGCAAGCGGTATGCGGACGGGGATTACTGCTCCCCTGGATGTAGCGATAAGCATGTAAGTGAATGGGACAGACCTCCCAAGCAGCAGCAGAGAGAACACCGCATGGAGGGACTCGGCCAGCTTCTCCTGTTTCCGCATGCCTACCGACAGCCTACAGCGGGATATCTCCTCACTCCTATCGCAACAGGCAACCTTTTTTATGAATGACCACCCAGAAGGCTGAAATACCGACAGCTGTATTTTCCCGCACGGATTATTGTTACCGACAACACGTTTATGAATGATAGTGATTGTGTGCGATTGTAGCGCTGCATGTTCATGTGTTATAGCAACAGAAGCTCTTGCTTCACTATTAATGAGACATTAACCGATCATAAACTTTGAATAGCACTGTTACGATGCGTCAAACCGTGAAAGCTAAGTACACACACTACCAAGGCGGCCCACAACAAACGCTTCTGACGAGAATCTAGTGTGTCACTTACAATGTAACCAATGGGTAGGGCTATTGATTGTGTAAAGTCCATAGTGAGTCCATTATCAGTCCATAGCATATTTTTAGCTGTTACCTGAACTATCACATGAGCCGCTTCATAGTTATCACTGTATATTTGACAAGACACAAAACATTTATATCGCACTTTTCTCCTGGCAGACTCAAAGCACCAGAGCTGCAGCCACTAGGGCGTGGTCTATACCTGGCTTACCTATACTGGGGTGCCAATATCTGGCCAGGACCCAAACCAAACATATTTTTATATATATTTTAAATATTTAGTTGCACCACTCTGACACATACAAAGATAAACACTCCTTCAAGCCTATCAAGTGCATGCTTTTCACCCTTCTCTTTTCATAACTAGGGTTATACAGGTGGCAGCCATTAGCAATTTCTCCTTTGCTGGACACCACCTACTCCACCAGTTTGCCGGATTCTGTCCCGGCAATATGAAAGGAAGGGGAGGGTTTCTCCAATAAATGTAAAATATTTTATATTTGTCATCATGCAGCTGAAAAAAAGGCTGCTGTTATAATTTAGAAAATAGATTTTATTTCTGAAATCTTGTATTTTTAATTTGGGTCCACTTTAACTTTAAAGTGTACCCGAGCCAAAGCTTCCCTTGCTACTCCGTTGTCATTATTTCATACCGTTGCAAACCTAATAGTGGCAACTAAGTCTTGTTTAAAAGTAAATTAAAGCAGACCTGAACCCAGAACTTCCTTTCTGCTCTAAAAGATACACAGCAGCATAATAACCTTTAAACAAAAAACATTTCTTTGTAACACCTGATTCAAATCCTAAAATAACTGCATTTCTACTTCCTGATTCATGGAAGCAGACATATTGATAACAGCCTTTGCTTTCAAATGAGCTTATCTGCCATGGCAGTCATGTGACACAGGGGAGAGATCAAATTACAACTTGTGATTAGACAGGCTAAACTCTCTCTAGACAGGCTAAACACCTCCTATGCTTACAGAATAGGAGGTGAGCTGATGACAGCCTGGTGCTCACCAAAACTAGTCGGGTAGAGCACCCGCCTAATAGAGCCTGACGAGAACACTGCATACAGTGTGCATTTCTCTGTTTTCCTTCTGTCCTGTGCGAGAGTTCAGGTCCACTTTAATATGGCAGCCTCCATATCTTCCTCATGTCTGGTGTGGCAGGGAAGCAGTTAACTTTAACCATATAATAGAGGCTTCCTGATAACTGCTAGTCTGTCACCAGCGGTATCTATAGCAGCTACTTGTTCCTGATGCTCTTTACAACAGATGTATGTGATAACAGAAGACTAATTCAGAGGAAAATTACAGATGGGTAACCATGGCTTATTGCACACTGAGGATATTCTAGCTGCAGAGAAGATTCTCTTGATAGTGCAGATAGTGGTAAGGGCTGGTTTACCCTGGTCGCTTTTGTAGCTCTGATGATCGTTGGCGATCAGCAAAGCACTGCAGTAATGTATCCAATAGGGATTATTCTCACTGCAACGTTTGCGATTTGAACAAATCGCCAATGCGCTGCATGCAGCACTTTGGGGACAATTGCTTTTTGATACTCATTCTATTAAATGGGAATCACGAGCAAATTGCGGTAAACATGCAAACCTTTTTACACCAAAATCGCGAACGTGATTCGCAATTTGTGCTTCTAATGTGAACTAGCCCTAAGAGATACTTGTTTCTGCTCTTAAAGTAGACCTGAACTCCTGCAGAGAAGGAAAACATAGAGAAATCCACCCTGTATGTATTTAGAGAGTTTAGCCTGTCTAATTCCCCTTAATCTGTAACTAATCACCAGAGTAATTTGATCTCTCAGCTGTGTCAGTTAGCTGCCTCAGCAGAGCAGCTAATTTGTAAACACAAGATGTTAACCCTAAGTCTGCTTCCATGAAAGCAGGATGTAGTCAGGTCCACTTTAAGTAAAGCCCAAAGGCACATACACATGTTAAATACTGCAGAGATAGAGACTTGATCCCTTGGCTGACAGTTCTGGGCCCAGTGCTGTACAGACTCATCGTTGGCTTTCAGGCTAGCGATGCATTCTGTTGCTATGGAGAGGGGCTGAGAGCACAGCACATGATATAGCATCACAGAGCTTTTGGGGTGACTAGGAGAGCAATGCATATGATTGACATGATCCACCATTCACTGATGCATCCAGGGGGATTGGGGACCACTTTTCACAAGCAAGGGTGTGTACAAGGTGTTCGTATGAAATCACGCCGGGAGACTGGAGCGCTGGATACAGCCGATATACTGCTTACCCTGCTGCTGCACAAGTCCCGGCGGCGTTAAATACTATTCCCCCTCCAGGTAGACGTGGATGGTGGGGAATGATGTAATTCGGCTGCTAGCTATCGCTGGTGGCAGAATTATTGTGTTTTAAAAGTAACTTCAGCTCTGTGTTCTGCTGGCGCCCAAGTTACTCACTGTGCGCCGCTCTAGCCGTAATTCCTATTACAGTCTACGGTGGTGCTGACTGCGCCCAAATCTCCTGCGCTGGTATTACAGCATTCGAGTACAAGGCCCAAATAAACCCAAGATTGAACAGGGCATATTGTAAAGGCATTCAGGATAATATCATTAATATAAGCACATTATAGAAGCAAAGCAGTGAACAGAATATATCTGCTCTGTGCTAAATGTTCTGCATTACAGCTTGATTCCTCTCCTCTATGGATTCAGCTACCAAGTGGATCAGTCAGGTGTGACTGCGGGGCAGAAAATGTAGTTGCAAGACTCCATTTCCCATAGTCCTTTCATTACAGGAGAAACCATGGGGCAGATATAACAGTTGTGTGAAGAGAACTTTCATTCAGTCATGTGGGGAATAAGGACTGTTTTCCACTGCTAAGCACAATCGCACTGTGTTGCAGTCGCGCAAGCCCTAGTTTCCACTCACAGCGTTTGCATCATGAAACCGCCGTGAACGAAACACAATTGCCCTGAGAATTGCACAACCCAACGACTGCGTTTTGGGGAAAAAACAGTGCGCTAGTGGTAAATGCAGGGCTGTGGAGTCAGTATAACAATCATCCAATTCCGCCCCTCCATTTTATGAAACCGACTCAAAGTACCCAAAATTGCTCAGACTCCTCGATTTCCGACTCCATAGTAATTTTTACAAAGGCTATGGATTTGGTTCAAAAATCATCCGACGACTCAGTTTATGAAACCTCTGACTCCAGGTACCCAAAATTGCTCCGACTCCAACTCCACAGCCCTGGGTAAATGTGCTCTTGCGATCGGCTTTTTGAAACGGATTGCAGCTAGCAGAAAAGGGCCCTAAACAATATATACAGTACAAGCTGACAGGTCAGTTGAAGTGTTGCAGCTTTGCATGAGATTTAGACTTGCAATCAACCATGTCTTATTTGTATGACGGTTTTGCACCATTCCACCAGTATTTCTCATGTAAAACTAGTGCAAAAGTAAATAGTGATTTTACTCTCAGAACGCACGCAGATTAGTTTCTTCCAGTTGTGATTAAATGGGTAGGAAATAAGAAGAAAATATCATAGCATTGATAAGCCTTCCCCATGTATCCACATGAGGAAATGGCCCCTGGTACCTCACAGGAAGTGTGTGGGGAATGATTAGGAGAGCACTCTTCCAGCAGGAAGTAACAGGCAGTCTTGTATGGACAGGTGAATAGCTGATTTTCCTGTTGCATAGCCTTGTAGCGCTGCAGGCCACTCACAGACCTTGATACTAACGTTTCTGCATTTGGGTATAAGCAGGCGGAGCAGTGCTTTTCAGAGCTTCTAGATTTGGGCGCAGCCAAAGACTACAATAGGAATCATTCCTATTGCAATCGCTGGAAGCCGAATTATTTCATTCCTCCGCTATCCATGGTGGCCTGGAGGGGGAATAGTAATTAAAACGGCCCGGACCTGTGCAGAAGCAGGATCAGCCGTATAACAGCTGTATCCTGCGCCCAAGTCTACCGGCGCCGATTTCAAATGTACTCATAAGCAGGTACAACATATGCAACCGATGCTTTTTTCTAAACTTAAAATACAAGAAATCGTGTGGACGACTAGTTTATATGTTTGTGGAAGTACAATAAATATTTAAAGGATACCAGAGCTAAAGATATTTGGAGAAACGGGGGAGCAGGCATGTATGGGAAGCTGTCCTGCTGCCATACACACCCCCCCCCCCCCTTCTCCTCCGACTCCCTTATCTCCTTCCTAAATGCCCCCTGGCAACCTCTTCCGGGTCGGGCACTAGTGGATATCCAGAAGCTATCCTGTAACCATAGTTTAAAGGGACACTTAAGCCAGGAATAAAAAAAACAGTTTTACTTGCCTGGGGCTTCTACCAGCCCCCTGCAGCCGTCTTGTGCTCTCACTCACTCACGGAGCCTCCGGTTCCGCAGCCGCCAGCTAGTTTCGTTTTTCGCTGACGGAGTTGGTGGGCTTTCTGCGCTTTCGCAGGCCTGGCCACGCTTATCCTTCATGTTCCTGTCCTCAATAGCATCCTGCACAGGCGCAGGACGCTATTGTGGACGGGAACTCGATGAAAAATACACGTGGCCAGGCCAGTTGTGCCTGTCAGCGAAAACAAAACTAGCTGGCGACGTGGGACAGGAAGATCCGTAAGGACTGCAAGGGCATGGGACGGCTGGAGGGTGCTGGTAGAAGCCCCAGGAAAGTAAAACTGATTTTTTTTCCCCTGGCTTAAGTGTCCCTTTAAGGAAACTTAGTTAAATACGACCGAACCGTGACGATTGTTAGTTTTGAGTGATCGCCATGATGGACCACATTGCAAACGATAATTCATCATTTGCACCCTGTCCGCATTATGCTGATCGTGATAATGAAAGATTGGGGAACGACTGTTCACCATCTTTCCGTAGGTACTTAGCTTACTGATAGAGAGAAGTGTGATTTTAGACCGTTTGCTCTTCGGAAGCCAGTGGGCGTAAATGTTTGATTAGGTGAATTAATCTGCTGTATTATTGGGGGGAGGGGGGGGGGGGGTGCACAGCTGAAGTAAGAGGAATATGGAGGCTGACATATTTGTTTCCTTTTAAACAATACCAGTTGCCTGGCTATCCTTCTGATCCTCTGTCTGTAATACTTTTAGCCATAGACCCTGAAAAATTTTACGGGTCAGGTGCTCTGACTGAACTCTGACTGGATTAGCCTTCTACTTGTTTCAGGTGTGTATCAGATACAACTGCAGCCAAAGAGATCAGCAGGACTGCCAGGCAACTAGTATTGTTTAAAAGGAAATAAATATGGCAGCCCCCATATCTCTATCAGTTAAAGGGATACTGTAGGGGGGTAGGGGGAAAATGAGCTGAACTTACCAGGGGCTTCTAATGGTCCCCCGCAGACATCCTGTGTTGGCGCAGCCACTCCCCAATGCTCCGGCCCCGCCTCCGGTTCACTTCTGGAATTTCTGACTTTAAAGTCAGAAAACCACTGCGCCTGCGTTGCTGTGTCCTCGCTCCTGCTGATGTCACCAGGAGTGTACTGCGCAGACACAGACCATACTGGGCCTGCGCTGTGCGCTCTTGATGACATCAGCGGGATCGAGGACACGGCAACGCAGGCACAGTGGTTTTCTGACTTTAAAGTCAGAAATTCCAGAAGTGAACCGGAGGCGGGGCCGGAGCATCGGTGAGCAGCTGCGCGGGCACAGGATGTCTGCGGGGGACCATTAGAAGCCCCGGGTAAGTTCAGCTCATTTTCCCCCGACCCCCCTACAGTATCCCTTTAAGGTTTCCTTGAGGCCACTTGCAAGCTGCGTCGCCCCACTCTTCTGCGCCACTTCACCACTGCAAGGGCCATGGAAGTCTTTGGAGACTTGCACAGTTGACACGGTGCACTAGAAGTATCAAAATTGATGCAATACTAAAGCAAAGTCTGCAGCGCGTTACCACATAGTCTGTGCCTGCCGTACAGATTATGCAGCAATGCAAGACAGTGGGCGACGCAGCAAGGGCTTGATTCACAAAGTAGTGATAAGCTTAGCGGCGCGTGTACAGGTTTGCGCGCATAACAGTAAAGGTTTGCACGCATTAACTTTCCTGTTCACGCGCTAACATATGGGTTAGCGCGAGAACGGGGAAAGTTAATGCGTGCAAACCTTTACTGTTATGCGCGCAAACCTGTACGCGCGCTAACCCGCACGTTAAGCGTATCACGGCCGTGATAGCATTTATCACGGCTTTGTAAATTGAGCCCCAAGTGTGCATAACGGGAGCGTGGACTAATGGGAATATCGGTAACTTACTTCACGACCAGCAGGGATTATGGCACTAGCCCAGCAGGGGCTACCTTTTAGCCGCACTGTGGCGCAGGGTCATATGAGCGAAGCAGGTGGTTCGGTGCACGAAGCTCACTGACGGGGGCTGAAACCAGGCGCCCCATAGCAGCATTGTAATGCTGCGAGGGGCGCGTAATGGTCATTCGGGGCTCCGGGGAGTTTAGTGGCAGCCGGGAGAGCCGTCATTCAGCTTTCCCGGCGCCCAACTCGCCGACAACACGATATGTACGCCATATGAAGACTGATTTCTGAGATGCGGTGCTTGCACCACTATTAGGTGTGCAGCCAGCCTCAAGGAGTTTGCAAAGCTGTTTGTTTTTGAGATGACGCAGAATACTTAAATTCCTCATAATCCATTTCTGTGAGCGGAGCTATTATGTAATCAGTGTTTCTATAGCTACTGTTCAACACCTTGCGCTGACAGAGGCAGCAGCCAAGCATTGAAGACAAAGACATTTACAGATAGCCCCAATATATGCCACTTGGCCACCAGGACTGAAGGTAACCTTTCCTCTGACACTACATGCTTTAATGTATGCGGCCAGCGTGGGAATGTACTGACTGAGGTAAACTCCTTTAACCTTTCACCTACTTTAGTCAGAATAATGTAAGATGTTTTCTGATTGGTTACTTAGTGCTGTGTGGCTTGCTAATGTGTGAATGACTCAGACCAGCAGGAATCAAACAGTTCCCATGATGCAATAGGCTTTTCCTTGTGTTCCTCCTTGTCTCAGGGCTTGTTCGCACTATGAGGTATAATCACTAAATTGCGGTAAGCAGAACACGTGCGTAAAGCCTTATTTCACGATGAATAGAGTGTAAGGTGTTGCATGTAATATACGCATCGTGCGGTAAGAGTTTACACGTTATTCGTAATACCGCAGTTTAGTGAATACACCTGTTCTTGTGGTGCTGTCTGTTATGATTCAGTGCACATCGTATGCGATCTCCATGGCAACGTAAAAATTCATGGACTCTCATGTCTCTGTTCACAGTAAAGAGCGCGTTCCTGTAAGGTGTGATGTAATGCGTCCAATAGCATTTCAGCGTACAACGCACGTGATCTCCTGACTGGCTGTATTGCAGCCGACACCTGTGTTATAATGAATCTCACGGCGCATGCTGTTAGGATAGGAATTTTATAGTGTAATTGGGCCTTACAGTGTTTTTCCCCCATAATATACATTCAATAGCATGACATGGTGCAGTAGTCGTGAGCAGCATCTCATTGGCTGTCTCCTCTGGTAATCGACAATAAGGTGCCCATTCATGGTACAGATTTTAGTAAACAATCTAATTTAGACCAGATTATTCTGATTGTTTGTTTTTTTGCAAAACTCTTTCACGGGTAAATCATTGAAAATCATATCTGACCTATTAATTGCATATAAAATTGTGCCTGATTTGGGGATTTAAAGGACACTCTTGCATAACACATACTTCATATGCCTGTAATATTATCTGAATCTTAAAATAGCAGACATGATTACTATTCTTTTTTAAATGTTACCTTTTCCACATACATCCACGTATATACTCGCATATAAGCCGACCCGCATATAAGCCGACCCCCCAACTTTTCCCTGAAAAAACTGGGAAAAATGATTGACCCCCATATAAGCCGGGGGTAGGAAATGCTGGATTGGTGCAGCCCCCCAGTGTGTCCCAGTATAGCTAGTATAGTGCCCAGTATAGGTAGGTAGTGTCCAGTATAGCTAGTATAGTGCCCAGTATAGCTAGTAAAGTGCCCAGTATAGCCAGTATAGTGCCCAGTATAGCGCCCAGTATGGGTAGGTAGTGCCTCAGTTTAGCTAGTATAGTGCCCAGTTTAGCTAGTATAGTGCCCAGTTTAGCCAGTATAGTGCCCCAGTTTAGCTAGTATAGTGCCCAGTTTAGCTAGTATAGTGCCCAGTTTAGCCAATATAGTGCCCAGTTTAGCCAATATAGTGCCCAGTTTAGCCAATATAGTGCCCAGTTTAGCTAGTATAGTGCCCAGTTTAGCCAGTATAGTGCCCAGTTTAGCCAGTATAGTGCCCAGTTTAGCTAGTTTAGTGCCCAGTTTAGCTAGTTTAGTGCCCAGTTTAGCCAGTATAGTGCCCAGTTTAGCCAGTATAGTGCCCAGTTTAGCCAGTATAGTGCCCAGCATAGGTAGGTAGTACTCCCGGCTCCCCCCTCCCCCTCCCCGCCGCTGCTATTACCTGCAGGCAGCGGCCGCTTCCTAATCCGCGTTCCTCTTCTTAAACTTTTCAGCGTGTATCACAGCAGCGCGCCCGGCGCTGCTGCTGTGACGATGCAGAGTGCAGGAAAGAGCGCGGCTCCCTATAACGGCGATCTGTATCGCCGTTACCAAGGGAACCGCTCTTTCCTGCCCCTGCATCGTCACAGCAGCAGCGCCGGGCGCGCTGCTGTGATACACGCTGAAAAGTTTAAGAAGAGGAACGCGGATTAGGAAGCGGCCGCTGCCTGCAGGTAATAGCAGTGGCGGCCAGGGGGGGAGCGGGGAGGGGGGGGAGCGGGGCGCGGAACACCCACCACCCACCACTATACCACCAGGGAAGACTCGCATACAAGCCGACCCCCCCCCCCCCCCCCCCCCCAACTTTTGACCCCCTTTTTGGGGGTCAAAAATTCGGCTTGTATGCGAGTATATACGGTAGTTGATTTCTTTGCTTTTTTTTTTGCCTGTGTGGGTGCATTTTGATGGTGGTCTCAGCACTTTGCCCGAAACAGGGAGCATTTGCTGCATTTTGTGCCTGAAGTGCATTGCATTGCATTGCATTACCTTTCAACTTTCAGTAGAGAGACAAGACAAATGACCTTTATAGTCCACTTTTCTCAAGGCGTAATCAAAGTGCCAAAGATGCAGCCACTAGGACGCCCTCAATAGGCAGTCGCCGTGTTAGAGAGTCTTGCCCAAGGTCTCCGACTGAATAGGTGCTGGCTTACTGAACAGGAAGAGCCGAGATTCGAACCCTGGTCCCCTGTGTCAGAGGCAGAACCCTTAACCAGTACACTAGAGTTAGACTGAACCTGAAGTGGGAGTGAAACTATTGAACTTATTATATTACCATGCGTATATTGGTCATAGTACTCACGCACAACCTTATCTTTATTTTCCTCTTCCTCAGTGTATTGATGTAGTTCCCCTTCCCAAATGCTGTTCCATGTTCAAGAATTTTCCAGGATTCCTGTAATAACAGGAAGTGGGGAAATCCTTCCAAGTTGAAGAGCAGCAAATCCTTTTATTTTTATTTTTTTTGCAGCGTATAGAAGAGTCAGAGGCTCACACTATGCAGAGCTAAAATAAAAACCCTTCCGGCACTGGGCTTTATGCTTCAGGTAAAATAAGTGTGTAATCTCTGCTCTGCTTGTGCATGCTTGCTGAAATCCATCCTTGTCCACCCAAGGTAAACGTGAAAGGGTCATAAAAATTGATTAGCTCTCCATATAAGTACAGGAGATACACCTGTGAAATAATACATTTGTTTATTCAGCGCATGCATTTTATTTGAATATTTTTCTTGCCCAAGATATACTAACGTTCAGGGCTGTAGAGTGGGAGCAATTTTGGGTACCTGGAGTCGGTGGTTTCAATAAACTGGGGAATCTGAGTTGCATGATTTTTGTGCCGACTCAACAGCCCTGCTAAAATGTTACTCCAAGTTTATGGAAACCAATGAAAACCCTTCATTACAGGACATCCGTATTGCAAGAATTTCAGCAGACTCTGTGTTGGGCAGTAATCCAAAGTAGGGTCCCCACACAGACAGGTTGAAGGAACCAACAATTTATTGTTTCATGCAAAAATCACATAGGCATATGACCGTCACACCTACGATCGTTTCGGGGCTACAGAGGGGGTCCCCTTTGACAAGGCAGAATAACAGACTGTGATACAGTGTCCAGCACTGACAGGTACCTTGCTTAAGTTGTGCAGTCCTTGGGAATCGTCAATAGATCTGTGTTGGGCAGGTCTTTTCATTGTGCATCTAGCACAGGTGTAGTGATGAGGAATGTACATGGGCACATAGCCAAAATTGCTCCGACTCATCGACTCCGACTCCTTAGTCTAATTTTTACAAAGGCTATGGATTTGGTTCAAAAATCATCCGACTCCGACCCCTCAGTTTATTGAAGACTCTGACTCCAGGTACCCAAAATTGCTCCAACTCCTCGACTCCACAGCCTTGTTTTTTTCCAATTTGGGGATGATCAAGTCATTATAGAACTGAAATTTAATTTTAGCATTTCCTAATGGGAAGATACTGTTGAGGTTTTGTCACTTCATGCATTTTGAACAATAACTTGAGCAATTATCTGTATATAGCGAGTCTCATTGTGCTAAGGTGATGTAGTGTATGTGGAGATAATTTTACCTCCTGTAAAAATTTCTTGTCTGTCTCAGTAAGCCAGTTTTCAGTAAATATTACCCATACATATACATGTCTGAGTATTCAATTTATTTGAATTGACTGACCCAGCCTTTCCAAAAATTCAAGGTTATAGAGCTGGAGTTAACACCAAGGGTTATTGGAAGTATCCTTGAGGACCTTTGGCCCTTTTGTCCTCCCATGCTGTTTATCTGGGAAAACCGTTCTTTTCTTCTGATCATAGATGGGCTAGAGCCAAGCTGAAGAGCTCAGGCATCCAGTGATTGTGACCTCCAAATGGACCTATCATGCCCTGGTATTAAAACTGGCAAAGTACCTTCGAGCTCCGTACTAGATTGCATCTTGAAATAAGTGTGGCATGGCAGGAAGCACCTGTAAGCAGAAACCGAGGCTACAAAGTCTTCAGGACCGCTTTGCTGTAGGGTTATGAAAGTTTGATGGTTGCTCAATCACTAATAAAATGGAGGAAATGAGAGCAGTGGTGGTATTATAAAGGCAGGACATGCAAAATCTATGGCAGCATGCTGCTCAAGCACAGCAAAGGATGTCTCATCAGGTGACTCCATTTTCTGGCCAGATCAGAGCTACAGGTGTTGGAAACTACACATAAACAAAATGGCTAGGATTCCTGGAGAAGCGGCTCCTGCGGCAGACAACTATCCAGATTATGGGAATGCCTAAAGAGGTGCAATGTAGAAGGATTTGTGGAGCTAGGATAATTTAGGATCTTGGGGTTTCTCATACACAATCATTTTTGTATAAACCCTCCACCAGAAGCACCATTCAGACTCCTCACAGTTCACTTATTGAATTGTAAGAAAGACACCTTTTTGAGATAATTAATTTTATTTTACATGTATTTTAAAGGCAATAAGAAGAGAAAAGTTGTAAAAAATAATTAATTCTCAATTTTCTGTCTTTTGTAGTTTTAAAAAACCCACACATTTTATTTGTCCTGGCTATCACTGCAATTAAGTTTTTTTTTTGTCCCTAGCACAATGTATGACAACGACAATATTTTATTTGGAAATAAAGGTATATTTTTTCCGGTTTGTGTTTCTTTATACCGTATATACTTGTGTATAAGCCTAATTTTCAGCTCAAAAAATGTGCTGAAAAGTTACCCCCTCGGCTTATATGGGAGTCAGTGGAGGAGAACGGATGGTGGAGCAGATTTTGTTACTGGCAGAGGAGCGTAAGGATTATGCACTAGTGATGCTGCTCTGGCTAGCTAGTTCCCTGCTTTGTCCATGCCCCCCATCCCCTGAAACATGGTGTGCAACGTGTGCTTCTCAAGGCTACCTGTATCCCCCCTGGCTTTTGGAGCGGAACGTGCAAGCAACGTGGCAGCTGTTCAATGATCAGGGATTCTTCCTGTGTGGCAATCTCTGTGTCTTATCTACAACATCATCTAGTGGCGTCTTGAGACACAGCTGTATGATCTTTGGGTCACATCTGGCTCAGTGTTCTCCCCAGGCTCTTTTAGCCGGGTGCTTCACCCGGCTAGTTTTGGTTAGCACCCGGCTGTTATCAGCTCACCTCCTCCTATGCTGTGAGCAGAGTTGTGCACAGAAGCACCGGCCCTGCATTCTCTCATTTTGCCCCACCCGGCTACTATTTTATGCCACCCGGCTACTATTTCATCCCACCCGGCTAGAAATAATTTCTGGGGAGGACACTGTGGCTATGGGGAGGGGGGTTGACTTTTACTGTGGGCACATCTGGCTACTGTGGAGGAGGCTATACTGGGGCGGGGGCTTATATGCGAGTCAATAACTTTTTACTGGTTTCTGAGAAAAAAGTGGGTATGGCTTATATGCGAGTATATACAGTAATTATTAATATTGTAGCCTACTGGATTTCTGCCTGGCCACATGGAAAGCAGTACTGCCTATTTCTGTGACCTTAAGAGAAGTTAAACTCTTGAGGAGCAGGTTCTGGCAGGGAGCACCCGTTGCAGAATCGCCAGCGTTTCTCAAAAGTGTGGAAAACTCAAGCGTTATTGCACACAATAGAAATCTGAGTCACATAGTAAAATGCATATCTCTGCTTTTTGCACAACTAGCCATGTATTTTGCTTACTGTATGTGAATCGCATGCGATTTGCATACAATGTCTACCTATGCATTTTGCATGTGTTTTTTAATAAAAAAAGATACTGTATTTTTTTTCTATTGAATAACGGAGAATATTGAAAAAAAAAACACAAGCACACCAACAATGCATGGAGAGGCGGAGAAGGGGCATTCCTAACTCCAGAGGGGGTGTTTTGCGGGAGTGCTTTTCCTGCTAAGGACGCTCTTTCCTCATCAGGCTACTGACAACCTTGGGTGCACTTAAAAAGGAATAGAGCAGAAGCCCCCTGGCTAGAATCTTCTCTGAATAGCAGTGTCAGTGGGACAACTTTCTGAATGGGTCTTTGTACTCTAGCGGTGTGAGTGTGTATTGGTGCTATAATGCAGTGTTCTCCAAAGGCTCTTTTAGCCGGGTGCTCCACCCTGCTAGTTTGGGTGAGCACCCGGCTGTCAGCGGCTAACCTCCTCCTATTCTGTAAGCAGAGTTGCACATAGAGGCAATTCTCTCATCTCGCCCCATCCGGCTATTTTTTTTCATGCCACCTGGCTACTATTTCATGCTACCCGGCTGGAAAATTCTGTGGAGAACACTCGAGGGCAGTGGTTGCAAACCTTTTCGAGACTGAGTGCCTAAACTTCAACTCAAAAGTCTCTTGTAAAGTGCCAACACGCCATTTTGAACAAAATGACACCCCCCCTCAGAAGAGATGACAAACACCAGGCCATCAAACCTGCAGTGACCAGATTCTTCTGGGTTCAACGCGCGGGGAGGGAGGGTGCGTGCGGAAAAATGGGCGTGGTCATGACATTGTATGGGTGGAGCTAATGTAATGATGTAACAGCGAGCATAAGAAAGCAGTGTTTCCACCATGATGTAGTGAAACGAGGATTCGTATCATGAGTGTGCAGAAACTGTGTGATGCTATTTATTAGTATACCGTAACCCCAAAGCAGTAAATATAGCCAACTATGACCATTAAATAATAAATGCAGCAAGTTACCCCAGACTAAGCAATGAGTGCAGCATTTCACCAGAAAATAAACGCAATGTGGGCAGCTTTTCACCTGCAAAAAAAAATGTACTCACCTGACAGTCTCCTCTCCTGGCCGGACTCTGGCGCGCAGCTCCCTGGACGACTCCTGCAGTCTCCTGCACTGAATGCAATAGCAGGGCTACGGGAAGATGGCGCCCGAAGCCCTGTACTGGAGACACAAATAGTCTCCAGTGCAGGGCTTCGAACGCCATCTTCCCATAGCCCTGCAGGCTGGAGAGGGGCTGCGGGCTATGAACTGGAGCGGCGTCTATTAGACTCCTCGGCCAGTTAAATTTCCCGGGACATAGCGCAGCAACGATGGCGTGCCTGCCGATGAGGCTACGCATGCCGGGTCTGGCATGCGTGCCATAGGTTCGCCATCGCTGCTCTAGTGATATGCTGAAAATAACAAATTATACGCTGTACTGCTGAGTCATTTAGGGAACATCATCCTCATCAACATTATCTGTAATCTGATCTTTCTATAAATCGTAGAATAATAACACCCCCACCCCAAAAGCTCCCTCCTATTAGTCCCAACAGTTGTTTGCATTTTTCGTATTTTTTTGACCCATAAGACACTGACGTATAAGACTCACTTGGGTTTAGAGGGGGGGGGGGGGGGATATAACCCTAGGTGCGTCTGTGGTGCAGGGGCGTCTTATGGACCGCTCCCCCTAAGGCCTCGTTCATATCGGCCGTTTCTGTGCGCTTTTCACAGCGCACTGCCCTGGGCGATCAGCAAGGTATTGATTTTCCCCTGTAACTAAATGTAGCTGGTTCACATCTATGCGCCGCTCAGCGTTACAAAAACGTAGTGTTACATGCATTTCTGTGCACTGAGCTGTAAAGCGCACATCAATGCAAGTGAATGGGTGCGCTTTTTTTGGCGCACAGAAGCGCGTACAAACACATAGAAGCGCATGCGTTTTTTACCCCTAATTGAAGAAAAAAATACATTTACATACAAAAACAAAGTTTTATTGACAGCTGCTGCTGCTACAGTAAGCAAAACGCGTTTTAAAAAAGCACAACGCACAAACACGCACTAAAGCGCGCACAAGCGCATGTGTTTTTTACCACGCGCTTTCACACGTTTTTCAGCGCAGCAGATGTGAACGAGGCCTACGACGTTTATCTAAGCTACACTGACCAGCTACGCCAACTCCTACTACACTGATTCCCTTACCCCTGCAACCCCCATACACTACACTACCCTAACCCCTATGCCCACTAGCTATACTACACTAACCTCTGAAGCTATGCTACGCTACGCTTCACTGACCCCTGCTGCCTACACCAACTACAGTACACTTCACTAACCCCTTACACCCACCAGCTACAGACACTACACTAAACCGCTGTGTCACATCTTAATAACAACAAGTTTGCTTTATAAAAAATTAACATTTTAATTTTTTTTACCAATTACTGTACCTCTAAATAAAATATTTACGCAATAGATAACCTTTAATATGGTTGCGGGAATGGCAGACACTTCTTATGTGGGACTTGGGAGAAGGGGAAAGTCCTCATCAAAAAGAATCCAAAAATGATATACTTTATATACACAATTGAGAAACTCTCTTGGGGGTTAAAACAAATGTGGCCACTAACTTTTTCCCTAGCATTGTCCACTCCACAAGCCTGACTTATATTGTTGGTGTTCAAGTTCATGTTGTGGAAATTCAGAAACCTGAATCCGCGCGTTACCACACTTCAGCACCCAGATAAGTGGACGGGGCAGGGGATGTTTAATTGTTTGCGCTTCATTTGACTCACGTGAAACCAAACGTGTAGTGCAAATAAATGAACTCCACCTTCCCCTGTCCGCATGTCTGGGTGCTGAAGTGTGGTGATGGGCGAATTCTGGTTTCCCGATTTCAATAAACCTGAATTTAAATACCAATGCTAATCACTTATACCCTCTCTATTAGTTCAACCATAGTACCCAATAAGTGAAGCCATACTTCCCCCACACAAACTCAGCTTACATACTTTTCCTTATTCGCCCAAATTACAAGAATACAGTGAAGATGTGCTTACAGTATGGGAATATTCTGTGCAGCAATTTCCCTGCAAGGTCAGGCCTCCCTTATGTTTGATGACTGGTGAGAGAGAATACCATCATGTTGGTGTGCATCCCTTTAACATGCTAGGTGGCTGGAGCCAACAATCTTCTGGAGCAGTCTTCGCTTTGGCTATAAATCCATCTAGACAGGACTGCTACTATGCTGCAGCCATGATGGCCTCCATAGAGTACACAGGCTCATTCAGAATGTTGCCCCACTGATGTGGATTTTCCTCCACAGTGCAGTAGCTGATTCTTACAGCCAGTCATCCTGTCCAGCTATTTTCGATGGCTGAAATGCAGACTGCTCTTGAGGATTTCTGGTTCCTGTCGACTTAGCGGGAAGCATGCCTAAATTCTGGTATTCTCTCTCACCGACCGCCAAACACAGGTGAGACCAGACCTTGCTCCACAGCACATTTCCATACTGCGACCTTACCTTGTCTTCTTGTATCTTACAGTTCCAAACTTGATAGTGGCGCCAGTCACTACAGGAAACCTTTGTTCACCTAATTACTCCTTCATAATTATGGTAGTGTTTAACTGTTTATTGCATCCTTAAAGCCAATGTAAATTGAATTAAAAAAAAAATAAACAAACCTACTTGCCTAAGGCGAGGGGAAAGCTTTGGAGCCTTCCCATTCCTCTCACGGTCCTCTCGTTCCAGTGCTGTTATCTCGTTCCAATCTGCCGCCACATGAGGCTTCGCAAAGTCTTTGGGAGCCCGAGAGCTCCCAAAGATGAGCTGCTCCGTACTATGCATGTGTGAGCCCGCAGTATGGAGCTGTCTGTATTCGGGAGCACTTGGGCTTCCAAAGTCTCACGTGGCGGCAGATCGGTTGAATACTGCCAAAGGTGGTGATAGCGCTGGAACAAGGGCACCAGGAGCGGAAGGGGAAGGCTCTATAGGACTCACAGCCTTCACTCTCTATAGGTAAGTATCTGTGTTCTTTTTTTCAGTTTGGTTGACATTTTACTTTGGTAGTTCAGGCATAACATCCTTCAGATAAGGGCATTCATGACTCCCTTGCAAATTCAGAGCTCAGTGCAGGAGATGTTGGAATTCTCTCTTATGGCTCTGAATAAAGGTCCTCCTGGGTGTCTCATATCTATCTCCTCTTCTCCCTGTGTTCTGTTGTGTTCCACTGACCTCAGCAATAAGGGGTGGGGGTGGTGGTGAATAGTAGCCTGAGAGGACTGCCATGGGAAGACATGGAGCAAGCGAGGTAACTATGATATGTTTGCTATGCTTCCTAAACCTAGCTTTGCATTGTAGGGTGTGGAAGGCCCCAGTATACACCTAGACTTTTTATAATTGATATAATTTTTGAAGGAGAGGGATCTCTGTTTATATGCGAGCTTATACTGCCCTGTTATTACTAAAACTGATCAGGTGCATTTTTGTACAGCATATAGAAATATTTTTTTAAACATTTTTTGTCATTGTGCTCACAATGACTACCTTTTCTAATTGTCTTTTGTTTTGCTGCTTTGCAGGGTTCCTTACTGTAGGTCCTGTCTCCACGTTTAATTAGCTGATGGCTTTGGAAATGGTGGAATTAAGTAAAAACTGCATGTTAAGAATTGGATCTTTCAGGAACCGACTTCAAGAGAGCAAACCAAAGGACAAAGACTTTTCTTGCACTGTTTTAAGCTAAAGCACCTGTGTTTTTCTAAAATTGTTTTGGGGAAAAAAGGAAGTACTGTACAAAGATTTCTCTCACTGCAACCATGAGGGCTTCAATGGAAGCTGCAGATATCGCCATAGTGGCGCTCTACTTTGTTTTGGTGTTATGCTTTGGATTTTTTGCGATGTGGAAGTCGAACAGGAGTACTGTAAGTGGATATTTCCTGGCTGGTCGATCCATGAATTGGGCAGCTATTGGTGCCTCCTTATTTGTAAGCAATATTGGTAGCGAACATTTCATTGGACTCTCAGGATCTGGAGCAGCAAGTGGATTTGCTGTAGGGGCCTGGGAACTCAACGCCCTGTTGCTATTGCAGCTCCTCGGATGGGTCTTCATTCCAGTGTATATCCGCTCTGGAGTGTACACTATGCCAGAATATTTATCTAAGCGTTTTGGTGGACATAGAATCCAAGTGTATTTTGCTGTCCTGTCCTTGATTTTGTATATTTTCACCAAACTTTCTGTAGACTTGTATTCAGGGGCACTGTTTATTCAAGAATCTCTGGGATGGAACCTCTATTTGTCTGTGATTTTGCTCATCGGAATGACGGCACTCCTCACCGTAACGGGAGGTTTGGTGGCTGTCATTTATACAGACACTCTTCAGGCCTGCCTCATGATCATTGGGGCATTGACTTTGACCATCATAAGCTTTGTGGAAATTGGAGGGTTTGAAGAAGTTAAAAGGAGATATATGCTTGCAACACCTAACATCACATCTATCTTGCTGACCCATAACTTTACCAATACCAATTCATGCCACGTCACACCAAAGCCGGATTCACTTCAGATGCTTCGAGAACCCACCGATGAGGACATTCCGTGGCCTGGCTTTCTCCTGGGTCAGACTCCAGCCTCAGTGTGGTATTGGTGTGCAGACCAAGTCATCGTGCAAAGGGTTTTGGCTGCAAAGAACATCTCTCATGCCAAAGGGTCAACTCTTATGGCTGGCTTTTTAAAGATCTTGCCGATGTTTTTAATAGTAATTCCAGGAATGATCTCTAGAATCATGTTTGTTGATGACATAGCTTGCATTAACCCTGAGCACTGTATGGAAGTGTGTGGTAGCAGAGCCGGGTGCTCCAACATTGCCTACCCCCGGTTAGTAATGAAGGTCCTTCCTGTTGGCTTGCGTGGTCTCATGATGGCTGTAATGATTGCAGCTCTTATGAGTGATCTGGACTCCATCTTTAACAGTGCAAGCACCATCTTCACTCTTGACATCTACACATTTATCCGGAAAAGTGCCACCTCTCGAGAGCTCATGATGGTGGGAAGAGTCTTCGTAGCTTTCATGGTGGTCATTAGTATTGCTTGGGTTCCCTTAATTGTGGAAATGCAAGGGGGTCAAATGTACCTTTACATCCAAGAGGTGGCAGACTACCTGACTCCCCCTGTTGCTGCTTTGTTTCTGCTGGGAATATTTTGGAAACGGTGCAATGAACAAGGGGCCTTCTATGGTGGCATGATAGGTTTCATACTGGGGGTCACTCGTCTTATTTTGGCATTTGTTTACCGTGTCCCAGAGTGCAACCTGCCCGATAACAGGCCCAGTTTCATCAAAAATATCCACTACATGTATGTAGCAACTGCACTTTTTTGGATCACTGGGCTCATCGCTGTAGTAGTGAGCCTCCTGACAGCCCCTCCAAAGAAAGAGCAGATCAGAACCACCACCTTCTGGGCATTAAAAAACGTAAAGCAAAAGACATGCAAAGAGGACTCTTACCAAGTATGTGGTAAAAGTTCCACACCTGTCACAGAGAATATTAAACCAGCACTTCTGAATGGGAAGTCAGATGATCATATTAAGAGTGTCCAAACTGAGGACTCCAACCTTTTATTGACTTATATAGATGACTCTAACCCGCTGAGCTCCTTGAGCGTTTCTGAGGCTGAGACGCCGGTGGATTGTTATTCCAATGGGCAAGCAGCTCTTATGGGTCAAATCCCTACCGAAGAGGTTAAAGAGGACCAGAGCCGGTGCTCTAAGTTTGTTGACTGGTTCTGTGGCTACAACAGCAGCTCCTCCAACAAAAGAAACGTGAAGGAGGAGGACGATGAAGCGGTGTGCTTAAAAATGCTAGAAGAAACACCGGCTGTTCAGCGAATTCTCAACACCGGACTGGTCTGTGTATGCTCCGTAGGAGTGTTCATGTTCATATACTTCTCTTTGTAAGGGAAGAATTGGCCTTGTGCAAGGCAACAAGAGCAATCAGCTGACTGACATAAGGCAAAGCCTTTGAAGTGATGGGCACAGTATGGGGCCATTTCATATTTTGAGACATTGTTTACTTCGAAAAGGCCTTCATCCAGCTCATTGATGACCACACCAGAGCACTATCCCATGTGGATTTCCTTAAGGACCAATGTTTAAGTCTACCAAATACGTAATTTATTGTTTTAAAGGAATGTTTACTGGCGGGTAGATCAAGTTAAAATTAGCTTTCTGTACATGGTTCAACAGAAGGAAGTATTTGGCACACCAAATTTTCCTCCATTTTTTTTTTTTTAGAAAACTACCTTGACTTTGCCTTAGTCTTTAATGTGAACTAACTTTACTACAGTGTGTTTCTTAAACTTCAGCTAGTGTTTGTTTTGTTGTTTGTTTGTTTTTATTTAAAAGTAGTAGGGCGGTGCACATGTGAAATATTTTAGCAGAGTGCTAGCTTCCCATCTTTTACGTCTCTAAAGTAAACCTAAAGAGAAAATAGACTGAGATAAACCATTGTATCTGTCCTCCTACTCCTAAAAATTAGTTTTAGATTAGATTAAAGCTGGCCACTAACGGTCCAATTTCTAGCGAAAATTCGTTCGAGCGATCAGAAATTCTGATCGGATTGGTTGTAAATAATCTCCATTGGTGGACACAATCGATTATGAACGAGTGAAGGAAAAAGTCGCCCGAATGAATTTTCGTCGAACGAAAATTTGGATTTTCTTGGTGGTCGTCATAGATAGGAAGCATTGATTGGTTAGTTGATGGTGTATTGAACGATTTTTCGTCCGATCAGAATTTCTGATCACTCGAACGATTTTTTGCTAGAAATTGGACCGTTAGTGGCCAGCTTTAGATATGTTAAACTTGAAAAAAATTGTTTTATTGTTTGCTTTCCGCTCAATAACTAAGGGCTCGTTTCCATGTAGCGCGTTTTCAGCCGTGCTTATGGTAACGCAGGGACAGCAGAGAGTGCATAGACTGCACTGTCTGCTGTTTCCATACATTATTATTATTATTATTATTATTATTATTATTTAGTATTTATATAGTGCCGACATATTACGCAGCGCTGTACAGTGTGTATGTATGTATATATATATATGTATGTATGTATGTATATATTATATATCTTGTCACAGCGCATGGTTGCCTGCAATTTAGGGCGATTGCGTCCGCGATCCCATTCAGTATAATGAAAGAAATCGCTAGCGCTGCCTCTGGGGAGTTTCGTGCAAAGTTGCAAATGGAAACGAGCCCTTAGTCTGTCCAATGTCTTAATAGGTAAAAAGTAAGAAATATTGTCCCCCCCCCCCCCCCCCCCCCCCTTTTTTTTATTTTTTTTTATTTTAATCTGGACTCAGAAGAACAGTTCTCCGCCAGGAAAGTATTGTATGGCTGTAATTCCTCATCTGTAAGGGATGCTATTGTCTGACTGGGTTCCGACTGGAGAGAAAATCCGTTGCATAGCTGAATATTCCTCTTTTTTTCATGCAAAAAAAAAAAAAAAAAAAAGCAGAAAATAAACACACGTCTTTCTCATCATGTCACTTAAAGTGAACCAGAGACGAAGCACCCTCATGTATTTTACCATATATATCGGTGGGAACATTAGAGAAAACACCTACCCTGCTCTCTGTTTCATTCTTCACTGTTCAGCTTGCTTCTTATCAGCCCTGATGAAATCCCCGACTGAGCATTCAGTCTGGCTTTGCTATAATAACTCAGCTATAATGATTCCTGAGCAGAGCCACAAGGGGGCAGGCTTGGGCTTGAAAAAACACCAGAAAACACACACTCAGCTATAATGATTCCTGAGCAAAGCCGGACTGAATGCTCAGTCAGGGATTTTATCAGGGCTGATAACAAGCAGGCTGAGCAGTGAAGGATGGAACAGAGAGCAGGGTAGGTGTTTTCTCTAATGTTCCCACTGATATGTATGGTAAAATACATGAGGGTGCTTCGTCTCTGGTTCACTTTAAGATTCCTTTTAAAGCCTGGAACTTAAGACCCTAAATCTCTCCTAATCTCATGTAGACCCTTAAAGGGATACTGTAGGGGGGTCGGGGGAAAATGAGTTGAACTTACCCAGGGCTTCTAATGTTCCCCCGCAGACATCCTGTGCCACTCACCGATGCTCCGGCCCCGCCTCCGCTTCACTTCTGGAATTTCAGACTTTAACCACTTCCGGATACCGGGTGGTTTTGCTGATCGGTGCTGCGTGGGCTCTCCAGCCCGCAGCACCGATCAGCTAGCAGCCAGGCCGATCAGACTTCCCCCCTTTTTTCCCCACTAGGGGGATGTCCTGCTGGGGGGGTCTGATCGCCGCCGGCTGCTTGCGCTTGAGGGGGGGGGGGCTCTCTTCAAAGCCCCCCTCCGCAGCGCTTCCTGGCCGCCTTCCCCTTCCCTCCCTCTACCTCCCCCTGTGAGCGGCGCAGGACGGAATTCCGTCCTGCGCCGGATAGGATAGGCTTCAGCCTATCAGGTGCCGGCGGTCCCCGGCCAATCAGAGGCCGGGGATCGCCGATCTCCGCCACGGCGCTGCTGCGCAGCAGCGCCGTATACATGTAAACACCGGGGAAGATCTTCCCCGTGTGTTTTACATTTACCCTGCGAGCCACGATCGGAGGCTCGCAGGGTGTTCACGGAGACACCCTCCGTGAACTGACATGGAACGGCCGCTCATACGAGCGGCCGTTTCCATGCAATCCACTTCAGGATTCAGGGGCGTAGTTAAGCGTACGCCGAATCCTGAAGTGGTTAAAGTCTGAAAACCACTGCACCTGCGTTGCCGTGTCCTCAATCCCGCTGATGTTTCCAGGAGCGTACTGCGTAGGCCCAGTATGGTCTGCGACTGCGCAGTACGCTCCTGGTGACATCAGCAGGAGCGAGAACACTGCAATGTAGGCGCAGTGGTTTTCAGACTTTAAAGTCTGAAATTCCAGAAGTGAAACCGGTGGGGCCGGAGCATCTGTAAGTGGCTGCGCGGGCACAGGATGTCTGCGGGGGACCATTAGAAGCCCTGGGTAAGTTCAACTCATTTTCCCCCGACCCTCCCCCCCCCCCCCCCCTACAGTATCCCTTTAATGGTAGAGCCTCTTTACTAGCCAATTTCTAAAGCACAGACTTGCCACATCAGCAGACTGCAGTTGTCTCAGACAGATCAGTCTGTGCCCCGCCCACACAAACTCTTCCAGTCAATTGACCACATTTTTAAAAATGCCAAAAAATCCAGGTGCACAAAAAGTGTATTTGGCCAGTACAAGAATTCTTGTATGTGCTCATGACATCCAAATGTATTACATTACATAAATTGTATTGGAGAAAGAAAAATAATTTTCTTTGCAAAGAAATGCATAGTTTGCTTGCATTTACTCCACAGTGTGGAAATACATTAGTGTAGACAGCCCGTGCTAATCAATGGGCATATTCACATAATCCATTTTTATGCAGAAAAATGAACAGCTTGCTACGTTTTTGTAGTTGCATACTTTTCTGTAGAAGATACACATGGTGACATGGTGAGACAGACACGTGCATGTACACTGCCAAGCGCACAAATTACTATGCTGTGTACACTTTTTTTTTTTTTTTTTAATTTATTTTTATTTCTCATCCTGCAACGGTTAAACTTGGGTATGCAAGTGACAGTTTCTGTCCTGTTGAGATGTTATCGGGACCTGGTCCGGAGTGTTGTATAACTGATGAGAAATTACAACCGTAAAACACTTTCCTAGCAGAAAATTGCTTTTGAGAGCAGGAAAGCAATAAAAAGGGTATATAGTTCATTAATTTTAGCTCTGGCATACTTTAGTGAATCAGTCATTGAGACAATGAAACATTAAAAACGTAAAAAGTCGTTTTTGAAATCTAAAATAAAACTGTGGGATATCTAAAACGTCTTTTTATTTTTTTTTTGTTTTAGGAGCAGGATCACAAATCAATTGTTTATCTCATCTGTTTATTTTCACCTCGTGTTTCATTTAAGCTTGCCCATTAACAGTTCAAATTTTAGCAAACACACTTATCAAAATCACAAGTTTGATAAGATCACTCAAATTGAAAGAAAATGTGGTATTCCATCGATCCACACCACAAAACAATCCAACTTGTGATCATATCTTCACCAGTTATGATCCCATCTATGAACAAATCTGCCAAGCGGAGTCATTATTTCTTAGTGACCCAGAAGCAAAAAAAAAACAACAAACTCATGATATAATAAATTGGTTGTGTAGTACGGATAAATAATAGAACATTAGTAGCAAAGAAAATAGTGTCATTTTTATTTTCAGGTATATAGCCTTTTTTTTTTATAACATTGCATCATTCTCCAGTAGTTGCAGATTCCACAATGCACTCAGCATTTTAAATGATTTTACAGAGCAGCCTAAAGACCCTTTAAACTTTTCTCTGCAGAAAAAAACATAAACAAAGAAGATACAATTAGAGACAGTTGAGATAAGAGCTTCAAAAGAAAGTGCTGTCCACCACTTTATAAAGTCACATAGCTCACAGAAGCTCTTTTGCATAGATAACTGAAGTTTCTTAACTCTTTCTGTACTGGAAACAATACGAGACTCAGATCTGTGCTAATGTTTTATTTCTTAGTAGTATTACACATACAAATCATTATATCATAAGTTTATTTTCATTTAAGATTCCCTTTACCCCCCTGGCGTTCTATTTTTTGCGGCGCTCGGCTGCGGGTGTTTTTTTTTTTTTTGGGTCATATAGCTAGCCTAGCGCTAGCTACATGATTCCCCCTCCCTGCGCCATCCCGCCCACCCCTCCAATCGCCGCCGGCAATCATACCCAACAGGAAATCCCGCTCTGAGCGGGATTTCCTGTTAGGGCTTCTCTCGTGGCCATGGCGATGATCGGAATGACGTCGGGGGGGAGGTCCCAATCCACCCCATAGCGCAGCCTGGAGGTGATTGGCCAGGCTGCGCTGGGGAGGGCCACTTTCACGGCGAGCGGCGGCGATTGAATAAAAAAAAATGCCACCAGGGGCTGAGATCTCCACGGCGGCGGTAATGGACGAGCTGAGCTCGTCCATACCGCTAAGGTGGTTAAAGGAAACCAATCGATAAGGCTATCGTTCAGGATCGATTGGGCTCATCAGCTTCTCTGCTGTCATGCAATTCGATCTTAACAATCTGATAAAAAATATGACCATTCACTACAAAGGGTTCTGCTAATGGGCACCTTTTACAGTGTACATGGGGCAGCACAACAGGAATCGCAGAACTATAGACCTGTTTCCCAATAAAACGTATGCAATGCAAACAGTAATGATGCAGCACCCAGTGAGCCAATCGGATACCAGCTTTCATTCATATACCCACTCTTGGCTGCTGTGCACGTAATTTTGATTGGGTGCTTTGGGTCAATGTACACCACTGATGTGTGTAGTGAGTAACATGCTGACGGACTCCAACATACAAGTGTTTCTAAAAGCACACAATTTACAGAGGCAACCACCCACTAATTTACATCCATTTCTTCAACTATAATTTATCATGACTCCAATTTAGGTTAAAGGGGCACTACAGCGAAAACAAATAAAATTTAAAATATGTGCAAACATATACAAATAAGAAGTACGTGTTTTCCAGAGTAAAATGAGCCATAAATTACTTTTCTACACTTACAGTAGGTAGTAGAAATCTGACAGGAGTGACAGGCTTTGGACTAGTCCATCTGTTTGTAGGGGATTCTCAGGGATATATTTATTTTCAACAGCACTTAGTGAATGGCAGTTGCTCTGTCTAACTGCCAAAAAACTGCGTAGGAAGCAGGGAAGCTGGCCAGCATCATTGTTTAAATCCTTTTTAGGGAATATATAAAGAATAAAAGCCTTGCTGAGAATCCCCTATGAAGAGATGGACTAGTCCAAAGCCTGTTACTTCTGTCAGATGTCTACTACCTACTGTAAGTGACAGCAACATAGGAGAAAAGTAATTTATGGCTCATTTTACTCTGGGAAAAAATGTACTACTTATTTGTATATGTTTGTACACATTTAAAATTTTACGTTTTTTTGCTGTAGTGCCCCTTTAAGTAATTAACCCTGAGGAAAATACACACACACACACACACACACACACACACACTCTCTCACTCTATAAAGGACAACTGAAGTGAGGTACGTGGAGGCTGACATATTTCTTTCCTTTTCAACAATACTAGTTGCCTGGCAGTCCTGCTGATCTATTTGGCTGCAGCAGTGTCTGCATCACAACAGAAATTAGCATGCAGCTAATCTTGTGAGATCTGACAATAATATCAGAAACCCCTGAATTGCTGCCTGCTTGTTCAGGGTCTATGGTTAATTGTATTAGGAATTCTGCCTCTAATACATTTAACCATACACCCTCAACAAGCAGGCAGCAATTCAGGGGTTTCTGACATTATTGTCACAAGATTAGCTGCATGCTTGTTTCTGGTGTGATTCAGACACTGCTGCAGCCAAATAGATCAGCAGGACTGCCAGGCAAAGAGTATTGTTTAAAAGAAAAATAAATATGGCAGCCCCCGCATACCTCTCACTTCAGTTGTCCTTTTAAGACCGAGCAGACATCACAGGCTCTGTCTTTTATACTGGAGGTATTCTTAAAACGAGACAAAAACATGAACATGTGGCATTGCCTAAAATACTGTACATGTGCACTGAGCCCCAGTCCTGCTGTGTAGGTATCTTTAAAGTACAACTCCAGGCTTTCAACTAAATACAGCGTTCAAATACATTCACACATGGGAACCAGTTTACTTGGGTATTGCGTTATCAGTTTTAACAGTTTATATTAAGGCAGATAAAAACTTATTTTCCCTACCCAGGGGTTGCAGGATATGTCAATGCATCCAGATAACAAGCAGGTACAGCGACATGAGATTTCCGCTTTTCTTTGCAAACATTATGAACCCGCAAGACTTCCCACTGACCATTGCTGGCATCTGTATTACTTTTACATTTCGTACAGCTATTCTTGCGACTCCCACTGTTCTAAAGCCAGCCGTTTCTTCTTGGTACAGCTGTGCAATTTCCTGTGTCACCTGCTTGTTCAAGCTATAATGATTATGCCTCATGGTGATGATGAATTACATAGCCCAGTGCCCCTGCAGGTGCAGAGCAGAAACAGGAAATAGGGGTGTCACCAGACTGGCTGTGTGGTTTGATAGGGAAGTATTATTGTAGAAAGTTTAGTCCTATGTTGTTGGTGATTAAAAGGAAGAAAAAATGGTGTAAGGAATCATGAACATGTCCAATCATCAGCATGGAGCTGAACAAATATAGCTTTATACCACCTATGCAAAACCTTTAAAAACTTTCTGCCAAACTTTAATGCATATTAAAATTAGGATATAGTACTGACAAGATACTTCACCCGACACATAATTTCAGGCAAACACAATACAGAGAGCTGTTACCACCAGGAAGCTCATTCGTATCTACAGCATGTGTGGACCCAATTCAATTCACTTTATCTCCTATGTGTTCTAGAGCAGTGTTTCTCAACATTTTATTGGTATGTACCCCTTTTAAAACCCTGTACTCACCAAGTACCCTCTAGCATAGTAAACATTATCACAAGTACCCCTTGACAAATACACATTTAATCGTTGTACATGATAATTGGTTCTAAACAATATCCAAGCTTTTACTATTGCTTTTAATTGGCTAAAACACTAATTTGGTGTTTAAATAAGATTTATTATTTTATAAAACTCTAAATTTGGTATTCTTGGTTAAGTATATTAAGCCTGAGTACCCCCTGGAACAATCAGATGAACCCCTGGGGTACACGTACCACATGTTGAGAACCTAGGTTCTAGAGGATATTTTCACACCTTTTTAAATGGGGTTGTAACATCTAAAATATTGGAGAAAAAATAGGTAATGCCCCAAATATTTATGTAAACTTTTTTTTTTTTCTGAAATAGGTCCTATATAAATAGTTACCTTAGGGACTTAACTTGTTTTATTATGTATGTCATAAGGGTATATTACTATCATTTTTGCAAATAATGGCTTGTAATTAGTGACGGATGCAAAACTGAAAAAATACACCTTTTGTTTTCAAATAAAATACTGTGGCCATACATTGTGATATGGACATAAGTTTAACAGTGTAATAACCTGGACAAATAGGCAAATAAAATATGTGGGTTTTAATTACAGTAGCATGTATTTTAAAACTGTAATGGCTGAAAACTGAGAAATTAATTTCTTTTCATTTTTCTTCTTATTATTCTCATTAAAATGCAGTTAGAATAAAATAATGCACCACCCAAAGAAAGCCTAATTGGTTGGGGAAAAAACAAGATATCGATAATTTTGTTGTGAGAAGTAGTGATAAAGTTATTGGTGAATGAAAGGGCGGAGCACTGAAA
This sequence comes from Hyperolius riggenbachi, assembly GCF_040937935.1. Lineage (NCBI taxonomy): Eukaryota > Metazoa > Chordata > Amphibia > Anura > Hyperoliidae > Hyperolius > Hyperolius riggenbachi. The sequence continues at coordinate 496,979,361 of NC_090647.1, forward strand.
TGTGAAAATTGCTCTCGTCCATAAGAGGAAAAACCCCTTAGTGTTAAACTAGTTAAACAAAAAATAAAACATTATCTCCTAGGAGTAAAAGTGAATTGGATAAGAACATGTGACTTTCAAGAGCTTTTTGGAACATTTTTCAGATGCTCACTAAATCGTAGCTCACAAATCTCCCTAGTTTGGAAGCGAAGCCTTCTGTCCCTCTTCACTCTTGTACATCCCTGTGCAGTCTGTTTTAGCGCACTGAACATGGTGTGTAGATTGGGAGGACACATATAAGCCATTTAATGTTCGTATTATAGTCCATGCCTGTGCGTTGCTGTCCTATTGCTTATTTTTCTATTGTATAAATTTTTATGGAAAACGCACAAAAGCACCTCCTCCCTGCGATTGGGCGTGTTTTATCTTTGAGGAGTTGACTAATTGCAAAAGATTACATTTTACTGAATTTTTTTAGGAGCATAGTTGTCTTATTTCTAAATATGTTTAGAATGTTTTGCATGGTTACAGACATGCTTAGAGACAAACAAGTGCCTCTTCACACAAGAATCTGGCAGAGAATTTGCAGATTACTATTTATTTATTTTTTTTAATAAGAGAAAAATTACTGCATTTAATTTTATTTTGAACGGATACTGATGTCCTCAAGCCACTGCTGCAGACCTCAATGTACCGTGGCAGGAGCTGTGTTCATCTCCTAGTCATGGTTTCTTCAGCTGCCCTTCTGTTTTATGACATTAGTGGGGATTCCCTGGGGCTCCTCACCTCATTGGTTAACTCTGATCACATGATGCAGAGAACCCGGAAGAGTGTAGTGTAATTCAGTGGGATGCTTGACTGCATTATGTAGCCCAGCCATCCACAGGGCTGGTCAATGAGATGCAAATAATTACAGGTTTATGCAAATTTTCTATGCCACTTGGAGATGGACCAGTGGAATAATTCCTAGGGGGTCCATTTTCCAGCTGCATACATTTTCTTACAAAATTTGCATGATCCTGCATCAACTCTGAGGGGCCGCTCACATTGGCGCGGTACGGTGTGTCATTTTACTGCAACCTAACGCCAGGGCGTTGAAACTCTATGGGGTAGTGCATACAGCGTGTGGTGCACTGCGCCATAAGAATCCTATGTGATGCAAGCGCATACCTACATTAACTGCCGACTTGTGCGGCGGACCAGAAGTCATGTAAGTCTATAGCAGCGCGTGAGTTTAAAAAAAGACCACCACAAGTGTTACACGTCGCTCATGCGTGGAAGCGTATTTCAGCAATACATTTCCGTGCAGGTCATGGATTCAGCCACAGGAAGTGAGCGTCACTTCCTGCTTGGTGTGCTGCCAGACGGGGATTACCGCGGTAATCCCTGAAGGCATGTTTTTGATGGGGATTGTACTGCAACCGTAGGGATGCAGTGTGAAACCGCCCTCATTGATTTGGATCTCAGTAACTATCCCCAATCTTTAGTCCCTGATGAATTGTTTGAAGTTTGCCTTTCAAAGAGCCTCAGACAGCAGAAAAGAAAACGAAAGCACTTTCTTAGGCTAGCGGTAGTCCTTAAAGGATACCTGAAGTGACATGATGAGATAGACGTGTGTATGTACAGTGCCTAGCACACAAATAACTGCTGTGTTCCTTTTTTTCCTTTCTCTGCCTGAAGGAGTTAAACATCAGATATGTAAGTGGCAGTTCCTGTCTGAGTCAGGACTGGGTCAGACTACAGTGTGACCCTCACTGATAAGAAATTCCAACCATAAAACACTTTCCTAGCAGAAAATGGCTTCTGAGAGCAGGGAAGAGATAAAAAAGGGTCAATAGTACATAGATTTTAGCTCTGGCATACTTCAATGAATGTGTCATTGAGCAAAAAATAAAACGGTAAAAACTTAAAAAGTAGATATAAATATAAAATAAAACTAGAATATCTTAAAGTCATTTTAGAAGAAGGATAGATACAAACTTTATTTCATTAGTTTATTTTCACCTCGGGTGTCCTTTAAACATATACATCTAGTTTGTATTATTCATCAGTGTTTTAGCTGTTTGCCTGGAGTTATGATTTCCTATCCTACATCATACCTTATTTGTGTTTTATATTTATTTTCTTTGTTGTCTAATAACTGCACTTTGTGTGCAGGTGATCGCATTTTTGTAAAATTTGTTTCTGTGCTTTTCTACAGTGCATTGTTACACCAATCCTGTTTGGGAAAATAAATTAATTGATTTTGGTATTCTATTTTGTGATAATATAATTGCCTTACCTAAGTATTTTTTTTTTCTTTTATTTAAAAAAAATTACCTGGAAAAAAAAAATAAAAATTACAGCATGGTGGGGATATTAACCACCATACAAAAGCTTTTGTTGACTTTTTGATGTGTTGTTGATTGATTACTTGTGTTCTGTAATAAGGCTCAGCTGAGTAGTGAACTGGTTAAGAGCATCACCTTTGACATTAGAGACCAGGGTCTAAAGTGACTCAGAGCTGAACTAAAGAAAACGTTTTATACATACCTGGGTCTTCCTCCAGCCTCATACGCTCCGATCGCTCCCACACCACCGTCCTCCTCTGCTCGCAGCTTCAGTACCGGATCCCCGCACTTTTGTCAGTTGGAGCCAGTCTGACGTAAGAGAAGTGCGATATTCGCTTATCTCTCCAGCAGGCACTGTAGAGATAAGTAGAGGGCGCACTTCTCTGGAGTAGAGCGATCAGAGCGTATGGGGCTGGAGGAAGCCCCAGGTATGTATAAAACGTTTTCTTGAGCCAATCTCTGAGTCCCTTTAAAACTTGCTGGATTTAATACTCGTCCAGAATTCATGGACAAGGTGCCTTTTTAATGGTGCGTTTTTCTAGCAAATGATGCTAGTTTCGCTAAGATCTTTCAGATGAAAAGAAAAAAATCATATTGAATCAATCCACAGCATTAAAGGAATCGTCGGGCAAAAAAAAAGTTTCACTTACCGGGTGCTTCTACCAGCCCCATGCAGCCATCCTGTGCCCTCGTTGTATGTGTTAATGTTCCTGCACCAGCGGGAATGCGTAAAAATGTACGCAATGCGGCCCTCCCACCCCGAGGTCGGCAAAAACGTAACTAGCTGGCGGCGGCAGAGGACTGGAGCAGCAATGAGTGACTACGAGGGCACAGGATGGCTGCATGGGGCTGGTAGAAGCCCCAGGTAAGTGAAACTGATTATTATTTTTTTTTTGCCTGACAATTCCTTTAAAGAATACAACTTGCAATTGTATCTAAACCAGTAGCGATCATATCTATGGAAAATCCGATATGCAGCTCAACCATTTCTCTAAGACTGGGAACACGCTAGGCAGAAAAGCTAGCAGTTCTGAAAACGCTAGCGGATGCCACTAATGAAAGTCTGCAGCCGCATGTTAAATGCATACATGTGCGCTTTCTGTAATTGCACAGAAACAACACACATATATAATGTATCTGAATGGAGACGCAGAGGAATGAGTTTTTACTTTTTGTTTTCTTTAAATATGATACTATATTTTACTCATTGATTAGGGAACATCATAAAAAAACGCAAAACTCATACAAAAATGCAGCACAAAAAATGTAAACGCACAGTGCAGAAAATGCATGATTTTCTGCACTGCCTAGTGTGATCCCATCCTTTGGAAACAATTGGTAATTGTTCAGGGTTGATTGGGCCCACAGCTTCTTTTTTTTTTTTCTTTTTTTTTTCCCATACAATACAATAGTTCAATAAAAATTGTACTATTGCTTGATGCTCCAGGGTAGCCTACTGAGAGCAACATTAGAGGCTGCCACACTTGGTTACCATGAGGAGAAAAACACTATACAAATGTATAGAATGCCTTGAGGAATTCCTATGTGCTTTATGAACAAGGGACCATGCATGAACACAGCAGACAGGATTTACTAATGTTGTCTGAACTGTAAATCAATAGGTAAGAACTTATCCTGCAAATCTTTGTGATGACATCAATTCATCAAAGGCTGTTAGGTACACACCATACAATTTTCTGTTAGACCTATCTGCCAGATAGATTGTTTTTATTTATTTTTTACAACATGAAAAAAAATCTATCTGGCAGGTAAATCTAACAGAAAATCGTATGGTGTGTACCTAGCATAACTGCTGTTCAGTAGCAAAATCATTCCTCACTATGGTCTGTCATCACCCTGGCAAGAGCTAGTATTATTATTATTATTATTATTATTTCTTTATAGAATACTGAACAAGTGATTATGTTGGCACTTTATAACTCAATAATAATAATACAAAAAATGTCTGCAGGGCACAATGAATAATTCATGTCTCGCTTAAAGTGAACCTGAGATGGCCCAAAAGGAAAAATGTATACATACCTGGGGTTTTCTCTGGTCTCCTTCAGGCTGATCGGCCCTTCACTCTCCTCCTCCGCCACCTGGATCCTCTGCTACGGCTCCCGGTAATGCAGCCAGTTGGGCCGTAGTGCTCACATGCAGAACTTTCTGCGCCTGTGCACTAGTACTGCGCAGAATGCTCCCGGATGCAGGAGCGCGACGGGAGCGTGCGCAGCCAGCCTGCGCCGACTGGCCAAATTACCGGGAGCCATAGCGGAGGATCCAGGAGGCGGCGGAGGATGGGGAGGGACCAATCAGCCTGAAGGGGCTAGAGGAAGCCCCAGGTATGTATACATTTTTTTTCTCTTGGGCCATCTCAGGTACACTTTTACTGTTCCTCAAAGGACCACATCATCTAATGTCCCTAACATACTTAACAATTCATGGAGCCATATGCAATTCACTTTTTCACCTGAGCTTTTTCTTAGGAGATATTTTTTCATCCTTAAATTAAAATAAGTTTACGGCACTTCAACTAAAAAGTATGAAAAAGTAAACGAAAAAAGTACTATCAAAATCACTTTTAGCATTTCTGCTTTCTGATAGCTTCAAATGCATTTTATTGACGAATTTAAAAATATCACCCAGGAGAAAACTCAGGAGAAAAAGTGAATTGCATCTGGGCCATAGAGTTGTTAAAAATAACATTAGTTATATGCAGGTGTACAGTGGAGGCTGAAATGTGGGCAGGAACTAATACACAAGGCATGGAGGTGATGATTGCATTTCAAAGTTCACTGGAATGTGCTAGTCTACAGAGATTCACCGGGCTCTGCTAGTCTACAGAGATTCACTGAGCTCTAGTCTACAGAGATTCACTGGGCTCTGCTGGTCTACAGAGATTCACTGAGCTCTAGTCTACAGAGATTCACCGGACTCTGCTAGTCTACAGAGATTCACCGGGCTCTGCTAGTCTACAGAGATTCACCGGGCTCTGCTAGTCTACAGAGATTCACCGGGCTCTGCTAGTCTACAGAGATTCACCGGGCTCTGCTAGTCTACAGAGATTCACCGGGCTCTGCTAGTCTACAGAGATTCACCGGGCTCTGCTAGTCTACAGAGATTCACCGGGCTCTGCTAGTCTACAGAGATTCACCGGGCTCTGCTAGTCTACAGAGATTCACCGGGCTCTGCTAGTCTACAGAGATTCACCGGGCTCTGCTAGTCTACAGAGATTCACCGGGCTCTGCTAGTCTACAGAGATTCACCGGGCTCTGCTAGTCTACAGAGATTCACCGGGCTCTGCTAGTCTACAGAGATTCACCGGGCTCTGCTAGTCTACAGAGATTCACAGGGCTCTGCTAGTCTACAGAGATTCACAGGGCTCTGCTAGTCTACAGAGATTCACCGGGCTCTGCTAGTCTACGGAGATTCACCGGGCTCTGCTAGTCTACGGAGATTCACCGGGCTCTGCTAGTCTACGGAGATTCACCGGGCTCTGCTAGTCTACGGAGATTCACCGGGCTCTGCTAGTCTACGGAGATTCACCGGGCTCTGCTAGTCTACAGAGATCTGGCAGGCTGCACAGATGAGATAGTACAGTACGAGAGGACATCACTATACAATCTGATGCATATTGTGACCTGTGTTGGCAACAGACATGAGTTAGACCAGAGCAATTCTTGTCATAATTAGTGTTCCATTGACTACATCTCTAGTGTAAATGGAGAACTCTCTGACTCTGTAGTCATGTGGGAAAATAAAAAGATAATTCTATTTCCTCAGTAGTTCTGGATGGTGTTGCATTGATTTATGCTTGATTAGAAAAAAACACTGTGATCATTCTGTGTCCCGTGTAGAGCTCCAGCAACCTCTGCAGTGAGAGTAATATGGAGGCTGCCATATTTATTTTGTTTTAAACCGTACACGTTGCCTGTCAGTCCTCCTGCTGATCCTCTGTCTTGTCTAATGCCTGCTACACACCATGCAATTTGCCATCAACTTGACTGTCAAATCGATAATTTCTGATAGCTCCGATCTGATTTTCAGTAATTTTTCTGATCGATTTTCCAATCCCTTCTAAACAAAATCCATTCCAAAAAACGTTTGGAAATCCGATCGGACTTGTCGGGAATCAACTATTCAGCCGTCAGTCTGACGGGAAAGTGCATGGTGTGTACTAGGCATAATACTTATAGCCAAAAACCCTGAACAAACCTGCAGATCAAGTGGTCGGACTGGATTAAACCACATGCTTGTTTTAGGCATGTGACGGAGACACTACTGCAGCCAGAAGATCAGCAGGACTGCCAGGCAACTGGTATTGTTTAAAGTGCAACTGTTGGGCATAAAATAAAAAATCAATTCTTTATTTTTATCTGGGAAACAAGTAATAAGGATGCTAACCAGGCAATCCTCTTTCCTTCCTATTTTCCCCTCCCACATCTCTGTTCCTCTCTGATTGGCCAATATTTGTTAAGCTGAGAAAATGCACTTTCTATAGTGAAGGGCGGGCAAATCAGGCAGAGGAGAGTAACGGAGGAAATGACATCAGGATTGGCTTCAAAATAGCCACACTTAAAATTGGAAATGCTAAGGAGTTTCTCTTTTTTTACTGTAGAAAAATCACTCAAATCAAAATGTGGACAGTGCAATACATACAGTATGTTATGTAAGTAGAGCAATATGTGGACAGTGCAATACATACAGTATGTTATGTAAGTAGAGCAATATGTGGACAGTGCAGTACATACAGTATGTTATGTAAGTAGAGCAATATGTGGACAGTGCAATACATACAGTATGTTATGTAAGTAGAGCAATATGTGGACAGTGCAATACATACAGTATGTTATGTAAGTAGAGCAATATGTGGACAGTGCAGTACATACAGTATGTTATGTAAGTAGAGCAATATGTGGACAGTGCAATACATACAGTATGTTATGTAAGTAGAGCAATATGTGGACAGTGCAATACATACAGTATGTTATGTAAGTAGAGCAATATGTGGACAGTGCAGTACATACAGTATGTTATGTAAGTAGAGCAATATGTGGACAGTGCAATACATACAGTATGTTATGTAAGTAGAGCAATATGTGGACAGTGCAGTACATACAGTATGTTATGTAAGTAGAGCAATATGTGGACAGTGCAATACATACAGTATGTTATGTAAGTAGAGCAATATGTGGACAGTGCAATACATACAGTATGTTATGTAAGTAGAGCAATATGTGGACAGTGCAGTACATACAGTATGTTATGTAAGTAGAGCAATATGTGGACAGTGCAATACATACAGTATGTTATGTAAGTAGAGCAATATGTGGACAGTGCAGTACATACAGTATGTTATGTAAGTAGAGCAATATGTGGACAGTGCAATACATACAGTATGTTATGTAAGTAGAGCAATATGTGGACAGTGCAGTACATACAGTATGTTATGTAAGTAGAGCAATATGTGGACAGTGCAATACATACAGTATGTTATGTAAGTAGAGCAATATGTGGACAGTGCAATACATACAGTATGTTATGTAAGTAGAGCAATATGTGGACAGTGCAATACATACAGTATGTTATGTAAGTAGAGCAATATGTGGACAGTGCAATACATACAGTATGTTATGTAAGTAGAGCAATATGTGGACAGTGCAGTACATACAGTATGTTATGTAAGTAGAGCAATATGTGGACAGTGCAATACATACAGTATGTTATGTAAGTAGAGCAATATGTGGACAGTGCAGTACATACAGTATGTTATGTAAGTAGAGCAATATGTGGACAGTGCAGTACATACAGTATGTTATGTAAGTAGAGCAATATGTGGACAGTGCAGTACATACAGTATGTTATGTAAGTAGAGCAAGTATTTATCTACTTGTATCTTTTTTTTTTTTTTTTTCTGAGATAGTATGGCTGACAGCTCCTCTTTAAAAGGAAATACATATGGCAGCCTCCAAATCACTCTCTAGCTTGGGTTCACTTTAAACAAAGAGCAGCTAATTTCTGTTTTTCGTCTCAACTTGAAGTAAACCGCCTGTGTTAGGAATATAGGCGCTGCCATTACTGGGGCTGTTGTAGTGAGAACTATGCAGCCAATGAAGCTGGAACTCTATCTGCATATTTATGTCTCTATCTGTGTTCACAAGGAGAAAACAACCCTGTATAACTATTAATCAAGTCATTTTATATTTCCCTAATCTGAAAACAAATTAAAGGCCATAAAACTTTGTGTGGTTGTGCAAACCCTTAGGGCCCTTTTTCACCAGCGCGTTTGCGCTGGCTGAATCAAAGTCGCAAACTGCTAGCGATTTTACAATCGCTACGGTTTGCTTTTTAACATAGGAATCGCGGTAGGTCATTTCCACTACCGCGATTCGTTTTTTTCAGGAACGCGAACGCGCGGCGGAGCGATATTTGCTGCAAATTGCTATGCAGTGCATAGCATAGCAAAATCGCGGCCACAAACGTTGGGAAATCGCCGGTAATTACGATTCAGTGAACGCTAGCGACTGCTAGTGGAAAAGGGCCCATCCAGTAACATTTCTCATGAGAAAGGGGTATCGGCTACTGATTGGGATGCAGTTCAATTCTTGGTTACGGTTTCTCTTTAAAGTGGACCTGTACTCTTGCACAGGACAGAAGGAAAACATAGAGAAATGCACCCTGTATGTATTTAGAGTTTAGCTTGTCTAATCCCTCCTCATCTTTGGCTAATCACAAGTGTAATTTGATCTCTCAGCTGTCAGCTCAGAAATCTTGGCAGAGAAGCTAATTTGTAAACACAGGATGTTAACCCTATGTCTCCTTCTAAGAAAGCAGGAAGTGGACACTGCAGATTTATTGCAGGATTTTGTAACAAAGAAATGTTTTACTTTACAGGTTGTTATGCTGCTGCTTATCTTTTATAGCTGAAATCAAATTCTGAATTCAGGTCCACTTTAAAGGGTAAACTTAAAAAGAGCAGTTTAACTTGCCTGGGCTCCTCCCAGTCCCCTGCAGCCGTCCCGTGCCCTCGCCCTCATCCCCTGTGCCTCTAGTCAGCCGCAGCCCCCTCTCCAAGCTGGGCGCCTGATCGCACTCCCGTAGCGTTCTTCTCAATTTTTACATACTGCACAAGCACAGAACACTCTTGTGGACACAGCATACAGCTGATCGCAGAACGTGGCAGCTGATTGGAAGAAAGTGGAATGACGTTGAGGGCACGGAAAGTCTTTCTGCAGGGGGCTGGAAGATGCCCCAGGTAAGTTAAACTGCTTTTTTACATTTAGGTTTCCTTTAAACCCAAAATCGGTAAACTCCATTTAGAATAGGTGTGCTACAGATAGATAGATAGATAGATAGATAGATAGATAGATAGATAGATAGATAGATTGATAGATATTATTTTTTTTTTTCACTTTGTTTGCTTTGACTGGCTTTTGCCCTTTTCCACTGGTGAAATGCTGGCGTTAAATGTCTGCAGGGAGAACAGAAACACAGTTTTCCTTTAATTAGAACACTGGGTTTGATCATGTGAGTTTAGCAAACAGATGCTGCCTCCTGGCACTCCTTGAAATGTTCTGTCTCATGATCTGTAATGTAGAATCACTGTAAGGTTTTTTTTGTTTTTTTTTATGGTCCATGCAGTGTATAATGAGAGCAATGGCAGCACCCCCATATACTTAATGGGTCCTAAACGTAAACATTATGGTATTTATGAACCCTTATTTAACTGGTTCCAGACCAACACAGTTGAAATCTACGTCCTGCTTGTGACTTTGCGGATCCGACAGGACGTAGATTTCAACAATGGTCCCTCCGATCGTGCCTGTTTCTCCTCACCACAGATCACTCGCCCTGCCGTCTATATGGCATCAGAGCTGTGTGAGCCAGTCAGGAGCCGTTTTTATAGGCTCTTGACCCTGTCATCACTGTAAGTCAATCCCATTGGCATACATTGATTGACAGCATCAGGAGTCAATGAAAGCGGCTCCTGACTGGCTCACACACCTCTGCCATCTTAGAGACGGCAGGGCGAGGGACCTGCGGTGGGGACAGAGCGGCGTGACCAGCTGAAGCAGCAAATTATTGCGGCGAGTCAGTAAGCGCCGTTTTACTGTACTAGCAGTCTCTGGTCCTTAAACGGGCAGAGACTGCTGGTATGGAAGTAGTTATACGGCTTCTGCATTTACAGTACCATAGATAAAAACCTGTCCACTTTAAAAAAAAAAAAAAAAAATCTATAAAAAGGAGCCTTCCACAAATGTTACTTTTTTTTTTTTTGGGAAGGTGTGTGTGTGTGTGTGTGTGTGTGTGTGTGTGTGTGTGTGTGTGTGTGTGTGTGTGTGTGTGTGTGTGTGTGTGTGTGTGTGTGTGTGTGTGTGTGTGTGTGTGTGTGTGTGTGTGTGTGTGTGTGTGTGTGTGTGTGTGTGTGTGTGTGTGTGTGTGTGTGTGTGTGTGTGTGTGTGTGTGTGTGTGTGTGTGTGTGTGTGTGTGTGTGTGTGTGTGTGTGTGTGTGTGTGTGTGTGTGTGTGTGTGTAGGGGGATGGGTGATGTGACATCAACACACTCTGCTCTGGTCCACAAGCACATAAGGGGAGTGTCTGCGACTTGAATTGAGACACGTAGCAGTCAAGCTCTGAGGAGCAGTTCCCAGACTGCCAAGTATACTAAAGCTACGTACACACACTCTATAACTAATATTTAAACGATCCCCCCCCCCCATGAATGATTGACACCTGACAACATTATACATTTGAAGTCAGTGACCGCATAACGATGGTGTACCGATCTTTCAAAACTTGGGACCGGAAGTATGTAGTGCGTAGGTTTTGAACGCAGCGATCATTCATCATCGTCCGATACCTGTGTTTTACATACCGATTGTCCGAACAGAACCGTCAGGATAGATCGGTCTATTGGACGAGAATCGTCTGTTGGGGTCGTTCATTACTAATTTTGCAACAGCATTGCAACGATTATCAGTTGTTGGTCATTTGTTGTCTGTTTTCCAACCATTCCAGTCGAGCAGATGTGGAAGGCTTTAGTTCATTATTTCATGCATTCAGTTTTACAAACCGGTAGCTGTACTGGGGATACAGTAGTACTAAATACCACAGTGTAGTATATGTAACATACAAATCACAACCTCAAGAAAAATTGATGCCCACTTTTAGGATCTCCAAGTAATTTTGCCCTCAATGTTCTTTGTTTGTTTGTTGTCTTTTTTTTAATGGAGATCATTAAGGGAACAAGAAGTGAGAGGGATAAGGAGGCTACCATATTTATTTCCTTTTAAACAATTCTAGTTGCCTGGCAGTCCTGATTTCATTGGCTGCAGTAGTATCTGGATCACACACCTGAAACAAGCATGCAGTTAAATACAGTCAGACAGAAAAATCTGGTCTGCATGCTTGCTCAGGGTCTATGGCTAAAACTATTAGACGCAGAGGAGCAGCAGGACAGCCATGCAATCTGCATTGTTTAAAAGAAAATGTCAGCCTCCATATCCCTCTCACATCAAGTATGCTTTAATTTACTGTATTTTAAATACTATTCTGCAAATTAATGGAGCGGCAGGTAATGAATCTGATCAGGTCACAGATATGGAAATCTCTGAAATGAAATGTTCATTACAATACCTTATAGGAGAACTGTAGTGAGAGGTATATGGAGGCTGCCATATTTATTTCCTTTTAAGCAATACCAGTTGCCTGGCTATTCAGCTAATCCTCTGCCTCTAATACTTTCAGCCATAGGCCCTGAACAAGCATGCAGCAGATCAGGTGTTTCTGACAAATTTAGACAGATATGACAAGATTAGCTGCATGCTTGTTTCTGGTGTGATTCAGACACTTCTTTAGGCAAATAGACCATCAGGGCTGCCAGGCAACTGGTATTGCTTAAAAGGAAATAAATATGGCAGCCTCCATATCCCTCTCACTACAGTTCTCCTTTAAATACTGTATATACTCGCATATAAGCCTAATTCTTCAGCACAAAAAATGTGCTGAAAGTTACCCCCTCGGCCAATATGAGAGTCAGTGGAGCAGAACAGATAGTGGAGCAGGTTTTGTTACTGGCAGAGGAGCATAAGGATTGTGCACTAGTGATCCTGCTCTTGCCAGCTGGTTCCTTGCTGTGTTCGTGCCCCCCCCCCCCTCATTCCCTGCAACATGGTGTCCAGAGTGTGCTGCTCAAAAATACCTGTGTCCCCTGGCTTGAGGAGCAAAGCGTGTAAGCAACATGTCAGCGGTGCAATGATCGGGGATTCTTCCTGTGTTGCAATCGCTGTGTGTCATATCTATGACGTCATCTAGTTGTTTCTTGAGACACAGCTGTATTATCCTTGAGGCACATCTGGCTATGAGGAGGGGGGCTGACTTGTACTGAGGGCTAACTTGTACTGGGGGCACACCTGACTACTGTGGAGGGGGATATACTGGAGAGGTGGCTTATACACAAGTCAATCACTTTTTCCTGATTTCTGAGGGAGAAGTGGGTACCTCGGCTTATACGCGGGTCAGCTTCTATGCAAATGTATACAGTATATTGCAATGCGCATTCACCTGCATGATAATTGGCAGATAACAAATATGTTGCCATACCCGAAGATATGGGAAGCTTACTCTCTGCTGAGTACAGCACATCAGGTATTCTATCCACACTGGCTATTGTGGATAGACCCTGATGCTCTGACCTAGAACAAGTATGCATTTTGAAGGTGTGTGAGTGGCCACTAAAGTCAAGATCAGCATGAAGTCAGGTTATTGAAAATAAAGATGGCTGTTTCCAGTTTCCTATCCCTTTAAGATAAGGCTGTGTATTTTGTTTTTCAGTTCAGATTTTTTTTTGTGCTGAGATGGTCTAAGGTCCCGTTTCCACTTGTGCGGTGCGAAATGCCGCCGAAAAAAATTTGCATGCGGATGTGAATTTTGCATGCGGTTGTATGCAAATGTTCATTCGAATTCGCATGAATGACGCTGTATGCGAATTTAACCATGGCAGTGCCTGTGTGCTTTTCCATTGATTACGAATTCGCATGAAAATTCGCATACACCCGCATAGCGGTATGCGAATTCTGATGGCTCTGCCATGCATGATGGCTCTGAGCGGACGAAAATGCTCAGAAATCCTGACAAGTGGAAACAGTCCCATCCACTTGTATTGGCTATACGAAATCGCATGCGCCATATGCATGCGAATTTGCGATAGTGGAAACGGGCCCTAAGGCTGGCCATACACTGACAACTAAAGTGATCCTAATTGATTTCCAATCAATATATTATTCCTTGATTGGCAGTGTCTGTTAACTTTTAATTGATTCTGTGGGGTAAAGGGGGTGGAGCCAGATGTGATCAACCACTACATACCGTAGCTGTACACTCTTTTGAGCACTAGAAAGCTAGTGGTGGCAATATGGTAAAGTTAATATTGCATTAGATTTAGATTTTGGCACCCTTCTTATGTAATTTGTGTTTGAAAGTTGGATAGTTCAGATAAAATGACCAACATTGGATGGTGTAATATTCTGGGGGAAGTTTTGATGTTTAGTAGTTGGTAGAGGAGACCAAAGCATAGAAGGGTCACAACACACCAGCTAGTGAGTTTCTTAGCGTTAAAATAAAATAACACTGCTTTATTCAGTGTTCTCCCCAGGATCAATCAGCCGGGCGGAGCGCCCGGGTAAGTTTAATTACCGCCCGGCTGATGAGACTGCATGCCCCGTTGTCTCTGAGCCCAAGTAAAATAAGTTACTGGCCGGCTGATAAATCTGCACGTCCCTGTCATCGCGAGCCGCAAGTGTCTGGTAGTGTTGTCCGGATCATGAACGATTCGGATCTTTGATCCGAATCTATTTTGTGAGTCGAATCATCCGAATCATCAAAATGAGTGATTCGGATGAAAAGGGGGCGGGGCAAGGAGCGACACTCCCCCTCTCAGCGGGCAGCGGGGTCCTGGAAGCAGAGCTGAGATGGATCGCTCTGTTGGATGGGAGGCAGCCTTGCAGGGAGACAGGTAGATGAGAGAGAGGGACATGGGTGCCACTGCCAGATATGTGTAGAGCACACATACTGGCTATAACGTGCTGCTGATTATAGGCTGTCTGTTCCGTAGTTGTGCTCAGTGATCACATTGGAAGCTTTTGGCTCAGCTCAGCACAGCTCAGTAACTTTGCAGGCACTGTGATTGCAGCGCAATATGATCCTCCTGCACTCGGCACTAAACAGCTGCACTTCACTTCTGGGAATGATTTCTTTCACTGTGCGATGTTTGCTTTTAAAGTACACAGATGAACATATAGGTGAAATACATGTAAAGTATATGATTGCAGCCAGGGCTGTGGAGTCGGAGTCGGGCAATTTTGGGTGCCTGGAGTCGGAGTCGGGAAAAAATGCACCAACTCCGACTCCTAATGAATTTGTAACTGTAATTAAAATAGAAAATATGATAAAATGTTCTATTTCTCAGATAAGTCATTAAAAATAATGTGTATATATACAGTATATATACAGTAATAGCTGTGCTTAGTCCACAAAAATGAAATAAACCAATCAAAATTAGTTACTTGTGCTGCTTCAATAAAGCAGTCCCCGTATTTTTAAGGTCAGATATACATATCTGATTGTGACTGTATATATGATGTGTACACAGGAATCTCTTTTATATACTAAATAACATCTATGCTGTAAGAATAAAGCCTGATGTGTAGCTGTGTCACTAATAGAGATGGTCAATGAGATGGAAATAATTCTGCACTGATGCTGATTTATGCAAATTTATGCACTCCCTTTGCTGATGAAATCAAATAATTTAATATGTTAAAATTTGGTTTGGTGACTACAAATAAAGGGTACCTGAGACGGATGAAAACTAAAGTTTTATACATACCTGGGGCTTCCTCCAGCCCCCTTCAGGCTAATCAGTCCCTCGCTGTCCTCCACCACCCGGATCTTCTGCTATGAGTCCTGGTAATTCAGCCAGTCAGCGCTGTCCGGCCGCATGCCGCTCCCACAGCCAGGAACATTCTGCACCTGCGCAATAGTGCTGCACAGGTGTAGTATGCTCCTGGCGGCGGAGTGTGTGCATGCGCACTACGCCCGACTGGCTCAAGTACCTGGACTCATAGCAGAAGATCCAGGTGGTGGAGGAGGACAACGAGGGACTGATTATCCTGAAGGCAGCTGGAGGAAGCCCCAGGTATGTATAAAACTTTAATTTCATCTGTCTCAGGTTTACTTTGTTACACAGTAGTACTATACTCTACATATGCACTCCCCACAGAGCTGCAGGGAATCCACTGAGAATGCTGTGCACATTGAACACAGAGGTGTTGTCTGTCACCCATAAACCTTGTTCAGATTGTGCATGAAGAATGTGTAATAGAGGAAGAATCTCCTCATTCCCCTGCAGAGTACCTGCACATCATTCTTACATGTACCCACACTTACATTGCCTAGGGCCTGATAGATGTTATTTGTTCCGGTTTGTACCTTTTACAAGTACTTTTACCATGAACTAGTTTTAGTCTAAAGGGAATAAATATAGTAGTCTACATATCCTTCTCACTTTAGTTGTCTTGTAAAATTCCTAAGCGTTGGCAGTAGGGTTGCAACGGTATGAAATCCCACGGTATGATAACCGTCAAAAAAAATACCACGGTATACGGTATTATACAATTATTTGGACCCGGGACCCCCCCCCCCCCCTTACATTAAATAATGTGCCGGTCCACCCCAGTGTGGGGTTCCCCACTCCCTCTGGAACTGTAAAATGGCTCACCCTGCTCCTGCAAAAGTCCTGGTGGCGTAAGACATAGGTGTAGCCAGTAGTAGGTGGCCGTAGCATAGGTAGCCAGGAATAAGTGTAGCCAGTAGTAGGTGGCCATAGCATAGGTAGCCAGGGGTAGGGTGTAGGCAGTAGTAGGTGGCCGTAGCATAGGTAGCCAGTTTTAGGGTGTAGCCAGTAGTAGGTGGCCGTAGCATAGGTAGCCAGGGATAGGGTGTAGGCAGTAGTAGGTGGCCGTAGCATAGGTAGCCAGGGATAGGTGTAGGCAGGATAGGTGGCGGTAGCATAGGTAGCCAGGGATAGGTGTAGCCAGTAGTAGGTGGCCCAAGCATAGGTAGCCAGGGATAGGGTGTAGGCAGTAGTAGGACTCGAGGCCGCAGCATAGGTAGCCAGGAATACATGTAGCTAGTAGTAGGTGGCCGCAGCATAGGTAGCCAAGGATAGGGTGCAGGCAGTAGTAGGTGGCCGTAGCATAGGTAGCCAGGAATAGGGTGTAGGCAGTAGTAGGTGGCTGTAGCATAGGTAGCCAGAAATAGTGTGTAGGCAGTAGTAGGAGGCCGTAGCATAGGTAGCCAGGAATATGTGTAGCTGGTAGTAGGTGGCTGCAGCATAGGTAGCCAGAGATGGGGTGCAGGCAGTCATAGGTGGCCGTAGCATAGGTAGCCAGGGATAGGTGTAGGCAGTCATAGGTAGCCGTAGCATAGGTAGCCAGGGATAGGTGTAGGCAGTCATAGGTGGCCGCAGCATAGGTAGCCAGGGATAGGTGTAGGCAGTCATAGGTAGCCGTAGCATAGGTAGCCAGGGATAGGTGTAGGCAGTCATAGGTGGCCGTAGCATAGGTAGCCAGGGATAGGTGTAGGCTAGGCAGTCATAGGTGGCACAAGTGTAAAGAAAGAGTGCCGGCGATGTAATACTGCCTAAAATTTGCCCAGCTTACCAGTCCTGTTTGTAGAGCTTGGACCGGGCATTGAGTGGCAGCAGGATAATGAAGAATGGCATAGGGATATCAGAGAACATTCAGCGCTTCAGCGCGCAATACTGAAGAGGCAGATTTTAATTCAAAGGCTGTCTCTTGATTGGCCGTGATGGGCGGGACAGGAGCCCCGTTACTGAGCCAATCACTGCTCTCGCTCTTCTGCTGCGTGTGCGCTCCAGCCGATGGGGAAGCAGTCTCTGCGTTCCAGGTGCATCATCATAGGACGCGCATCCCATCCGGCACCTGCGCAGTGCATCAGCAAGCCTCCCGCAACCAGGAAATAGCTTCAGGAGCTTGCTTTTCATGGAGGTAGACAGGGAAATGTGAACAGCGGCAGTGGCGGTGATGCGGAAGTGGCGGCGATGCGGAAGCGGCGAAAGGCAGCGGGAAAAACCGGTATTTTGCAAATGTGCATGGTATGATTACCATGCACATTGAAACCGTGATATACCGTAATACCGGTATATCGCGGCAACCCTAGTTGGCAGTTAAGAGACGAATTTCATGTTACATACTTTTAATCAACAAAATTGTAATATGCAAATTAGAGGAGTCTGAGTCGAGGAGTCGGAGTTGGTGGAATCCTAAACTGAGGAGTCGGAGTCGGTGGATTTTTGGACCGACTCCACAGCCCTGATTGCAGCATGTGGGTATTGTGTTCAAACAAACATTTCTGCTCTCTGCTCGTCCCTCCTCCCTTCTCTGTCCATTCCCTGCCCTCTGTCTATCTTCTCCCCTTCTCTGTGTGTCCACCCCCCTCCCCTTCTCCTGTCCTGCTAGTCATTTCACCCCCAGAATGCTTCGGTAGTAAAATGATCCGAGATTCAGATCAAAGATCCGGATCTCTTCAATGATCCGATTCGAATCATCCGAACTTCCCATCTCTAGTGTCTGGCTGTCAGATGCGCTGCTTCCCCTCTACACTCGAGATCTCGCGCTCCCCGAGCTCGTGCTTTGATAGGCTTAGCAAACAGGCATGACATTAGAGCTAACCGCCTTCTGCAGAGCCGTGTGCCGCGTGCATGTCTGTGAGCTGTGCAAGGACGTGTATGGAGAGAGAGGCATGTGCACAGCTCACTGACGGACGAATATCTGTCTTGCTTCATATGCAGGCTATATATATATATCACTAGCCACTAGTCTGACCTACCTACCCACCCCACTAGCCACTAGTCTGACACACCTAACCACCCACCCACCACACTAGCCACCAGCCTGACCGACTTACCCACCCACTCACCCCACTAGCCACCAGCCTAAACTACTTACCCACCCCACTAGCCACCAGCCTGAGCTACTTACCCACCCACCCCACTACTAGCCTGACCTACCTACCCACCCCACTAGCCTCCAGCCTGACCTAGTAACCCTCCCACCCCACTAGCCTGACCTAGTAACCCACCCACCCTACTAGCCACCAGCCTGACCTACACCCCACTAGCCTGACCTACTTACCCACCCACCTCACTAGCCACAGCTTGACCTACTTACCCACTACACCATTACATTACAGTTGGCTATGCCCATGTAATGGTTCCACCCATTTTCCAGCACACGTCATGGCCACGCCCATTTTACCCCACCCGGCTACTTTTTCATGCCACCCGGCTGAAAAAAATTTCTTTTTCGATTAGATAATTTAGTTCGATTATGCCGTTAGATCGAATATAAAGATTTTTCCAGCATGTACGATCAGATTTTTCTTGAAAAAAAACGTGATAAGCGTTCGAATTTCTAGATCAAAAAAATATATTTTCAACTTTCATTCGATTTGATCATTTAGATCGAATAAACGGGAAAATCAAACGTTTTTATTGTATCGTGTATGGGCACCATAACTGTGGTGTTGCTAACTTGCAACAACAGTCAATATCTGGAACCATTTCTTCCAAATCCATACCAGAAACAAGCAGACATCTGCTCTGAACCTCAGTCAATTACGTATCTGATCTACTATTGATCTATCTATGTGTATGACTACTTTTAGGGGCTTATTTATAAACCTGGCAGAAAAAGTATCTTCTCAAATAATATTTTTCCAGTCGCTAGATTAATAAAACTAATGATCTGCATACTTGTTCACCACTTTTATACAGGAGCTTTTTTCACCAGTTTCAGCAGAAATCTGCTATCAGAGTCCTTAAAGAGGAACTCCAGTGAAAATCATAAAAAAAAGTGCTTAATTTTTCCAATAATTATGTATAAGGCTCCATTCACATTAGCTTTTGCCAACGAAACCGGCTGTACAGTTCCATTGTCCGTTCCGCTGAACGGACAAAGTAATGCAGCAGGACCCAATTTTCCGGACCGTTTCGCTCAGCGGTACCGAAACGGAAGGTTTTGCAGCTACATGGGAACAAATAGAAAACAGTTTACAGCACACTGGCTGTAAAAACTGACAATTTTTACATGATCCTGATGGCCGGATCCGTACGGCCGGCTCCGCAAAACAAACGCAGATGTGAACCGGGCATTAATGATTTAGTCAGTGTTTGCCCATTGTAAAAGCTTTCCTCTTCCTGATTTACATTCTGACATTTATCACATGGTGACATTTTTACTGCTGGCAGGTGATGTCACTTGAAGTAGCTGCTGCTTTTTTTTTTGGGCAGTTGTAAACAGTTATTTCCCACAATGCAACGAGGTTCACAGAGAGGAAACTGCCAGGACCATGGTCCTCACAGTTTCCTGTGGGAGGGGTTTCACCACAATATCAGCCATACAGAGACCCCTGATGATCCTCTTTAGAAAAGGAAAATATTTATCATGTAAAAGGGGGTATCAGCCACTGATTGGGATGAAGTTCAATTCTTGGTCACGGTTTCTCTTTAAGTACCATATGTATAATCGGATGTTGTCTGACCTTCACCAGACAGCCTAGTGCCTCTTTGTCATTGGATCACTGGGATGTTTCCTTCAATTATTCTCATTACATTACTGATAACCTCCTGTAATTAATCTGTTTGCTCCTTTATGAATCTGTCAGTAAAAAAGTGGCAATCTGGGTTGTAAACGGGGAGAATAAAGTGTTAGGGCTGGAACCCACTAGAGCGATTTTGTGAGCGTTTTTGGGAGCGATTCAAACCGCTAGCGATTTCCCTAAACTCTCAGCTAAGGTCAGTGGATGGGCCAAATTCCACTGGAGCGATTGCGATTACCAAAATCGCAAACGCAGGACATGCAGCATTTTTAGCGTTTCTGCAATGTAAAGTATATAAACGCTGGCAATATCGCTCGTCGAAACCTACACAGAGCGAGCGTTTTGACATTACCGCACACTAAAAAAGTTAAAATTAATTGAAAGGACCACAACAGAATTAAAACCGCTAATCGCTTCACAATCGCCGGCAAAAAGCTGACACTTTAAAAACGCTACCAAAATCGCTCATGAAATCGCATACAAACCACTCATACAAGACGCTAGCGATTGTGATTAGCGATAGCGTTTTGTAGTGGGTTCCAGGCCTCAATCTGTTTCTAGATTCCAACTTCTTTAAAGATGCCCTGTCGTGTGTTTCATCTTTTTAAACTGCTCAAGAGTTTGTTAGCAGTGCAGACTTTCTGTTAGTTAGTCTGATGCTTGTTCTATTAGACATTTGCTGTAATCTGCAGCAGACACAGTGGAGGTTTTGCTTGACCTGTGTTCCGAGAAGCTGTTTCGGGTCAAAGCCTCCTGTTAAATCTGACATAACTTCCAGTACTAACATAAGTAGCAATGAATGTGGGGGAGTGGAGTCTTTACAGAGCAATCATGTGAACGTTTAGTGCTTTATGAAAGGTAAGGACACTTAGACAAACAAAGGTTCATCTAGCTCAGATGTGTCAAACGCAAATACAAAGTGGGCCGAAAATGAACACTGGGACCAAGTCATGGACCAACCTCAATTTCTAATGGCCACCTTCCTCCCTTATAAAGTTCCCAGTTGTCTTATGCCCCCCAACCCCTATGCTGTTCCCTGGTGCCTAGTGGTCCTGCCTCCCCTATACACTTTCCCTGGTGTCTAGTGGTTTCCCCTACCTCCCCTATATGGCTTCCCTGGTGTTCTTGGGCTTCACCTCCAATACAGCTTCCCTGGTGGTCTAGAGTTGGCCAAACATAATGCAAAGAGGGGAAACCACTTGAGGGCCAAATTTAATGGCTCTGAGGGCCAGATTTTGACATCTATGATCTAGCTTGTTCGTTGTGTGGCCATCTTACTAGGGTATACTGGTTTCTGAGTAATGGGGACTGTATGTGGAATGCTTCTTGTGCTTAATGGGTACTGGTCCTATAAAGGTGGCTAGAGGGGTTGTTGGAAGAAGTGCTCAAGTATCCTACAGATCCACAGCATATGCATGTTTTTTCCTGGCCGTGAGGAGGTGCACATAGCAGGTTACTGTTCCTAACACAATATGGGGTCAGTTTAAAGGGAACCTGAACTCAGAACTTCCTCTCTGCTCTAAAAGATAAGACATAGCATAATAACCTTAAAAGAAAAAAAAATTGTTACAGCTGATACAAATAACAAACATAGGCTTAACTTCCTGTGTTTACAAGGCACAAAGGAAAGGGTAAAGAAAGCCCTTAATAACAGCACCACTGGGAAAGTACAAAAGTAATATATTTTATTTCATGATTCAAAAAGGTAAATATATTGACATAATGAGATTCAACATAATATTAAAAACAATTAAAACATACGGCAAAGATAAATCACTGCTGCAACAATAACAATAATATATTCATTAATGTGGAAATAGTAGCATCACAAAAGATATACCAAAAATGCTGATAGAATATTTAATTTTTAAAGCACAGTGGGCATAATCAAGAGCCCAACAGTGCTGTGAACCCGGGTTCAGTAATAATAGTGCAAATAACAATGACATAATTAATAATATAGAAAAAAACTGTGCAAATCAGCAAGTAATTAATACCACACCTAATAGTGCAAATGACTGGAAAAATGGCTGCAAACACACAATATATAGGAGCAGCCTCTAGATAAAGTGCATAAGGAGAAAAAAAGAGAGGTGCAAAAAAGATACTTATCCCCAGGCAATGATGCAGGCAGCAGGAAAATAGGTGCCCCTTAGGACTGTCCTAAGGGATTAGTCACAGATTAGGGGGAATTAGAAAGGAGAAAGTCTCTATATACATACAGGGTGCATTTTTCTCTGTTGTCGTTCTGTTTTGTGCAAGAGTTCAGGTCACTTTAGTGCAAATCAAATCAGCCTATTGCTATATCTTCTGGTATAAGGGCTGGGGCACACCGAGCGGCTTTTTCAGCGTTTCTGCAGCTGCTTGCGGATACGCTTGATCACTGTATCTCAATGGGGTGGTTCACACCAGAGCGGGAGGCGTTTTTCAGAAACGCATACTCCCGGGGTGAGGCATTTTTTGGATTGTGGATGCGTTTCTTCCTCAATGTTAAGTATAGGAAAAACGCAAACCGCTCTGAAAAACGGCAGTTCAGAGCGGTTTTGCAGGCACCAAAAACGCTTCACAAAACCGCAAAATGCTAGCTGAAACGCTACAGAAAAATAAGAAAAAGCGTTTCAAAATCTGCTGCATTTTGCGGATCTGCTAGCGGGTTTTGGTGTGCACCAGGCCTAAGTGAGGAAACTGGAGCACCTGCAGGAAACCCATACAAACCCAGGGAGGATGTATGAAATCTACATAGGCTACTTACTGGTTGGGATTTGAACCTGGGACTTTGCTAACTACCGAGCTGCTCATGAAATCAAATGCTGCCAGCTTAACCTAATTAGTCTTTAGGCATTAATTCAGAAGGGTTGGGAGGAAATGCTTCAGTCACAATCTATCACCTTTATTACCATTTGCCCTGAAGTGTAACTCCATTTTCAATAAATTATGTTGTGTACTGTATGTCATTAATTCATGAACATTTTTGTAATACGGTTTTCATACCTTAGTCCCGCTGCCCTGACATGCGCATGACTCCGTGTGTGCAACACCATCTGTGGTCAGGTGCATGTCCAAGTTTTAGCACTAACTTTTTATTGAGGTCCATGCATGTGGCATTGCGCACCGAAGTGTCAGCCTCTTGGCTATATAAGCTCCTGGTAGCATCTGGTGCTGTTCGTTCACTGCAGCTCCAGTATTGTACTTTGAGATCCAATCACGCCTGTTGTCACTTAGCCTACTCTTGCCTGGTTTTGCCTCAGAGACCTATGTGTGGTATCACTACTACTATCTGCATTCAGTATCTCCACACTGAAGTGTCCCTCTTTCTGCCTGTGCTGATGGGGCAATCCCTAGGACCCTGATCTGGTAGTCACCTGCTGCAAAGTGTAGTGGCCCATCAACCTTGTGGGATGCTATGGTGACAATCAACCACTAAAGACAGTATAAACAGTACCACAAACTGAACAGAAGGTTAATTTTGATAGCTTTTTTGTAGTCTGCAGTCTAGTCCTGTGGAAGTATGCTACTTTGCAGCCATAGTAACAGTTTGGTGGATGAAGACGATCCAAACCTTTTGTTTGTGTCCATTTCCTTCTGCATGTGCTTCATTCATGCAGGTAGGAAAAGTCTACAGCTAGGAGTATAACCTGATCCTATGTTTTATTTTGTTTATTTATTTCTTAGCTCACTTGCAGCCACATGCATTTTTGTTCTCCTTCAGTACACCTGAGCTCTTGAATGATAAAGACCATACATGTCTAATTCTGGCCTTTAGAGCTATCAAATGTAGCCTCACAACTTCCCCACTGTGCATTATGTATGGCACACTCTAGACCACCAGGGAAGTTATCAGCTATCATTAAGGATTCAATCTCACTCCGATACGCGTGAGCTTTTTTTATGTATTTTATACAGTTTGCATAAATAAAGATTGTTCATCCTAGGAGCAGAACCTTCCTTTTGTTTTGTACACTCTTGCTTGGCTTTGGTGACCAGTTCCGGATTTTTGTAAGTGATTGTAGCGGACCTTTCTGCCATTTCACCAGGGAAGTTATATTGGAGGTGAAACCCTAGATCACCTGGGAATCCGTACGGCGGAGGGAGAAAGCCCTGGACTCCAGGGACCTGTATAGGGGAGGGAGGGGTTTCCTCTAGACACCAGGGAGCTTTATAGGGGAGAGAAAGGGCCACTAGACAGGGAACTGTACAGGTGAGGAAGGGAGGACCACTAGATGCCCCAAAATGGTATTGGGGGGGGGGGGGGGGGGGGGGGGGGCTTTAGACACCATAGGGAGGTGGCCACAGAAGTTGGCCCACTACTTAGTCCCAGTGTTCAATTTTGTCCCACTTTGTACTTGAGCTTCACAACCCTGATATAGACAAAGCAGATGAAAAAGAGAGCCACTTTTGTAAAGGTTGTTGAAATCTTTGGAATTAATTTAGATGTCCTGGAGAGAATTTGTTTTGTTTTTTAAATTACAGAAGTGGAGTTACACTTTTTTTTTTTTTTTAATGCCTTGAGATTGTTATCCAATTATAAATAACTCTGTGAAAGAAACAAAGCATTTGCCAGTGGATACTGGAACTCTGTGTTCTTGAAGATATTTCAACACCAGTAGAAAAAGCTTCTTCAGGGTGAAGGAAGAAATACCCAACACTTAGTTATACAGGTCCTCTGCTTACTCCAGGCACCAAAGAGGCCATCCAACTGACATGCATTGTGCAAAAGTTATTTGTTCCAGCTCCCTAGCTTGAAGGGTGTATTGTCTTTTAAAGGGAATCTGAAGGGAAAATAAACTTATGAGATAATGATTTGTATGTGTAGTACAGCTAAGAAATAGAACATTGATAGCAAAGGTATGAGTATCATATTGTTTCCAGTACAGGGAGAGTTAAGAAATGTCAGTTATCTATGCAAAAGAGCTTCTCTGAGATATCTGACCCAACTTGGATCAGCTACAGTGCTGTTTTCTGAAGCACTTATCGCAACCTGTCGCTCACGGTTTCTTGTTTAAGGTTTTACTGCAGAGGAAAGTTCTAATGCTGGGTACACACCATAAGTTTTTCCTCTCGATAGATGGATTTGATAGATAATTTACGACATGTCCAATATTGCTTCCGATAGTTTCTGCACTCAAAAGTGAATGGAAAAAGATAAGAAAAAGGAGCAGAAGATAAGAGAATCAAGTGGAAAAAACGATCGGGTGGAAAATCGAGTGGAAAAACGTACCCTGTGTACCCAGCATAAGGGTCATTAGCCTGCTTTATTTCATGGTTTAAAATGATCAGAGAGTAGTTTGTAAACTGCAAATATTAGAGAATCATGCAATGTTATTAAAAAAAGCTATATAACTGAAAATTAGACCCTTTTCTTTGCTACTAATGTTCTATTCATTATTTGTACTACACATACAAATCATTATATCATAAGGTTTTTTGTTGGTTCAGTGTCACTTTAAAGCAGATCTAAAGTGAAAATAAACGTGTGATATAAGGAATTGTATGTGTAGTAGGAACAATAAATTGAACATTAGTAGCAAAGAAGAGTCATCTTTATTTATTTTCGGTTATAAAGCTTTATTTATAACATTGCAATCCAATAAGGGCCTATTTCCACCAGCATTTTGCATTCCACATACGGTCTCCTGTATGCGAATTTCCGCCCTAAAGCTGTAAAATAAGCAGAGTTAATGACCCTTTACACTTTCCTGCAGTAAAACCTTATATCAAGCTGTCTCTCACTGTTTCTTGGCTGTTTCAGCTCTTCAGAAAAGAGGACTGAGTATGACCATGTTAGTTCTCTAGCTCAGAGAAGCTCTTTTGCATAGATGACAACCCTAGTTTTTTAACTCTTCCTGTACTGGAAACAATATTTAACTCTTTTCTTTGCTACTAATGTTCTATTTATTATCCATACTACTCATACAATTCTTGTCATGAGTTTATTTTCACTTCAGATTTGCTTTAAAGAGAATCTGTACTCTAATATTCTTACAATAAAAAGCATACCATTCTATTCCTTATTTTCTTCTGTGCCCCTCTGTGCTGTTTCTGCCACTCTCTGCTGCAATCCTGGCTTGTAATTGCCAGTTTTAGGCAGTGTTTACAAACAAACTAACCAGCTTGTGATAGGCTCACATGAGTGTGTGAGTCATACAGAGTGTGCAGGGGGCCTGCAGAGGGTGTGTATAGCTTCTATCCAATCACAAGCAGCCCTGCACATTCCACACATTCAAGCCTTAGCCCGACAGACACGAGAGAGGAAAGGAGATAAGATTTATTACAGAGACCGTGCAATTAGGAAAGGCTGCAGTAAGCCTGAGCACATTAGAACAGGCATAGGAACTTATAGGATAGAAGAACTAAGGCTGAAAAATTTGTTAGTCTCTTTAATATGCTTGGGTAAAAATGATAAAACAGCATTGTATGTTAGTGATGAGTGGTGTCAATGGCCTCCTCCTCTGTTCTGGGTTGGGGGTTCCTCCATCAACTCATTTAAACTGAAGAAGTCATTTATGTTAGTGACGCGGTTTATTTTAAAACACGAAAAGGTATCCGGATGAAACTACTTTATTTCTGTATCACAGAATGAATAATTACAGAGATCATCTCAGATTACATCTGTTGTGCCAAAATTGTTTGCAAGCTGCTATAAGGATGTGTCAGTCAGTCAGCTGCTATAATGATGTGATGTGAGCGGGCGACATTACTCTTCATGTGGGAAGGACAAAGAATGTCTCATCTTGATGGAAATTCCCCACTGTGATGATTTGCATAACTGTAGAGTTGTAAGCAGAGGCTGTTGTCTTAGCGAGACAGCTGCAGAGAAGGAACAGGGAAGATACTCTACCCTGTAAGGATTAAAGATGCCACTCAGAATGCAGCCTATCGATTCACAAGAAAGCAGTGACATTACTAGTCTATCCAATCACTAGAGAGCAGTGACATCACTAGCCTATCCAATCACTAGAAAGTAGTGACATCACTAGTGAATGAATAGGCTGCATTCTCAGAGACCAGTGACATCATTGAGAACAGCTTATTCAGTCACTAGAGACCAGTGACATCACTGAGACTGCAGCCTGTCCATTCACTAGAGACCAGTGACATCACTGAGAGTACAGTGTATCCATTCACTAGTGAGCAGTGACATCACAAGTTAATGGATAGGCTGCATTCTCAGAGACCTCACTGAGAGGGCAGCCTATCCATTTGCTAGAGACCAGTGATATCACTGAGAGGGCAGCCTATCCATTCACTAGAGACCAGTGATATCACTGAGAGGGCAGCCTATCCATTTACTAGAGACTAGTGACCTCACTGAGAGGGCAGCCTATCCATTTACTAGAGACCAGTGACATCACTGAAAGGGCAGCCTATCCATTTACTAGAGACCAGTGACATTACTGTGAGTGCAGCCTATCCATATACTAAAGACCAGTGATATCACTGAGAGGGCAGCCTATCCAGTCACTAGAGACCAGTGACCTCACTAGCAAATGAATAGGCTACATTCTCAGAGACCAGTGGCATCACTGAGAGTGCAGCCTATCCATTCACTACAGAGCAGTGCCATCATTTTTTTGTTTTTATTATATTGAGGGCTCTTTCACAGTGCGACGCTAAAGTCGCACGCTATAAAGTACTTTAACGCACAGTAACGCACAGCAATGCAAAGTCTGTGCGACATTCACAGTGCACACGTTGCGTTTGTGTGTAACGTGTAGCGTTATTAGAAAGTGCTGCATGCTGTGCGTTTAGCAATGAATCTGCTGCGTTAGTTGTGTTGCACATGCTCAGTAATGTTTTTTTAATGTAACGCATGCGCTGTTTTCGTTCCATCACTGCAACAAAAACGGCACACCAAACGCAGGGCTAAAGAATGCACTATAACGTCCAAGTTATAGTGCACAACGCGTTTCGTTAGGGACACGTTGTGCGACATTAACGTCGCATCAAACGCATCGTCCTGATGTGAAAGTAGCCTTAAGCTGTGTGTGTGTGCGCATATTTGTTTTTTTTTTTTAATCTATTTGATACAGTTGAATTTTATGTTTAGTTTAACGCTGTGGACTTTTCTTGTGGAACATGCTAACAACACCTGAAAGACCTGTATTGTTGGTTCTGTTTTAGCTGAGTAAGAAGAAAAAATGTTCCCAAATGGCAAATTAAAGCAACTTTACTTTCTTTAAACTTATTTTGTTTGTGTTGTGGAATAGATTTCAAGAGGACCTTTCACAAATTCCCATCAGAAATACATCTGATGCAAAGTATAACTTACTGCATTTCCATATTAGCATTGGTTTACATGATTGTTTATGGAGCTTATCTGGGGAGAGTTTGCTGAACACTGTACTTTATTTGTACTGAATCGATTATTTCTTAAAGTAGACCTTGCTCAAGGAAAATGATTTCAGATAAGACTGAATACATACAAGTCCAAGGTCCAGGCTCTGTACAGAATTAGGGCCCGTTCAGACTGCAAAATGCGGACGGCCACGCATGCGGACCGCAACGCGTACGAACGCACACCATCCGCGTTCGTATGCGTTGCGTGGCTGATCCCATCACTGAAAAGTGAATGGGACAGCCGCGCGTTTTTGTAAAATCTGCGTGCAGCATGCGTTCCCGGACCGCACAGGTCCGGAACGCATGCAGTGTGAACATCAGACATTGCACTCTATGCAATGTCTGATGTCCTGCGTGTCGGCCACCTGCACGCGTTTCCAAAACGCGGCTGGAAACGCGTGCAGTGTGAACGGGCCCATAGTGAATTGGTATTTTTCTTTTATGGCCACTTCCTGTTTAAATCAAATGTAAGGTGTAGGTTCCCTCAGGAATGTAAAGAGATGATTTGCATATTCGGGAGTGATGCATCATGGGAACCCGCACTTGCTCACTTAGGCCTCTTTTCCATGGACTGTTGAACTGTGTGCTCAGCAAGCAGTTGCCAAGCTGCAGTGAGCAGATACCAGGCAGCAGGAAGAAGTTGTGAGCGTTTGAGAGGCATTTCACTGCCTATCAACAGTCCATGGAAAAGAGACCTTAGTCATTGGGAGTTATATATAGCCAGATACTTACCTAGGGAGAGGGAAGGCTCTGGGTTCTGTAGATAATTATCTCTCCTCTTCGGTGCCCTGGTTGCAGCGGCAGCTCCTCCATTTAAATCTGCCGCGGGGGACTGCGGGAGCCGAGTCCTCCCAAAAACAGGCAGCTCCATACTGCGCAAGCGCAACTGTGCAATACAGGGCGCTCGCAGTTTGGACTGGCCCCTCTTCGGGAGCACTCGGGCCCCCGAAGACTTCCAAAGCCTCCTTCAGCGGCGGGCACAGCAGTGTTTAACCAAATTGGTCGAATACTGCTACGGGGGGGGGGGGGGGGGGGGGTTGAGCGAGCGAGCGAGCGCTGGAACACGGGGACCATGAGGAGCGAGAAGGCTCTACAGGACCCAGAGCCTTCTCTCTCCTTAGGTGAGTATCTGTGTGTGTCTCTCTCTCTATCTATATATCTATATCTATGACTCCTAATGACTTTAAAGAGACTCTGTAACATCAACAAGATCCCCTGGGGGGTACTCACCTCGGGTGGGGGAAGCCTCCGGATCCTAATGAGGCTTCCCACGCCGTCCTCTGTCCCACGGGGTCTCTCTGCAGCCCTCTGAACAGCCGGCGACAGACCCGACTGTAATTTTAATATTAACCTTTGCTGGCTCCAGTGGGGGTGCTGTGGCTGCTTTCGGCTCGGAACTAGACGGAAATACCCGATCTCCGTCGGGTCCGCTCTACTGCGCAGGCGCCGGAGACTTGCGCCTGCGCAGTAGAGCAGACCCGACGGCGATCGGGTATTTCCGCCTACTTCGGAGCCAACAGCCACCAGAGCGCCTGCGCAGGAGACGGGAAGGTAAATATTTACGTCGCCGCTCTACGGAGGGCTGCAGCGAGACCCCCGGGGGACGGAGGACGGCGTGGGAAGCCTCATTAGGATCCTGAGGCTTCCCCCACCCGGGGTGAGTACCCCCCAGGGGAAAGTTTGATGTTACAGTTCCTCTTTAAAGCTGAAATATAATGTAGGAAAAAAGGTGCCCCTATGGGTATCCTCACCTCAGGAGGCAGAAGCCAGCATGCGCAGTAGCACACACCTGCTCGGGCTGCGGTGGGAAAAGCAGAGCCTGCTTGTGTCTGTTCTACAGCACAGTGTGGCAGCGCATTGTGGGTCGTTGGAACCAGGGCTGTGGAGTCGGAGCAATTTTGGGTACCTGGTGTCGGAGTCGGTGATTTCATAAACTGAGGAGTTGGATGATTTTTGTACCAAATCCACAGCCCTGGCAAGTATTAGACTAAGGAGTTGTAGCCATTTTGAGTACTTGGAGTTGGTGGTTTCATAAACTGATGAGTCGGAGATTAAGTCCGATGATTGTTATACCGACTCCACAGCCCTGGTTGGAACGGCCTTGCTGGGGGCAAAGGGGCAGCCTCTCCAGGATCCAGCGGCTTCCCTCTCCTACTCACAGGTTTGCTTTAACGTGGATCTGAACTCTAGCACAGGACAGAAGGAAAACATAGATATATGCACCCTGTATATATTTATAGAGTTTGGCCTGTCTAATCCCACCTCATCTGTGTCTAGTCACAAGTTGTAATTTGATCTCTCCCCTGTGTCAGCTGACTGCCACGGCTGATGAGGTCATTGAAAGCACAGGATGTCATCAATATGTCTGCTTCTGTGAAAGCAGGAAGTAGTCACACTGCCGATTTATTGCTGGATTTGTATCAGCTGTAACAAAGAAATGTTTTCCTTTAAAGGTTATTATGCAGTTGCGTATCTTTTAGAGCAGAGAGGAAGTTCTGAGTTCAGGTCCGCTTTAAGAAGGCAATATTCTGTTTTGTAGGGAAAGGTAGTGCAGACCTGCAGTAAATAAAAAGGTTGTTTAAGGCTAAAAGTGACACGTTCTCATCAAGAACTGACAAATCATGTTTTCATACAGACGTTCT
Source organism: Hyperolius riggenbachi (assembly GCF_040937935.1). Classification (NCBI taxonomy): domain Eukaryota; kingdom Metazoa; phylum Chordata; class Amphibia; order Anura; family Hyperoliidae; genus Hyperolius; species Hyperolius riggenbachi. The sequence continues at coordinate 497,010,330 of NC_090647.1, forward strand.
TTTCTCAAGATTCACAGCTCTGTACGGAAACTGCTGTTTTGCTGAACACTAATAGCTTTGACATTTTATTTTTGATTTTGCGTTTTATAACCGGTAATCAGCCCCTGCCAGGATTGCTCATGCTGGGAGCCACTGCGAGAGTACACAGAGCACCAGACGATGCACTGAAAAGGCCATTCACCATCAGGCTAATTTACTAATGCTGTGTACAAAGCAGCAGTGTTGTGCAGTAACCCATAGCAACCAACCAGATTTTAAAGTGGAGCTGAACTCTTGCACGGGACAGAAGGGGAACATAGAGAAATGCACCCTGTATGTATTTAGAGAGTTTAGCCTGCCTAATTGACCCTCATCGGTGACTAATCACAACTGTAATTTAATCTGTCAGCTGGCTGGCTTGGCAGAGCAGCTACATTTGTAAACAGAGGATATTAACCCTTTGTCTACTTCAATGAAAGCAGGAAGTACTGGTAGACACACTGCAGATTTATTGCAGGAGTTCTGTAAGCTCTAATAAAGAAATGTTTTTACTTTAAAGGTTGTTATGCTGTTGCTTTTCTTTTAGAGCCGAGAGGAAGTTCTGAGTTCAGGTCCGCTTTAAAAGGAACCTGAGATTTGAGACCTATGGAACCTACCATATTTATTTGCTTTTAAACAATACCAGTTCCCTGGTAGTCCTGCTGATCTTTCTGGTTAGTAGGGTCTAAATCGCGCACCTGAAACAAGCATACAGCTAATCTTGTCAGATTTGTCATAAACATCTCATCTGCATACTTGTTCAGGGTCTATGGCTTAAAGTAGGCAGAGGATCAGCAGGACAGCCAGGCAAGGTGCATTATTTAAAAGGAAATAAACATGTCAGCCTCCGTGCCCCTTTCACCTCAGGTTCCCTTTAAAGCAGAGTTCACTCTTGTCAATGTGGAAACATACATGTTTTTTGTGCACGTGGTTTTCGGACACTGCTCGTTCTGCACGTTTTTCCTCATTGCCTAATGACTGTCAATAAGAAACACACAACACGTGCGAAATTATGCTGCGGGTTGTACGTTTTTTTTCCTCCATTTGAAAAACACATTTGAGTGTGAATAGGCCTATTGTTTCTCAGTTTAAATTTGTTTTCCTATGCAAAAAAGTGCACAAAAACAGACAAGTGTGAACCTTGTGAAGTGAAAGATAAATTCTGATTGGTTGTTAGTTTGGTGCCATTTGGCCAGTGCAGTATCCATGAGCCCAGCACACCATCCCGTTGTTCTGGGGTCCAGCTGCATGTAGAGGGCCCAGAGCTTTCTTTGATATGGTTATTCCGTAGTTGTGATGAGCACAACAATGTTTCTCAAAAGCTAATTGGACTCATCCAAAAGACCTATGTATTTCCTTTTATACAATGCCAATTACTTTGCTGTCTTTTAGGCCTTGGGCCAACTAGAGTAATTTTGGTATGCGCTTTGGGATCACCTGCGATTGGCCAAGTCGCAGTTTCAGGTCTTGCAGCATTTTTTGACCATTTGCGCTCCAATGTAAAGGATAAGAACTCTGTATGATTGATTTTGAATTGGAGTTTAAAAGTGATTTTACAGCGACTTTGTAAGTTTTTTTCTGATTTTAAATAAGGTTTAAACTATTTAAAGTGGACTTGAACTCTTGCACAGGAGAGATGGAAACACACAGAAATCCACCCAGGGTCCTTCCTGTGTGTGGAGCCTGTCCAATTCTCCTTTCTCAGCAAGTAATGAGCTATTGTAATTTGAGCTGTCAACTGACATCCGACACATACCCATGTCCTCTAGCACAAAAAGGTCATTGGCGGTTCTCTGATTGAAGATAGTGGAGTGCCTATGGCGTCTTGTGTTGGGGTGTGGAGCTACAGCACTGGAAGGCTGCAGAAATTAGTCTCGAAAGTCTAAACTTTATTTAAAACAGGATACAAAAGAAAAAAACACAAATCTGAAGCGCTGTACAGTCACCAGCGGTAGTTTGTACAGTGCTACCAATTGCCCTACAAATGGCACCGGAAATCGCTGTACAAAACGCTAGCAAAAATGCTGAGCGTTTCGTACAGCAATTAGCGATCTGCGGTGGCACCCTGGCCTTAGATCCTGTGCCTTTTACACTACATATTTAAAAAAAATACTCGGATAATTCTGCTTTCTGTGATTTCTGCCATTGCTCCCAGAAAGCATGGCACAAAAAATCCGCTTTTCCGCATCTTCCTAATAAAACATTTATGTGAACATTAATGTGTTTACATTGTACCAGGAATAAGCTGTAGCCTTTAGCTAGTTGCTATGAAAGACCGTATGTAGTGGAATATAACCTCCTGAGCGAATATGTAAAAAAATGTCCGTTATAAACTGACTGTACCTTTTTGGGTGCATTCTCACTGCATCAGCTGTGTTGCAGAATAGTTCTGGGTGTTACCTCACTGCCTATACAATCCTATGGGCCTGCCCACGTCTCTGCGTTGGAATGGATCGCATTATTCTAACTCGCTGCATGCAGGCTTTGTATGAACGAGTACGGTATAACGCATGCAGCGCAGTTCACACACATAATTGTGCATTATGCAATATGTACAATGTACAACCAGCCTATGGGCCCGTTTCCACTTGTGCGGTGCGAATCGCCGCGGTAAAAATTCGCATGCGGATGCGAATTTCGCATGTGGGTGTATGCGAATTCACATGAAAATTCGCATGAATGACGCGGTATGCGAAATTAACCATGGCAGTGCCGGTGTGCATTTCCATTGATTTCCATGCGAATTCGCATGCAAATTTGCATGAAAATTCGCATACCAAAGCCGCAGGCGATTTCCCTATTAAATACATTAGCGGCGATTTGCATGCATTCCACACGCAGGCGAATTCTGAGGGCTCTGCCGTGCAGAAAAATCCTGCACAGAAAAACGCTCAGGAAAACTGACAAGTGGAAACAGGCCCATCCACTTGTATAGGCTGTGCGAATCTGCATGCAGGAAACGCATGCAGATTCGCGATAGTGGAAACGGGCCCTATATCCTAACCATCACTCCTGCCAACATACCAGTTCCTGTATTGGTCCTACCGCCACACTTATCCCCAGACATTCAGTTTCCAATGTGCTTCCTCCCTTGCCAACTCTGCAGCCTCTAGTGCCCTCCTGCAGTGTACCATGTACAGAGACTGCAGCGGAGATTTCTCCTGCTATCTAGTCCCACCGCCCACATGCTTGTCTTCTGGTCTTGGCTAAAGGCTTTTGTTATTAAAGTTCTCAAGCCTCTCTCTGATAGCTGCTTTGACGATACTAAGCTTTGTGACAGCAGCAGGAGGTGCGCAGCAATGGGACAGGTGAGTAGTTATTACACTCCTCCAGAATGTCCTGCTAATAGTTATCTGTGGAGTGAAAAGAACCGCTGGCGGCATGGTGGAACCAATATTGGGGAGAAGGAGCTTCACTGAGTATCCTGCATTTATTTGTTGATATTGATTTCTCTATTGAGAGAGGCCAATGGGGCAGGGGGAGTCTCCACAACGCACCGTGCATTGACTCAAATAGGGAAATGTATTTATCCAGAAACACAAATGTTACTGAATCTCCAGATTATTTAGGTGCCGCAGCACCAGTCTGTTTCACATCCAGAAGTGCCTACGAAAGAAATAAAACCACCACAAGTGGTTGTTCCTGTGTGTATCTTAGTAACCACTCCGCTGGAAGCTTTTCATGTGCTTGATGAAGGAACTTCTGAATCTAAAACACACTGGTGCCATCTCGCCTGATTTATCTGTTTATATGACGTTTGTTTCAAAGTTTTTATTGAAAATTTTAAAAATGATCAATGGATAACAAGAGAGAGGAAAAAGACCAACAAAGCTCATGTTGCACAAAACGTAAAACATAGGGTAATCATGAGTAATACAGCAGTTACATGACCATAGCCGAACAAGGGGTGTGCGAATAGTGAGAAAGCTAGGCTACCTTCTGGTCAGGGGTGCATTGCATCACCCAGGCCGGGAGGGGAGTGAGAGCCCAGCTTTGGTTCACAAGTCACCCAATGTACCTAAGAGAAGGGAGGGAGAGAGACAAACTACATGAGGGGTAACGGGAAGGGCCAGACTGGACCAATAGGCCTGGTAAGGGTTGGGAAAGGGGGGTGGTGCCTGTGAAAAGATAAATGTACCTCAGAGGATTAAACCAGCTATCTGTGGTATGCTATGGTAAGGGGAAGGTGTTGGAACCGACCTGGAGGGGGAAAGGGGAAGGGAGGGATGTTTATATGAAGTTTGAATGGTATATTCATTTTTGAGTATATTATAGAGAATATTTTTGAATCACTAAAATTTCCCTTTTTGGCCTGTTTTGACTCCCCAGAGAGTTCCGGATCTGAGTGTTGATAAGAGGTATTACCGTACTTGTTTTAGGCTTGTTTCAGACTAGCAACTAGCGTTTTGATTGCGGTGTGATTGAATGATAGCACGGCACTGCAAAGCTAAAAACCGGCTTTGTAAATTGTAGATACTTGCGGTAATGCGCAGTAATGAGCCTTCATGTAATTCTTGGCAGTGAATAAAATCTTAAATGAGGCTGTGTAGCGCTCCCTGCATGTGGAGGAAATACGCATTGCAAGCAAATGTATAGACAAATCTTGGTGCTGCGCAACTCAACGCGAACCAATTTAAAATATCTGCGTTGCCATTGACTTACATGACTTCCGGTTAACACACGTTGCCGCAATTGTTGCTCCATTATGCGCTGATGCTTTTGCATCAGATGCCATGCTTCTGGCGCATTGCACCGCATCAGGTATGACATTTTCCATAGACTTTCATTGCTTTAGCGTTATCATGTGGTGAAAACAGGTAACGCAACGCAGTGAAAACATCCCAGTGTGAAAGGGGTCTAAGTCTTTTTGAATTCCCACAGAAGTTGGGCCAAGCAACAGCATTACCCCACAGCTTTAACATTTTCAGCTAGACTTCTTTCGGACACAGGGACAGTTTTTCCAAAATACATTTGCAGGTGCAGAAGACTCACTTGACATGAAGTCGGTAGAGCTACACTGATTTTTTTTTTTTGTCACCTGAAATGACTGTGGTTATTTAGTGTGACAATCCAGTGTCCTCTATGTCAGCAGCCTCTTCAGCAACCCACTGAAGTGGAAGATTCTGCTGTGATGACTACTACAGTGACAGGCCTCCTGCTCCTCCTCCCAACTCTCTTCTTCCTAGGTAGAATGTGGCAGAGAGGTAAACTGTCACCTGAAGTTATCACAGAAGATTTGGTGTGCTGTTTATCCATATTGTGTACATAGCATTATATTTTTGTCTCTGCTTACTAAGCTAATACATGGTCTACTTCTAGCTTGATTTGGGCTTTAGTTGTTGATGCAGCCTGTCTATTGCGCAGATAATGCGCAGTTTATACTTGGGCTACGAGGGATTTTAAGATCAATGCTTGCCCTAAACGACCCGAGCTGCTGTCCTAGTTATGTCATCTCTGCGCGATGTGTGTAGATATTGTGATGATTCCTCTGTGTATCGTGTCTGCGTCTCATGCTGTCAGGTGATTTCAGCTCTATGCTGAGGCTGCCTAATATAGCAGGTTAGCGTTTGCTGCTCCCGCTGAGACAATATTACTGCTCGTTTTTCATTACAGCTTAGGGGAACAAGTATGGAGGGAGGGGGGGGGGGGGCAATATTAAAGATGAACAGCAGATTAAAAATGATGCTGCACAGTAACCCCCAATTATACACACTCCTTATCTACAGTTCCTATCCTTTTTTCTTTTAGTTAGATGCCCCTCTCCCTCCTAGGAGACCAGCTATTTTTTTTAACTTTTTTTAATTTTTAATTTTTGATGTGCTCAGCAGTGATCGTGTGACTGTTATTGACCCTGGAGTAATAAAGGACATATAAAGTGAGAGGGATACGGAGGTTGCCATCTTCATTCCCTTATAAACATTGCCAGTTGCCTGGCTGTCATGCTGGGCTTCTGGCTTTAATTGCTTTTAAAGTGTACCCGATGCGCACAAGGGGCTGGTCAGATGGGATACAGAGGCATGTTCCCTTCTCCATGGCATGCCTCTATGCCCCCCCCCCCAGCTCCACGCTTTCACCCCCCCCCCCCCCCAAAAAAAAAAAAAAACAGTCAAGCAGATTCTTATCATCTAACTGTGGAAGGGGCGTCCCTTGCGGGAGAGGCACTCCTGCAAAATGCTCACTCGGAATGTTCCTAACGCCTCTTCTCCAGCTCTGATTGGGCAGCTCTGCCTCTGCCCAGCCTCCTTTCTCTGCTCTGTGATGAGCCACGTAGAGCTTGCAGCAACGTGACCGCAGGGGTCACTGAAAATGAAATTGCAGGATATCTGTCCACAGGAGCGGCGCAGAGTGACCTGATCCAGCTATCCCCCCCGTTGGTTTTTTGTTTGTTTTTGTTTTTTAGCTGTCAGACCACCGTGATCTGCATTCTCATTCTGGGCTTAGGAATTCAAGTATTAGAAGCAGAGCATCAGGACATGAGTCAGGCAAAGGGCATTGCTTTTTTTTTATAGAATGAAGCAGCAGTCTCCATGTTCCTCTCACTTCAGGTTCCCTTTAAGAATTCCAGGCCCTCCATGCCACATTGCATTCTAGGAGAGAAGGTGTGGCTGAGCTTCTACTCACCGCTTCTTCCAATCAGGATGCTGGTAGGGGGGCGTGGCACACCTGGCACTCATCCCGCTCCTGTAGGTGGCATAGCCATTGAAGGGCAGAGTTCAGCCTTCACAGCTCTTTGAGACTGGGAGCACACATATATGAATTGCTTATATTTTGCCTTGCATGGAAATCGTATACAATGTAAGTCTATGGGCCCCACATAAATCCCATTAGTATGTGTTTTCCAATGCAATTTTATGTGCATTCTAAAACTGCACAGCAAGTACCTTCTTCCTGCATATTGTATCTAAATCCCATGTGATACGTATACAATGCTTTCCTGTAAGGGCCTGAGCCCACTAACGTAGTTATGTCCGCTGCTGTCTGCTTTTCAGCATTTGTAACATTGATGTGTAACTGAAAAGCTGCCCAAATGCGTCAGTGGGCTCAGGCCCTAAGAAATAAAAAATGCATGTGATTCGCACAGTCACACTGTTGCACCCATTTACCCAGGTTTATAAATTTAGTGCCTGGTCACCTCCCCTTTCAGTATTGCAGGATTCAAACACCTGACTGTAAGTTGTTCCTTTTTAAAAAGATCCAATAGATTACTTTCATTATTACTACAAGAGTTAGTGTGAAAATTGCACTGAGCTGTGCCTCACCGAGCTCTTCAGCCTGCAGCGAGGTTGCTGTTTTATTCCTGAGTGCATCAGATATGGCTTGATTTAAAGCCGAGAGCTTTTGTGTGCAGCCTACACTGATTGTAATTAGCACACTGTTATTTTCCTCACTGCAAAGCTTCCTGATGGACCTGGATATTACAGTTTTATGCAAGATAGTTGCTTCCAGCACTAATACTGTCTCAGAGCTAAAATTTAAATTTTCACACAGATGACTACTATATTTTAAGACAAAGGCACTTAGGATAACTATGTCAGTATGAGTAAATTCTGCAATTATTTTGAGTAATGATGTCTCTTAGTTGCTGTGATCTAAAAAAAAAACATTACTTCTATAGTTAACTTCCTGTGAAGTTGCCGCTGCTCCAGGGGAAGTGGAAGCCAGGGAGGGTATAAAAGCTATATATACACTTGGTATAGATGTTGCCAAAAATTATTTACAAAATGATCGGCTGTCATGTGATGATTCAGCTTTTGTTTCAGCTTCTAAGTTTTAATCTGGGTGGAACTCCTGTAAAATGTCCCATTCACTGGCACTCCATAGAGTCCTCATTTAATGAATGCAAGGGGTCCTGGAATCTAAGGGACCAACAATGGGACACATAATATGATGAGATAAACATTTATGTACAGTTCCAATCCTGCATAGGAATAACTCTTTATCCATTTTTTAAAAGATTACTGTAAGGGTTAAAAATTCAGGTCTATAAATCAGTTTCTCTGAACATCACAACTCTCACTGATAACTAATCTGGAGTCATAAAACTCCTGTGTGGCTAAATAAAACCTTCTGAATACAGGAAACAGAAAAACACTTTAATAGTTAAAGATTAAAGTTGTGACTACAATAGAGGTTAGTGGGTGGGGAGCACATAGCTAGTTTAGTTGCAGTAAGTAAATTTATTCAAAAAAAAAATTAAAATGGGCTTGAAGTGTGCTGGACACTTGTGTCCTCCAGTCTCCTGTGTGTTTCCATCACTGATGGCCTCTGTTGAACTCCATATTTGAAATGCTTGTCTGCAGCCTTGGACTCTGCCATACCCAGCAGCAGTATGTGATCCCCATTCATGAACATGGGAAGCGGCTCACAGGCTTAAATGGAGACAGGCTTTGAAGTCTAGATGAGGCGTAGATTCTCGCAGCAGTCATCTGACTCCATCTTGCCTGGAGATGTCCCCCCCCTTCCACAACCTCATACACTGTATGTCATGCCCAAGGCCAGGCTAGGAAATCATACCACAAACAAAGGGCCATTCACTTCTAATAGGAATAATATTTTTAGTTCATTCCTCTTTATTTTGTTTTGGGACTTATCTGCAGTACTATCAACAATCTCTCTATCCAGGAGGCAGACTCAGTTAGTTGAACGAATCAGGAGACATGCATTTACCAGCATTACAGCTCCAGGAATGATAGTGTTATCTCCCCTGGGTATACTTCACTGTCTGATGCAGCGAGGTTTTCTGCACATGCTGTATTGGGGCATAATATCTGCTTTGGTTAACTGGGAGACAAAAGGGCTGCACGTGTTAACAGGTAAAACTTTACACTACCTCGGTTCAATGTATTTGAAGTATGTTGACTCAGCCCTTGACCGAAGATGTTTGGGGAACCCAGCTTTACAGTATAGATGATCAAGGAAATGCAAATAATTGTGGCTTGCGTAAAAAAATTTGATGTAAGTGGTATGCAGCTTGGAATTGCGCTAATGAAATGTACTTTATGTTGATTTTGATAGGATGGGTTCCAAGCTGCATACAATTTGCATAAAATGTGCATGTGCGCCAGAATTATTTGTATCTCACTGATATTGGACAGCCCCTTATCTGTCAGTGTGGTTGCTGGCAGGGACCCCTTTCACTTGGTCTCTTCCTTTCTTCACTGCAGCAATTGACAGGTCAGCACCTGTTTGGAGATAAGGAATGGAATGGCTCTTAGAATGTGGGAGAGACCAAGTGAAGAAAGGGAGCTCTGCTAACAGATCAGGATCTGTCAGATGATGAAAAGTCATATTTCTGAGCATTTTTTAATACAAAATATATGGAAGACCTTTATTCTACTCCAGTTAGCTAAATAGTTATAGGGGTTGCAGAACACCAAATTGCTAGCTGTAGGGATGTTTTAACACAGCAGGAGGTGTGAAAACTCACATTCTTAAACTCCATTAAAGCCTACTCCATAGGATTTAGTGTGTTCAATAGCACAAGTACAGTTTTTTTTTTGTTTTTTTTTTAGTCTTTAAAATCAAATTACAATCAAGGAAACATGGTATTCAAAGATTAATTACAATGGCGGATATAACTGGATGGATACCTTTTTTATTTAATATGCTTTTAATTTAATAGCCGCCCTGCTGGCAGATGAATAGCTGTCAGATCTACAAAAGTGGCATTTATGAGCAGTTTTAGACACAAGGTGTATTCAAGCCTGAGATTAGTCACAGATTTTAAGCATGCATTTACTGGAACACTAGTTCTTCAATTTATTTCTATAAAAGTTTTGTTGAATAAAAAAACAACAAAAAAAGTTATCATTCTGGCAAACAAAATGGAAAATTCCTTCTGTACCAGTTCATAGATTCAGGGCTCGTTTCCACTGTAGCGGTGCGGAATCGCCTGGATTCCACCGCAGAAGAAATCGCATGCAGGTGCGGTTTTTTACGCGTTATTTTACGCGATTACGCATGCGATTTCGCATAGGTTAGGCTATGTGCGTTTTTAACCATGTCACTGCCTGTGTAATTTACATTGGTTCCTATGCGGAATCGCATGCGTAATCGCGTAAAATAACGCGTAAAAAAACGCATGCGATTTCCCTATTAAATACATTAGCGGCGATTCGCATGCATTCCACTAGCAGGCGAATTCGTTGGCTCTTTTGTGCGTTTTTTCACCGCTCATAAAAACGCACCACGCAAACGCTACAGTGGAAACAGGTCCATTCACTTGCATTACATGTGCGAATCTGCATGCGTTGGACGCATGCAGATTCGCGATAGTGGAAACGAGCCCTCAGATCTCCTCCTTGGTGGCTTACAGCTTGCAGTCATTTTGAACCACTCTGACTCTGTCGTTGGTTCACCTCCTCATTCTCCTCCTATGGTGTAAGCAGAGTTGTGCCGGCCCTGCATTCCACGGTCACGCCCCACCCGGATACTTTTTTATGCCACCCGGCTGGGAAAAATATACTGGAAGAAAACACTGCACATTTAGGCTGCTTACACACCAATACGTTACAGGCGCACGTTAGTGCAGCCTCTAACGCTCCCCCAATGCACAGCAATGTAACACAAGTGGGCTGTTCACACTGCCCACGTTGCGTTACATGTAACGCTGCACGTTCTTCCGAAAGTGCAGCATACTATAGTGTTACAGCGGCTTAAACCGCGTTAGACTGTTTGCACATGCTCAGTCATGTTAGGGAGGAGCGGAGAGCGGCCAGGCACATGGCTAATTAATATTCACTGCACGTTGTGACGTGCAGTGTTTACTTCCTGGTGCGGCCGCTCTGTGCGGCGATTGGCCGGCGAGACCACGTGATGCCGCATGCGTCCAAGAGTACGCATCATGGCATCACGGACGCCAGAGTGAGCTGCACAACGCGGCTCACTCTGACGTCCACATCGAAGAGCACCAGGCCTTGCGTTAGTTGCACGTTATGCGACCTTAACGTAGCACCTAATGCAACGTCTTGGTGTGCAAGTAGCCTTAAGGGTAGATGGCCCATCATGGTTGTTGGTCACTAGCAGGGAGGTGTGGCTTAAAATCAGGGCTGTTCAACTCAAGCCCTTGAGGGACATGTCCATGCTAGTGTGTGATGGAGTCAGAAATGGGGATGTGTTTTGCTTGTTGAACCACATGCACCTTTCCTGATTTGGGTCCCATCCATTAATTTGAGTTGTGTAAAAAAAAAAATGTGTGAGGACCTTGGCCCTCGAGAACTGGGGTTGGACAGGAACTTTAGATTGATGGGGTGGGGGGTTAATGAGCATTTTCAGGCTGATGCAGATTTATGCATTGCTACAACAGGTGTCTTCCATTTTTATTTTGCAAAAAGAAAATTTTGGTTTTTTTTACTAAAATTTTTATGCATAGTTCAGATTGTTATGAAAAGCCCTGATCTTTCAGGGACCCTGTATTGAGATGGACAGGATGCCATATTTATTTCCTTTTAACAGAGTCTTGTATGGAAAAAAAAAGTGTCCAAAACAGGTACTTGTCTTGGGAGAGGGAATCCTTTGGATCCTCGAAAGGATCCCCCAGTTCTCCTCCACCAGGCGGTTCCTGTGCTTTCCCCTCTGCAAATCTATTTGTCAACGGCGTGCATGCGTGGTAGTGCAGACACTATTGGGCTTCAGTGGAAAAAGCCAAGCTCGATCGGATCTGTGGTTTTGCGCATGCACAAGCCACCCGCACAGCAGCATGGACCCACTTGGGAATGGCTATTTACTGTATGCCGAAGTCTGAGTGGGTCTGTTACTACGCAGCATGCTTCTGGTGCCCTTGTTCCTGGCTTGGTGGAGAAGAATGGGGACCAGATACCGAGGCTCTCCATTCTTGAGGTAAGTATTTGTTTTTTCCCCCCGCAATCCTCACAGGTTTGTTTTAAAGAATACCTGTTGCCTGGTATCCTGCTTATCCTTTTGGCTGCAGTAGTGTCTGAATCACACGCCTGAAATAAGCATGGGGATAATATGGGTAGACTTTAATCACAGCACCTTATATTCATACTTGTTTTGGTTTGTGGAGGAAAGTAATAAGCTTGGCACACACATCCAATTTTGACTGGCTAATGATTGGCCAACAGTATGAGGGCCGACAGATTTTCTAGTACTATGAACAGATTGTAGGTGAGCTCTCACAGTGCATGGCGGTGATCACATTGGCTGTGTGTATGCTGCACCCTTAGAGAGGGCTGGTGCACACCAAGAGCAGTTCTGAGTGTTTTTAAGATGCTTGTGGGTGAAAAACCGCTTGACTAATGTTAGACAATGGGCTGGTGGACACCAGAGCAGCTCGTTTCCCCCCAAACGCAAACTCGGGAGCCGCAGCATTTTTGCTGATTTCTGAGGCGATTCCGCCTCAATGTTAAGTATAGGAAAGTGGAAAACTGCTCTGAAAAACGCTAGATCAGAGCTGTTTTGTTACAGAAGCTGTTCAGTAACCGCTTTACTGTAACCATATATATGTTCTGGTGTCAGTGATATAAAAGGCATTAGTATATCTGCCAAGCAAGTACAATTTACAAGTCACCAATGGCAGCCTCCATGTATTTCTCACCTCATATTTCTATTACATTTATGCTAAAGGGATTATTGTTGTTTTGAATTCCAGCCGGAGACGGTGGCCACTCTGAAACGCACCATAGAAGCTCTGTTTGAAAAAGGAGCAATCGTTCGAAACCTCGAGAGCCTGGGAGAGAAGAACCTTCCATACAGGATGAGGAAGCACCATGAGCACCATGTCCGAGGAGGGTACGTCTCCATCTACCTCTGCTGATACAAGGCAGCATCCTAAATTATGGGTAACAGTGTCAGGGCCAGTGCACACCAAAAAGCGCTAGTGTAATCACAAACGCTCAGCACTTTTTGAAGTGATTTTTCTAGGCATGTGCCTAGCGATTTTCTAATCATGCCTAGCAACTTTTGGAACATTTTGGTGTAGCATTTTTTTTATTTTTTTGTTACAGTAGAGCTGTAACTGAACAGCTTCTGTAACAAAAACGCTTGGAAAATCGATCTGTTCTAGCGCTTTTCAGAGCGATTTTCCACTTTCCTATACTTAACATTGAGGCAGAATCGCCTCAGAAAAGCACAGAAATGCTGCAGGATCCGCGTTTGCATTCGTGGAAAAAAGCTCATCGCTCTGGTGTGCTCCTTCACATTTAAATACATTAGCCAAGCACTTTTCAAAGCACTCAGATGTGCCCTTGGTGTGCACCAGCCTTTAAAGTGGATCCGAGATAAGCTTTTACTCATTGCATAATTGTGTTCCTTTCATATGGTTTATAGGACATTCCTCAAGCCAAATACTTATGTTTGTTTTGTTTTAATACTCTAATTCCCTATAAACTAAACAAGCCACGCCCACAGCTCCTTTTGTGCCTTGGCACTGTAGCAAGGGCTTATGGGAGCTCAGTCTGGGGAGGAGGAGGTTACTAGCCATTGATTTCAGAGGCAGAGGGGAGGAAGGAGGAGGAGAGGGGACTGAATTTACACACAGGCAAGCTGATAGCATCTCCAGCCCTCAGCCTGTGACAAACAGAACATGGCTGCCCTCATTGTATAACAGGAATAAATAATCATAAACTTTTGAAGCTGTTTGCAGCCAGATATGCTGTGTAAAGTATCTAAACTTTAGATAAGATATATAGACAAGTTACTTGTTATAGTTAGTTTTTTTTAATCTCGGATCCGCTTTAACAAGTAGTTAACCCCACCCCTGCAAAAAACAAATACAAGCCGCTGTGATGGTTTCAATTAATGTGTAAAATGTTTTGTTAATTTTACTGTAAACTCATTGCTGGATGGTGCTGTTATGTCAGTAAAGCTCCTCCTTCTGTGGAATACACAGTATTGGGCAAAATTAAATATCACTTGTGATCTAAAACAAACCTGACTGTATACAAAATCATCTCTGATAGGACTGGAAGACATAACAATAACATGCTTACTTAGGCCCAGTGCACACCAAAAACCGCAAAATGCTAGCAGATTTTAAAACGCTTTTTCTTATTTTTCTGTAGCGTTTCAGCTAGCGTTTTGCGGTTTTGTGAAGCGTTTTTGGTGTAGTAGATTTCATGTATTGTTACAGTAAAGCTGTTACTGAACAGCTTCTGTAGCAAAAACGCCTGCAAAACCGCTCTGAACTGCCGTTTTTCAGAACGGCTTGCGATTTTCCTATACTTTACATTGGAGGCAGAAACGCCTCCGCAATCCAAAATCTGCAGCAGCCCGGGAGTATGCATTTCTGCAAAACGCCTCCCGCTCTGGTGTGCACCAGCCCATTGAAATACATTACCCAAGCGTATCCGCAGCCACAAGCGGATCGCAAAACGCAGCCGAACCGCTCTGGTGTGCACTAGGCCTTTAAGAGGAATTGTAGTGAAAATAATGTAAGTAGTGTTTTTTGTTTTTTTTTAAATAATTTAGTCAGTGTTTTCCCAATGTAACATCTTTCCTCTCCCTGATTTACATCCTGACACTTATCACAGGTCGTGACATCTCTAGACCTGTCAGGTGATCTTTGTGGAATGTTTGTTTACTCATAGTTCTACAGCCAGTAGAAAGTATATCTGATCTTTCAAAATGCTTGGGGAAGGAGGGAATTATTCTACATACCTAATCAGCCTAGTACTAGTCGGACTGCCGGTATCATTTATTCACAGACAGATTTAGGATCAAGTGGAGTAAGGAGGCACATTGACCACCTGCCTGATTTTAAGCCCCATCTACACCATACAATTTTTGTCCAATTCGATTCAATCTGACATGTCCGATCGGGATTCGATTCAATTTTTTTTTGCATCGGACAAAAAAATGTATGGTGTAGATGGGTCTTTAGGCCACTATCTCTCAATAAATGGGTTGAAAAGCTAAAAGACAGGGTCTTGTGGCACTAGATGCTCTCAAATGACATCCATTCAAATAGTATCAGAGGTGGTAAAGAAGGCACATTGGTATATGGTGGAGGTGACAAATTACAGCCTGACACCTGTTTTGCAAGAAGACTTGCTTCGTCAGAGACATCAGCCTATGAGAGCCGATCACTCTCTGAGCACCCCAGGGGGACAGCCAAGCGTCACAGCTTTTCCCAGTAAAGCGCTGCCATAGATTGCAGCGCTGTACAGTGTAAATAGACAGCGATCGCCGCTGGGAAACTGATGACAGAGCGGAGCTCCTAAATTCAAGTGGGGATCCCCTGCAGTCTCCGCCCCCAGGACTTGGCGCCAATTCTGGGGGAGCAGCCTTGTTCACACAAATTGGCGTTAGGCGGACATTAGGAGGTTAATGTTTGAATACCTATGAGGGTCATAATTGTCAATTTTCCCTGCTTGAATAATTGTTTTTATATAAAAGAAAAAAAAAACACAATTCTTGCCCTGAAAATAAATCCTTGTGTCAGTCAACAGAAGTCAACAGAAAGGTCACTGAAAGCTACACTGCAACACTGACCACAGGTCTGGGGGTAAACATGGGGGGGGGGGGGTGCTACCGGCGGGGGGTCTGTCAGTCTTTAGGAAGTCAAACGCTGCTACTGCCCTACACCCAAACAAACACTTTAGAGTAAGATTTTTCCAGCATGCGGGATCGATGGTCTTGATCCATTTTGGATGGAAATGGATTGAAACAACGATTGAGCAGCCACATTGAGGCAGCAATGTGGACTAGATTACATCATTATGATCAAATCTGCAAGAAAATGATGCTGCAATTTGAGTAATGCAGGAGCGCATTATAATGGAGCTTTGCCTTCCAGTAACTTTAAACCAGACTTTCATTGTTTTCTATTACTTTAATGCAATTTTGAGTTTCATTCCACTTTAAAATCGCTTCAGTTCTTCATAGCTTGGCTTCCACAAGTTACAAGAAACATTCTTTTGAGATTCTGCTCTAAGTTGTTATGATTGCACCACAGTCTTCAGAGTTGTCAGCCACACATTAACCCTACAAGTCTATGGTTCTACCACATCCCAAGCTACTACCAGCCTGGGCTAGTGACACAAGGCAGGTGGGCTCCATAGTTTCCTGGTCCAGTAACCGACTTCTGCTTCCACCATCTGTGTGTCTCAGTAGAAATTGAGGTTCATTAGGCCAAGCTTTGTTTTTCTAGTCTAAGTTTTTCTTTCAAATAATTTTATTGAGGTTTTCAAAGAAAAAAAAAAAACAGCTTATGGCAATACAAGGGAGTAACATGTCCCAATTAGCAGCGCATAGAGATTCTTGTACAACAATATATTATGCACACATCACACATAGCCATCACACTGAAATCAAGATGGCTACCTGCTAAAAAATACTGGGGAGGGATCATTCTCCCATTACAACCAGTCGGACTCGCCGACCCAGAGTGGCCGGCGTACCCTCTAGGGGGCCATGATCCTTTGTCTACTATAAATCCAACCTCAGATCCTCTTAAGGAGGACTTAAACACGAATAAGACAAACATGGAGAGAAAGAAAAGAAGAAACGGGGAGAGAGAGGGCTAGCAAAGGGAGGGAGAGGGGGGAGGGGGGATAGGGGTAGCCCGCCGCAGTACTAAAGGCAGTTGCCTTATTATGGTAGGTTCCCTATAAAAGGGTTAGCTATGACCGGTAATAGTAAGGTAAGCTTTCCAAGGGTCCCAAATTTTGTCAACCTTGTCCCTTCTGTCCAGCAGGATTCCCGCCAGCTTTTCTTGGATCATGAAATTAGAGACTCTGGTTTTCACTTCAAAGGGGACAAGTTGTTTCTTCCATGCCCTAGCAATGGTTTGTTTGGCTGCTATAAATATAAAAAGGGCTAGAGTCCCTTGAGATTTTGTGAGGAGGTCGATGGGAAAATGGAGTAATGCTGACCATGGGTCCCTGTGGATTTGCTTATGGAAGACCGCTTGAAGCAGCCTGTAAACTTTGGACCAAAAGCGGGAGAGCATGGAACAAGACCAAAAGGTGTGGAAGAGATCTCCTAAAGATTGACAGCCTCTAAAGCATAGGTTATTGCCTCCCAGATGGGCCAGTCTTGAAGGGACCCAGTACCACCTCATCATGACTTTCAGGGAGGACTCAACTAGGCCCAGATTAATCGAAATATGGAATGTGTTCCTCCAAGCCTTGTCCCATTCCTCGTTTGGTCTCGTCCCCCGCAGGTCCAGTTCCCATTTTGTAATGTAAGAGTGTTTGAAGGATGGGCCCGGGTCCATGAGGAAAAGGTATAATCTACTAATCAGGCCCCCGCCCCCTGGGTTGCGCAGGCAAGCCGACTCAAATACTGAGAGTGGCAGGTCTGCATCTGGAGCATTCGCAAGTAGTGACTGAACACAGTGCCTCAATTGGAGGTACCTGAAATATTCTGACCCGGGGATTTGGTATTTTTCTTGTAGATAGTTCCAGCTAACAACCTTAGCATCCTTAATTAAATGATGGACCAAAAGAAGCTGCTTTGATACCCACCATTTGAAAGAAACTGGGCTTTCCAAAGCTGGGGGGAATAGAGGATTATCGACAATGGGAAGTAAAGGGAGGGTAGGGGATAAAAGTTTTCTGGAGTACTTAAAAGAGTCCCAAACACGTAGACAATGTCTAAGGATTTTGCTCATAAGTGGCGGCCTCATCTTGGGGGGTAGCCAGATAGGGCATTGGACAGATTGTGGAGCTACTGCTACTATGTCAAAGAGGGACCATAGAGGTCTAAGTTTTTGTCCGCCTTAGTCTTCATCCTTGGCTAAAGGTGCGTACACACTTCTGATTTCTTCAAACAACGGGTCGTCAGACCCGCCTGCGGGGCGGCCGTTCTGACGACAGTTTGCCCGTGTGTACAGTCTGTCGGCAGGCTGATAAGGCTGGTCTTGACCGATTCGCTGAGCGGATTAGTCAAAACCAGCCTTATCAGCCTGCCGGCAGACTGTACACACGGGCAAACTGTCGTCAGAACGGCCGCCCCGCGGGCGGGTCTGACGACCCGTCGTTTGAAGAAATCAGGAGTGTGTACGCAGCTTAAAGTGAACCTCCGGACTAAAAATCTACTCAGCAGAACTGAAAAGGCTTAGTGTTTCTTTTACAGTTTAACAGCATCAGAAATGTGTTTTTCTTACCACAGCATCATTTTTAGCTAAGCTCCACCCATCAAAGAAAACTGCCCGGGCTTTTTTCCCCTGATGCTGTGCAAAGCATGATGGGATTTCCTATGTTATTCACGTTGCCTAGCAACTGGGAGGGTTGATCAGCACACAGGACAGTTGGAACTGTGTCTCATGCTCCCTGTCACCTCCTTTCAACGAAAAAGATGACTGCCCTCATGAAATCAAACATTTGTCTGTTCTTTTAAAACAGGGTGGGTAAGAGATTATATCACCTATCTATTTTAATTAACATAACTAATGTAACTTAATGACCGTATGTTTGTTTAGGCTGAAGTTCCTCTTTAAGAGGAGAGTAACCTGCGTGGTCTGTCAAGTTGTGCAGTCTGAGATAGTTTTATGGCCACCACAGTAGTAAAGAATGTTTGTCTCATTTACTGTAGTCTTTCTGTCGGTTTAAATCAGTCTGGCTATTCTCTTCTGACCTCTCTTACTAAAGTGATCCCGATGTGCGCTTTAAAAAGAAAAGGTTGTATACGCTCATAGAGCGATTCTGGTCCTCTCCATGTCCTCATTCCACCACTGTCCTCTGCCCACCAACCCCAGTGAAGATATTTGACCCGCAGGCGAAATAGGTCTTCGGCCCTCCTCAGGCAGGCTTCGGAAGCGCTCAGAACCCTGAATGCTTAGAAAGAGGAGTGGATCCGTGCTGCGCACACACATGCACACTGCTCCAGTCTTCGGAAGCACTCAGGGGTGCAAGTGGTTCTGAAGCCTTACAAGGAGTCCCAAAGGTGCGTTCCATAGCATTGACTGATTAGATAATTGTACAAATAAGCAGGTGTATGTAGGATTGCAACCATCATAATGGTCATTGGTCTTTATAAGAGAAAAGTGTATGATACTGGTCCACGATAGCTGGTTGATGTGTAAGGTTGAATTTTACAATAATATGTCTGCCAGATAGTTTTGGTAAGCATTTTCTATCTTCTTTTTTAACGTGTCTGATTTTTTTTTTTGTCAAGGTGATAAATTCTTGTGAGTGCTGGGCTGTAAGAGTGTCGCGGTAGGTGTCCCTAGTGGTTGCCTGGCAACTGCTGATGCCATTAAGGCAGCTAATCAGGCACGTTTTGCAAAAGAAAGCCCTGAGTTTAACCCTTGTGCAGTGAAAAGGGGAGCAAGATCTTATTTGAGCAATATATTAAAAATAAAAGCACATATTGAGCTTCTAAGTACAATGTGTTCGCTGAAATGCCTGATGATAGGCAAAGCTGAACCAGAGCCGGGACAAGGTCCTCCAGCACCCAAGGCTGAGACACCAAAGTGCGCCCCTCCATCCCTGCCACCCCAGCTGTCACACACTGATTGCTATTAGACTAAGAGGCGCCACAGGGCCCACAACCTCCCCAACACCTTAATATCTAGTTATCTGGTTTGCAGTCACTGCCATCTATGCCTTTTTCTTATTTATTTCTGCTTCAAACACAATTAGGAATGACAGCTGAATGAATTCTGCGCCCCCTCCTACACTGCACCCTGAGGCTGGAGCCTCTCCAGCCTATGCCTCGGCCCGGCCCTGAGCTGAACATTTTACAGGCACTAAGGAGAACGTCCTCCTTTTCCCATCTAACTCCATAGAACAGTGCATGCAGCTCCACTAAGCCCAAAGTGCATGAACTGCCAGCAGGAAACTTTATTGCAGGGTGAACACCGCTACATCCCACCACTTCTCTGACAGTGCTCGACCTGGCCAGCAAATCCAAAGGTCACAGTAAAGGAGAGAAAGGGTCCGCACTTGTCAAAAGAAGCTTCTCTCCTTTACTATGAACTGCCAGCAGACTGTCAGCCAAAGCAATCAGGAATGAATGTTTCAGCTGACATAATCCTGTCTGGAAAAGGCTTTCCTGACCTTCTCCAATGTACCTTTCATTGCCCACACAGGTAACATCTGACATGTGGTTGAGAAGAGAATTTATACCACACATAGACAAGACACAGAACCTTTATATCGCACTTTGCTCCTGGCGGACTCAAAGCGCCACTAAGGCACACTCTATAGGCAGTAGCAGTGTTAGAAATCCTTGCCCAAAGTGAACAAATGCATATTGTAGAGTGGCCTACATGGGGCTGGAGGAAGCCCCAGGTAAGTATAAAAGCTGCTACATGTAATGTCTCAGGTGCACTTTAATTTTAGCTTTGATAAACCTGCCCCAAAGGTCTTTACTGAACATGACAGGTTAGTGTGTCTATAAACCTAAGAAAATCATACTACATTTTCTATCTAGATGTGGGCTCTCATTTGCTTGTGTCTCTTCATGCAATCCCAAACAGGCTCCGAGATATTGACTGGGGCTCGGAGGACTCCTTGTTCTTCTTTTTGCTGAAGGAAAACGCAATGACTTTGTATGGTTTGGGGCCATTTTCTCATTGCAGAATAAACTCGAGACTCATTAGGCACCTCCCTGATGGTACTGCGTGAAGAATAAATATTTGGGTGCTTTTATTAGCATTTAGGAAAACATTTACGTTTCATTCCAAATGCACAAATGTATTCCTAGATCTGTGTAATTACTCCGGTGTAGAGCTAATTTTAACATGTCTATAAGCGTCATCATTAGCTGTTGTCAGGGGCGTTGCTAGGATCCTAAGAGATCTGGGGCACTTTTGGGCACTCCAGCTGAAATGTGGGTGTGGCCATGCATCAGAATGTGGGTGTGGTCATGGGGGAGCTAAATTTACATGAACATAACAGCGGTTTCAGTAGGCCTGCCCAGCAAAATGTTAGATGAAGCTTCCCTCTCTATTAAAAAATAAAAAAAATGCAGCATATCACATAAATAGGCAGGGTCACTTAAACCTAACTAGGCAGAGTTACCTGGCTTTCGTGCTGGCTGCTCTGGCTTTCTGTTGGGCGAGCTTGCCTGCTGCCGGTCCCCCCTAGAGCATTCCCTGAACTTATATTGAATGGTTGGGAGCATGGAAGGGGGTTCCATGCTCCCACGGGCATTCCATTGAGGCACCACAACTCCCAGCCCACCCTCATAGAAGAACCACAGCTCCCTACATGCCCCATAAAGCCATCACAGCACCCAGCAAAGCATTACAGCACCCAATATGCCCGCATAGAGGTACCATAGCACCCAGCATACCCCCATTGCTGAGTGCTGTGGTGCCATGCTGGGTGCTATGGTGTCTTGCTGGGTGCTATGGTGCCTCCATGGGGCACTCTGGGTGCTGTAATGTCATGCTTGGTGCTATGGTGCCTTTGTGGAGCATGCTAGGTACTGTATGGTGCCATGCTGGTTGCTGTGGCACCTCTACTCTGCCTGTGGGACATCGAGGGCACCCTAGGACAGATCCAGGGCACGTGCCATTGATCTTTGGGGCTAGCAACGCCCCTGGCTGTTGTCAAATCACTTGCAAAATTTTGGCTCAGGAGCCCAGACACTGTCCATTTCCTGTTTTTCTCAAAGGGATTCAGTCTGTGCCATTCTCCCTTGCACTCTGAGCAGTAGAGATATGATACAGTTTACGCAACTGCCACACCCACAGTGCCTGAAAATTAACTCACTGCACACAGTTCTGCTGGTCATGTAGTCACATATTAAAGGTGGCCATACATACAGTGATTTGGCTGTACAATGGGCCATTTGATTCAATCATTTTATAGAATCGAGAGAGAATCGAGTCTGTTCCAGTATGCCCAATTGATGAAAAGTGGCTAATATATCAAATCGACCAGCTTAGTCGATCAAGCAGGATGCAAGATATCAGTCAATTAATGAGGGGTTATGGATGAATATTGTGGTATAAAGTAGGGGTGGGGCAGAATTAATGAGGTGGTGATTATCTGGGAATATTGTGGTATAAAGTAGGGATGGGGCAGAATTAGTGAGGTATGAGGTAGAGAGGGTTATGGAGGAATATTGTGGTCTAAGAAGAGATGGGGCAGTATTAGTGAGGTATGAGGTAGAGGGGGTTATGGATGAATATAAGATAGGGATGGGGCAGAATTAGTGAGGTATGAGGTAGAGTGGGTGATGGAGGAATATTGTGGTATAAGGTGGGGTGGGGCAGAATTAGTGAGGTATGAGGTAGAGTGGGTTATGGAGGTATATTGTGGTATAAGATAGGGATGGGGCAGAATTAGTGAGGTATGAGGTAGAGTGGGTTATGGAGGTATATTGTGGTATAAGGTGGGGTGGGGCAGAATTAGTGAGGTATGAGGTAGAGGGGCTTATGGAGGAATATTGTGGTATAAGATAGGGATGGGGCAGAATTAGTGAGGTATGAGGTAGAGGGGCTTATGGAGGAATATTGTGGTATAAGATAGGGATGGGGCAGAATTAGTGAGGTATGAGGTAGAGTGGGTGATGGAGGAATATTGTGGTATAAGATAGGGATGGGGCAGAATTAGTGAGGTATGAGGTAGAGTGGGTTATGGAGGTATATTGTGGTATAAGATAGGGATGGGGCAGAATTAGTGAGGTATGAGGTAGAGGTGCTTATGGAGGAATATTGTGGTATAAGATAGGGATGGGGCAGAATTAGTGAGGTATGAAGTAGAGTGGGTTATGGAGGTATATTGTGGTATAAGATAGGGATGGGGCAGAATTAGTGAGGTATGAGGTAGAGGGGGTTATGGAGAAATATTGTGGTATAAGATAGGGATGGGGCAGAATTAGTGAGGTATGAGGTAGAGTGGGTTATGGAGGTATATTGTGGTATAAGATAGGGATGGGGCAGAATTAGTGAGGTATGAGGTAGAGGGGCTTATGGAGGAATATTGTGGTATAAGATAGGGATGGGGCAGAATTAGTGAGGTATGAAGTAGAGTGGGTTATGGAGGTATATTGTGGTATAAGATAGGGATGGGGCAGAATTAGTGAGGTATGAGGTAGAGGGGGTTATGGAGGAATATTGTGGTATAAGATAGGGATGGGGCAGAATTAGTGAGGTATGAGGTAGAAGGGGTTATGGAGGACAAATTGGTTTAAAGAGGCGCCCTGGTGTGTGATTAAAGCGTTTAAAAACAGTTTAAAATCGACAAAAAGATGAGGTAGCTTACCTCAATGATGAAAAATCTTTAAGGTACAAAAGATTTTTTATTAGTGGTAGCACAGGCTACGAGGTATGAGGTAGAGGGGGTTATGGAGGAATATTGTGGTATAAGGTGGGATGCGGCAGAATTAATGAGGTAGAGGTGGTTATGGAGGAATATTCTGGTGTAAGGTAGGGGTGAGGCAGAATTAGTGAGGTATGAGGTGTGTGGGGGTGTTATGGAAGAATATTGTGGTTTAGAGTAGGGATGGGGCAGAATTAGTGAGGTATGAGGTAGAGGGGGTTATGGAGGAATAATGTGGTTTAGAGTAGGGATGGGGCAGAATTAGTGAGGTATGAGGTAGAGGGGGTTATGGAGGAATAATGTGGTTTAGAGTAGAGATGGGGCAGAATTAGTGAAGTATGAGGTAGAGGGGGTTATGGAGGAATAATGTGGTTTAGAGTAGAGATGGGGCAGAATTAGTGAGGTATGAGGTAGAGGGGGTTATGGAGGAATAATGTGGTTTAGAGTAGAGATGGGGCAGAATTAGTGAGGTATGAGGTAGAGGGGGTTGAGGAGGAATAATTGGGTACAGAGTCATTAGCTGGATGCATTCTCTGAATTGCCACCAGGCAAATGTAATGTGATGGGCTGCTGTTACACCTTTACTGTTTACTGTTTGTGTAGAATGTGTGTGCTGAGTAGCAGCCCCTTCCTCCTCTGCCCAGCTCCTTGCCATACATCTCTTACGTCAGTGTGAATGGCACACAGACAGGCTGGGTGAGAGACTTGAGTACAGGAGCTAGCTTATGTCCCACCCGCCCTCAGCCAGCCTCTCAGCGCTTAGTGGAAATTTCCAGTGTCTTTGTGCTACCAGCTGCTGCAGCTCTGACACAGCTACCCAGAGAGGAGAGGCATTGTAGCTAGCTGGCATTATGGCTGCAACTCTGCTCCTGCCCACCCTGTGCTCAGCGACTCCTCTCCTAAATGGCTTTACTTATCAGCCTGCGTAAGATGACACAATATAGATTTGGATAAGAAGATTTCCTCCAATATCATCAGAGGTTTACAATATTTATTCAGGCTTAGCTCTCTTCCACATGTGCTGGCTTTATTCCAGGACTAAATGGAAAGTGTACCTGTCATTTGTGCTCTGTTAACCTCTGACAGTAGTGCATCTGTGTGCACCAGTATAACTCACGTATCTGCTATCTGCACAGTTTATTACACTATACTCATTGTGGATGATGTGCCTGTATATTAAGAAATGGAGTAAAATAAATACTGTGAGTAGAAGTATCCAAGCCCAGCCTGACAGCCACCTTGTAGATATCTGTAATAGCATTTGCCACTAGGGATGAGCAGTTGAAATGTATGCGCTCAGACTCAGTGTGAATCTGGCCTATTACCTGGGGCCAGAGTTCCCAGGGGACAAATTCTTTGTAGAGCGTTGCCTACATCCAATGGAGTGTTCTGAGGCATCCTTGCAAAAGAATCATTCCATGTAGACCATATTTGTAGTATTGCCTCACACACACACACAGGATCAAACCCATAGTCTTTTACAGTTTAGCAGAGACAAACAATACTCAAAGTTTTATACAAGCGGTTTCCTCCAGCCCCATCTGCACAGATCGCTCCCATGCCTTCTCCAGCCTTCTCCAGCTCCTGTGCTGGGTTCCGTGACTCCAGTCCGTCTGAGCATGCTCAGCACTATTCTCCGCCGGAAAGAGCGCACTGCGCCTGCTCAGACTGGCCGCGACTGGCTGAAGTTATGGGACCCGGTACCGGAGCTGGAGAAGGCTGAGGACGGCGGTGTGGGAGTGATCCGTGCAGATGGGGCTGGAGGAAGCCATATGTATAAAACTTTGACTATTGTTTATCTCTGGTTTCCTTTAAGGGGAGTGCAGCAGCTGAAAAAGAGGGATGATGCCCTCTAAGCAGTATTCAACAGAGAAAAGAGCTGGCGCATCCAAAGCTTATCTTTATTGGTTCCATGTAAAAGAATATGGCCAACGTTTCGGAGCCACATATGGCCCCTTTATCAAGGCAATGTTTGCTCGGAGGCAAAAATCTGTCTGCCGCAGTGCAAAGATTCCTGTAGAGGAAGTGGGTGTCTGGCTCCTCTAGACACTCGCAGGGAGTGATGTCTATTCATCTGGTATCAGCAGCCTGC
Organism: Hyperolius riggenbachi; assembly: GCF_040937935.1. Classification (NCBI taxonomy): domain Eukaryota; kingdom Metazoa; phylum Chordata; class Amphibia; order Anura; family Hyperoliidae; genus Hyperolius; species Hyperolius riggenbachi. The sequence goes on from NC_090647.1 coordinate 497,035,617, forward strand.
AAGCAAACATTGCCTTGATAAAGGGGCCCTATGTGGCTCCGAAACTTTGGCGCATATGCTTTTACATGGAACCAATAAAGATTAACTTTGGATGTGCCAGCACTTTTCTCTGTCTCATAGCAAGCAATAGAAATTAGGACATGCTCATTCCATTATAAAGAGGAGCGTGGGAAGGGTTTCTCATCATGTTTCCTACTTTAACTCTAGCTCACAGGTGTCAAACTCCAATCCTGGAAGGGCTATATCCATGCCGGTGTTTAGGATGGACTTACAGTTGGAGAAATGTGTTCTACTTAATATGAATCACAACTTGTACATAATGTGCTTTACTACTGTTTACAAAAATATTAATGCAGAACTATGCACAAATGTGACAGTAGTGGTCACATTTGTGCATAGTTCTGCATGAGTATTTTTGTAAAGATTGAGAATTTGCACTTTTCCAATTAATTCTGTGTTCTTTCTTTTCCTGTATTGTAAAGGTTGATATTGTGTGCACTTCTATATAATTGTGGATTTCTTCTTTAACATAAAGACACAACCAGCACTATATTTCTGGATAAGCAGATTTGTTTCCTATAGAAGCTTATGGTGGAAACACATCAGCTCCCGACTCTACAAGGGCCTTGATGGACCACTGGAGCGGATCCTGCTGATCCGGCCGAGTGTGGACCGAGCCTGATGAACAGGTTGCCTTTTTGGGGTGTTTTTGGCCTCTCCCCAAACAACAACCTGCACACCACTTCCAGTGTATTTTACTTTGTGGCTGATACCCTCTGCTGTCGTGGGCCTCAGCGGATTGCACCCTCACATAGCTTTGTAGCCCTTTTTCAAAACTAAGTAGGTAGTTCCAGATTGCTGAGCAGACAATGACACCAGATGAGTGTTACATGTGGGCGGCAAAATTACAAAAATTTGCCTAGGCAACAGTTAGTTGCCATTACCAAATACGCAATATGAGGCTTCATTTAGGAGAATAGAGGTACCGATCACCATTTTAGGGGAATTACTGTAGGCAACCAAACCCCTGATTGCTACAGTAGTTACTGAGTTTACGAATAGAGCAAACAGATCTTAACTCTAATGCTGGGAATACACAATGCGTTTCTGCTGCTCAATTCTCTGTTCAATCGTTTTTACCGCTTGATTCTCATCTTTTGCTCGTTTTTCTTATCTTTTTCCATTCACTTCTATCAGAAATCGAGCGGCAAAATGATCGAACGTGAGATCTTTGCTTTGGTGAACAGAGTGGTAGGTTTATTTTAGCTTGAGAAATATATAGCATTGTTGACAATATCTTCTTCTTCTTTTTTTTTTTTTATATCCAGGTACTATTTAGTTGACTTTTATGCTCCAACTACCATCATTCCCGTAATGCTGGAACACCTAAGTCGTGACATTGATGTCATCAGACCTACCATCCTTAAACATGAAGAGGAAAAGAAGCCGGAGAAGCCATGCCCAGGAATGCTGCCCCCTACCAACCTAGAGGAGAAGTTCAGAACCAGAAAGAGGAAATGATTACCCTTCACCCCTTTTCCCTATAGGTCTCTGGAGCATCTTTCTTTTGTACAATTCTGCATGTATATATTTTTCATATGCCTAATAAAATAAATCACTCTCACATCTCTCTTAACCATGATTTCATAAAGCTGGTTGGTTAAATTGAACCTCCGGACTAAAAATCTACTCAGCAGCACTGAAAAGGCTCGGTGTTTCTTTAACAGTTTCACAGCATCAGAACTTTGTTTTCCTTATCTAAGCCTCATTTTTAGCTGCACAGAAGATAAGCTCTGCCCCATCAAAGAAAACTGCCTGGGCATTTTTCTCCTGATACTATGCAAAGCATGATGGGATTTCTGATGTTGTTCTCATTGCCTAGCAACTGAGAGGGGTGATCAGGACACAGGACAGGTGGAACTGTGTCTCATGCTCCCTGTCACCTCCTGTCAACCAAAAAGATGGCTGCCCCATGAAATCACAAACATTTGCCTGTTCTTTTAAAACAGGGTGGGTAAGAGATTATATTACCTATCTATTTTAATTAACATAACTAATGTAACTTAATGACAGTGTTTGTTTAGGCTGAAGTTCCTCTTTTATATGAATGTGATGCTCTGCTTTAAGTGGCATGAACAACAGTTAAACACAGCACTTTGTTCTTCGGGGGAAAGCTCCTTGCTTCAGTGGGCAGCTTCTGGCCGTGTCAAAAGAGGTGATATCAGCTTTTGTTTACATTCCTTTGCCAGATGCATTTAGTAAACATTGGCAAACTGGCGAAACTGAGCTGAGAAGCGGAAAGAGCTGAGAAGTGATCACTAGATATATTTTAATATATAAATACAGCAGCTATACAATGAAATGCAATGGCAGCTTTCACAGCAGATAAACTGTACTTTGGGACCTTGTAATTTGTAGACAGACAAACCTGTATTACTTGAGCACAAAAGCAAATATGAGAACTGTATGGGTAATAAAAAGTAGGAAAACACATTTGTATTGAATATTATGTCAGCGTTTTATCCCACTGTAATGTTGACACAATTTGAAAGAGCAGAAAAGCTCTGCTCAGCCTCACCCCAACATTCCAGGAGATCCGACCGCCTCTCAGGAGACAGGCGGACATCTGATCCGGAGAGAACGTTTTGGGAGTATTTTAATGTTTGCTGCTGTTATAACATTTGATGGACAAACATTTTTCAAAAGGTCATATTTACAGAGGCTACTTTTACTTATTCTCCATTCCAATGAAGCTTCATGGAACTGCCTTTAACCACTTAAGGACCACGGGCTTAAACCCCCTAAAGACCAGACCATTTTTAAAGGGGAACTGAAGAGAGAGGTATATGGAGGCTGCCATGTTTATCTCCTTTTAAGCAATACCAGTTGCCTGGCAGCCCTGCTGATCTTCTGCCTCTAATACTATTAGCCATAGCCCCTGAACAAGCATGCAGCAGATCAGGTGTTTCTGACTTTAAAGTCAGATCTGACAAGACTAGCTGCATGCTTGTTTCTGGTGTTATTCGGATACTACTGCAGAGGAATAGACCAGCAGTGCTGCCAGGCAACTGGTATTGATTAAAAGGAAATAAATATGGCAGCCTCCGTATACCTCTTACTTCAGTTCCCCTTTAACAAAATAGGCCACTGCAGCTTTAACCCCCTTGGCAGTATGATTCTTTCCGCATTTTAGAGTCTAAAAGTGTTGCCATTTTTTTGCACCCTTTCAGACCCGAAAACCTGGAAAAGATCATGCTACCAGGGAGATCTGTAGCAGTTCTGCAATCACTATAGGAAAGTGGAAAAGCGGTTTTCCACTTTCCTATACTTAACACTGAGGCAGAATCGCCTCAGAAAACCGCCAAAATGCTGCAGGACCCGAGTTTGCGTTTGGGGAAAACACTAACCGCTCTGGTGTGCTCCATCCCATTGAAATACATTACCCAAGCGGTTTTCAGCACGAAAGCGTTCTTGGTGTGCACCAGCCCTAAGGCCTTTTTTCTGTGGACAGTTGAATTGTGTGCTAAGCTAGCCGTTACCAGGCAGCAGTGAGCAGTTATCAGGCAGTAGCAAGCAGTTGTGAGAGTTTGAGAGGCATTTCACTGCCTATGTCCGTGGAATAGAGGCCTCAGTGAGATGCTAAGAATTCTGCCTTGCATGACCATTTAATGCAAAGTGTATGCAGCTTGGAACTGGGCAAATCAAACAATTTTGACTGGCGCAGTTCCAATCTGCATAATTTACATTCATTTTGCATGTAAGCTGGGGAGTACTAGCATCACGCTGACCATCTGTACACATGGACATTGGGATAAAGGCACATGCTTTTCATAACTGTGGCCTGGGGCCTGCTTGTTGCGCTTTAGTAGCATTTGCCACCGATCGGCAAAGCGCTACAGCAGTGGAACCCTATGAGGGTGGTTCCAATACCGCAATCGGCGATGACGATCAGTGATCAAGCGATTGCATGAATTGCAGGGCCAAATCACTCCGGGAACTGATTACGGAAATCGCCATCACAAAGCACCACCAGAAGGTAGCTTTATCAATGGCATATTTTAGGCCATGTGAACATCACTGGGATTTTTTTTTTAGATGAAAGGGGAGAATGAAGCCATTTATAGTATTTTTAGCATTTCAAGGGCGTGTAATAGGAAGATGCAGATTATCAGTAAGTAATAAATCCTTATTACAAAACAGTGCTTTGACTTCCTGATTGATGTTGCCACATGTTATAGGAAGAATTTATGTAACTTAGTTCTTTTTGGAAGTGTGTGTGTGTGTGTGTGTGTGTGTGTGTGGGGGGGGGGGGGGGGATACTTGATCTGTGTGTATTTGGTAACTGCTTTCAAACAAGTTGGAAGGAAACAGCCAGTGCCGTGGCTGGATAGTGTACTGGTTAAGGGCTCTGACACAGGCGACCTGTTCAAATCTTGGCTCTTCCTGTTCAGTAAACCAGCACCTATCCAGAGAGTAATCAATGCTGCCGAAAGGATCATTGGGTCTCCCCTACCACCCTTAGATCTCCTATACACCTCCAGACTGTGGTCTAGGGCAAACAAAATACTGAACGACCCTACTAACCCTGGCAGTCGATACTTTGACCGTCTGCCTTTGGGATGCCGATACAGATCGATTCTCACCAAGACCTCCAGACATTTGAGCACATTCTTTCCCCAGGCTGTCCTGCTGAACTCGAACTACCACCCTAGCAAAGCCCCCCTAGCCCCTCCCTAGCCTGCACTGACGGTGCACCGTTGTTCAACCATGGAATCCCTTTTGCTCGCCACATTGTCAGGCTGTTACCCCCCCTACTTATGTTTTTGCTCATCATGCTGTCGTGCTTAATCTTACTGTTATGCTGTAATGTTAATCTTACTGTTATGCTGTAAAGTTTGGATGTATGTTTGTAGATACTCCGCTCCTTCCCCATCTGTACGAAATGCCCCTTATCTGTATAACACCTTTCCCTGCCGTGTGAACCACAAAAAATTCCGGGCGCGACATCGTCGCACTCGGCGAAATAAAGATGATTCTGATTCTGATGAGGCTCCCTGCACACTGCAAATCCGTATTCCGATTCCGTTTCCGATTCCGTTTCCGATTTTCCTTGAATACATTCAACAGAAAAACGGATCAAAAAACGCAGCATGCAGTTAAGATAAAAAATCTGAATCGGAATCGGATGTAAAAACAGATTAAAAAGCGGAATCGGAATCTGAAATGCATGCAGTGTGCAAGAGGCCTAAGACTGAAGGCAAGACTTCCTAACACTGCTACTGCTTACTGAGCCCGCCCTAGTGGCTGCAGCACTGGTGCTTTAAAGAGGAACTGTAAGCATCCTCTCAGCGATAGGCAGTTAAAATGCATGGGGTGAACCATTTTTACTACTGGCAGAGTAACAGGTTTTTTTTTTTCCTTTATTCCAGCAGTTGTAACTGTTATACAGTAAAGGCTGTCACCGCCTTTTTTTTTTTTTTTTTAATTTAACTGACTGACTGTCATCTGAAGGCGCCCAATGCATGTGTGGAGAGAAGTGCAGGTAGAGAACTAGCTGAAGGAGGCTAAAAGTAGTTTGTCTGTATATACAAACAAAATTGAATGGTAGTTGTAAAGCAGTACAGTAATTGCAGCAGGGTAAATGAATGAAAAAAAGGGTGGTTTATTGTGATTTAACGAGGGATAGAGGAGAAAGCAGATCAGGTCCGTTTCTGAACTGTGAGTGTTCAGCCTAGTGGGTGGGGCATAGAAATTTCCTGTCTGTTTTATTACTCCCCACTGAGGGCTCGTTCATATTAGAGGCATATTCTGCCTTTTTTCAAGCGCAGTCGATTTTTAAAATCGCCCCCAAAGCGCTTGTGCAATGAATGTCTTTGAGAGTGTTCATATCAGTGCTGTTTCGTGCACTGTGTGTTCAGCAAAGCGGTGCCTATTAAAGGCTTAGCTATTAAAGATGACATACCAGCAAAATGCTGGGTTTATATCAGAAAATACTGGGTTTTCTCCTATAAAGTGGGTATACGCTATCTGCTGGCAAGGACTTGTTTTTCAGCTTACAGTTCCTCTTTAAGTACGCCAGGAACAAAACACAAATAAATATGCTGTGTCTCATCTTAGCATTTGGGCCTGGTACCCACTACAAAGTGCTATCGCAATCATTAGCGATTTTGGGAGCGTCTTCCTTGCCCCTACACAATGCATTACAATCGAAATGCTCCCAAAATGCTGCATGTCCTTCAATTGCGATCATCCATTTACTTTGGCAGAGCGTTTAAGGAAATCGCTAGCGATTCAGTTCCCTAAACACTCAAAACTACAACTCTAGTGGGTCCCGGCCCTCAGTGTGGTCAGCTTGTTAAATATAATGTTTTCAATAAGTCCTGCAACTATTCTCTGGAAACTATTGTACATAAGAACTGGGGCTGCGCAGTGATGGCCAAAGATTTGCAGTGCTGATTGACAGGTGGACTCGCCTGTTCGCCAGCAAACTGCAACACAAGGAGTTCACCCATCGCCAATCACCACATTTACACCGGCTTTCTCTAATGGTGACACATGCAGCCAGGGGGCCCATCTGCCAGAGTTCATATAAAAAATGTGGCCACCATGACTTCCCCCGTCTAGAACAAATGTTGCCTCATCCATGCCTGATCTGGGGGGGGGGGGGGAGAGGGGGGGGGTCCATATCAGAGGCAGAAGTAATAAGATGTCTGCCCAAGAGCCCAGGGCTGCTTTGCTTAGTAGTATGTCTTCTGACGAGTCGTGGGTGGGGAGGCAAATCAAAGGATGAAAGGGTATATGTCACAGTTGACAACATGGCCATCCATCCTACCCCTCAAGCTCACTGCCTGGGTGTCACCCTGGACTCCAAAACATCACTGATTCCAGCAACTTCCACCTTCTCTTAGATCCTCCCCTTCCTGACCTTGGAGACCAGAAAACTCCTCATTCATACCTTTAGCTTCTCCCGCCGGGACTGCTGCAACTTCCTTCTGTCTGACCTCCCTTTGAACTGCATCAACACACACACACACATCCATATTTTCCATCACTCCACCTCTACGACTCCACTCTATAAATCCCTCCACTGACTCCCTATCCACTCAAGGATCACCTTCAAAATTCTGTGCATGGCCTACACATCTGTACTTAAGACATGCCCGTGCCCGACCTACATATCTGAACTCGTCCACAGACATACACCCGGCCACCCCCTCTAATCCTCCCAACAACCTGCGCCTGACCATCCCGCGCATCTCCCACTTCCATGCAAGACTGCAGGACTTCTGTAGAGCTGCCCCCACTCTTTGGAATTCCCTTCCTCCACCCTTCAGGCTTACCTTATCTTTTCAAACCTTCAAACAAGCCCTCATGATGCTCCTCTTCAAATTGCATATCAGCAACATCAAGTAGTCAGTCTTAATAGGAGGAAACGGAGAGCATAGCTCCCAACTGTCCCTCTTTTGGAGGGACAGTCCCTCTTTGGCAGCCCTATCCCTCTGTTCCTCTTTCCTCCTCATTTGTCCCTCTTTCTATGTAAATACCATACATATATTTCTCTACTAAAAAATGTGTTTGAGTGACTAAACTTTATATTCATCCTTTAAATTGATATATTACTAATTTTAAAATGTTAATATGAAGGAAAATTAACCAGGATAGAAAAGACCAGTGTGGTTTGAATTATAAGACAACATATTTTTCTTATAAAATCTTTATGGTATGCGTGACTAGGAATGTGATGGGGTGTGGCAGGGGTGTGGCTTAACCCCCTTGGCGGTATGAAAAATACCGCCAGGGGGCAGCGCAGCAGTTTTTTTTTTTAATTGTTTTTTTTTTAAATCATGTAGCGAGCCCAGGGCTCGCTACATGATAGCCTCCGGCGATAGGCGATCAGGAAATCCCGTTCAAAGAACGGGATTTCCTGGAGGGCTTCCCCCGTCGCCATGGCGACGGGGCGGGATGACACGTCGGGACGTCATTGGGAGACCCGATCCACCCCTTGGCGCTGCCTGGCACTGATTGGCCAGGCAGCGCAGGGGTCTGGGGGGGGCGCACGCCGCACCGGATAGCGGCGATCGGGCGCGCGGCGGCGGCGATCGGGGTGCTAGCTGCGTCCAGCAAAAAAAAAATTATGAAAATCGGCCCAGCAGGGCCTGAGCGGCACCCTCCGGCGGCTTACCCCGTGTCCAGCACGGGGTTACCGCTAAGGAGGTTAAAGGAGTTAGCAGCCAAAATTGAAAAAATGAGGTTTACTCATCTGGGGCTTTCTCCAGCCCCTTGCAGCTGACTGTCCCACGCCGACCGCTCCGCTCTCCGCCGTCGTCCTGAGCTCCCGCACAGTGCAGAGGCCAACCGCGTGGTTGGCCTTACTGCGCCTGCACGAACTGCTGCTGTCAATCATTGCCATGTGGTCCGCGGCAGTGCGCCGTGGGCCACGTGGCAATGATTGACAGTGGCGGTTCGCGCAGGTGCAGAAAGGCCGACCCCGCGGTCGACCTCTGCACCGTGCGGGGATCCCGGGACGATGGCGGAGAGCGCAGCGGTCCGCGTGGGGCAGTCGGCTGCAAGGGGCTGGAGAAAGCCCCAGGTGAGTAAACCTCATTTTTTCAATTTTGGCTGATGATTCCTTTAAGTGTCCGTCTTTCTTATCTCAAAAAGTTGGGAGGTATGACGGAGAGTAACTGGCATTCTAGCAAAGGACTCAAGCTCAAGAAATGAGTTCTCTACAAGGTCTACAGTAGGATTAAGTGGGCCGTTGTGCATCCCAAGGTGAGCTGCTTTTGCGGGCATCGTGTGTGATTAATCACGTTACATCAGCTTGTCTGGTAGTATAAAGGCCTGTAAAGGCAAAACACAATCGGCTGCAGAAATAAATGATTGTTCAGGACAGACAGGTAACCCCTGCAGACATGAATCATATGTGGCTGCTGGCAGAGTGTCAGCTGAAATGATCATGAATGTTGATTTCAGCTGGTTTTGTCTACTGTCTGCATAGTGGTTTTTCTACATGCATCTCATTTAAATTATTTTTCTGTTTGTTTCAATAGATTTTTTTTATCTATAGCAGCAGGCAGCAAGTAAGGAATTTAGTTACAGGCATAATCTGCGGAAGTAGCTATATGAGTAAGATTACAAACCAGCAAGCTAGAAACAGCAGGGCCTGAAAACTTCCCAAAATAGGGCACATTAGAAGTAAATATAACAAATCAGCTTATAAGAGGCAAACTTGTGGCATAGTTGCATAATTGAGGCATGTACCAGACAGGAGGCAGGGGGCAAGCTCCTGTGTGTACAGTGCCATTGAGGCAGTAAATGCTACTACATAGAAACATACAGTAACCCGATTTTCCCTGGGGGGAGGGGGGGGGGGAAGAAGGTGGGCTAGATAAGTTTGGATGTTTGTTACTCAATCCGCGCAACAATGGCTCAATGGATTTGAATGAAATTTGGCACACACATACAGTAGTACATTACCTGAAATACCATATAGGTTACTTTTTATCCCAATACCCAAAAAGTGGGCGGAGACAAATGCAAATTTCACAGGGAAAATGTAAACTGCAGCCATTCTTACACTGTTAATGGTAGGGTTCTCAAACTTTGCACAGTTGGTCACTGGGTGACTGGGATTAATATTCAGAAAAATGGGTGGAGCCTACAAAAGCCTATTAGAATGCACCTATTGATTTTCAAGGGGAATATTTAATTGCTGCCATTCTTGCTCTGTTAATGGCACAAGCCTCAGACCTGGTGCAGTTGGTCACTGGTTGACTGGGGTTCAAATTCAGAAAAGGGGGTGGAGCCACAGCCAATACAATTTGTTTCATTTCATTGCAAATTATTGATGCCAAAGACAGCAAAGCTCAAAAACTAGGTCAATGAGTCACTGAGTAATTGTGTGTTAGGTTTAAAAAAATTTGGCGGAGCCAACACCAGCTAAATACATACCTGGGTAACGCAGGACCATCAGCTAGTATACAATACACTTATTTTCTACAAACAAAACAAAGTGACATTTGCCATACTAGGTAGTAAGGGACCCATTCTGGAAAGAAGGAAATTGATAATTCTTTCAATATTTTCCCCCAGGGGTCTGACTTTGGTGCAGAACCAAACAAATATGCAGGAGTGTTCCTATATTCAATCACATCTCTGCTGCACGCTCCACTGTATCATACCCTAAGTTTAGAGACAGAACTGCACATACTGATGATGTATGGCTCAAAATGCACTCCACAGCCAGCAATCCACCAGGTGCAGAGTGATCTAAGCACTCTGTGTTTCCCATACAGGACACCCCCACACTGGATGCTCACCAAATAGACACCACCTCAGAATCCAGGTGGACAGGGCCACAGATAGACCATGAGTGGGAGGACTGGTGTATGGGACCCTGGGGATTATGGGGTCCCGCCAGAGGGGTCCTACCATAAAGCACATGAAGGCACTTATCAGACACTTGACTAGAGCTGCAAGTTCCGAGGGGGATGCTTGCTGGTATAATGTAGATTCTAAATGTCATCCCAAAGCAGCTTTAGCTTTTGTCTGTCATGCAGACCATCCTGACACCCCCTGGAGTGCAGAGTTCTCTAGAAAGGCTGTAAATCTTCTGGTAGTCCAGGGGAAAAAAAGTTTATTTTCCCTGTCCAGAGAACCTGAGAACTAACGGTGCAGAGAGAAATAGCCCTCTGCACAATTATTCTAATGACTATGTCTGCTTAGCCACTGGTAAGAAATCTTATAAAGGTTTGTAGACAGTCCCTAATGCTGAATACACACGGTTCGTTCTTGCATCGAATGCGCCGCTCGATTCCCGACGTATCGATTATTCCCGAACATTTCCGAGCGCATTTCGATGATTTTTAGGTCGATTGCCATGTAAAGTATGGCAAATCGACCTAACGATCCATCGAACCGCGAATCGGACATGTCGGAAATAAACAAATCGACAGGAATCGAGCGGCACATCGAAGGAGAATCGAGCGCGGGAACGAACCGTGTGTATCCAGCATAAATGTGCCTCAGGATCTTCTGTTGTGTACACTACAGAGCCCAGGTGGATACAGAACTATAGTATACTTTATGTGCTTGAGTATGACTTCTGATATAGTAAACTACTTTGCCGGGTCCCTTGGAGTTTACTATAAAGGGATTCTACTGTATCAATACTAAAACCATTTCTGCTCCTGTGTACCTCTTCTGACGCCATACAGCTTTTATTTTCTGGGCATTGAAGGAGCCTTGTGGAATTCCCCAAATTGTACTTGTTGATTTTGTAATCTGAATAAATGTTACATACACGGTTACATCCCCACACTCTCTCCCTACGCACAATTTTCTTCCTTAAAGCAGCAGGGACAGCTATACTATCCCAGGGAAAAAAACACATGTATAAGTAAATAACTTCTTGTTCTACTTGTACTGTCCACGTTTTGGTTTCAGTGAGTTTAATATAGTAAATAAAGAAAATTCTGTTTCAGGCATTTGCCATCTTAATTTCCTCTGACTGAAGCCAATCCTGATGTAATATCCTCCCTTACTTTTTTCCACTAAAAACTGTTGTAGCTAGCATGCTTTGTAAACACATGTGAGCACAGCATAGATCAGATTTCAGCAGCTCACTGAACAGCCCTCAGCCAATCAACAAGCTTCCTTCACGTCAGCTAAAGGTAGCCACTAATGATCCAACCTTTTTCATCCAATCTTACCATTTCTATGTAATATAAAGGTAGCCATACACTGGTCGATTTGCCATCAGATAGATCCCTCTCTGATTGAATCTGATCGGAGTGGGATCGTATGGCTGCCTTTACTGCAAACAGATTGTGAAACGATTTCAGCATGAAACGGATCACAATCTATAAAGCTGCTGCCACCGCCCCCCCCCCCCCCCCCCCCCCGGGCCCCCGCATACATTACCTGATCCGGACCGGCGCATGTCCCCTGGTCTCTGCTGTCTCTTCTCCGTGCTCGGCTCCTCCAGCTTCACTGAACTTCTTATGTGCAACCCGAAATTGGCCTCTCTTAAAGTCCTACTCAATTCTATCAATGCCCTCTGTGACTTTTGCAATATATGTATCAATTAGTGTATGGCTAGATGTCATAAAATTGCTCTTATTGCGTAGGCCAGAGTCTCTAAGGAGAAAGCAGTCCTCCCCTGCCGGTCTAGGGCCACCAGAGGTAACATTAGGGGGTAAGTTCCCCAAAAAATATATAAGTCCTGTTCCAGTTCAAAAAAGTTAGGTAAGTGGGTCGGACTAAAGGATAGGCCATAATTCAATACTTTCTCTTCTATATCAGACAGTACATACGAAGAGATATTTACCACCAAAGATGGGCCTTCTAAGTCCTCTTCCTTGGCCTGAGATTCATCACACTGCGTGGTGGTTTTCCTTTGGGTATACCGCTTGTACCTGCGACCACCTCTCCGCTTCCTCCTCCCTGGGGGTGGTTTGGAGGATTCTCCCTTGAAGTAGGGGTCCCATCTGATGAGGAGGTACCAGCTCCAGAGGCGTTAGGTGTTTTCTATGTGGTCCCCTCTTAGGTCGACAATGCGGTTTCCCTTGCGCCTGTGATGATAGTATTTGCCAAGAATAAACATAGCCCGTTGTATAATCGGCCTTATACCGATTACATTTTTGTCTCTTCCCTTCCTCAAAAGATCTCATGAAATCGTCTATCTTTTTGTCCAATGACTAAATATATACCTTGAAGTCTTCCTCCGGCAGCAGTTCTTTCATGCACCCCCTAAGGGGTTCCATCTTGCCATCTAGTATTGGAAGTTCTTCTTGGATGCACACTATGGTATGCAGCATAGCATCAAAGGATGCCTTGTTCCAGATTTTCTCCCATACTGCACAGAAAGCCACATCATTGGGAAACAATAATGGTGCCACATGAGCTCTTTTACATCTGGGTATTCTCCTAGCTCTACAATATTCAGTGAGAGTTTTTGCATGTAGATCTAGATTGATCCTTGATCATTGTTAGAAGTTAAGTATTATATGCTTGAATTTGTAGGCCTCAGTTATATTAACTGAGTTAGTTAAAAGACTTGATGTGCAGAATTGTCCTTTAACCATCTTAGCGGTATGGACGAGCTCAGCTCGTCCATCACCGCCGATGGCTGCCGCTCAGGCCCTGCTGGGCCGATTTTGTTCAAATAAAGAGCAGCACACGCAGCCGGCACTTTGCCAGCCGCGTGTGCTGCCCGATCGCCGCCACTCTGCGGCGATCCACCGCGAGCAGCGGCAAAAGAGGGTCCCCCCAGCCGCCTGAGCCCAGCGTAGCCGGAACAAAAAGTTCCGGCCAGCGCTAAGGGCTGGATCGGAGGCGGCTGACGTCAGGACGTCGGCTGACGTCCATGACGTCACTCCGCTCGTCGCTATGGCGACGATCTAAACAAAACAAGGAAGGCCGCTCATTGCGGCCTTCCTTGTTTATTCTGGGCGCCGGAGGCGATCGGAAGAACGCCTCCGGAGCGCCCTCTAGTGGGCTTTCATGCAGCCAACTTTCAGTTGGCTGCATGAAATAGTTTTTTTTAAATTTAAAAAAAACCCTCCCGCAGCCTGCCTGGCGATCTTAATAGAACGCCAGGGTGGTTAAGGAGATTTTCTCTTAGAGATAAATAAAGACAGTTCTGATTTTCAGCAGAACATTGTACTGAACACTCCCAAGGATGTATTAGAGATATCTAATACAGAGGCCAGACTAGCTGGAGACAACCAACATAAACGTGAGCCAGTGTTATGAAAACATTTTCATTAGAACATTAAACAATGTGCTTCTTGGAATTAGGGGGGCAGTTCGTGCATGCGCAGTAAAGACGGGGTTTGTCATACCACGAGGGGTCGCATGCCCATGCCCGCCAATTGTAGGCTTGGGGGTATGGCTCAGATGATGTTACATTTAACTCTTTAGTGACCAGTGTTAAAGCAGGTGACAGGCCGCAGAGAGTCACTCTTTCAGCTTCCTGTAACTGCTGGCTTCAACCCTTTACTTTTATTTATAATATGTCTTGTCATCTTATCTAACTGTATGTTGTATATAGGACTAAGAGCAACGTAGTCTAGATATCACGTAGCCTAGCTGTAACGTAGTATAGACTGAAGATAAAGACTGATTACCATTCACCAGAAATGGAATCAAGAAGCTCTATCGCAACGAACTTACTACAGAACAATCTGCTTTGCTAAGATGTAACCACATGTACTGTATATCTGTTTACTGAATAAACTCCTGAAACTTTGAGGACGCCTAAGAAGTTCTATCTCCTATGCTTTTGCTGTGATGAGAGTCAAGTTATCTCATTTCCTTTGAGTTGCAGCTCTAATGAGTTGCTGGTGCCGGAACAAAGGTGTAGTGTTGTTGCCAATAGCAACCAGCGTATAGTTTCTTACAATCATCTCAGAGTCTCCAACTCAGTTTGTAGAGGTTTCACATCAGGCTTATTCAGAAATGGCATCCCGCTCTCCACATTGGCCAAAATAGAGGCGGCCTGAGCTCTAGAGTAATAAAATGTGTCCACAGCTTGCTCCTTCGTGTTAGCCATGGTGCTCACCAGTAATGGTACTGCAGCAATGTAGACTTGTTTCTGGGAGCACCCACCACCAAGCTCGAGTTTTCAAGTGTGTGCCCAGATCCTCTCCCCTGTAACACGGGGAGTCAAATCCAAGATTCCAATGAAGGATCAGCACCACATGGAGTATTGATAGCTCTGATGCTTTATTTAATGGAACCTTAACTGAGAGGCATATGGATGTCTCCTTTTAAACAATACCAGTTGCTTGTCAGTCCTGCTGATCTCTTTAGCTGCAATAGTGGCTGAATCACACCCTGAAACAAGCATGCAGCTAATCCAGTCTGACTTCAGTCAGAGCACCTGGTCTGCATGCTTGTTCAGGGGCTGTGGCTAAAAGTATTAGACACACAGGATCAGGGAAGTCAGGCAACTGGTATTATTTTAAAAGGGAAAAACCATATCCTTCCCAGTTTAGGTTCCCTTTAAGTGATAAAAGTAACAGGCAACGACAGCCCGCTGTTTCAGCCTATATGGCCTCTCTCAAGTTGCCACAATGTCAAATGCAATGAACATGTTCAAACAACCTCATTAAATACCCATAATCCCACCCCTCAGGGCGGGCCAGGCACCTGTGTATCATCTAGGAAGGGAGAGGAGCCGGACCTGATGTTTTTAATTTTGTTTCTGTTTTTTTTTTGTCACAAAATTTTTTTATTGTTTTCAATATAAAAGTAAACAGATCCATTTAAGCATATCTGAAAAATACAACTGCATTGAAATGTGCACAACATAAGGTACATTCTATTCTGCAACCGCAGATCTTTGTCATTTATTCATGAAAGTGCTGGGGAAATCGCTATACAAAGCGTTTTTTCAAGCCTTTTTTCAAGTTTTTTCCCTATAACTTGCATTGAGGCAAATTGCCCCCAAAATGGCACAGGCTGCCCTTTGTTGAGCGGATCGGAATCAAACCGCTCAGATGTGAACACTCTTATACGAAATCATTGCACAAGCACTTTTAGGTTGATTTTTCAAATCGCCGGTGCTTAAAAAAGGCAAAAACGCCCTAGGTGTGAACAAGCCCAATTTGTGCTGTTTGAAACGCAGCCTGTGTCATATATGCAATCCGCAATCATTGTTTTTAATGGGGTTTTTGTTGGGATGTATTTGAACTGTGGTATATATGGTTGAGGACTGGTGTCTTTTAAAGATATTTGATACAATAAATAAATGACTTGGTATACTTTGTGAGGCTGTGTGACCATTGAATTTCTTTTAGTATATGCTCATTGCCTAGGTTAGCCTTCTCTCTAAAGTGAGAAATAAGTCCCAAGATTTTAGAGACACTGCTTATGATAATTGTTGATCGTGAACAAGCCCTAACCAAGTTCTTCAGATTTTGAAATATAGTGAAAAGAGGAATAGAGGAAGAGGGAAAAAAAACAAAACAAATGGAAGAGAGAAAGATCAATCAATATGTAGACTCATTCAGTGTTGGAGAAATAGATTGTCACAGGGGCCATAACTGCAGAATGTATGCCTGCTGTCTAGGCTGGGGGTCCAACAATTTCTTTCTTCTTTAAAACCTTAAAGGATACCCGAGGTGACATGTGACATGATGAGGTAGACATGTGTCTGTACAGTGCCTAGCACACAAATGACTATTCTGTGTTCCTTTTTTTCTTTCTCTGCCTGAAAGAGGTAAATATCAGGTATGTAAGTGGCTGACTCATTCCTGACTCATACAGGAAGTGTCTACAGTGTGACCCTCACTGATAAGAAATTCCAACTATAAAACACTTTCCTAGCAGAAAATGGCTTCTGAGAGCAGGAAAGAGATAAAAAGGATTGCATAATTGTGCCCCTTACTTTTTTTTTGTTTTAATACCCTATTTCCCTATAAACTAAACAAGCCTCACCCACAGCTCCTCCAGCACCTAGGCATTCTGAGTCCCATGTAGCAAGTGCTCATGGGAGCTCAGTCTGGGAAGGAGGAGGCATTACCAGCCAGAGATTTCAGATGCAAGGGGGTGGAGGAGGAGAAAAGTTTTCACAAGCTGAGGGGTGGATTTGCAGAGCAGCTTGCCTGTGTGATGACAAGCAGAATATGGCTGCTCTCGACGTATCACAGGAAGAAATAATCATATACTGTTGAAGCTGTTTGCAGCTAGATTTACTGTGTAAACTTTAGATAAGATGTATAGAAGAGTTACTTGCTATAGTTAGTTTTTCATCTCGGATCCGCTTTAAGTACCCCCCCCCCCCCCCCCCCCCCCCCACACACACACACACACAGGGAAGCTCTTCTAAGGTACACCTCAAACCATCTAAGACTGGCCTGTGCTTCGGGCTCAATGATCCATAGGGATGGCCCAGCCTTGGAGAACTCATGGAGAAGCACACGATCAGTTTGATCAGCTGATAGATTTGTAAGGCTCTGATTTGCTGGTCATGATCATGTGTTAAACCAGGAAGTCATCACAGCAAATCAGAGGCTTACAAACCTATCAGCTGATCAAACTGATCATGTGCTTCTCCATGAGTTTTACAAGGCTGGGCCATCTCTAATGATCCATTGTCTGTGCTGGAACCTTCATTTGCTCAAACATGCACAACACCTGGAATCTGACTGCCTGTTGCAGGCAGTGTTCTTGAACATTTTTTTTTTTTTTTTTTTGCCACTCTCAAGCCATGGTTGAAACAAATAAGTGTTTCTCTATAAATACCCTGTTTATGGCAGGACACATCTACCCAACTTTGTGAATAATTTAGGAGTGGTAAATGGAATTTTACAGCTGCACGTCTCAATGTCAGATTCCCGTCTCTGTCTGTTGCACAAACGCAGAGTGGATATGTGCCAGTCGTCTCCGTGAGGCATGAACACTGAACGTTTCCATGTTAGGCAGGTATACGGTATTGTGAGCAGAGGGAGCTTCAGCCGAAAACAGCACCAGCAGTGTGGAACTGGAAATGTACAGACAGGGAGTGTGTGTACCCAAACAAGGTTGGGAACAGGGGATGCTAGCAGCTGTAGAAACGCAACCAGTCCCAGCATGCTTTGCCTTCCACAATATGTTGCTTTTTCAGAGTTGGCACTTTAGTTCTGTATGATCTGGATGGAGATATCTCCATGGAAAAGTTATAAGGTGCCAATTCATTGTTCATTAAATAAGGAATGTCAATTACAAACATGGGAAATGATCACAAATGAGGCACATAATTTCTGTCAGCAGTGTTATCTGTTATGCCATAGTTACTGGGCAAGCAGAGGGCGCCTTTATATGGCTGACCAGCCATTTTAATCACTTAAGTACCAGCGGTCTCTACCCTCTTAAGGACAAGAGACCGCTGGTACAGAAACGACAGAATCCAGCACATACCCATCGCTACCACCATCAACGTCGCACGTCGGGAACCTGGGCCACCCACTCTGCCATCTCTATGACGGAAGAGTTCCTGTGAGCCAGTCAGGAGCCGCTTTCATTGGCTCCTGACCCTGTCTTTCAATGTAAGCCAATGGGAGTTGCTTACATTGAAAGACACGGCCAGGAGCCAATGAAATCGACTCCTGACCCGCTCACAGGGCTCTGCAGTCATAGAGACAGGCAGAGCAAGGGAGCTGCGACGAGACACGGCGGGAATTCAGCAGCAAGATCGGCGAAAACGACAGATGTGCGCAGCGGCGGCTGATTGAAATCTACACCCTGCCACCCATGTAACCACCAAAACAGGGTGTAGATTGCAATCACTGTAGTCCTTAAGTAGTTAAACATTTGCATTAATTAGTAATGATTTGTTTTGTTTTGTACTTTTTGCAACTGAGTACCTTTTGCAATGAATATATTTGAAATAGCTGACTGGCTGGGTCTTGTATCTTCATTTCCTGCTGGGATGGCAGTGCAGATGTTCCAGAGAAAAACTGTCCAGACTCCTCCCCTTATCCCATCATTACCCATACATAACGTAATTAGAGTTGTTGGGAGGTAGCAGTCAATCTCTCCCTTTCAACACAGATCACCGGATCCTGCCCCCCCCCCCCCCCCCCCCACCACTACCACCAAGGGGCAAACCCAGGATTTTTAAGGGGGGGATTCCTGAAAGGTCTCCCTCAGCCTTGCACAATACAGTATAATAATACGGTAGGACATCATGCTGGGTACACACAATGCAATTTCCTGTCCAACTGACAGGATCTGACAATTATTTCCTAAATGTCCGATCTGCTCTCGACAAAGGGATCAATCAGGAGCAGCTTAGATACAGATAATAATGATGACAGCCAACATTGCTAATGTATTCACACAGCAGGGCACAGGGCTATGCTCATACCTGACTCCCCAGAGCTGCTCCATGCTCTGTACACACGTTGCTGCTCCATCCAAAGTCAACTGTAACAAGGAAAGAAAGTGGGTAGTGCTGTGAGCTGCAGGATACCTGCAGATATTCTGGTGTCTCAACTTGTGCCTGTCCCCAGACACTGCACCGGCCCTGGTCTGAGGGGGGATTCTGGGCAGCTGACCGGCCTATGCCCCCTTCCTACTGCTTTCATAGACGCTACACTGGTGATCTGCCCATACGGCCTTACAGCTATGAACTATAAGACTATTGGGACAGTAAACATATGCCAATCCTAATATATGATTGATTACATACATGGATCTTGGAGGTAGTCTGCTGCATATTGACTTAGTACCTGGAGGCAAACCCTTGTTGTCAATCACAGAGGTCAGATGTTTCTTGTTGGCCACCAGGTTGGCACACATCTCCGGAGGGATTTTGGCCCACTCCTCTTTGTAGATCAACTCTAAGTCAGTAAGGTTTCAAGGCTAATGTTTGGCAACTCGAACCTTCAGCTCCCTCCACAGACTTTCTATTGGATTAAGGTCTTGAAACTGGCTAGGCCACTGCAAGACCTTCATGTGTTTCTTCTTGAGCCATTCATTTGTTGCCTTGGTCATGTGTTTTAGGTCATTGTCATGCTGGAATACCTATCCACAACCCATTTTCAATGCTCTGGCCCCGGGTGAGGAGGGAAAGAGGTGGTCACCCAAGATTTGACGGTACATTGCCCTATCCATTCTCTTCAGTGTGGTGAAGATGTTTTGTCCCCTTAGCAGAAAAACACCCTTAAAGCATAATGTGTCCACCTCCATGTGTGTTCTTGGCCTCATATGCAGCATTTCTCTTCCCCCAAACATGTCGAGTTGAGTTGATGCCAAAGAGCTAAATTCTAGAAGTGACCATGTGCGGTGGCTGGTTGACCCCTGGTGAAGTTATCATACCCTGCTGTTTGTCTCCTGTCCCCTGCGAGGAGGCAGAAAGCGGAACACCAGGAGGCAGGCTTGTGCTTTGAGTGCTCCTTGCCTTCAAGGACATCCGAGGTGAAAATAAACTGATGAGATAAACAATTGTGTCTATCCTCCTTCTCCTAAAAATGACTTTTTTTTTAGATATCCCACAGTTTTATTTTATATTTAAATTTAGTTTTTACTGTTTTATTGTTTCTACTTAAGGTGAACCTCCTGACTAAAAATCTACTCAGCAGAACTGAAAAGGCTTGGTGTTTCTTTAACAGTTTCACAGCATCAGAACTTTGTTTTTCTTACCAAAGCTCCACCCATCAAAGAAAACTGCCCGGGCTTTTTTTCCCCTGATGCTGTGCAAAGCATGATGGGATTTCCTATGTTGTTATTCACGTTGCCTAGCAACTGGGAGGGGTGAATAGCACACAGGACAGTTGGAACGGTGTCTCCTGCTCCCTGTCACCTCCTTTTAACCAAAAAGATGGCTGCCCTAATGAAATCAAACATTTGCCTGTTCTTTTAAAACTGGGTGGGTAAGAGATTATATTACCTATCTACTTGAATTAACATAACTAATGTAACTTAATGACAGTATGTTTGTTTAGGCTGAAGTTCCTCTTTAAGGGCTTCATTCCACAGGGCCTTTTAAGCGTTGTTGTTCCTACATGCGTGCTGCTCTTCGCACGACTACGTTTTTCTTGACACAGGATGCAGATGGCGTTGGTTCTGTCAGCAGCACACACACAGAAATATTTCCATACTGAAGACCCTTGTTGAGCTGGTCTAGTACCAATAGAAGTGACCATGTGCAGTGGCTGGCTGACCCCTGGTGACGTCGTCACAACGTGCTGTTTGCTTCTGTCCCCTGGGACCTCTCCCTGCTCCCTACCCTTTTTTCCCTCCACGAGGCTTGGTCTCTCTTGCAGAACTCTATATGCCACGGGATGACGAACCAACACACCCCCTTGAACCCTGAGTTTTGGCCTGCTTCTGCCTTTCATGTTTGTTTGAGTGAGTGACCAGTCAAGCAATATTTGTAAGAAATGTCTCTGTCAGTTCACTGACTGCCCGTCACACAACGCACAGCACAGTAAGGTTTGTTGTAAATAACGTATACTAATCAACAATCTGTGAGAGCGGTAATTTGCGGTACATTCTAACTGAACGTTTTTTGTTTGTTTTTTTTGTAACGCCCTTACAGTAAGTAGTAAAAATCTGGTAGATCTGATAGGTTTTAGACTAGTCTATTTCCTCATGGGGTATTCTCTATATTTCCTTTAGGCCATGTTCACAGTGGTGTGTTGTGGTGCGGCATAACGGCAGCTCTATAGCGCAGCTTGCCGCACTGCAGTCCACCACCTTTGCGACATTCACAGTGCGGCGGGTGCATTGCAACGGAGCGCGGCATGGTAATGCACTGCATGCAGTGTGCTACCGCAAAACATGTGTGTTAATGGTTAAAGTGAAACATACTTTTCATTGTATGCTTCACTGTATGCGACACAATACGCGTGTCACATGCTGCGGCACTTTCCCATTGCATTTCTACTGTCACATTGTGTTCCTACCATCACAGGGAAGGCAACACAACGGTCACTCTGAGCATGGCCTTATCGTTTACAAAAGCACTCCCTGGAAAGGATCAGTATGGAGTTACCAACCAGCCTCCCTTTTCATACACACTATTTTGCCAGTTCAACTGAGTAACTGTCATTTAGTAAGTACTCTTGAAAGTAAAGAAGACACTGAGAATCCCCTGTAAGGAGATAGACTAGTTCAAAACCTGTCAGATCTGTCAGATTTTTACTAGCTACTGCAAGTGACAGCAACATAAAAGAAAATACAGTTATTGTGCAAATTATTCTGGAACAAGTGTACATATGAATTTACGCAGATTTTAAATTTTACAATTTTTCGTAATAGTGGTCCTTTAATTCAAAAAAAATTGGAACCTGATTAGTTGCTCAGGGCAACTGCTCCACTGTTTCTTTGCATTAGCTTTGAGAAATGTGCTGCAGATCTCCACAGAGATGCAGCCACGGGCTGGCAGGCAGAGATGCCCGCTAGAGAACAGAGAGGATCGCGGCTGCATGAGAAGGAAGGTAGCAGCCACATAGGCTCAGTGCACACGCCCCCTCCATTCCTTATCAGCGCTGTGGAAATTTCCACTGTCTCTGTGAGTATCAAAAGATTGGAGGCTGCTCGCAATACAATAGAGACATTTATAGCAGGAGATGGCTGAGGCTCTCATTAATTCATATACACTGGGGTGATAGAATGTGGAGAGAAATAATTATACGTAATAAAACAAGACATGGCCTGGCAAGACAAGGGCAGCTGAAGTCACTTTAAAGGCACAGTAACCCTGTAATGTAAGCTTACTTTGTGGATGAAATGAAAGCTGGGTACATACAGCATGCAGCAGCTTTTGATTATTAAAGAAAATATTTTTTTTTTTTTTATTTCATCAGATCAGATTATACATATACAGTGGGATGCGAAAGTTTGGGCAACCTTGTTAATCGTCATGATCTTCCTGTATAAATCATTGGTTGTTACGATAAAAAATGTCATTTAAATATATCATATAGGAGACACACACAGTGATATTTGAGAAGTGAAATGAAGCTTATTGGATTTACAGAAAGTGTGCAATAATTGTTTAAATAAAATTAGGCAGGTGCATACATTTGGGCACTGTTGTCATTTTATTGATTCCAAAACCTTTAAAACTAATTATTGGAACTCAAATTGGCTTGGTAAGCTCTGTGACCCCTGACCTACATACACAGGTGAATCCAATTATGAGAAAGAGTATTTAAGGGGGTCAATTGCAAGTTTTCCGCCTCTTTTAATTTTCTCTGAAGAGTAGCAACATGGGGGTCTCAAAACAACTCTCAAATGACCTGAAGACAAAGATTCTTCACTATCATGGTTAAGGGGAAGGGTACAGAAAGCTGTCTCAGAGATTTCAGCTGTCTGTCTCCACAGTTAGGAGCATATTGAGGAAATGGAACACCACATGCTCAGTTCAAGTTAAGGCTCAAAGTGGGAAACCAAGAAAAATTTCGGATAAACAGAAGCAAGGAATGGTGAGAACAGTCAGAGTCAACCCACAGATTAGCCACAAAGACCTACAACATCATCTTACTGCAGATGGAGTCACTGTTCATCGTTCAACCATTCGGCACACTTTACACAAGGAGATGCTGTATGCGAGAGTTATGCAGAGGAAGCCTTTTCTCCGCCCACAGCACAAACAGAGCCGCTTGAGGTATGAAAAAACACATTTGGACAAGCCAGCTTAATTTTGGAATAAGGTGCTGTGTACTGATGAAACTAAAATTTAGTTATTTGGGCATAACAAGAGGTGTTATGCATGGAGAAAAAAACAACACAGCATTTCAAGAAAAACACCTGCTACCTACAGTAAAATATGGTGGTGGTTCCATCATGCTGTGGGGCTGTGTGGTCAGTGCAGGGACTGGGAATCTTGTCAAAGTTGAGGGACGCATGAACTCCACTCAGTATCAGCAGATTCTGGAGACCAATGTCCAGGAATCGGTGACAAAGCTGAAGCTGCACCAGAGTTGGATCTTTCAACAAGACAACAACCCTAAACACTTCTCAAAATCCACTAAGGCATTCATGCAGAGGAATAAGTACAACGTTCTGGAATGGCCCTAGACTCGAATATAACTGAAAATCTGTGGTGTGAGTTAAATAGAGCTGTCCATGCTCTGAAGCCATCACACCTGAATGAACTAGAGATGTTTTGTAAAGAGGAATGGTCCAAAATACCTTCAACCAGAATCCAGACTCTCATTGAAACCTACAGGAAGCGTTAGAGGCTGTAATTTCTGCAAAAGGAGGATCAACTAAATAATGATTTCATTTCTTTTTCCAAATTTATGCACCTGCCTAATTTTGTTTAAACAATTATTGCGCACTTTCTTTAAATCCAATAAACTTCATTTCACTTCTCAAATATCACTGTGTGTGTCTCCTATATGATATATTTAACTGACATTTTTTATTGTAACAAACAACAATTTATACAGGAAAATCATGGCGATTAACAAGGTTGCCCAAACTTTCGCATCCCACTGTATGTGTCCTTTAAAGTCCATGTCTAGGAATCCCGTCCCTGCCACTCCTCCTTTCCACAACCCTAACAGAGAGGTGGGTCCTCACCCTCCAAACACTGCTCAACACTGGTCCTCTTTTACAATCAAATCTCACCGTCTTCCTTTCCTCTTCTATTGTCCCTCATTTTGGCCTGATGTACAGGTCTGTGTAAATAAATGCATTTCCATGCTAAAAAAAAACCCCCAAAAAACAACACAATAGCCAGTCAAATTTTACCCATCGAGTTCAATGGGAAAATTTAGAATGCTGCCATTCTCACAGTAATAAAGCCAAACTTGATTGATTTAGAGTCCGAATGCAAACGTTTCCGAATGGAGTACCAGGCAAAAATACTACTAATCTAAGTCCAAAGGACAGCCCTATGAGGTACTAGAGAGTACTAGAGATTTTAGTACCTCATAGGGCTGTCCTTTGGACTTAGATTGGTTGATTTGGAGTCCCCAAACTTTGCACTCTTGGACACTTGGTAAATGAGGTTAAAAATTTGAGGAAAGTGGGCAGAGCCTAAAACAGCCAATCCAATTTCAGCCATGCATTTTAAATAGGGAAATGTAAACTTCAGCCATTCTTACACTGTCTGCACAGTTCTCAAACTTGGCCCAGTTGGTCACTGGGTGACTAGAATAAATATTCAATAAAGTGGTTGGAGCCTACAACAGCCAATCAAAATTCACCTATTAATTTTCAAGCGGAATATTTAAATTGCTGCCATTCTTACACTGTTAATGGCAGAGGCCTCAAACCTGCTACAGTCCATCATTGGGTGACATTCAGAAAATAGGACAGAGCCACAAACAGACAATCAGATATGTTTGATTGAAAAACTGCTTCCATTCTCACATTATTGATGCCAACGACCCCAAAGCTCACACTCTTTGTCATTGAGTGACTGTGTGTCAAGGTTATAAAAAGTGAGCGGAGCCAACAACAACCACCAAAATTTAACTTCGGCCATTCTTACACTGTTAATCGCAGGGATCTCAGACTTAGCACAGTTGGTCACTGGGTGACTAGGATTAAAATTCAGGAGAGTGGTTGGAGCCTCCCACAGCCAATCAAAATTCTTACACTGTAAGGGCCGGTTCAGATGGACAGCAGGTGGCTTCGGGTGGCCGGAAGCCACGTCGTCTGCGATGTCTCGTTCGAGGGGCAGCGGTACGATGATCGTCGGCTTCCTGTCGCGATCGGCATTTTTCATCCGCGCAAGGGGACATGAAGCCGCAGCGGCTAGGTGACCCTGGACGCCGCATGCGGCTTCTAGAGCAGGCTGAAACGACGCGGTAAATCGGGATCGGAACACCGCATTTGCGCAATCGACGGTAACCACGCGATGCTAAATGCTCCCATTCATTTGAATGGGAGTGTTTAGCCGACGAGTCCCGAACGCTTGGCGGTAAACGCCGCCAAACGTCTGTGTGAACCAGCCCTAAATAGCAGAGCCCTCAGACCAGGTACAGCGGTCATTGGATGGCTGGGGTTTAAATTCTGAAAAGGGGGCAGAGCCGCAACCAGCCAATCAAATTTATTTGATTGATTTCAATGGGAAAATTTAAACTGCTTCCATTCTCACATTATTCATGACAAGGACCCCAAAGTTCAAAAACTTGACATTGACTGACTGACTGTGTGTCAAGGTTAGAAAAAGTGGTGGGACCCAACAACAACCAAATACATACCCGAGCAACGCAGGTTACGCAGGTAGTAATAATATAAAATTAGGTGTGATGAAGGTATGACTGGAAGTGTTGTCAGGGACCGACTGGAGGTGAGATAAATGTGTGGAGTAGGCCTGACTAGAGGTGTGATAAATCTAAGACTAGAGGTGTGGGCCTGACTAGTGTCTGATGAAGGTGTGACTAGAGGCACGACAGGGTGTACCCGGAAGTGTAAGGAGAGGCATAATGAAGGTGTAACTGGATTTTTCTGGGTTCAACCTGGGACGAGGGGGGGGGGGGGGGGGGGTAGGCGAAAATGGGCATGGCCATGACATTGTATGGGTGGAGCTAACGTAATGATCTAACAGCGAGGCATAAGAAAGCAGTGTTTCCACCATGATGTGGTGAAACAAGGATTCGCATCATGGGTGTGCAGAAACTGTGTGATGCTATTTATTAGTATACCGTAACCCCAAAGCAGCAAATATAGCCAACTATGACCATTAAATAATAAATGCAGCAACAGTTACTCCAGACACCAGAAAATAAACACAATGGGCTTGATTCACAAAGCGGTGCTAACTGTTAGCACACCTGTGAAATCCCCTTAGCATGTCTAAACGAGCTTTACGCGCGTAAAACTTTATGCGCGCACTGCACAGAGCTCAGGGCGCTCTGCACGAAGTGCCCATTAAAGCCTATGGGACTTAGCGCGCGCAAAACTTTGCGCGCGGTATTTAGCGCGCGATCTGATTCAGAAATCCGGTGCTAACCTACTTAGTACCCTGGTTAGCACGTCTAAATACTTTAGACGTGCTAAGTAGGTTAGCACCGCTTTGTGAATCAAGCCCCATGTGGGCAGCATTTTAGCAGAAAATAACACAATGTGGGCAACATTTCAGCAGAAAATACTGCAATGTGGGCAACATTTCAGCAGAAAATAACGCAATGTGGGCAACATTTCAGCAGAAAATAATAGTACAGTGGGCACTGGGCATTTCACCTGCATAAAAAATAATTTACTCACCTGACAGAAGTCGCCTCACTCGGCCGGCCTCTGGTGTGCAACTCCCCGGACGATCTTGCTCTTGCATATCTCCCGCGCTGAATGGAATAGTAGGGCTACGGGAAGATGGCGCCCGAAGTCCTGTACTGGAGACACAAATAGTTTCCAGTACAGGGCTTCGGACACCATCTTCCCGTAGCCCTGCTCTGCCTGCCGGAAGACCATGCAGGCTGGACCAGGGCTGCAGGCTATGAACTGGCACAGCGTCTATTAGACACCGCGGCCAGTTGCAATCGGACAGTGGCCAGAGTCCCAAGGCTGGGACGTCCCGTGGCTAAAAGCGAGACGTTTCCCGGGACATCGCTCAGCCTGGGACAGGGGACCCTGAAACCGGGACGCGTCCCGGCTAAAGCGGGACGTCTGGTCACCGTAAGCCAGGGCATACATGGAGGTGTATTGAACATGGGACTAGAGGTGTGGCAGGGGAGTGCCTCGGGGTAGAGAAAAAAAATGGTGGGTGTTATAATTTAAGTAGGACTCAGTTATTTGGACTGAGTTAGTCAAAAAGGCTTGGGGTGCAGACTTGCCTTTTAAGGGGATTTTCTCTTAGAGAGAAAATCTACAGTTCTGTCAGCAGGACTAGGACATCCCAAGAAGCTGCTCTATGGACAAGGCCACAGGTCTCACTGACCTCAACATGTACACCACAAGAACAATCAACATAGGCCATATTTACAAAATACCACATTCTTGTGAGTAAGGGAAAAGTGACATTAAATATTAATCGAGTAGGTGGGCTGCGGGCATCATGACACCACGAGGGGTCTAAGCCAATAGTCCGGTCTGGGGGATGGCTAAGGTGAGGTCACATTTAACTCTTTCCTGGTCAGTATTAAAGGGCCGGGTGGGCGAACGGAGCTCACTCTGCTTCCTACTTTCCTGCTATCTATATGCTGACTGGAACCTCTAAGTATTTCCATTCTATATGTAATCTGATATGATGTATGCTGTACATAGGTAGTCTAGAAGATGTAACGTAACCTAGAAAGGAACATCTACAGGATAACATTGAGAGCCCTCCATGGGCCTCTCATGGAAGATATACTAACTACGCATTAGGCAGAGCACTGGAATGCTACGTGTACCCACACCTGATGGCAGACCTGCTCGGTTTGCTCCCCAAAAAAGCCAAGTAAGCAGGATGAGTATAGATGCTGTTTAAAGGACACCCCAGGCGAAAATAAACTGATGAAATAAAGTAGTGTATCTATCTTCCTTCTTCTAAAAATGACTTTTTAGGATATTCCACAGTTTTATTTTATGTTTAAATCTACTTTTTAAGTTTTAACTGTTTTATTGTTTTTTCTCAATGACACATTCATTGAAGTATGCCAGAGCTAAAATATATGAACTATTGACCCTTTTTATCTCTTTACTGCTCTCAGAAGCCATTTTCTGCTAGAAAAGTGTTTTATATTTGGAATTTCTTATTAGTGAGGGTCAGGCGTAACTAAGAACCCCCGGGCCCCCCTGCAGAAATTGTGAGCGGGCCCCCCGGGGCCCGCTCGTGGCTGTTTTGGGTGGCTGGAGGGGTCGCACCATGAGGGGAAAGCTCTGGCCACACTCGGCGGGGAGGGGGGAAGGTCCCCTTCCTCCCTCACCTTGGGCTTTCCCCTCTGTGCTCCCCTCCAGCTTCTAGCTATACAAGTGCAGCGAGCGGAGCTGCGGCCAGCGGCAGGCAAACATACCTTCCGTGCGTCCAGACGCTTTTCGCTCTAGTGACTGACGCGACTTCCTCTTTTATACAGGAAGTCGCGTCAGTCACTAGAGCGAGAAGTGTCCGCGCTGCACTTGTATACAGAAGCTAAAAGCTGGAGGGGAGCACAGAGGGGAAAGCCCGAGGTGAGGGAGGGGGGGGGACCTTCCCCCCTCCCCGCCGAGTGTGGCCATAGCTTCCCCCTCATGGTGCGACTCCTCCAGCCACCCAAAACGGCCACGGGCAGGCCCCAGGGGGGAGGGGTGGCGGGCCCCCCGTGGGCGCATGGGCTGCATCCCCTATTGTTACGCCCATGCACTGTAGTCACTTCCTGTCTAAGACAGGACTGAGTCAGCCACTTACATACCTCATATTTAACTCTTTCAGGCAGAGAGAGAAAAAAAAAGGAACACAGCATAGTTAGTTAATTAGTGTGCTAGGCACTGTACATACCCATGTCTATCTCATCATGTCACATGTCACCTTGGGTATTTATATGACAGTGCTCGTTCTGTAACCAGGTGCACTTCAGTCATGTAATTTGGTAGCTCATTTATGTACAGTGGTGCACCTGTGAATATCATTTTAGTGTTATATCTTTTTTAAAGTTGTTATATTGAATGGCTTCTTGTTCAATAGCTGCTTTTCCATGAATGCTCATCAGCCTCTGGCCCTGATCAGTGCTGAGGAAGTAAATGAGGCCGCTTCTTTGGCTGTCCACACCTCTGATTACACACACTGATTGCTCTAATAGACAGACCATCCTTGTCAGATATTCAGCAGAGATAATCAGCGCTGCCCTTCTGCGCCCCTCCAGTCACCTTCTCTGACTCTTCCTCTACTACAGCTTGATTATATTTCACTTTGTCAGCTCCCTATTGATTTATGCAATTTATTTTTTAAGGGTTCTTGTCTTATTTTCAGACCATTCTAACAGCTGTTCACACCTCCACTCTCCTAATGAGGGCTCCACACCAAGGGGCGGGGTGTAGTACCAGTGATGTAAAACGAGGCAGTGCAGATCATGCATCTGCTCCAGGGCCCCTGGACCAGAAGGGCCAACTTTGGGCCTACTTTCACGTGCTCCATTAGCGTTGGAGTTGTAATGTTATTGATCATCTCAATGTTTGCCAATGGCCCACTGCCTAATACCCCAAATCCACCTATTTGCTTGATTAAAGGAACACTATCAATTAACATGTTTTTTTTAACTGGGATAGGAATAGTTGGTGACAGGGCCGGGCCGAGGCATAGGCTGGAGAGGCTCCAGCCTCACTGCGCAGTGTAGGAGGGGGCGCACAATTCATTCAGCTGTCATTCCTAATTGTGTTTGAAGCAGAAAGAAATAAGAAAAGGGGATACATGGCAGTGACTGAAAGCCAGATAACTAGATATTAAGGTGTTGGGGAGGTTGTGGGCCCTGGGGTGCTTCTTAGTCTAATAGCAATCAGTGTGTGACGGCTGGGGTGGCAGGGATGGAGGGGCGCACTTTGGTGTCTCAGCCTTGGGTGCTGGAGGACCTTGTCCCAGCTCTGGTTGGTGAAGTGTTCTTAACTACTGCTATATAGATTCCTTATCTCTTAGTTTACTGTTATAAAATTCCTTTCACAATTCACTGAGAAGTCAGGGTGATGTACCAGTGAATCATGAGGTGAGGGGGGAATTCCTCTCCCTACATTTGTTAACCCTGTATGTACTTTATACCTTTAGCGGATGACAGGTCTCACTAGCCCTACTTTTGTACAGTTTTAATTGTAAAAATGTCTTTAACGTTACTGTCCTACCTAAACCGCCACATCCCCGCCGCTGTACAGTAACTAAATCCCCCCTAACTCCCCGTGGCGCAATCCGGGCAGCGCTTCCGTGAGAGGCAGAGCTATGAGTCGCAGCTCTGCCTCTCAGCGCGTCTGTCAGCCCGGATCGCCACCTCTCCCCCGCCCCTCTCAGTATTGCTTCACTGAGAGGGGCGGAGGAGAGGCGGAGATCCGCCCCTGACAGACACGTGTAAAGGCAGGGCTGCAGCTCATAGCTCTGCCTCACACGGGAGAGTAGAGGGCAGCAAAATCCATGACCAAGAAAGTCGTGGATTTTGCGGGGGAGAGGGAGGGCGAGTTAGGGGGGGATTTAGTTAGTGCACGGCAGCGGGGATGCGGCGGTTTAGGTAGGACAGTAAACACATTTTTAAAATAAAAACACAATTTATAGGAGACTTCAGTGTCTCTTTAAACTGCAGCTGTGTGTCTCTCTGAATGAGCTGTCTGCACTGAGAGCAGAGGAAATTTATCTTGTTATTTTTCAGGGCTGAAAGTTAGTATTTTAGATTTGGGGAAAAAATTTATTAATGATGATTTCAGGGAGGGGGTTAGTTTTATTTTAGTTAGGACTAGTGACTATGTGGTTATGTGACCATGCCTTTTATCTACTTCCTGTCTAGAATAAAACAGGAAGCAGAAGTGAGGGCTGGAACACTAGGGCGATTTTGGCAGCATTTCCAAACAATGCTTTGCCAGTGATTTAAATAGTTAGGTACCCATTAGTGTGATTATTTGCGATTAGGCCTCTTTCCCACCAGGACGTTGTGTTTTAGGGGATGTTATGGTCGCATAACATGCCCCTAACGCAACGCCTGGTGGTGTTGGAGGTGGACGCCAGAGTGAGCCGCGTTGTGTGGCTGTTGGTGCGCCTTTTTTGTCTCATACCTTGCGGGGGCCACGTGAACACTCCGCATCATGTGGTCCCGCCAGCCAATCAGCGGCCGCTCCAGGAAGAAAACACAGCACAAGTGATGGGAAGTCGATTCATTAAAAAGAGCCGGACTTCCTATCTCCACTGTTCAGAATTGATTCAGAGCGGCAGGACTGAACCTAGTGATGGGAAGTCCGGCTCTATTCAATGATTCAATTTTGAACAGTAGAGATAGGAAGTCCGGCTCTTTTCAATGAATCGATTCAATGAATCCAGCCGAACTTCCCATCACTACAGGGCAGTGCAGTGAATATTAATTAGCCATGTGGCTAACAATAGCGACTCTCCCCTCCTCCTCTCCTCCTCAAAAAAAAAAGAAAAAAGAAAATACTGAGCATGTGCAAAGCCATGTAGAACGCACAGCATGCTGCACTTTTAAATAACGTGCAGCGTTACAATGTAACGCAAAGTGGGCACTGTGAACAGCCCATTGGTTTTTCATTACTGTGAGTTGGGCTGCGTTACAGGCTGCACTAACGTGCGCCTGTAACGTCTTACTGTGAAAGCAGCCTTAGGGTTAATCCCAATGTAGGACATGTAGCATTTTGGGCGCATTTGTACGCAATGCTATGTATAGAAGCATGCCAAAATCCCTTTGAAAAGCAATTTTGCAGTGTTTTGAATTTTAAATAAAGTTTATCATACTTATCGAGTGTCCCGATGGCCGGCTTCCACCGTAGCCCGTCCCCTAGCAGAAGAGGTAACAGGTGCTTTTCTAATTGGTCCTAGAGACGCACCTATGACTTCTTCCATTAGGAGGCAGAGCTACGGCCGGAAGCCAGACATCAGGACACAGTTTACTGTACAGCGCTGCATTTCAGGGCAAAACAGCCTAGGAATCGATGCACACAGCTCTTGCACAATTTAAAAGCGATGCAGCGATCCCTAGTGGGTTCCAGACCTGAGAGACGATTACAAGAAGCCAACCAGAGTCTCAAATATTGATCACCTGATCAAATTGCTCTCATCTACTGTCCTGGAACATAAGTCCTGTAGCATAAATTGGTCTTCTCTACTGAAGAGAAAGCGAATCTGGGTCTTCCACTCTACCACAGGCTGTGTTGGGCATAAAGTGCCCCTCTACACGGAGCAGGAAAAAATGGCGCATACCACAATAGAAACTTTGTGGCGCACCATTGAAAAGCATGGTAAACGTAATTTACCATTTTAAAGTGCAACATTCTGGCGCACGGCACCCTGCCGGTAATTATCTATCACTGTGTCAGAATGTTGCATTTCAAAATGTTAAATTACGTTTTACCGTTTTTTTCAATGGTGCACCAGAAAGTTTCTATTGCAGCCAGTGAGCGGAGGGTTCAGTGTGAGAGGCGGCAGGGGTTAAACGATACATTACCTGCTCCTGTACAATCGCTTTTCCTCTCCACTTGTTAGTTTGAATGAGCCTGGCAGTCAGCCAATCACCATGTGGCTTCAGTCCCCGCATGGTGATCGGTTGGCTGCAGGACTCTTTCAAACTAAACAGGAAGTGGATGGGAGACGGGATCGGGAAGGGACCAGGTAATGTATCACAGATGCCGGTAATTACATCTTATTGCTAAGGTTATTTAACGTTTTAGGAAATTTATAAAACGTTGAAGAGACTCAGAGGCGAATTCAAATAATAGATTTATACATATCTGGGGCTTCCTCCAGCCCCATCCGCATGGATCGCTTCCACGCAGCCGTCCTCTGCCGTCTCTATCGCCGGTACCGGGTCCCCTCACTTCGGCCAGTCAGGGCCAGATGGCGCAAGCACAGTGCGCTCCCTCCGAACTGCGCAGGCACATGCGTAAGGCAGGCGCCGGAGAGACAGAGGGAGTCATTGCGCATGCATAAAACTGGCCGCGCCTGACAGAAGTTACGAGACCCAGTACCGGCGATAGAGATGGCTGAGGATGACGGTGTGGGAGCGATCCATGCAGATTGGGCTGGAGGAAGCCTCAGTTATGTATAAATGTATTATTTTAAATTGTCTCTTTAAATAACCTTAGTAGGAAGATGCCATTATCGGCATCACCCTGCACCATGTTTTCCCGGAGCCTCTTTGGTATGTACACCCTTCTACAAGATGGCAATTTACAGCAATTACACTCCTGTTCTTGGGAACTAGAGAAAATCTTCCATCTCCAGCAGAAAAGCGAAACTTTTCCCTGAGCCTTTCTGCTTGAAGCTCTGTTTAAACTATGCATCTCTGGGGGTTTGGTAATGAATTCAGTTGTTTGCACTGGCATTAATCCTTATAAATCACAATGAAACTACTATAAGTGTACAACTCGGGATAACAGAAAAATGAAACAAACATGTTCATTATCGTTACGTTATTGAAAAGTTTGAACAAGAGGAAAGCAAAGCCATGTGTGCCCCCTTTTCCCTGAGTGCTGCTTTCTTTCACAATCCTTCTATTGAGTATTCACCAGGATTAGGCGGGACTCTGACCAGAGGTGTATAATACAGACGACTTACTGGCCATCTTAATGCTTTAAAGGGGCACTCTCACTTTAATTAAATGTAAGGCAGTGTTTTAAGGGGCACTCTCACTTTAATTAAATGTAAGGCAGTGTTTTAAGGGGCACTCTCACTTTAATTAAATGTAAGGCAGTGTTTTAAGGGCACGCTCACGTTTATTAAATGTAAGGCAGTGTTTTAAGGGGTACTCTCACTTTAATTAAATGTAAGGCAGTGTTTTAAGGGGCACTCTCACTTTAATTAAATGTAAGGCAGTGATTTAAGAGGTACTCTCACATTAATTAAATGCAAGGCAGTGTTTTAAAGAGGATCTTAAGTGAAAAGGGAAAAAAATAAATCAATACATTGCAAATTGAGAAGTTAATGTGCATATTGTTTGATCCACAAACATCCTGCACGCCATCCTGGCAGACATGAAAAAAACTAGACAGCACCAACTCCCATCATCTATAACCACACCCCCATATCAGGGCCGGTTCTAGCTACAATAGGGCCCCGGGCAAATGTAACTTAGGGGAGCGATATTTGCAGCGATT
This sequence comes from Hyperolius riggenbachi, assembly GCF_040937935.1. Lineage (NCBI taxonomy): Eukaryota > Metazoa > Chordata > Amphibia > Anura > Hyperoliidae > Hyperolius > Hyperolius riggenbachi. The sequence goes on from NC_090647.1 coordinate 497,069,757, forward strand.
TTGCTATGCAGTGCATAGCATAGCAAAATCGCGGCCGCAAACGTCGGGAAATCGCCGGTAATTTTTTAGCTTTGCGATTCAGCAATCGCGTGAACGCTAGCGACTGCTAGTGGAAAAGGGCCCTATGCAATTCTCTTTTTCACCTGAGTTTTCTCCTAGGAGATAATTTTTCATCTTTGATTTTAAATAACTTTCCAGTACTTTTCAACTAAAAAAGTACCAAAAAGTTGCTTAAAAAGTACTATCAAAATTATTTTGAGAATGTTCTTGCCTTCTGGGGTTAAAAGGCATTTTATTGACAAGTTTAAAAATATCACCTAGGGGAAAACTCAGGTGAAAAAGTGAACTGCATATGGCCCTCACTGTCAGAAGATCTGCACGTCAGAACTTCTGTTCCACCTTGCATAACCACTTGAGGACCACAAGTTTACACCCTCCTAGTCCTGGGCTACTTTTTTACAATTCTGCACTTTGAGGGCCCGTTTCCACTAGTGTGGTGTGATTCCGTTGCGGAAAACGCGAAAACAAATTTGCATGCGGATGCGAGTTCGTATGTCTTTGAATGCGAATTTCGCATCTGTTTGTAAGTATGCAAATTTAACCATGGCAGTGCCTGTGTGCTTTTACATTGATTTTCAGCAAAAACGTATGCAAATTCTCATGGAAAATTTGCATAGCGAAAACGCAGGTGAATTTTTTATTAAATACATTACTAGCCTTGCGGTGTGTGAATTCTGATTGCTCTGCTGTGTGGATTTTTTCTGCACAGTCCACCGCACAGAATTTCTGACAAGTGGAAACAGGCCCATTGATTTATATTGGTTATGCGAATCTGCATGCAGATTTGCTCTAGTGGAAACGGGCCCTAAAAGATGCTGCTTGGCCATACAGCTTAGCAGCCAAATTAATCTTCTCCTCTTCTGCCCACCAACAGACCTTTCTGTTAATGGGATCTGATTGCTGCTGCGTTTTTTTTTTTTTTTAAATTAATGTTATTGATTTTTTTTTTATAAAATTGGTGTTTTTCTTTATAATTTATTCTTCCCCCCTTGCCCCGAGATCCAGTCAATGTGATCGCCTCTCATAGACATCAGCCTATGAAAGGAATCACTTTGTGAGCCGCTCCATGGGACAGCCAAGTGACAGGGCTGTCCCAGTACAGTGCTGCGCTAGATCTCAGCACTGTACAAAGTAAATAACGTCAGTTTCTTCTTCTAACAGACTGCCAACAATGATCGCGGCTTTCAGGCTGTTTACAGAGCTCTGTCACTCAAGCGGGGATGTGTGCGCCAATTGGCGTTAGGCGATCCTCTAGCTGCCCCCCTCCAATCGGCGTTAGGTGGTCGCGAGTGGGTTAAAAAGGTTTCTGATCATATCCGGTACCCTCCCCCTGGAAGGCTCTTCAGTGCGTAATCGAGAATTAGTTAAGTGAGAGTACTGGGTGGATAATGTGGCTTTTGTGCACTGGCCAGGGTACTTGCTAGTGCTGGGCTCGGGTGGAGGAGAGGCAGTCCCCCCCTCATTGAGTCACATCTGAGTAAGGCCCTGGCCGTGCTCAGATGCGACATACCACATTTAGTTGCCACCGGGTATCTCTACCTACCTCTACCCAGCAAAACTTTGATGGAGCCCCCTAATGCTCACACCCTTTCCCTTGCCAACTCACTGTGACCTTCACAGCCTGGGGCCCATCTTACAAGGGTCATGAAACAAGTGTGACCATCATAATATTCACACACATAGCAAGTAAAGCCACAAAAACACCAGATCTTAAGGATGGACCACTTTATCGGAGGGTGCGAAGTAATGATTGGGCCCCCCTTATAGTTCTGCCCCCCCTTCCCTGTGGTCACAGGAGCTGCTCCGCTGTAGTTATGCCCCTGTCTATTTTGAAAATGTAAAGCATTTATTTCTGGCAACTGAGCAGCAAAACGGATGTTTGTTTGCAAAAGTCCTGAATCTGGTTGTCATCCCAACATAGCCATATATGCCACCCAATTGTTCAGTAACTTGTTAGCAAATGTACAGCATTATCTTCAAGCACTTTATCCACCACTACAGTATATCTACGTCCTCTGTGACTTCATCTAAGCTACGAGTCAGTAGATATAGGTCTTGCAGCAGAAGCAGTGCTGTGCAGGATTGGGCTTGCTTCTGTGCACACTTCTGGCACTATCTGATGCAGCACTAATTGGTGAATGGGAATATATGTTTCCTGAGCTAATGAGATTGATTTTTACCATTAAAAATACTTTTTTTTTTCTCAGTTCATAGTGAAAAATTCACTCTGTAGCATTATTTCAGAATCAAATATCTTCACCATAAATTGTGAAAGGAACATAATCTAAGTTTGTATTTTTTCAATTTTTTTCCTTGTTTTCCCATTAAAATTCATAGAAAACAAAATTGTTGCTGCACTTGGGGACCTGGAGGAGGCATTGGCTGCACTTAAGGGACTGGAGGGGTTAATGGCTGCTATACTGTTTGCAGTGCAGTCCCTTCTGAGCCCTAAGTGCATTCATTAGCTTTGCTGAGTTGACTTATACTTGAGTCAATAAAAAATTCCAGCTTAACAGGGTTGCATATTGGAGTCGACTTATACATGAGGTCAACTTATATTCGAGTATATACAGTATTTCTCTTCTATTGACATTGTACCTTTTATCCAACACATCACACCAAAGCACAGCTAGTAAGAAGATATGAAGTGGATGAAGCACTGTTTCCAGCTCAAAGATGCACTTCTTGTAAATGTACGTTTCCTGTATGAAGTGAATCTTGGTACAGCCGTAAAACTAATTAAAAGGTCAAAAGTAAAATCCTGAGTTTCTGACCTCTGTATGAATACTCTATCCACAGCTTTGGAAACAATATGACTGCAGAATTCTGTACAGTATTCACAACTCCCTGGTACCGTGTGCAATTTTGGTTTTTACCTGGAGCTATTTTAGGAAACCACAGAGTTTATATTTAGCCTTCGAAATAGGTAGGATCGACCAACCGTCTCGGGTATAATGGCGCCAGCTACCTGCTCATAATACACAAAACAAATCTCTTGCGTTTTCCCCATAACACGTTACAGCTATGTGAGCATTAGTGCTTTTAGTTATAAAATGCTGACATATTAAGCAATTCTGTAGAAAAAAAAGGGGTCGCACAAGACAATATAACAATGCACATCCCCCTAAAGGTGGTCACACATCATATAATAAAGCTCCGCAACTTTGGAAACTATATAACTGCAAAATTCATCTTCTGTACTGTATTCACAACTCCCTGGTACCGTGTGCAATTTTGGTTTTTACCTGAAGCTATTTTAGGAAACCACAGAGTTTATTTTTAGCATGGATATAGGTAGCATCAACCAACCGCCTCAGGTATAATGACGCCAGCTACCTGCTCATAATACACAAAAAAATATCTTGAGTTTTCTCCATATTACGTTAAAGCTATGTGAGCATTAGTCCTTTTAGTTATAAAACACTGATATACTAGCAATGCTAAAAACAAGGAACACCAAGAGCCCCAATAGTGTAATATGTACTGGTAAATGGTTACTAGATAGAGTAAATATTAATACTCACAAACCAGGGTTACCATTAGGCAACCACTGTAAAAGCAGGTAGGGAGATTTTCCTGACCCCACTCAGGAATAAGAAGTCGATCTCTGTAGATGAGAAAAAGGGGGTTCAACCCTCCACCCAGGATGGACTCAATATTATGCAGGAGAACAGAGGAGCCAAAAGGATAAAAAGAAGCTAAATGAGCTTAAAAAAACAAATTCTTGGTAAATAGAGGAGGTAGTGGTGGACTTACCTCCTCCAAGTAGACACACAACGACTGTAGTAAAGACAGTCAATATATTTTATTTATGAACTCCAAATATGCAATGCATTTCGCAGGTTTGATCCCGCTTCATCAGGCAATAACAACGGAGCAATAGCATATGTGGTCAGTAGAAGAGCCAGGCACCTCTGTGACAATATATTGACTGTCTTTACTACAGTCCTTGTGTGTCTACTTGGAGGAGGTAAGTTCACCACTACCTCCTCTATTTACCAAGAATTTGTCCTTTTGGCCCCTCTGTTCTCCTGCATAATATTAGCAATGCTGTAGAAGAGAAAAGGGATTGCACATGACAATATAACAATGCACATCCCCTAAAGGTGTCCACACAAAACAGGTTGTTCAGAAAAATCTAATTTTTTTATTTATCAGACTGAGGCGCTAAACCTTGTACTACGGAAATCTCGTTGTCCCCATTTTTGTTTGCCTGATGAAGTGGGCTTGACCTGCGAAACGCGTTGCACTACTGTTTGGGGTACCGTTTAATAAATATATTGATTTATATGAAGACAGGATTTCGTTTCTACTTTTGGAAGGCAAGCCCACCACTTCCTCCAAGCATTTTTAAAGTTTTTATTGAATTTTATCCTGCTGACACCTCTGTTCTACATACTAACATACTGTGTCCACCCCTGGTGGAGGGAAGTGCTACCCTTTTTTTGTTTCCTTACTACAGAGAGTGACTTCTTATTCCTGAGTGAGGACAGGTCTAATCTCCTCACCTGCCTGTATAGTGGTTGCCTGTATGGTAACCCATGTTTGTGAGTATAAATGTTCTCACTAAACCATTTACTAATTGCCTATAACATACTACACCATATTGGGCTCTCAGTATTCTCTTATTTTATTTTCTTATTCTTTTAAGTTAGCCAATAAATGGTATCATCCTGATTCAAAACTTCTTCCTTTTACTTATAGCTAGCATGGTACAGCACTCTACTGCTACTAATTATTTACAGCTAGAGAGTCCATGATGAATTTTCAAATTCATATCAGCCATCTAGTGTTTTGACATTAAAGGCGCCCATAGATTACTCTTGGTGGTCTCTGATTCAATAAATATAATCGAATCCGATGAAATCAGTGCAGCCAAGAGCTTACCCAATTGATGATGCAACTAATTTCAGGCTGAAAGGGGACACATGTATCAATCAGACATGCTGGAAAATATCGGGCCGGCAGTAACAGCGTGTGATAATTGCAAACAATGAATGTGATGAAGACACCCGGCTGCTGCCCCCTGAATGTTTTCTGTCCCTCCAGCCCCCCCCCCCCCCCCCCCCCCGGTGTTTGTGAAGTTATACTTTACCTGTGATGACCGCTGTGCTCAAGCAGCTGCAGCATGGCCATGTTTGTGCCAGAAAAGGAGCGCAACCCCAATGTTTTGAAAGGGCCCGGCCAGCAGGGCCAAGGAGGACACAGGAAGCCTCTACATACAGTGTTCCCCAACCCTGTCCTCAAGGCCCACAAACAGTGCATGTTTTGTGGAAATCCACAAAGGTAGTTAATCAGCTCTGCTGAGACACTAATTACCTCACCTGTGCATGTTTGTGGTTTTTTTTGCAAAACATGTACTGCTAGTAAGCCTTGAGGACAGGGTTGGGGAACTCTGCTCTACAGCACATGTGTCAAACTCAAGGCCTGGAGGGCCAGATCCATGCCAGTGTTTAGGATGGACTAAGAAAGAGAGGAATGTGTTCTACATGCTGGACCACACCTTTCCTGATTCAGACCCATCGATTAATTTGATAATAGCTGTGTCAAAAATGTGTGTGGACCTCAGCCCTCATTAGAGGTGGCTCGAACCTCCGATTTTCGTTTCAAGAACCTCGAACGTGGACTTCTGCAAAAGTTCGGTTTGCGCGAACTTTCGCGAACTGCAATAGACTTCAATGGGGAGGAGAACTTTGAAAACTGGAAACATTTATGCTGGCCACAAAAGTTATGGAAAAGATGTTTTAAGTGGTCTAACACCTGGAGGACAGAAATCACATTGCATGCTAAATTGGAGGCATAAAGTGCTTTAAAACATCTTGCATGTGTATATATCAATCAGGTAGTGTAATTAGTGTACTGCTTCACACTGGCAGACCAAACTCACTGTGTAACGCACCGCAAACAGCTGTTTGTGTAGTGTAGCTCATGACAGAACAACAGTGACTGTCCAGCTGATCGAATTTGGTCTGTTCACAATGAAGCAACAACCTTATTATCTTGGGTGTGCCCCCCCCCCCCCCGGGATGCTTATATAGCCGGCTGTCATTGCTTCATTGTGATACGCAAGCCCCTTCACTGCGGCAAGGTAATGATCACAAAGGGGAATTGACACATGTACATGCCTTTTGTTTTGTTGTTGCAGCTGCAGTGCAGCCAGAAAAATGTCCTGGACCCTGTTGGTGGTGGCGGAGAAGACAGTCCAGCGGCCTGCAGGCAGAGATGCTGTGTGGGGACTCTGGGGAACGACTTAGTCTTGGAGCAGGCAGTCACACGGCGTGCAGGCAGAGATGCTGTGTGTGGGGTACTGACTTAGTCTTCGGGCGGGCTGTAGCCCTCCAGGATCCATGCCTCATTAATTTTGATAAAGGTGAGGTACTAAACACTTTTGTTACCTCTTCTCAGTGACAATGCCTCCAGCTGTGCTGAAGGTCCTTTCTGACGCTTGAGGCAGGGCAAGTCAGAAGTTGGATGGCAAATTGTGACAGCTCTGGCCACAGGTCAAACCTGCACACCCAGTAGTCCAGGTGTTCATTGCTGCTCATGTCTACATCCAGACTTAAGGCCAGGTAGTCGGCTACCTGCCGGTCGAGGTGTTGGTAGAGGGTGGATCCTGAATGGCTAAGGCGAGGCGTTGGACTAAAGAATGTCCGCATGTCCGACATCACCATGATATCACTGGAGCGTCCTATCTTTGCCTGCATGGACGTGGGATAAGGATTACTGGCAGTGGTACCTTTATTTTGTTGTGCTGTGACATCACCCTTAAACGCACTGTAAAGCATAGTTGCCAGCTTGTTCTGCAAGTGCTGCATCCTTTCTGCCTTCAGGTGAGTTGGTAACATCTCCGCCACTTTGTGCTTATACCGAGGGTCTAGTAGCGTGGTCACCCAGTACAGCTCATTCCTCTTGAGTTTTTTTTATATGGGGGTCCCTCAACAGGCTGGACAGCATGAAAAATGCCATCTGCACAGCAGACGTACTATCCATCTCCTCTTGCTCTTCCTCAGTGATGTCAGGTAAGTTCTCCTCCTCCCCCCAGCCACAAAGAATACCACGGGAATGTTGAGCAGCACAAGCCCCCTGCGACGCCTGCTGCGGTTGTTCTTCCGTTTCCTCAAAAAAAACAACAACACACCTTCCTCATCATCTGACTCGTCTTCCCCACACGACTCTTCCTCCTCCTCCTCCCCCCTCTGTGCTGCCGCAGGTGTTGAGGAAACATCTGGTTCTGCTGAGAATTGATCTCACAACTCTTCCTCCTGTTCCTGTAACTGTTCCTGTTCACGCTGCTGCACAGCTTGATCCACCACTCTACGCACGGCACACTCCAGGAAGAAAGCATATGGGATCAAGTTCAGGGGCAAACCCAGGATTTTCAAGGAGGGGATTCCTGAAAGGTCTCCCTCAGCCACACACAATACAGTATAATAATATGGTAGGACATCATGTTGGGTACACATAATGCAATTTCCCATCCGACCGACAACGGGATCGATCAGGAGCAGTTTGGATACAGATAATAATGAGTACAGCCGACATTTCAAATAAAGGGGAAAGTGAAGCATTCACACAGCAGGGCACAGGGCTGAGCTCATATCTGACTCTGGTAAGTTCCCTAGAGCTGCTCCATGCTCTGTACACACACCGCTGCTACATCCAAATTCAACTATAGCAGGGAAAGAAAGGGGGCGGTGCTGTGAGCTGCAAGATGCCTGCAGATATTCTGGTGTCTAACTTGAACCTGTCCCCAGACACTGATCTGAGGGGGGATTCTGGGTAGCTGTAATACCCCCCGCATTTGCCTATGCCTGATGGCGCCTTCACTGCGAGTCACCATGTTTGTCACCTCCTCAAATGGCCGCATGAGCCTGCAGGTATTTCGCATGAGTATCCAGTACTTCTTCCAGAACATCCCCAGAGCATGTTCTTTCACTGTAGTTGTAGAGATACTGGTTGACGGCTTTCCCCTGTTGTAGCAGGCGGTTAAACATCAGGAGCGTTGAATTCCAGCAAGTCGGGCTATCGCAAATCAAGCACCTCACCGGCAAGTTGTTTCTCCATTGAATACCGGCCAAGCATGCCATGGCCGTGTAAGACCGCCTAAATTGCCCACACACCTTCCTGGACTGCTTCAGGACGTCCTGTAAGCCTGGTTACTGACACACAAATCTCTGAATTATTAGATTCAGCACATGTGCCATGCAGGGTACATGTGTCAACTCTCCCAAATTCAAAGCCGAAATGAGATTGCTACCGTTGTCACACACCACGTTGCCGATCTCCAGTTGGTGCGGGGTCAGCCACTGATCCACCTGTTTGTTAAGAGCAGCCAGGAGAGCTGCTCCAGTGTGACTTTCCACTTTGAGGCAAGACATGTCTAAGATGGTGTGGCACCGTTGTACCTGGCATGCAGCATAGGCCCTGGGGAGCTGGGGTTGTGTAGCTGGAGAGGAGATCGCAGCACCAGTAGAGTTGTACTGCCACTCAGCCAAGGAGGAGGACGACAGCGAAGATGATGTAGCAGGAGAAGTAGGAGGAGAAGGAGAGGAGGTGGCAGGAGGCCTGCCTGCAAGCCGTGGAGGTGTCACAACTAGGTCCGCTGCACAGTCACATACTCCCTGCTTGACAGCGGTCACCAGGTTGACCCAATGGGCTGTGTAAGTAATGTACCTGCCCTGACCGTGCTTTGCAGACCAGGCATCCGTGGTGAGATGGACCCTTGACCCAACGCTGTTTGCCAGAGATGACACCACTTGCCTTTCAACTTCACGGTACAGTTTGGGTATCGCCTTTTTTGAGACATAATTGCAGCATGGTATCTTCCACTGCGGTGTCCCAATGGCCACAAATTTTCGGAAGGCCTCAGAGTCCACCAGATGGTATGGTAACAGCTGGAGAGCTACCAGTTCCGTCAAGCCAGCTGTCAGACGCCGTGCAAGGGGGTGACTGGCAGACATTGGCTTCTTCCGCTCAAAGATTTCCCTCATGGACACCTGGCTGCTGCTGTGTGCAGAGGAGCAGGAACCATTCAAGGTGAGAGGCGGAGTGGAGGAGGGTGGCTGTGATTGTGAAGGTGCAAGGGAGGAAGCAGCTGAAGATGATGCACCTGAAGGAGGAAGAGGAGAAGGAGGGTGGCTTTGCTTTTGTGTGCTGCTTTTCCTCAGGTGGTCTTTTCATTGCAGTTTGTGCCTTTTCTCCATATGCCTTCGTAAGGCAGTTGTCCCTATGCGGGTGTTGGCCTTTCCACGGCTCAATTTTTGGTGGCAGAGAGAACAGATGGCATTGCTCTCATCTGAGGCAGACACACAAAACAATTTCCACACAGCTGAGCCCTGGGGTGTGGGCACTATGGTGGCGTCAGCAGCTGACGTTGAAGGGCATGTTGATTGACTGTCCATAGGTGGTGATACATGGCGCCGGACACTGCCACCAGCTGTTTCTGACAGCAAGCTCCCCCTGCTTCTTTCAGGAACTCATCTCCTACTACTCCTCTCTGACTCCCCCTCTGAACTGTCCCCCTGTTCATCTCCTCTATTGGGAACCCATGTGACATCCGTATCATCGTAATCTTTATCATCATAATCATTCTCCCCAGCTTCGCTTATATCAGACACCTCATGAACTGCACCAACAGCAGGTACTTCATCATCCTCTTCCTCACACCTTACGTCCATAGTGTCGCCTAACTCAGACATATGAGGTGGTGTAACTTGCTTAGCGCCTTAATCTTGTTGTAACAATAATGGCTGTGAATCAGTGAATTCCCCACCAAATAACTCCTGAGAAATGTCAAATGTTACGGATGTGGTGCTTGGAGTAGCGCTGGTGGCTGCGGAAGATGAGGTGTTCTGTGTTAAATAGTCAACCACGTCCTGACAATCCTGGGAGTTGATGGGACGTGCCTTCTTCTGAGCACTGTACTTTGGTCCAGGGCCGCACGAAATCACATCAGCATGACGTCGAACAGACCTGCCGGGTGGCCTGCCTCTGGGTCTGCCTCTGGCTGTTGTTTTGTCCATATTGTAGGGGGGGGGGGGGATGAAGTGAAAGGTATGTACTGACTTGACTAATACAATGTGCAGTCACACAGGTGCAGTGAAAGGTATGCAGTGACTGATATTACAATACAATGTGCAGCTGTCACACAGGTGCAGTTAATAGTTATGCATGGACTGGTATATAAAACAGCGTGCGGTCACACAGGTGCAGTGAACAGGTATGCAGTGACTGGTATTACAATACAATTTTCAGCTGTCACACAGGTTCAGTTAACAGGTATGCACGGACTGGTATATTAAACAGTATGTGGTCACACAGTCACCCGCAGTGACTGGTATTACAAATGTGCAGCTGTCACACACACAGGTGCCGTGAACAGGTATGCAGTGGTATATAATATAACACTGCATGCGGTCACGTTGGTAGGTGCACTGAACAGGTATACAGTGATTGGTATTACAAATGTGCAGCTGTCACACACACAGGTACCGTAAACAGGTGCAGTGACTGGTATATAATATAACACTGCGTGCGGTCATGTAGGTAGGTGCACTGAACAGGTATGCAGTGATTGGTATTACAAATGTGCAGCTGTCTCACACACAGGTACCGTTAAGAGGTGCAGTGACTTGTATATTACAATGCGTGCCTTTGTCACGCAGCTGCAGTAAACATGAACAGGTATACGGTGATTGGTATTACAAATGTGCAGCTGTCACACAGACAGGTACTGTGAACAGGTGCAGTGACTGATATATAATATAACACTGCGTGCGGTCACGTAGGTAGGTGCACTGAACAGGTATGCAGGAATTGGTATTACAAATGTGCAGCTGTCACACACACAGGTACCGTGAACCAGGGGCGTAGCAATAGGGGGTGCAGAGGTTGCGACCGCATCAGGGCCCTTGGGCCAAAGGGGCCCCGTAGGGCCCAACTGAACTTCAGTATTAGCTCTCTATTGGTCCTGTGCTCATAATAAACACTTCTATAGATACTTTGATTAGTGGTAATCATTAACAAGCTGCTCCCCATCCCCTTCTTGCACCTCTGACACTGTAGTTGCCATTGGCAGATTTTGGTGCGCCATATCAATTGTTATGTATAGAGTGCTTGTGGGGCCCCACTGTAAAACTTGCATCGGGGCCCACAACTCCTTAGCTACGCCACTGCCGTGAACAGGTATTCACTGAATGTGCTGGGCCTGGCAGTGGCACAGTAGGAATTACCAAGGGGCCAAGGGCCAGCTGCAACTGACTGACAGGGCTGTATATGCAAGTGTCTGTGGGACACACACACACACACAAAAAAAAAATAGATCACAAGAACATTAGCTCTCAAAAGAGCTGATGAGGAGTGCTTTTTAGCAATAAGTATCAGCAACCTAACAAGCCTAACAAGAGCCTAACTAAGCTTTCCCTATGTCTCTCTGCAGCAAGCTCTCCCCTCTCTAATTACTGCAGCCACACGAGTGAGGGAAATGGCCAACACTGCCTGCCTTTTATAAAGGGGGGGGGGGGGGGGGGTGCTCCAGGAGGGAGTGTAGCCTGATTGGCTACCATTTGCCTGCTGACTGTGATCTAAAGGGTCAACTTTGAGCCTAATGATGTAGTATAGGAGGCGGGTCGAACTCGCATATAGTTCGCGGTTCACCGCGAATGCGAACCACCAAAGTTCGTGTGTTCGCGTTCGCATGCGAACAGTTCGGGCTTTCTCTAGCCCTCGTAGGACTGGTTTGACATCCCTGCTCTACAGGATCCAGAGGCTTTTTTTTTAGGTATGTATTCACCTCGGGTTCCCTTTAATGAGAGGAACAGGCCCCTTCCTTGCCTCTGATCTGAAGATATCACATTGGAAAGCTTCCTCTGTAGCTTCATCATCCTTTGACTTTGCTTGTGGCCGGGGCTACAAGGTCAGCATTGCCTGTAGGAAATAATAGTGTGATTTATTAAGCTATATATGTGTTGTTGATTCATGTAAAGTACAATTGTAGTTATGCATGATCGGGCAAATCTAATGGAGAAATCATAGCTGTGAATGTTCTTTTCTATATAATCAGCTGCAATGTACAGGCAGACCTTGGCAAAAGACTTGCACACCTACGGCTGCCAAATTTTAGGCTGTGAAACAATACAGAGCCTCCTGTGTGGGTGTGCTGCTGGCATATGAGGAATATTCAAATAAAGTTTCCTCTTAGTTCACATTATGCAAATTGATTTATAAGAAGAAATATTCAGTGCCTCAGCTCTGCTTTCTGTACTAGAAGATTAGCTGACCGCAGGCCAGAGAGGTTGTAGAGAGGCATACATCAAATAAGGGCGCCAGGAAAAAAGGGCACAGGGTATAGCTGACATTTTATAATATTTTTTTTATCATTTTTTTTATCTAATATAAACTCAAAATGTTGTCTATAACAATTAAAACAAAAATATATGTACAATCATAATAAGCATAGTAAACTATTGGTAAATATTACCAATATTTTACTACAGCTAAACCGAACCCTACTCTCACACAAAACCCTCCCTTTACTGATGCCTAACCCTAAAACCCCCCTTCCTGACGCCTAACCCTAATACCCCCCTTCCTGATTCCTAATCCTAATACCCCCCTTCCTGATGCCTAACCCTAAGACCCGCTTGGTGTTGCCTAACCCTAAGACCCCCTTGGTGTTGCCTAACCCTAAGACCCCCCAGTGGTGCCTAACTCTTAAACCCCCTTCCTGATGCCTAACCCTAAAACCCCCCTTCCTGATGCCTAACCCTAAGACCCGCCTGGTGTTGCCTAACCCTTAGACCCCCTTTCTTCGCTGCAAATAACGTTAATACAAAAAGTGATAATTATGAAATTAGAAATCCTAAACTCCCTCTTCCTGATCCCTAACACCCCTTCCTGATGCCTAACCCTAAAACCCCCTTTCTCCGCTGCAAATAACGTTAATACAAAAAGTGATAATTATGAAATTATAACTCTTAAAACTAATTTCAAAATGATAGAAAAAGTTAAAACGATAATTTACAAATTATCAAAACGAAACATTTTGGTGGGACGGGCCCAGCGCCTGCTATTTATTGGATGCCCAAATTTCTTCTTTGGCGCGGAATAGGCGATATTTTGCATTAGCACCTATGGGGCCCCCAAATATTCCATTAGCTCCAGGTGCTCAAATTTCCTGATTCCTTCCAGTACAGAGCGCCATCTGGTGGGAAGTGGGAAGTTGTATACTGGTGCTTTGTGTCACAGGTTAGGTGGTCCTGATGCACTAAGCCTTTCTACTAAGTCCCTGCCTTCCCATCTTATTTCTATAAAACACTTTCAATACCTCGTTAGTAAAAGAGTACCATGAATAAGGAGAAAAAAGGAATGCCAATCATTAGTTAAACCCACCTAAATCCATAACAGGGCACATTTATGTAGTATGGAGTTCCCTTTGACCCCTTTGAAAAATTTTAAAAGAAGGCATCTTGAACTTCAATGGGTAACGTATGGAATAGGTTTAAAGAGGAACTTTAACCAAGGATTGAACTCCATTCCAATCAGTAGCTGATTCCCCTTTCCCATGAGAAATTTTTACCTTTTCTTTAGTAGATCATCAGGGGGGTCTGTATGGCTGATATTGTGGTGAAACCCCTCCCACAGTGTGATGTCATGACCGCGGTCCTGACAGTTTGCTGTCTGTGAACCTCATTGCATTTTGGTAAATAACAGCTTTTTCCATCTGCCAAGCAAGCAATATCTCCCTCTGTGCATAGAGCTCTCAGTAACAAACATTCTGTACAGGTCACCTGGCAGAACTAAAGAGGTCACCACCAGTAATAAATGTCAGAATGTAAATCAGGGAGAGGAAAGTTTTTTACAATGGACAAATACTGATGAAATAGTCTATAAATAAACATTGTAAAAAATAAGTAATTTTAATCATTATTCTTTAAGACTTTGTTTACGCTTGTGACGGTCCGTTCGGCACAGAGTGGAGCTGACCAGTTCACTGTCCGCTCTGCTCCATTTTTCTCATCTCATTCCCGTGTAAGGTGGATGCGTAAGCTATAGGTGGCTATATGGGAAACGCACTCGCTTGTCCGGAAAAAAAGCAGGTTGGGATTTTGCATTCTGTTTGACGCAATGCAGCAATCGGATCCGTCTTATAAGTGGAAGCAAACCCTATTTTTAACAGTAGGATTGGATCCACCTCCTGCATTTCTCCACGCTTTAGTAAGCGATCCCACCATCCGCGCCCCTGCAGCAACCCCGGAAGATCCCTTTTTTCGTATTGACTTTGACAAGGAAAAATTTAAAATCACTGCCACCGGGGGGCATAACTAGAAATCACTGGGCCCCCCTGCGAAGCTTTTCATGAGCCCTCCTCCCACCAAGGGGGCGGGGCGCTGTACACAAGAGCCTGATGCACACTGAATGGGGACGGTCTACAAATCTTTGTCTGCAAACTTTGTATGATTCCTTATCAGTGGCTGAGCAGATGCAGTCATTAGAACAATTGTGCAGAGAGTAGAAAGCTTCTCTCCTTGCCCATGGTTGCCAGCATATCAGGATGGGACCCCCTGTTGCTTTTGGGCCCCCCTGCAGCTGCATCTCTTGCAGGGTCTATTGTTACGCCCCTGACTGCCACTCGTTCAATTTTGAAGCTACACTCCCCAAACTCGGACCACATATTGTTGGTGTCAACCCAAATAAAAATATGTATTGGGGGGGCACCCCAAAGTGGGCAGAGCTACCAACGGCCAATGAAAATGCTGCAATTTTCTATACGCTACTCCTCCCAGATTTTTAGGAGTACAATTATGAAACTTTGCACACTTGTTTGGCTCATACCCAAATGGGTTGCTTGTGCTCTGTTAAGCAATTTCACTCTCTGTGCACCTGTGGCAGCCCCCCGAAGACCCCATTTTTTTCTCATAGACTTTTATTGGAAATTTTTAAACTTCTGCCACTCATACAGCTTTGAAGTTAGACTTCCCAAAGTTGGGTAACTTGGTCATGGGGTGACGCTGAAAAATTATTTTGGGGACCACAAAAAGTGCATGGAGCCACAAACAACCAATCAGATTTACCCTATTGACTTCAATTAGAAAATGTAAACAGCTGAAATTCTCACAGTGTTAAAGCCAAAGTTCCCAAACTAGGCACAGTGGGTGACTGGGTGACTGGGGTTAAAATTTGGCAAGGTGGGTGGAGCTACATACAGCCAATCAGACACATAGCCAACATCATGTGTTTTCTTCAGAAACGACACCATCTAGTTTTCAAATTGAAATTGAATAAACATTTGAACATATAGGGCCTGATTCACAAAGCGGTGCAAAGTGTTTGCACGCCTGTGAAAAGTCCTTTATCACGCCTAAACTCAGTTTAGGCGTGATAAAATGAAACTCGTGCGAAATTCTTGCGCGCAATCACGCGGCGCACGGTTCAGTGCGCGATACGCCCATTAAACCCTATGGGCGCTGCACGCGGGCGCAAAACTTTGCACGCGGGACTTTGCGTGGATAAAGAGCACAAAACGGTGCTAACTCAGCAGTGCAAAGGTTATCACGCCTAAAGTCTTTTAGGCGTGATAACTGAGTTATCACCGCTTTGTGAATCAGGCCCATACTATCCTGGAGCTAGAGAGGAAGAAGCTAACACCAAATCCTCCTCTCCAAACAGAGGGAAAAGAACAGAATAATATTAACACCATGTTAACGTCAAAAATCTTTCCCCAGATCTTTAAATTCTCTATATATTAAAGATTTTAACATCTATAAATTTTGAACTTAAAATGTCTATATCTTCAGCAGATACCTAGAAAGCAGACCCCTAACACTATGTCTATTTTCTAGATCTTCTAAAGCAGTTCTAAGTGCTTTGTTTGAATTTATCAGGACAGATCATTTGTTAACACTGCAATTCATTTTTAAAAATGTCAGTAGATTTTCAATCAATTTAGAATTTGCCATGTCTTTATCTAGATCTTCTCTCAGTTTTTTGAACTCACGTCCTTCTATCTAGATCAGGGGGGTCAAACACAACTACAAAGTGAGCCGAAACTGTACACTGGGAGCAAGTTGCAGGCCAACCTCAATGTCTACTGGCCACCTTCCTCCCTTATAAAGTTTCCAGGTGGCCCTGCCCCTCCCCTATACCCTAGTGTTTAGTGCTTTCCCCCTCCCTCCCCATATGGTTTCCCAGGTGTTCTAGGGCTTCACCTCCAATATAGCTTCCCTGGTGGTCTAGAGTGGGCCAAACATAATGCAAAGTGGGGAAACCACTTGAAGACCACATTTCATGGCTCTGAGGGCCAGATTGATTTGGCCCGCGGGCCGGAGTTTGACATGTATGATCTAGATCATCTCTAGGCCTCTAATCCTACTCTCCAGATCTTATTTGGAAAACAAGGATTGGAAGAAGCTCCATATGCCATCCAAGTTAAAGTCTATAGCTCCCATTCCGAGAGCTCCACCACTTTATCACCTTCCACTGCTACTCACCTGTGAGCCTGCAGACAAATGGCTTGCCTGGGGAAGGGATGAATGATTGGCTCTTTATGGTACCTGAACTCTATTCTTATGCTAAGCATACACAGGTCGATTACTGCCCAATATGCCAACAAATTACTGCCCAATATGCCAACCAATGAATCTACTGATTCCACCATATGGCAAGCCAATCGATCCAAAATTTATTGGATAGTTATTGATGTATACACCACATTGCATACTAAATCTTGATAGGTATCACCCAAAATCTAATGAGCATCAATTGAACCACTTGATTTATTACAACTCTATGTGGCCATTGATCCCCTTCCACTCCTCCATCTCTTGATTGAACAGAGATTTTCCAGTCTGTCTGACTACATGTTCAATCAATATACTGTCTGAAATGGATCAAAAGTTAATTGTTTAGATACGTTGATGTCCAACGGATTTGAGAACAGTGATTGAATTGGCCAGAAGCATTGATATGTGTGTGCTAGCGTTAGACAGGAATCTGTCCGTTTCTTCTGCAGATTTTTTTTTAAAAGGACAACTGAAGTGACAAGAATAGAACATATTTATTTCCTTTTAAACAATACCAGTTTCCTGGCAGCCCTGCTGATCTATTCGGCTGCAGTAGTGTCTGCATAACACCAGGAACAAGCATGTAGCTAATCTTGTCAGATCTGACAATAATGTCAGAAACACCTGATCTGCTGCATGCTTGTTCAGAGTCTATGGCTAAAAGTATCAGAAGATGAGGAACGGCAAGATAGCCAGGGAACTGGTATTGTTTAAAAGAAAATAAATATGGCAGCCTCCATATCCCTCTCTTTACAGTTGTCCTTTAAATGTCAGGAGCATCTTTGACCTTCTTCTGTTGTCCCTTATCTACAGTATTCTAATAGCCTCCATTATGGAGCAGCTGATGTTAATATAAACAGTCAATTAAAACAAGATTAGCAACCAATTAAAGCAGGATTAGCTGTTAGCAGCCTCTACAAAGATGTAATATGGAACACTGATGTAACAGAGGCCTACCATATGGGTTTATTATAATCTGGTGCTCCAGCCTCCAGTGCTGCAAATCTCTCATTCCACTACATCCTTTCAAAAATGCACAGTTGATGGTAGAAAGAAATCCATGATAGGAAGAATACCGTAAACACAGGGGCGTAGCAATAGGGGGTGCAGAGGTAGCGACCGCATCGGGGCCCTTGGGCCAGAGGGGCCCCGAAGGGTCCACCCTCTATCACAGTATTAGCTCTCTATTGGTCCTGTGCTGGTAATAATCACTTCTATAGATGCTTTGAATAGTAGTAATCCTTAACACACTGTTCCCCAACCCCTTCTTGCACCTCTGACACTGGGGTTGTCCTTGGCAGGTTTTGGTGCGCCGTATCAATTGTTATGTATAGAGTGCTTGGGGGGCCCCCATGTAAAACTTGCACCGGGGCCCACAGCTCTTTAGCTACGCCACTGCGTAAACACTCAACAAAATCAGTCGGTGCCTTTTTGTACTTTGCATTTTAAAAACACATGAACTATAAAAGAATAGTATAGCAGAGGTCTACCACATGCATACATTATATTTCTGGCAACTGAGCTAATGATAGGGCTAATATTTTTACACTCCCATGTGACCTTTTCAGTTTCAAAAACCTTTATTAGAGCTTTCATGAGAAAAAGGTTGGCCAAATTGCCACAACAAACCATGCAGGGGCTATAAGAGTTTCATACAAGTAGCATAAACATGAATATACAAAATCAAAAAAGAACAAAATCTTAAATACAATAACAGTAGGAAACAGGCCCGGATTTACATCACAGGAGCCTATAGGCACAGATGGCCTGGCACCCTAGTCTTCGCCCTACATAAACCTACAGGCACCCACCGCACCGCAAGTGAGCTGGCTGGCCCAGCTGTCACTCCTCTCTTACTTTCCTTGCCTAACATAGGTAGCTACCAGGTTCCTCTTAGTATTAGGTAGCCAGAGCTATCCTCAGTATTCAGTAGCTAGAGGTGCCCCCAAGTATTAGGTAGATAGAGGTGCCCCCAAATAAAGGGAAATCTGGTCAATGGAATGTTGATACCCGGGTGAGTAACATCTGATTTACAATCCACATGGGACTGCATTGGCAAGGTGGGAGGGAGGCACTTGGGAAGGGGGTGAGCTGCCTTTCCATCATCAGGCGTCTCTATGTGCCTACAGTGCCTTATGGTAAATCTAGCCCTGGTAAGAAAGAAAAATGTACAGGCTCGGGAGCTAGGTACAGCTTACATTTTTCTATGATACATCAGAATTTGTGCGTAAAATAGCAAAGGCCAGAGTTTTCCAACCATGTTATCTAGGGGACCATGTATTATGGAACCCCTGCATATCGTCAGATATCTTAGCAGTTATATGACCTGCAAGCATGATCTCAGAAACCAGAGAGATGACGTCTTCTGTTGGCAAACTAGGAGCGTTCCAGTTGCCGGCCAGGACTCTTTTGGCCGAGGAGGCCACATGCTGCAGAAAGCAATGTGCAGGGTATTTCAGCGTGGGTGCTTTATCTCCAAAAAGAATTAAACTTGGAGAGAAGAGTATAGAGCAGGATTGGGTACCCTTAAGTTTAGACCAAATGGGACGCCAATAAGACCGTGCTCCAGGGCATGACCATCAAATGTGCCATAGGGAGCCAAGAGCACCGCATTCCCTAAAGCACAAAGCTGACATCCATTGTGTGAAGTCTGTCAGGGGTACAATAGACTTGGAGTAAGAGCTTGCAGGATGTCTCTAGTGTAGAGAAATGCATACCAAGCTTAGTAAGAGTTTGAGAAAAATAAGCCCATTTCCTATCTGACGGAGTTCTCCCAATATCAGCCTCCCAATCAACAAGACATGGTGGTTTATGTGGTAAGGCAAAATCGTTTAGTGTGGAATAGAGATAGGAGATCAGGCCCTTCTCTAAGGGATTATCTTTGCACAAAACCTTAAAGGTAGTATAGGAGAGGGCCCCAGGTGGAGCCATATATGAGCTAAGGCAGTGAAACACCTGCTTTAATCTGAAAAATTCTGTTGCAGGCAGGTAATCATTTTGTTTGAAATACTGTGGGGACATGATCTTGGAGTCTTTAAGAAACCTGTGGAAACTTGTGGAGCGACCACCTACTAAACGCTCAAGTCGATTGTCCTGGTAGGAAGTCAGGGCTTAAGAGGATCTCTGCCATCGAGGAAGCAGGAGACTGAAGCCAGTATTTATATTGACAAGATTTCCAAAGGGTCAAGGAAAGGACTGATATTGAGAATCTTCTTTTAACATAAGTGAGGTTCCCATGTGACCTTTTGTCGGATATGCTTAGAGGGACTCAGTGCTGGAATAATGGGCACCAGTAGGGCCTGGGAAGCCTTTGGGCAACAGAAATATCTATCTTTTCCCCCCTCACAGGTTTGCTTTAAAGGAAACCAGAGACGAATGTAATTAAAAGATTTATACATATCTGAGGCTTCCTCCCGCCCCATCCGCACAGGTCACTCCCACGCCGCAGTTCTCAGTCTTCTCTCTCTTCTGCACCGGGTCCCATTAGTTTGGCAGTCACAGCCAGTCTGACGCAAGTGCAGTGTGCTCTCTCCTGCGGAGAATAGTACTGTGCAGATGCAGTACTATTTCCGACAGAGGGAGTGCCCTACTCTGGCTTACACTGGCCACGACTGCAGAACTAACAGGACCCAGTGCAGAAGAGGGAGAAGGCTGAGGACGGTGGCGATCCGTGCGGATGGGGCTGGAGGAAGCCCCAGGTATGTGTAAATCTTTTAATTACATTATTCTCTGGTACACTTTAAATTAAAGCAAACTGTCTTCTCCTGTTTCCTAGCACAGCCTCCCCTCTCTTGTGTAGTATATCCCTGTTCTGTATACAGCAGTCTCTCCCATTCCATGTGCAGCCCACGTATACCATCCCCCTGTTCACCGTGGCCTTTACAGAAATCTGGCCCTGAGAGTGAATAAAGGGCATTGAACCCAGCCTTTGTCCATCTATCTCTGGATTTTAAGGAAATAAGGGAAGGAAGAATGAGTATAGTATAAATAACATTGTTAGCTCTGTTTTTTAATTTTCTGCTTCCAAATTGTCTATTTTTTATGTGTTCCTTTCATTTTTTATACACAAGCAATTACCTAAAGTCACGCGGGACAAATAATAATGGCGGACAGCGTCACAGCTATAAAAATGGCGCCGCATTGACTTGCATTATATAACGCTCTTTAGCTTTATAAGTGTTAAAAAATGGCGCACGCAGAGTGACTTACACTAATAAGGTTAACTAGCGTTAAAAGTGTTAAAAGATGCAGGAGAAGGGGCTAGTGTTAGGCAGCGGGGGTCAGAGGGGAAGAGTGTTAGGCAGTGGGAAGGTTTAGTGTGAGAGAGGCAGACACAAGCAGAGGGGTTTGTATACATTACCTGGTCCCTGATCGCGTCCACTTTCTACTTAGTTTGAATCCGGCAGCTTCACTCCCCGCATAATGATTGGCTGGCTGCAGGACTCTTACAAACTAAACAGGAAGTGTAGAGAAAAAGACGGGATTGCCGAGACCAAGTAATGTATTAGAGATGCCGCTAATGACATCTTATTACTAAAGTTATTTAAAGCGGAATATAACCCTGCATTTCAACTTTGCTCTA
The DNA here is from genome assembly GCF_040937935.1 of Hyperolius riggenbachi. Taxonomy (NCBI): domain Eukaryota; kingdom Metazoa; phylum Chordata; class Amphibia; order Anura; family Hyperoliidae; genus Hyperolius; species Hyperolius riggenbachi. Next base: position 497,090,958 of record NC_090647.1, read on the forward strand.
AAACATTATTTACAGCATATTCTATGCAACCAGCATTTTTTTTTTTACTAGACCAGCATTGGAAGGGTTACACACAGAGCTTTAAAGTTCAGTGGATAGAAATGCAGACGCATCCGAAGTTTAGATAGATACATTTGAGTAAACACAATGTAACAAGTGGTGAATGTTACACACTCTCTGGCTGTCCTCCAGCTCCTGCACAGTCAGAGAGTGTGTCACATTCCACACTTGTTACATTGTGTTTACTTAAATGTATCTATCTAAACTTCGGATGCATCTGCATTTCTATCCAGGAACTTTAAAGCTCTGTATGTAACCCTTCCAATGCTGGTCTAGTAAAAAAAAATGCTGGTTGCATATAATATGCTGTAAATAATGTTTTAGAGCAAAGTTGAAATGCAGGGTTATATTTCTCTTTAATGTTTCAGGGCATTTCTGAAATGCTAAATAACTTTAATCACAAGATGCCATTATCGGCATCACCCCGCCCCATTTTTGACAGGCACCATTTTTGACAGTACCGAAAGTCACCTTCTCTCCCTTCTGCTTCCTGTGGAATGTTCTTATTGCTGAGTAGAGGTGGTCGGAAATGCTGATTTATGATTACATGGAAATTCTGATTTCCGCCAATGCCGATTACCAACTCCGCCAATTTTAATGAATCTGAAAGGACTTCCCTTTCAGATTCATTACAAATATAAAAAAAGTGTACTGTCTGCTTCAATACAGCTTGTTGCTGCACACCGCTCCTGAGTGCCGTGCCTTCTTTCTGTTGTGGCCTGTTTGTTTGCAGGTGTGGTGTACCTGCAGGACACTGAGCACCGGCTGGCCAACTTATTGTTGGTTTATACCCGAGGTGAGGAGTTCCCTTGTACCTGTTAAAAATATAAAAGTATGGCCCCTTTTGTAATTTATTATTATTATTATTCCCATTTTAATATGCAACAAGCTTTGAAACCTAAAAACTGATACTAATCTCAAATTGTTCTGCTGCACTACGGTGGCAACAATGCTCTGAAGTTACAAACTTCCCTGAATATGCCGTCTTTCTGAAGGAGTAACTACCTACACTGAAAAAGGGCACCAGTTAAGGTGCGTACACACATGCGACTATGATCGTTAGAAAAAAGGCACAAACGATCATTAACTCCAACGACCAACGACTGATCTTATTGGAAATGAACGATCCGTCCTGGCGGATTTTTTGTAATGACCATCGTTACAAAAAGTACTGTGTGTACAGCGATCGTTCCAAAACGATGGTTACAAAACATTAGGGCATGCGCAAACACTATTTGTATCTTGTAGTAGTAGCATGTATTGTGACTACTGTGAAAAGGCTGAAACTGTAGTAAAATATATGTGTTATGTATTTGTATATTTTGATAATATGTCTATATGTGTCTCTGTCTCTCTCTCTCTCTCTCTCTCTCTCTCTCTCTATATATATATATATATATATATATAGATATAGATATAGATATATATTTAATTTGGTTATGTTCTTATATTTTTTTTTATAATATATGTACTGTATATAGAGAGATATATATGTTTGTGATGAAAGTAGTAATAGAGAATGTATTTGTATTAACTAAAAGTGTAGTTGGTGTATCATGTTATGTCATTCATGACACTGGTAACGCCAACAGAACAACGAAAAAACGTCCACACCAAATGCAGCAGCATTTTTCGACGTCACTTCCTGAAATCTACTGAAAGATCGTTCGTTTGATGACGAAACTTCCTTTTTTCTATTGCCCTATAATTTTAATGTTTCTTCCGTTTTTTCACACGATAGCATCGTTACCAGTATGTAGATTTCCATGTCATTTCCGTATCGTTCGTTAGCAAACGATCAACATCGTTAACATCTTCTTGCTTTCTTTTCACGACCATTTAATTGCTCCTTATTAAACAATCGTTCATCGTTCTGTATGAACGATCGTTGTCGTATGTGTGTACGTAGCTTTACTCTCCTTGGTCAGTGACGTAGCTAGAGATTATGGGTCTCCATAGCAATTTCCATGGGGCCATCAGATCTAGGCTCTCTTGAGCAATGCTCCCCTATGGATATGAATTGATTGGGAAGTTTACATTGCCATGTAACATACACTGTGTATGGTTCATGGGTACTGAGACAAAGTCAGAAGGTGGAGAAACAAAGGAGAGTTAATAGTGAGCACATCAAGTACCACCTGGGCCCGCTCTGCACCAGGGCCCCATAGCAGCTGCTAAGGCTGCTATAGCTATTGCTACACCCTTGTCCTTGGTACACCTGGAATGTCAACAGAATGTGACACACCCATCTGGCAGTCTTGGTTTGGAACACTGTGTAATGACTGCGCCTTATGGGCACATACTGTAACACAAATGTTTTCAAGCTAAAATAATATTTGTGATTTTTCACTTTACAGCATTTTATAGAGGGATTACTTTCTTCTCAATAAAAGTGAAACTTTACATTAAAATTATGAATAAAAAAGTCTCTAAATCAAGGATATCTAAAGGAAGAGGGAAAGATCTCAGAATTTCGCATTCAATGGTGTATTTAAAAGCAAGTGAATGAACTTTGCTGATGAATTGAGAGAGAGCTGAGCCTTGGAGGATGGGGATTTTTCCATAACATTCACTGAGCTGGCATTGCCTGTGATTGACAAAACACATCTATTTCATGCGTCATTCTGCCAAGTTTTCAGCTGTAACCATAGATGCCTTTTCCCTTTTTTTCAAATTTTAATTGAAATGGATTCAAAATCAAATGATTTTCTTTAGGACTGTGTTTACAGTGGGTTGTTGTGTTGGCCAATGTCATTGCGTTGCTAATCCGATGCAATCATCTTATCAATGTAAATAACAGCATAATCCCGGTTATCTGGGATTCAACGAACTGGAAGTCTCAAGCAACTGGCACCTGAAGTGCATACATTTGAAAAAGTTGTGAGCTAATTTAGACACGGCGTTAAATAGCAATATCACTAACAATAACGATAACAATTCAAAGAGACATTGAAGCAAAAAAAAATATATGATATAGTGATTTGTATGTGTAGTACAGCTAAGAAGTAAAGCATTAGGAGCAGAGACATAAGTCTAATATTGTTTCCAGTACAGTACGTCTATGCAAAAGAGCCACTGAGCTCCATGACTTTTAAAGTCGCAGAGAGTTCTGTCTTCTGAAGCTTATTACCTCAAGTGTTTGTCAATGTATTTTCTTTTTCTCTGCAGAGAAGGGTTCAAAAGTTCACCAGCCTGCTCTGTAAAATCATTTATAATGCTGAGTAGTGTGTAAACTGCAAATTTTAGAGAATGATGCAATGTTATAAAAACACTATAAAGCACACTATAAAAACACTATATAACTGAAAATAAAAATATGAGAATATTTTCTTTGCTACTAATGTTCTAGTAATTATCCGTACTATACAACCAATTCATTATAGCATAATTTTTTTTACGCTTCAGTGTCTCTTTAAGTACAACATACAATAACAATAACAAGAACAGTATTACATTATCAGTAAATTTACCAATAATGTACAACCAAACTATAACCTAACTTCTCCCTATTCTCACACAGAAACCTCCCCTTGTGGTGCCTAACCCTAACCTACCCTGGTGGTACCTAACCCTAAGACCCCCCCTGGTGGTGCATAACCCTAAGACACCCCTGGTGGTACCTAACCCTAAGATCCCCCTGGTGGCACCTAACCCTAAGACCCCCCTGGTGGTACCTAGTCCTAAGACCTCCTGGTGGTGCCTAACCCTAAGACCCCTCCCCCTGGTGGTACCTTACCCTAAGACCTCCCTGGTGGTGCCTAACCCTAAGACCCCCCTAGTGGTGCCTAACCTTAAGGCCTCGTTCACATCATTTAGCGCAGATGGATGTGCGATCGGAACGCAACGCGTCCGATCGCACGCCATCTGCGCTACTATGCGCTGCGCTGCAGATCCCATTCATTACAATGAATGGGATCTGCGCTGCGATTACCAAAAATGCGTGCAGCACGCGATAGCGCAATCGTGCTGCCACGCAGCGCATATGATGGGAACGGTAGAAGGGCTGTCTATGCCCTTCTACCGTTCTTGCGCGTTGCACACTATACGCGCTGCCAAAACACCCACAGATACACCCACAGATCCCCGCTAACAATACGTTAAATTTCAATTTAATCACAGACGCCCACTAAATAAGGTAACAGCTAACAATAATACATTACATAACAATTTAATTGTAGCCGCCTGCTAAATCGCTTAATGACTAACTAATATTACAATAAATAACAATTGCACCCATTTTTGGCTGCCTGCATCTTTTTTAACTGCTCCTCCTGAGGCTGTTTGAGGCTGTTTGAGACTTACAGCAGTTTGCAGCAAGTTTTCAGCCCTGATTGCCGGAAAATTTAAAAAAAATCCCTGGATTTCAGGACACCCTGAAGGCCTCCCCACCTCTTCTCACTACTCAGAAGCCTTGGAGAAACTGATTTTCAAAAATACCGGACCGGACTACCGCGGCAGATCCCCCTCCCTTCATGGCTACAGCGCTAAATCGAAGCCCAAGCTTCAGTCTCATGAGTAGGATGCATTTATTTTTTTTTGCTGGTATCTTCCTTGTGCCCTGCCGACTCCTCCCAGGCACCAGGATTTTGTGCAGAGGCCACCAAGCAGAACAAGGCCCACCTGAAGGACACAGGCACCAGCAGGACAGACAGATGAGGCCACCAGCTGGACACAGCCCACTAGCAGACAATAAAATGGTGTTAAATGACGTTAACGTTGTCTTTATTTGTGTTTATATACTTTAATTACTGTATTTTAACATTGATACAGAGTTTATGTTATGAATATAGAGTGGGGTGTAGTACAGTATCAGCTAGGCTGATTTTTAACATCGAGTCAAGCAACTAGAAAGCACACTTATCCGGCATCAGCCAATCCCTGTGAGTGCCGGATGACGGCCGGTTACTTTGCAAAGTGTCTCACTAAATGTTTTGTCATGTTTAGGGGTATCTTCTTTAAATATATTTAAAATACAGATTTTAAGATCCGGGGCCCATGACATTGTGAAGGAAGTTCACTACTTGTTTCTAAAAGTCCCCTGGGGGGGGGGGGGGGGGGGGGGGATGGGCAGCACCAAAACAGACCCGCTGTGAAACGGAGATACATAGCTCAGACAGTTTCTCTTATTTACCTGACGAAGCAGGCAGGTCCTGTGAAACACATTGTCTTTTTATTGGTGTGTAACAATAAAAATATTGACCTATTAACCTCTTATCCCGAGGTAAGACTACATACTCCCTACATATTGTATCACAGTTTGGCTGCCTCCTCCCATCTTCCATTGTCTCCTCCCCTGCCCGAGGGGTCACTTCTGCAATTACATTCAGAGGTCCTTTGTTTTTTCTGGAGCACGACCCACGTTGACCCAATCAAGTCATCATAACCGCGTGGAGACGGTCTTTCTTCACATGCACAAAATTGGGGTTGCCTATAGCAACCCACATTTGAAAGTAGTTGTTATTTCTTTACATTTCACAGAAATACTACACTATTGGCACTCCTGGTGCTCTTTTTGTCTCCTTTTCTTACTGGTACCTGAGTTTCCAAACCTGAAATTAATTTACCGAGAGTCACACAATGCTTTTAAACCTGAATGTGGTTCTACATCTTGTCCAGAAAGTAATGAAGACTAAGAAAGACTAAAGTGATACCTATACCTAATTCACAGGACTACTAATTGTGTTGGCTCCAAAAAACCCACTGTGGGAATCTGTTGTTTTATAATGTTGCAGGAGGTGGATCTTACTTCTGTTTTATTTGGGTCTATGGAAATACTGATTCTACTTTTGGCTACTCCTCCGGCACCCAAACTTCCCTGTGCCTCTTTTTCACGTATGCATCGGGAGAGCTTGCTGTTCAAGAAATATAGAATAGAGGGCACCAATGTGGTGTCGTAGAGGACCGTCCTTGATACTCTCCAACACTGCTGATGATGTGCCTGTAAGGGGAGGGCTTGGGGAAATTGTGCCTTCAAAGTGTTCTGTGATGCAATTATACTGTAATGGCTGGTTCACCTTGGCATGTTAGCAGTGCAGCGTGACGGATATGTCGGGCATAATGCGCAGTGGTGGGCCGAAATTTCGCATATGCGAAATTTAGCATCGAAATGCACAATTACACATCATAATGCAAAATTTCAGTGAAAACCGTAATTAATTTCGTATGTAATAGTAATATTCAATAATTTTGCGTACATTTTTGCAGAATTTTCGTGAAATGTCGAATAATTCCGTGCCAATTTTAGGGGTTAATAGCAAAGCTCCCATACATGCTACTGCTACCAAAATTGCTACATATGTTAAGCAATAGAATAGTGGGTTCAAGTCAAAAAAGTAATTTTTCAAAAAGACTTTGTAGTTTTTGAGAAAATGGATTTTAAAAATGCAAAAAAAGATTGTTTTTAAACTGTAATTTTCTTTTTCTGACTTGTATCCACTATTCTCCTGAACATATGTAGCAATTTTGGTTAAATAGCATGTATGGTGGCTTTTGCTATTCACTGCCAAAGTCGGCATGAAATTACGCGAAAATTATGTGAAATTTTATGCAAAATTACGAATGATTATACGAAATCAATTGAATTTACAAATTATGCCTATACGTAATTGCGAGAATTTACGCGAAAAGGCCAGGGCTCCAAAAGGACTGTCCCTAAGAGGGACAGTTGGGAGCTATGTGAAAGCCAATGAGGTTATGAAAGAAATCAGCTACACCAGTAACCACGTCAGTTACCTAGAAAACGGGTAATTTCATTCTTATTAACCATTTCCGCCGCCCGGACGTGAAGCTCACGTCCGGGCGGCAGCTCTGCAGCGCTCCCGCGCTTGGGCGCGCTCCCGCCCGCGATCGCGGGCGCGCCCCCGCATCCCCGCTGTGCCGCCCGGTAGCCCTGGGATCAGTGAAAGGGAACATGGTTCCCGATCACCGATCCCTTTCCCCCGCGATAAAACCGAAGCGCTCACCTGTGAGGCTCCGGCTCTTCTGCTCGGAGAGATTTCCGCATCCCCCTTGTACTTCCGCTTAGAAAGAAGTACAAGGAGGGAAAAAAAAACGAAGGTGGCCATCTTGTGGCCAAATAGTAAAACTACAGCTACACATTTTTTACATTACTATTTACACAGCTAACAACATTAAAAATTAACAGTTTATGTCCCACACCAAAATATTACCCAAATAAAAGTTTTAATAGTAAAAAAAAAAAAAATTACAATTAGAAAAAAAAAAAAAAGACAAAAATAGTTACCTAAGGGTCTGAACTTTTAAAATATGCATTTGAAGGGGGTATACTACAAACATTTTCAAAATTATAAGCTTGTAAATAGTGATGGACGCAAAACGAAAACGATGCACCTTTATTTACAAATAAAATATTGGCGCCATACATTGTGATAGGGACAAAATTTAAATAGTATAATAATCGAGACATACGGGCAAATAAAATACATAGGTTTTAATTATGGTAGCGTGGATTATTTTAAAGCTATAATGGCCGAAAACTGAGAAATAATGAATTTTTTCCATTTTTTTCTTATTAATCTTGTTAAAATGCATTTACGGTAAAGTGGCTCTTAGCAAAATGTACCACCCACAGAAAGCCTAATTAGTGGCGGAAAAAACAAGATATAGATCAATAAATTGTGATAAGTAGTGATAAAGTTATTAGCGAATGAATGGGAGGTGAAAATTGCTCTGATGCATAAGGCGAAAAATCCCCGCGGGCTGAAATGGTTAAAGTGGAGCTCCAGTGAAAATAATGTAATAAAAACAGTGCTTCATTTTTACAGTAATTATGTATAAATGATTTAGTCAGTGTTTGCCCATTGTAAAATCTTTTAAATCCCTGATTTATATTCTGACATTTATCACATGGTGACATTTTTACTGCTGACAAGTGATGTAGCTGCTGTATGCTGTTTTGGCAGTTGGAAACAGCTGTAAACCGCTATTTCTATTTCCCACAAACCAACAAGGTTCACAGACAGGAAACTGCCAGAAGTACCTCGGTACTCAGAGCTTTTTGTGGGAGGGGTTTCACCACAATATCAGTCATACAGCGCCCCTTGATGGTCTGTTTGTGAAAAGGAATATATTTCTCATGTAAAAGGGGGTATCAGCTACTGATTGGGATTAAGTTCAATTCTTGGTCGGAGTTTCTCTTTAAGGGGTGTATACCAATGCTTTACTAGTTGCGTTTTCAATACAATTTCTGTTACAGGTACCGTTCTTTTTTTTTCTATATACATGCCAGCGCTATCTGCCAGTGTTTCGAAGCCTTTGGGCATTTGTTTCCAGACACAGAGCCAGTGTGCTTATTTCCAAGCTGGCTTTGTTTATAATCATGTTTTATTTGGATGCATAATTGTGTTCCCTGTGAGAATTGTAGAATGTTTCCAGCATTTCCATGCTTAGATGAGATGCACAGCAGTCTGTTACAGAGGTGGGCAGGATTAGGGATAGGTGGGTCCAGCACAGAATGCTGCCTTTGTGGACTCATGACTGTTTTGCGAAAGCCGTGTATGTACTCAGCGGGTGCGCTTGTCACAGCTGGGGGTGGTAATGAGGATAGATTCTCACTGCCAACCATCTGTGCGCCATAGTACAGCCTCTGGCAGCTACAGCCATACTGCATTGAAAGTCAAATCTCAGGATTTTATTTTTACAAATTTTGGATAACTTTACAAAGGGGTTAAAATGTTTTGGAGGTCTTGTATTCAAACAATACTTATAGAGTGCGCTACCCCTTCCCAATGTCCAACAGCTCCACACAAGTCCCTTTCCGGCACGTCTTCCACTGTTTAACGTCCAGCATACAGGTACTCCGATCGTGTTGGCCCGTTATGAATTCACATATGTAAAAAGAAAGAGATAAACAGACAAGAAATCATAGTGCGATCCGTTTGTATCGAAACCTTGTAGGGACCTTCACCCTATGGGGTCCACTTGTGATTTTTATAGTGGGATCACCTCTATATCTGTGACCAATTAGCCAACAATTAGCACGCTCACCTTGCTGCCAGGCTGCCCAGCCCCACAGACAGCAACAGCACTTTAAGGGTTAACCAGTTCCTCTGCGGCAGTTGATGACTCATCCAATCTCAAATAAAGCAATAAAATACTATCATAGTGCAATATTGTTTCCACAACAGCTAGAATCTTACATCAGTTCACATCTATTGTTCTCCTGCTCACCCTTTATTCCTGCTGTCCACACTCACAGACAGCTGTCCACGCTTATGGGTGTGCAGTCTCAACCTCACTGGTTATAGTCAGATTCCACCTCCACACTTTGATGGCAAGATGTTAGGCATATATCTATAGGCTAAAACACTTCCAATAGTGTAAAATCCACGATTTATTGTATAAAAATTAAGAGTTATACTCACAAACATCAAAATAAAATTTTAATTAATTTTTTAATTTTATTTTTATTTTATTTTATTTTATTTTGATGTTTGTGAGTATAACTCTTAATTTTTATACAATAAATCGTGGATTTTACACTATTGGAAGTGTTTTAGCCTATAGATATATGCCTAACATCTTGCCATCAAAGTGTGGAGGTGGAATCTGACTATAACCAGTGAGGTTGAGACTGCACACCCATAAGCGTGGACAGCTGTCTGTGAGTGTGGACAGCAGGAATAAAGGGTGAGCAGGAGAACAATAGATGTGAACTGATGTAAGATTCTAGCTGTTGTGGAAACAATATTGCACTATAATAGTATTTTATTGCTTTATTTGAGATTGGATGAGTCATCAACTGCCGCAGAGGAACTGGTTAACCCTTAAAGTGCTGTTGCTGTCTGTGGGGCTGGGCAGCCTGGCAGCAAGGTGAGCGTGCTAATTGTTGGCTAATTGGTCACAGATATAGAGGTGATCCCACTATAAAAATCACAAGTGGACCCCATAGGGTGAAGGTCCCTACAAGGTTTCGATACAAACGGATCGCACTATGATTTCTTGTCTGTTTATCTCTTTCTTTTTACATATGTGAATTCATAACGGGCCAACACGATCGGAGTACCTGTATGCTGGACGTTAAACAGTGGAAGACGTGCCGGAAAGGGACTTGTGTGGAGCTGTTGGACATTGGGAAGGGGTAGCGCACTCTATAAGTATTGTTTGAATATTTGAGATGTACATGTAGCATCTGGTTTTCGAGTTGCAGCAGGCCTTGACATAGAGGGGAGGGTGATAATAGGGGAGCGCAATTGAAAGACTATATGGAGGTCTTGTATTGCTGTCTTGTGTCCCCATCCGAAAGCTTCTCTTTCACTTCTTGGCCCACATAGAACTAACTTTTTCTCCAGAGTATTCTCCTAGGTCAGGGGGGTCAAACTCAAATACAAAGTAGGACAAAACTAAACACTGGGACAAAGTCACAGGCCAACCTCAATGTCCAGTGACCACCTCCCTCCCTTATAAAGTTCCCAGGTGTCTGCTGCCTCCCTTCTATACAGTTCCCTGGTGTCTTATGCCTCCTCCCTCTCCTATACAGTTCCCTGGTGTCTAGTGACCTCCCTCTCCCTTCCCTATAAAGTTCTGTGGTGCCTAATGCTTTCTACTTCCTTCCTCTAAATGACTTTCCTGGTGGTCTAAGGCTTCACCTCCAGTATAGCTTCCCTGGTGGGCCAAGCATAAAGCCAAGTGGGAAATCCATTTGTGGGCCAAATTTCATGGCTCTGCAGGTCAAATTTGCCTGGAGTTTGACATGTATGTCCTAGGTGATCTCTTGAATGTTAAGTCCAATAGTTATTTCCCACAATGCAATGAGGTTAACAGACAGCAAACTATGAGGATGGTCATGACATCACACTGGGAGTGGTTTCACCACAATGTCAGCAGATGTCCCTGATGATCTCATGGGAAAGGGCGTATTGCCTAGTGATTGGGATGAAGCTCAATCCTGGGTTAAAGTTACTCTTTACTCATGAAGCCAGTATTTCTGTAGGACAGGAAATAAAGGCAGCATATCCTTTATCAGTTGTGTCTCTTTTTTAAGAATCCAATTAATAATAATAAAGCAAAAAGTGTACATCGAGTGGTTCACCCGATCATTTCTAACTCAACAGTCCTGTCAGGTTTTCTTGGGGATATCTGATGAGCATCATAAATGGCAAAGGGTGGTCCAGGGCCTGCAATGAAGTATGAATGACGGGCAGCTAATACACAAACACATACGAGGTGACAGACCATAAGGAATACCTCATTGTATTCCATTCAGTGAACACCAACAAAACCTGTCTTTAGTGAAGGCACAGGACAATAGGACAACTGTGTTTTGATGAACACAGCCGGCTAAGATCTTGACATAGACCATAGAAGTGGATGAATCTGTTTTATTAATGAGCCGTGTTTAGCTGCTATGGAATGCTGTTATTTAATTGAGGGAACAGAACGTTTTCTATACTATACATGTAAATGTGAATGCCACATTCTACAGTATCTTCTCTTGACAGACCAAGCAGGATAACTCTAGCTATAAGCCACTGGTCATTTTCAATCCCTGAATAGAGGTGGCAATGGTTCCAATTTTTAACAATTTCCTCCAACACTTTATCTGCTGTAAAGGACGCAGAATAAGTTCTCTTGTTGGGTATAGAGCTTGGCCCTTACAGTAATGCACATCTGCCCAAAATGCTATTCTTCATAACTAATCTTGAGTTACAGACCTGTAAAATATACATCCATTTACACTTCAGTCATCTAAAATTTCCAACCAACATGTACAGATATAATAAGCCCTGAACTGGATACTCTACATCCTTTGACAAATCATGTACTGTAGAGTCTGAGGAAGCCGATCTATCAGACCAAAAACACTAAACAGTTCTGAGTCGAGGTGACCGGTCAGGGCTGTGTCTACTGAGAATCTAGCAAGTGTATATGCTTCCCAATGCTTCGCCAAGAGATTCAGAGTGGTGGATCGTCTTGGCTGAGTACCTTGTCCTTCTACTCTACTGGAAGCTGCTCCAACGTGCATTGCTCTGTCATTCCTCCTCCCCCTGATTGAGTGATTGAGCTGCCCTAATCCCAGCAGGCGATATTCTTCATGCATGTATATGCACATTTACATTGTGACTTAAAACGAGAGGCGCCCAATGCATAAAAGATGTGGACAGAGAGGAGATCATGCTTGCTACATAGGCATAGCATACCTGTTTTTTCACTGACCTGAGGAAGTGAGCAAGCACCTGCAAAGGCATTGTGAATTGTATGTGCTCAAATAAAAGAACTTTTTTCAATAAACTGGTCCAAGATTACCTATCTGTCTATAACAGCTAACAGCTTATTAGCCTATCTTTTATGCATTGGGTACCTCCACCCCTGTTTTAAAGGGAACCAGAGATGAACGTTTCACACAAATAAACATATCAGCCGATAGCTTGTAAAGAATAAATGCTCTACCTGATAATTTCGCCGCTCTGGTGTGCCTTTTTTAGTGTTTTTTATCCACTATTGCTCCAGGAAAAATCAAATATGGCCGCCGGCTCATATTCCTTCTGCTTCCGGGTTACGAGTTGTTCTGGATGTGCTGTCTAGGCTATATGAGACTAGGCTGCTCTTTAGGCTACGTGCTTTCATTTTGGTATGATGTGCAGCTGCCTGTAGGAAGTGTCTCTCATAGGAATGAAACTGCAGTCATCATCAGTATCTATGCAGACAGAGTGCACACAGAGCACACAGATCATATTGCAGGCTTGCAGCCACACTTGTCTGTTCAGAGCTTCTCTCTCAGCAGGAGCAGCCTCTCTCATGTCATCACAGCTCTCAGTATGCAAAGCAGGAAATCTAAGCCAGGAGGTGGCAGGCTTGGGCTTGAAAAGACTCCACAGTAGAGTGACTCAGCTATAATGATTCCAGGTCAAACCTAGACTGAGCCAGTCGGGGATTCTAATCACAGCTGCTAATAGACTAATTAAGCAGATAAGAATGAAACTAAATGCAGGGTAGGTGTTTACTGTCATGTTCCCACTGATAAAATGTAATAAAATACATGAGGGTGCTTCGTCTCTGGTTCTCTTTAAGTGTCTTGTCATAATAATAATGGCAGTATTTGTATAGCGCCTTTCTCCTGTCGGACTCAAAGCGCTTGCGAGGCAGCCACTAGAGCGCACTCAGTAGGCAGTAGCAGTGTTAGGGAGTCTTGCCCAATGAACTCCTTACTGAACAGGCAGAGCCAAGATTCGAACCCTGGTCTCCCATGTCAGAGGCAGAACCCTTAACCAGTACACCATCCAGTCATACCTCTTTTAAAGTCCGTACACACGCCGGACTGGAGGCAACGACGGGTCCGTCGTTGCCTCCCGCTGGGTGGGCGTTCCAACGACAGTCCGGCGTGTGTACGCACTGTCGGCGGACTGATACGGCTGTTTCTGAGCGATCCGTATCAGTCCGCCGACAGTGCATACACACGCCGGACTGTCGTTGGAACGCCCACCCAGCGGGAGGCAACGACGGACCCGTCGTTGCCTCCAGTCCGGCGTGTGTACGGACCTTTAGAGGTGATAGTTTTTTTGTTGTCCTAAAGAACTTTCGGAGTACGACCACCCAGTTCCTGTCACATACCTGGAAAAACGAGCGGGGAGGGGTAATTTCCACCTGCTCTGATGGTGGTGGCAAGGATTTGCAACCCGCCTTTATGAGTATACATCCTTAGCTATTTTCTTTTTTTAAGTCGTACATGATTCTGTATCATTGGGCTTCTGATCTCCTTTTGTCCTTTAGACGAGCATCCTGAGAGAACCTTCTTACATTGCCTCCCTAAAAATATGCTTTATGCATGGTTCTCTATTCCTAACCCCAAACCAGTATGCAGATCAGGTGTTCTGATTCTATTGGCTTCATGCTTGTTTGTGATATGTAACTACAGTTTACACCGCTTTACTGGTCAATCTGTACATTAGAGAGTACACACAAAAAAAATACTGATTTCATGGCTGTCTGTGCAATTTTATTGTAGAAATTCATGGTTGGTTGCAGTTTGAGATGAAAAGGTAGTTTAAAAAAAATTAAAATGACTAAATTACTTGTTAGCAATTTTTTAAAACAAAGGTTGAGTTTTGCTTTAACGCCAGCCTGTGACTTTAAAAGTAGAGAAATACACATACTTACCTTAGTCAAAGAAAGCATTTGGTTCCTCCAGAGGCTTCCCATGTCTTTCTCGAGACTTCTCTGTTCTAGTGCTGGGACCCTCTAGAAGTTCGCGGCTGCGCTCCCGTCCATGAACAAAGACAGCCGCACTGTGCCTAAAAGTAGCATGCAACCACTCTGGCTCAGAAGAAAAAGCGAAATCCGATTGGCTCCATGATATTGTGCAGATACAAAGCGTTTCTGCACTTAATAGCCATGGTCTGTGATTGAGTGCGGCCCGGCGCACCTCTAGACAAGCCTTTGTCTAGTGGCTGGATAGTGTGATCGTTAAGGGCTCTGCCTCTGACACAGGAGACCAGGGTTCGAATCTCGTCTCTGCCTGTTCAGTAAGCCAGCACCTATTCAGTAGGAGACCTTAGGCAAGTCTCCCTAATATTACTACTGCCTACAGAGCGCGTCCTAGTGGCTGCAGCTCTGGCGCTTTGAGTCCGCAAGGAGAAAAGCGCTATATAAGTATTTATCTTTGTCTTTTTGTAGAGTTGGTTCAGTGGTCCAAGCGCTGGATCAGTGGAGGCGAGGATAACGCTGGATTCCTCTGGAGAAGCTTCCCTATACTGAGGTAAGTATCTAAATGGGGCATTTTTTTTTTTTACAGGTACACTTTATCATTATTAATCTTATGCATTCTGCTTTTTTTGGAATGACATTCCGTTTTCACATACACTTTAATGGAATCTGGCACTTTGGCTGTCTGCCACCACATCGTTCTCAGGCCGAGGCTGTGTAGATGATTGAATTAGAGATTCTCCCGAGTGATCGTCTGTATCGTCTCTGACAAATGATGGAAGTTCTGAGTGGAATACTAAACGCCTGTGACATATGTTTCACAGAGCAAGCTGCCTTCGTCACTCTTTCCCTGAGGAGGTTCAGAAATAGTCTGTCTGCGACATGGTGGTACATTTCCACTCCACACCAGTCACTCGTGCTACTTCATTGTCTGTGCTTCTGCAGCATCTGATGTACGTCACGGCTGAGCCCCTTTCAGTAGACAATTGTAGACGAGTAAAGATATAATTATTCGACTGTGTCAATAATTTGATAGCTGTCACTTACAGCAGGAAATCATCACTGATAAAGGAACTCATATTTAAGATGAAACTCAGCCAGGATGAACAATAAAGAGCTCCTTGGTTGAGAATCTTATGGTGGACATACACAGTTTGTTTTTTCTGCTCGATTCTCCGCTCGATTTTCTTAACTTCCGCTTGTTTTTCTTATCTTTTTCCATACACTTCTACCAGGAATCGAGCGGCAAAACGATCGAACAGGAGATCAGACATGTCGGAAATTATCTAACCATCTAATCACCTCAAAAAACTAACCGTGTATTCACAGCATTACATGTGGAGAAGAGCACCCTGATTTCTGATGCTGAGCAACTTCTGACCACATGAAAAAAACACAGAATCCAGACTTATCACCTCAAGTTAGGACATTTAAATAAGGTATAAGGGAGGTGCCAAAGGGGGGTGGCCAATGTTGTGTTCTAGGGCTAAACGATTTTTGTGTTTTTAAATTGTGGGGCTCCCCATGCCTTTTCTGCACCACCACCAGGGGACAGGGAGATGTGTGTTTTGTCCGTTTCCCTGACTTTGCTGGGTGACTCTGATTCTGTTGGTGGTATTGTAGAGTCTTTGCCTGTTTAACAAATTCCAAAATATGATGCTACTGAGTCCTGTGAGAGGTTGATTGTCGCAGACTCGTAGTGGGTCGCTGGTATTTTGCGTGTCCATGGCCTGGAGTGCTATGCGCATGATGTAAATCATGATGTCAATGTGCAGGGTGCTCTCGTCCGTGGGCATGCAATCAAGGACACGTGCACCGCTGGGTCAGCACCTGAGCATGAGCGAACCAGGAAGAACGGGGCTCTCAGTGCGAGCACAGTGGGAATGACTTCAGAGTCCCCTTCAGGTGCGGGGCCTAGGGCGATCGCCCCACTTGACCCACCCCCCTCCCCCCCAAGGCCGCCTCTGGTTCGGATGTGTCCTGTTACTCTGGCCCTATAACATCCTTGGTGCAGGCATGCAGTTCATCAACCTATCAAACATATTTTTGTCCAGGACATTGACCTCACGCGAATGATTATTTTTGACATCAGTCGGTTAAGTCATTGTTTATGAATATTTATTTCACTAACTGCATATCAGATTCCATTTTCAGCACAGAAATCTCCTAACAACGCGCTAATCTGTCTTTTCTCGGCACATTGCTGGCGGGATCAAAATGTAATTTTGGAATGCTGCCTTAAGATTTCTGTTTCCGAAGATAATAAAACATTCATTCACATCTGACAACAGTAACACATACCATCCTAACACTATGTAATCCAACCCGGCTTCAAATATTTATTTAGTCTGATCTAAAAGGCAGCGTAGGCAGAGAACACATCCCTATCCCATTGGGCTACCAGCCAGATAAAAAATTCTTAGTGATGGCTTCTCTGCGTGACGCTTATAGGCTTCCCCTTGCAGAATAGTAAACAACAGGACTGGTGTCATTTAAGCACTGGGGTATATTAGCTGCTTTTGTGCACTTCTGTTACACACCTTCAGTTTTGATTGGCTAATTCTGCCACTCCCATGTAGAATGAGGGTTACCTACACAATCTGTTCATAGTATTCTGTTGACCCTAATAAGACATGGAAGTGGTAATGTCAAATATCTTATCGATATCTGCCTTAAATGATTATCAACTACTTAAAGGGCAAGCCTAAAAGTCATCATAATAAAGATTTGCCAGCAGTGGGCTCTTAGCTCACCATAAACAGAATATTTATAGGTTAACAGGTCTACTTCTGGAAAAAATATGCAACACCCATCTGCTGAATTTTATAAAATTGTATATATATATATATATATATATATATATATATATATATATATATATATATATACAGGAATATACATCTCTCCAGTTGTTGTCCATCATCCAATATACATTGTCAAAGTTCCTTTAGTGAAACAAGTTCATAACAATATAGCAACTCTTCTGCTGTAGATTTTATCCTCCATCCATAATTATCTCGAGATTGTACAGTGTATGGTACACACAAATATAGCTCTATCCTTAAAAATGGTATATAGAGTTCTATTCTTGTATAAAGAACTTTAAGTAGATATATCTTCATCAAGCAAAGCTGGGTAGTTGTCCCTAAGCTTGCAATTGCATTTAAATAGTGATGCTTTCTGATTGCATATGAAGTATAGCATAAAAAAGTTATCTAAAAAACTTAAAACTGCTGAAGTTTGAAATGACAATTTTTTATTGTCTATATATAAGCTATTGTCAATAAATTCACCAAGAATAATGCATATTACCTCTCTTGTGTTCTAGAATCACAGTGGACGGTAGTTTCTAGGCCTCAGTTGATCTCAGTAGAGTTTCAGGCTCAATAATAAAATATACCAGCCTGCCAGGGCTTTTTATTGTAAAGATTCTATGGTGGTGTCTGTTAGGGGATTTATGGTGACGCACAAAATGCAAACTTATTTTTAACTGGTACATTCCGACATTTTGTGACATTTTAAACTATCGAGTTATCTGAGCAGGTACATACATATATGACGCTACTTGGCTTATTAACGTAAGCAATCTACGTCTTTTCTAATCAAAAGTACATCAATAACATTTTAATTAGATCTTATGACCCAAATGGTGTCCTTATAACATCTTTCTAGATCTGATACTCCTAACTGGAGTGAGGTAAACCAAAATATAATACGTATGTTCTTATCTTATTCTAAAAATATAGTATGTTGTTTGGTACAGCATTAATTAACGGGGATTTCTGAACGCCCCCTGTGCTCACAGTTTTGTACTGTCTTGATAACATGCTTTATTGTTTAATCACATGGCTTATTGTTTTGGTTTTGTATTCATAACAAAATTAACACATGTTAATTTATATAGAAAGCAACTTATTTACCTTAACCACTTAAGCCCGAAGGGTTGTTTATTTTTTTCATATGAGCAACTTTCACCTCCCATTCATTTGCCAATAACTTTATCACTGCTCATCACAATGAATTGATCTATATCTTGTTTTTACCGCCACCAATTAGGCTTTCTTTGGGTGATACATTTTGCTGAGAATTAATTCATTTTAAATCCATTTTAACAGAAATATTAATAAGAAATGGAAAAAAATCATTATTTCCCAGCTTTTGGCCATTATAGTTTGAAATGAATACATGCTACCATGATTAAAATCCATGTATTTTATTTGCCCATTTGTCCCGCTTATTACACCATTTAAATTATGTCCCTATCACAATGTATGGCGCCGATATTTTATTTGGAAATAAAGGTGCATTTTTTCAATTTGCGTCCATCACTATTTACAAGCCCATAATTTAAAACATTATATTAATATACTCCTTTGACATGCATATTTAAAAAGTTCAGACCCTTAGGAAACTATTTATGTTTTTTTTTTATTATTATTGTAATTTTTTTTCTTTTTAATTAAACATTTTATTTGGGTATTTTTTGATGTGGGAGGTAAACAGCTAATTATAAATGTATTAAATGTATTTATTTAATAAAAAGTGGATGTGGGTGTAGTTTTACTACAGTCAAAAAGTCCTGGGAGCGATCGATCTCACTCCCAGGAAGAAGAATGAAGACGGGGAACTTTTTGAACTCAGAAAAACCGCAGCGTCTGATGAGATCGGCTTCGATCAATGAAAGGGATCTATAATCCTTTTCATTGATCGCTGGGCTAACAGCCGGCGGTGGGAGCGAGCCCGGGAGCGCCCGCGGCCCGGTGAAGTGCGCGCAGCCCAACTGGATGAGAATGTTCGTCCAGTTGGTCTTAAGTGGTTAATATATAGGTCTATTTTTGATCAACTCATTAATTAATAACTCTGTGATCACTATACATTATCACTATACATGATGAATATATCAGCGTATAGCAGGCTTACCTTCTGTGGTATATCTTTCTGATGGGCAAGACTTGCTTAGCAGGCATTACAGCCAGATCTGAGTAAAGTCAGAACATTTCTACAGTGCTATCTTAATATAAACATAACCTTGTACAGGGAACAGACAGCTTACTGCAGAAAATGAAACTAAGGGTTACTGTAACCAACAATCTAATCCTGATTAAGGCTGCTTCCACACAGGGACGTTACAGGCGCATGTTAGTGCGCCTGTAACGCTCCCCCAACGCACAGCAATGTAACACAAGTGGGCTGTTCACACAGCCCACGTTGCGTTACATGTGACGCTGCACGTTGTCGGGAAAGTGCAGCATGCTACGGCGTTAGAGCGGCTATAGCCGCTTTAGTCTGTTTGCACATGCGCAGTGTGGGGCGGAGAGGAGGCGGGGAGAGCCAGCTACAGTAGCCGCGCACATGGCTACTTAATATTCACTGCACTGGCGACCGCTGATTGGCCGGCGGGACCACGTGATGCGGAGTGTCTCGCTCCGCATCACGTGGTCCCGCCGGCCAATCAACGCCACTATGGGAGACCTTATAGGGATAGAGCCGCCTAACGCAGCTCACTCTACCGTCCTCTCTTGCAGCACCATATGATGCGTTAGGTGCACGTTATGCGACCTTAACGTGGCACCTAATGCAACGTCTTGGTCTGCAAGTAGCCTTAAGAATAACTCTGCTTATAATCATAAATCTTCAAATTCACTCAAATAATCTGCAAAACATTTTAAAACATATATAATCAGCCTAAAGCAAGATGGAGATAATTTCTCTGCATTAGTATGCATTAATATGGGATTTTCTGACAGTAAATTCAGTAATATTAATAATTATTATTATAATAACATTAGCAGCACAGATATTGTTTCCAGTACAGGAAGAGTTAAGAAATTTAAGTTGTTATTTATAAAAAAAGATCTTATTTGAGCTCAACCACCTATTTGGTCTGTCTTTCTGGAGCATTTATACATCAAAGCAGTGGCGTACCTAGGGCATTTGACACCCGGTGCTGGGTATTATAAGACCCCCCCCCCCAAAAAAAAATTAAAGGGGCAAAAAATGGGTGGCGATATAACATGCGGCGCTTGGCGTGGCCATGACCGGATGAGG
This sequence comes from Hyperolius riggenbachi, assembly GCF_040937935.1. NCBI lineage: Eukaryota > Metazoa > Chordata > Amphibia > Anura > Hyperoliidae > Hyperolius > Hyperolius riggenbachi. The sequence continues at coordinate 497,111,226 of NC_090647.1, forward strand.
GCGGAGCTAACTGTAATTTGACGTGAACCCGGGTGAGAGTAATATGGAGGCTGCCATATTTATTTCCTTTTAAACATACGTTCAATCATGTCTGCAGATTTGCCCAGAGAATACGTTCAATCATGTCTGCAGATTTGCCCAGAAAATACATGCAATCATGTCTGCAGATTTGCCCAGAGAATACGTTCAATCATGTCGGCAGATTTGCCCAGAAAATACATGCAATCATGTCGGCAGATTTGCCCAGAAAATACATGCAATCATGTCGGCAGATTTGCCCAGAAAATACATGCAATCATGTCTGCAGATTTGCCCAGAGAATACGTTCAATCATGTCGGCAGATTTGCCCAGAAAATACATGCAATCATGTCGGCAGATTTGCCCAGAAAATACATGCAATCATGTTGGCAGATTTGCCCAGAAAATACATGCAATCATGTCGGCAGATTTGCCCAGAAAATACATGCAATCATGTAGCAGATTTGACCAGAAAATACATGCAATCGTGTGGCAGACCTGTCCACAAAACACTTCAATCGTGTAGCAGACCTGGCCAGAACATAAACGCTACCCCTGGCTGCTAATATAAATTAAAAAAAAAAAACATTTACTCACCTGCAGCAGAGCTCCTGTTCCGGCCTCCGTCCAGCGCGCAGCTCCCACGATCCTCTGCAGCCAGCAACTCCCAAAGTCTCCAGAGCAGGGCTTCGAACATTTTACTATAGCCCTGCTCTGCGGCTGCGGTGAACTGATACGGCATCTATTAGATGCCGAAAGTCAGTTCACGCTGGGGGGTGCTTGGAGAATTTTAAGGGGTGCTTCAGCACCCAAAGCACCCCCCCCCGGTGCCGCCACTGCCCCCAGTATAGGTAGCTAGCAGTTGCCCCCAGTATAGGTAGCTAGTTGCTCCCAGTGAAGGTAGTATAGTTGCCCCAATATAGCTAGTATAGTTGCCCCCAGGATAGGCAGCATAGCTGCTGTCCCCAATGTAGGTAGTGTTGCTGCCCCCAGTGTAGCTAGTATAGTGGCCCCCGTACAGCTGCCCTCCAGTATAGCTAGTATAGTGGCTCCCATAGTTGACCCAGTATAGCTAGTATAGTGGCCCACAGTTTAGATAGTATAGTTGCCTCCATTGTAGCTGGTATGGTGCTCCCCCCCAGTATAGGTAATATAGTGGCCCCCATAGATGCCCCCAGTGTAGCTAGTATCGTGGCCCCCCGTTTAGCTGCCCCCAGTATAGTGGCCCCCAGTATAGCTAGTAAAGTGGCCCCCAGTTTAGGTAGAATAGTGGCCCCCAGTTTAGGTAGTATAGTGGTCCCCAGTTTAGGTAGTATAGTGCTCCCCCCCCCGTGTAGCTACAAGGAGGGGTGACAGCAGGGATAGCGGCGGGGAGGGGGGAAATATCCCCCCATCCCTCACCTGGGTCCCCTCCTTCTGCCTCTCTTCTCCCCCCAAAAAATGCGGGCAGTGGAGCGGGGGCAGTGGGCAGCAAGCAGGCTGGCGCGGAGAATACTGGAACGCTGCGTCGCCGTCACGTGCCTCTACTGCGCCTCCAATGATTGGAGGCGCAGAAGAGGCACGTGATGGCGACGCAGCGTTCTAGGCTGATACGCGGAAGTAACGTGAGTATTCTCCGCGCCAGCCTGCTCGCTGCCCACTGCCCCCGGCCCGCTGCCCGCATTTTTGGGGGGAGAAGAGAGGCAGAAGGAGGGGGACCCAGGTGAGGGAGGGGGGGGGATATTTCCCCCCTCCCCGCCACTATCCCTGCTGTCACCCCTCCTCCTAGCGCTGCTCTTCCCCTCCTTAGTCAGGTGTAGGGGGGTCGTGGCGACACCCCCCTGGCTGTCTGGCACCCTGTGCGCCACGCCCCCCTGCGCCCTTAGGCGTTTCGCTCACGTGGCCATTCGCCTTGGCCGTTATTTGACCCTTTTTTTTCGATACCTGTGTGTTGGACGTTTTGTTAAGCGCCTTTTTAATCGCTTTTGCAGAGCGATTGCGTTTTTTACTTCCAGACGTCAGTCAGGAAGTGAACTCTTTGATCGGAAAAAAAGAATAAATACAATGTATTTATTCTTAAAAACACTCACGCAATTGCTGCACAAAGCGATTTTGTGAGCGTTTTGCGTTTTCCTATACCTTCTATTGAGGCAGAATTGCCTCAAAAATGGCCCATGCACCGCTTATCTGAGTGGATGGGAAATAAACGCTCAGATGTGAACTTTCTCATAGAGAATCATTGCACAAGCGCTTTCAGGGCGATTTTAAAAATCGCCAGCGCTTAAAAAATGTCAAAAATGCCCCTTGTGTGGTACTACTGAGAAGTTAAAAAGGTCATTAGTTCTGCTTGTGTAATAGTTTAAAATACCGTGTGTGGCTTGTAATTGCAAATATTAGAGAATTATGCAATGTTATAAAAAAGCTATATATCTAAATATTAAAATATGAGAATATTTTCTTTGCTACTAATCTTCTATTAATTATCAGTACTAAACATACAAATCATTACAGTATAATTTTTTTTTTCATTTCAGTGTCACTTTAAAATAAACGCATGATGTACCTGCAAATGAATATTACATACAGTGGCTTGCAAAAGTATCCCCCCCCTTGAAGTTTTCTACATTTTGTCACATTACTGCCACAAACATGAATCAATTCCACGTGAAAGACCAATACAAAGTGGTGTACACGTGAGAAGTGGAACGAAAATCATACATGATTCCAAACATTTTTTACAAATCAATAACTGCAAAGTGGGGTGTGCGTAATTATTCAGCCCCCCTTGGTCTGAGTGCAGTCAGTTGCCCATACACATTGCCTGATGAGTGCTAATGTGCACCTGTGTGTAATCTAATGTCAGTACAAATACAGCTGCTCTGTGACGGCCTCAGAGAATATTGGGACTGGAGCAACAACACCATGAAGTCCAAAGAACACACTAGACAGGTCAGGGGTAAAGTTATTGAGAAATTTAAAGCAGGCTTAGGCTACAAAAAGATTTCCAAAGCCTTGAACATCCCGCGGAGCACTGTTCAAGCGATCATTCAGAAATGGAAGGAGGATGGCACAACTGTAAACCTACCAAGACAAGGCCGTCCACCTAAACTCACAGGTCGAACAAGGAGAGTGCTGATCAGAAATGCAGTCAAGAGGCCCATGGTGACTCTGGACAAGCTGCAGAGATCTACAGCTCAGGTGGGGGAATCTGTCCTTTGGACAACTATTAGTCGACCTTTATAGAAGAGTAGCAAGAAGAAATCCATTGTTAACAGAAAAGCATAAGAAGTCTTGTTTGCAGTTTGCCACAAGCCATGCGAGGGACACAGCAAACATGTGGAAGAAGGTGCTCTAGTCAGATGAGACCAAAATGGAACTTTTTGGCCAAAATGCAAAACTTTATGTGTGGCGGAAAACTAACACTGCACATCACTCTGAACACACCATCTACACTGTCAAATATGGTGGTGGCAGCTTCATGCTCTGGGGGTGCTTCTCTTCAGCCGGGACAGGGAAGCTGATCAGAGTTGATGGGAAGATGGATGGAGCCAAATACAGGGCAATCTTGGAAGAAAACATCTTGGAGTCTGCAAAAGACTTGAGACTGGGGTGGAGGTTCACCTTACAGCAGGACAACGACCCTAAACATAAAGCTAGGGCAACAATGGAATGGTTTAAAACAAAACATATCCATGTGTTAGAATGGCCCAGTCAAAGTCCAGATCTAAATCCAATCGAGAATCCGTGGCAAGATCTGAAAACTGCTGTTCACAAACGATGTCCATCTAATCTGATGGAGCTGGAGCTGTTTTGCAAAGAAGAATGGGCAAGGATTTCAGTCTCTAGATGTGCAAAGCTGGTAGAGACATACCCTAAAAGACTGGCAGCTGTAATTGCAACAAAAGGTTGTTCTACAAAGTATTGACTCAAGGGGCTGAATAATTACGCACACCACACTTTGCAGTTATTAAAAAAAAAATGTTTGGAATCATGTATAATTTACATTCCACTTCTCACGTGTACACCACTTTGTGTTGGTCTTTCATGTGGAATTCCAATAAAACTGATTTATGTTTGTGGCAGTAATATGACAAAATGTGGAAAACTTCAAGGGGGGCGAGTACTTTTGCAAACCACTGTACTTACCTTGCTGTCAGTCCCTCTCAGAACATCACCATTTTCTTCTAACAACAATCCCTTAAAGCGGTATTGTCACCATAAAAATCAAATTTCAACAACAACTGGTCTGAGTGTATTAAGTGATAGAGATGCTAATCCTGCATTCGAAACTTTCAAAACTTTTTCTGCTGTTATGATTTGGAGTTATCACATACTTAAAGAGCACTGGCCCTTTAGTAGTCGGTGCCAAAGAATTGCATGCTGGGGGTTCTTTTTATCTATAATATATTCCTCCTCTTCCCTTTATTTCCTTGCCAGCTGCTTATCTGAAACCTAATCCCCTACTCACTTGTGTTTACAAGCAAGGTTAAAGTGACTCAGCGATTGGAGGAGACAAGAAAAAAAGTAGAGGGCAGAAATGACATCACAAGTTAGCCTTAACTGTGGGCAAAAGACATGGCCCCCACCAGGAACAGAATTCTCGTCATTTACTGTATAACATTCACTGAAATCAAAACGTGGACAGTACAATACATGTGTTATGTAAGTAGATCAAGTATTTATCTACTAATATATGTGTTTTTTTCCCTGGCATAGTATGGCTAATCCTACTGCTTTAAAGGTGGCCAATAAAGGTACAATAACATTATCCAATTTTACGGCAATTCAATAAGTACAATCCGGGGGGGAGGGGACAGTTAGGGTTAGGTATCAGTGGGTAGAGTTATGTGTGAGAGTAGGGTTGGGTTTTGCTATAGTATAATATCAGTGTTGAATACCGATATTTTGTTATCCTTCCTAACACTTTAATAGTAGAATATCGGTAAATTTCCAGGTACCCTTTTATTATGTACGCTTCAGAGGATATGAAGGGATTGTTCATAAATATGGGCTGTTATTACAAAGGTGTACAAACACTGCTTGCAGCCTCACGATTCATGCAGGCAGTGCTTTGGTCTGTTCCTCTGTGACAAATGTCCTCTTCTTATTAAACTGGTTATGGTTTTCTTGGTCCTTAGTTTTAGAAACAAGCTTCACAATACTTTCATCTTGCACAAACAACTCTTTATTACAATCACCTGTGACCTCTACTTGTCCCACTGAAAGCCTATAAACATTGCAGGTGCAGCTCTGCCTACATTTAATACAGAACACACTTGATCTTTGTTCGTTTATTAAAATCATGAAAACCCCCGTGGAGCAAACACTTCCCAGCTTCCTGCATCTCGCTTTGTGTAACGATATTACAACTTTTACTCTGATGAAGAACACATTTGTAGCATGGATGGATAAACAACCATTTGGAGTCCTGAGGATTTAAAGCCCCACTCCAGATACAAATGTTTTCCTAGATCTGTGTAGGCACTCATTGGCAGAGCATTGTTTTATTTGTCCATAAGCTCCTTGATTAGGTGACTTTTAAAGTACTTGGTAAGGATCCAGACACTGGTCACTTCCTGCACAACAGATTTTCTGTGCTATAAGCTGCAGTCTTCTCAGAGAGATTTTGTCTGTGCCTTCCTTTTGCAGCGTCATCAGCAGGATGATGCAATTCAAGAGAAAGCAACGCCTACACCTCGTTTGCTTCAAGTCATCAACATTTCAAGGACTTTTAGTTGCAAAAAACAAATTTTAAAGATAACATTTCAGCACTGTAATTACTAAGCTATTAGATGGTAATTTTTTGTTTGTTTTTAGATTTATGTCTGCAGATGTTACGATCCTTCTTATTTGAAAAGAAAACTCTGATGATATACTTCATTATAGAATAAGAGCACTTTCAATACAACATTCTAAAACAGTCCCATGTTGCTCACTGAATAATGAAATCCAATAAAAATTTCCCCCCTCAAAGCCCTACTAAATCAAGAAAACTACTAACAAGCAGGAAGTCAATGCTGACTAGTTTACACTGGCCTGAAACTCTTACTCCTCCCAGATAAAGTGTGCCGCACGCACCCTATGAAAGGTGTCTGCTTATGTTATAGCACTAGAGAGGAATAAGAGCTGCAGGGCAGTCCAGAACTAGTCAGCACTAGCATCGATCCTTTTATAATTGCTGTTCTGCAGTTGGATTAGATTTTCTATACCGATTTTCATACAGGTCACTGTATAAAAGCTTTAGTAAACGTGTCCCAGAAGTGTCAATGGTTGGGCTGGTGCACACCAGAGCGGTTCTAGAGCGTTTTTAAAAACGGTAGCTGTTAAAAAACTGCTTGGGTAATGTATTTCAATGGGATGGTGGACACCAGAGCGGTTCGTTTATTCCACAAACGCAAACTCGGGGGCTGCAGCATCTTTTAGATTTCTGAGGCGTTTCTGCCTCAATGGTAAAGTATAGGAAAGTGGAAAACCGTTCTGAAAAACGCTAGATCAGAGCGGTTTTCCAAACGTTTTAGTTACAGAAGCTGTTCAGTAACAGCTTTTACTGTAAAAATATTTGACATCTGCTACACAAAAACACTTCAAAAAAAACGCTAGGCATCTTTAGAAAATCTCTCTAAACAGGCCTAGAATCGCTCTGAAATCTGCTTCAAAAACCTCTAGCATTTTGCAGATCTGCTAGAGGTTTTTGGTGTGCACTGGCCCGTTTCTAGTGATTTTCCTATATTTTTGCCATGGCCATTCTTCTGACTTTGGCTAGTCTCATTTGCCTGTATACTTGGCCATTGCCGGCCCTAACTTTCTGATATCTGCTCTAATCTTCTGTGTTGCAACTAAAGGTAGCGATGATGGGCAGATTCGACCAAGGTAGCGATGATGGGCAGATAATCGAATCTAATTAGAGAGAGATCTGTTGGCTGCCCATATTCCCAATCAATTTATGAATGAAACCGGTCCGGAATGTGTCCATCCCTGGCTCCGGGCTCCTTCCTCCAGAATGCCTGTCTGCTGTCTATCCTGATGTATTGCATAGGTATTAAAATATGCTATATCGGGTGGTCTTTATCTGCCCGCAGTAGATGCGTTTTCATCAAGGAGGAGATGGGGAAGGATTCTTGTGATGCTGCTCCTGTGTATGTCAGGTATATGCAGTATGGGTGCAAAGTCTGCTGTCTGCCTCCTACCCAATTACTGTTGGCAGCAGCAACGCCACAATGTAAATGTGCAATGTGCTTTGTTCAGGGCTGGATTTACCATAAGGCACAGTAGGCACATGCCTACAGGCACCTGATGATGGAAAGATGGCTCTATCTCTTCCCCGAGTCCCCCCTCCCTATGCAGAGTCCTGATGAGAGTGTAAGGCCCGGTTCACATTAGCGGTGGCTATCCGGAATAGCCGTGCCGGAGCCGCACCGCATGCTGGCCGGACGAAACGGACGCACGGCATAGCAATGTTAAGTCTATGCCAGGGTTCACATGTGTCCGTTTCGTCCGGACCGGAGCCGGACCGGATCCGGACTCCGGTGTCCGTTCCAACATGCGCTATTTTTTGGTCCGGCTCCTCCGGCAGCCGTATCCGGGGCGGAGCCGGACTGCACCATCCGGCCAATGGAAACCAATGAGAACCGGAGAGCGCACAACACACTGGCAAAAAATCCGGATGTTCTACCCCACTTCCTATGCGGATTTTTGCGGCGATATTGGCTGGGGACACATGGGCAAGCATTTTGGAGTGGAGCAGCACAGCTGGATCCGGATCCGGAGATGTTGGCAGCATGTCGGAGGTGGAGGTGAGTGCTAAACAGCAGAGGGCCTGATTCCACAGGTCCCCCTTCTGCTGACCTCCCAGACCCCAAAAATTTTTTTTTTTTTTTTTATACAGGTTGTACTCTTTAAGAATCCGGATCCGGACCGCAACCGTGTTCATACCGCACGGAAACCGTATGCAACCGGACCGGATCCGGACAGGAACCGTACGGTTCAGGTCCGATCCGGCTCCGGTGCGGTCCGGACATCCGGTGCGGTTTTTGCAAAACCGCAAGTGTGAACCGGCCCTAAATGAGAGGTTACTCATAGGGATGGTTGGAATTGCCAATTTCCGCTTCCAATTTCCAGATTTTCGCGATAATTTCTGCTGACTTTAACATTGATTTTCTCAAAAACTACAAGGTCGATTTGATTTTTTTCCCTCTTGTTCCCACTCTTCTGCTTAACATACCCTGAAAATTTGGTGTTTCTAGCTCCTATGGGGGCTTTGCTATTAACCTCTAAAGTCAGCAGTATACCGCATATCAGTAAAGTGGATTTTCGCATTTTACATTACAGTCAATGGCCTGCGACTTTAGAGGTTAATAGCAAAGCCCCCGTAGGTGCTAGAAACACCTAATTTTCAGGGTATGTTAAAGTGACCCAGAGATGAATAAAACCCTTTTTTTTCTTTCTTACCTGGGGCTTTCTCCAGGCCCAGAAGCATGGATGTGTCTCTCGCCGTCCTCACACGTGCCTCCCTCGGTCCGCCCGGTTAGCCGCAAGGAAACCCCAGTAGAAGGCTCTGTCGGGCTCAGTCTGACTGAGTGACGTCAGCCTGGGCCTGCTACGCTTGCGCAGAAGATCCGCGCATGGGCAGAAGGCTCCCTGCTGATCTCACACAGCCGCTTACCGGAGCAGATTGCAGCTTAACGAAGGACTGCAGGAGGACAACGAGGGATGCATCCATGCTTCTGGGACTGGAGAAAACCCCGGGTAAGTTAAAAAAAGGGGTTTTATTCATCTCTGGGTCACTTTAAACAGAAGAGTGGGAACAAGAGGAAACAACATCTTGCAAAAAGACTGTGTCGTTTTTGAGAAAATCAATGTTAAATTCGGCTGACATTTCCGTGAAAATTTCCGCGATTTCCGTGAAAAATTCGCCTATCGCACTTGTATTACTGATTTACGATGCGGAAATGCAATTGCATTTCCGCAGATACTGAACGAGCATCCCTAGTTACTCACCCTGCTTCTGCATTCCACTGATGAGATCTGCCTTCTTTCAAGGGCACCTCTAGCTACTATAATACTGAGGTTCCTCCAGCTACCTAATGCTTGGTGGCACCTCTAGCTACTTATTATTAAGAGAACTTCTGGCTACTTAATACTAAGGGGCACCTGTAGCTACCTATGATGGGCAAGGGAAGTAAGGGAGAAGTGACAGCTGGGCCAGCCAGCACACTTGCGGTGCAGTTTGGTGGGGGTCTGTAGGTTCATGGAGGGCGAAATCTAAAGTGCCAGGACATCTGTGCCTAGAGGCTCCTGTGAGTTAAATCCGGGCCTGGCTCTGTTACCAGTAGGTGGCATCCTATTTTCAACCCTTGGGGGGCCAACATCTAGAAACAGCCAAGAATACGATTATGACAATGAGTGAATGTGCTGAAATAATGGCTGTGCTTTTCTCCTCACTGCAGATATAGGAGTAAAAGAGAAGATGAAGTTACTTTGTTATAAGAACAAAATCTGGAAAAGAAAGTTAAATGAGGCGATTAATAAAACACGAGTACAAAATGGGGGAATGTAATAGATGGCATTAATTCATAATAATGCACACGCATAATTATGGGAATCTCAGCTTTTCGTCTGGTTGATGTTTTTAAATTACTTATTCTTAAAGAAATGTTTGAAATCCGTCCACAGAGATGTGTTTGCTGGATGGATCAGCGCGTGAAAGGTTTTCTTCTGACATTTAAACACTTCTGAAGTCCTCCTGAGACATTTGTGCAAACAGAAACGCTCAGCACTGGATTTATCTGGTTAATTCGAGAACAGGAAATATTCTCCATGTTGATCCATTTTTATTGTGCAAAGACAATTAGGTTCCCCATCCACTATTCAATATTTCATCAATGAGGTCAGTACAAATGATCTCTTAGATGATCTCCTTCTTCCCGCATGCCTATTAGTAAACTTCTGATTCATTCCATTTGATTGGTTAAAAAAAAATGACGAGGTATTAATATTTATCTGTCGGGGAGGTGAGGGGGAAGGAGGGTTTTACTTTGAGTAATTGTTGGTGACCAAATAGCGATGTACAGCTAAGCCTAACCCTAACTCCCCCACCTAAACCTTAACCCACCTCTGCTGAAGAGCCGCGATTTGCAGCCGCTCCCGCTACGCAATGCACAAATTTGCATATCCGCAACCTGGCGGCACCCACGATACTATCGCAAGCCTCCGGGGGGGCCAAATTCAGCCTGTTTGTGGCTAATCATGCGCCTCCGGGTGCAGAAATTTACTTTCTTTACCGCAAATCATAGACATTATAAAAGCCACGATTTGCAGCAAAGAAGTTACATTTCTGCACGATAGCGGGCGCCGCCATGCGCTCAAATTTCCATTCTTTGCCGCAAATCGCAGTTTTTATAATAGGTGCCTTTGGCTGCGCCGTTTTTCCATAAGGGCTTCTGCACCCTTTTTTCCTGATTCGCTAGGGGGTGCAATTGTTCTATTGACTCTTGAGCAAATTGTTGCTGAAAATTGATCAACATTGAACATTGCAAGTGGTAAAGTAGTTAATTTGCCAAATCATCTGTAACAAAAATTGCTTGGTCATCTTTACTTATTTGTGCACAAATAAATCCAAATTTAGCTGAGAAATGGTTTCAAGAACAACAGCGATTTTTTTTAAAGCTTTACAATATATTATTATTATTTAGTATTTCTGTAGCAGTCCTGCACAGTATATTGTCTTGTCCCTCAGAGGGGCTCACAATCTAATCCCTACCATAGTCATATGTCTATATCATGTAGTGTATGTATCACAGTTTAGGGCCAATTTTAGGGGGGAGCCAATTAACTTATCTGTATGTTTTTGGGGTGTGTGTGGGAGGAAACCCACAGAGACACTGGGAGAACATACAAACTTCATGCAGATAGTGGGATTTGAACTGGAGACCCAGTGCTGCAAGGTGAGAGCGCTGACCACTATGCCACCGTGCTGCCCATAGTACCAAAGGGTCAGCACTCCAGATGATCCAGTACAATACCTACATAAATTACTATTACCTGATCAGGAGCCCTAATACCAACCACTTCCTCCACCACAGACTGTCACACCTACAAGCTGCAGTCTCTTTAGGCTGCTCTGTCTGTGCTCCACCCCTTGCAATGTCATCTACTTGATTATGTTGGTCAAGAAACAGCAGTAGTAGCCCCTCCCACAGTTCCATTGCTTTTTGTAACATGCCAAAGTCCTGCTGTGACCTCCTGTAAGTAATGATCATGCTTACATTTTGTGCAGCATTTTTGTCACATTTTCTAGTGCGATTTCAGGTGATTTCAGTGGGCTTTTTAATGTAAAGCTGGCAATAGTATTGCAATTTGCGTTTTTAAATGTTATTGGTTTGTGATTCAGGTAGTATAATCGCTGCAAAATTGATTTTTTTACAGTGATTTCAAAGTGATTTTGCAGGGATCCTAATTTTTGTATTTGAGCGCAAATGGTCCTAGAATGCTGCAGGACCCGCATTTGCAAGTTGGGGTAGTCCCAGTCACTCCTGTGGGTACAACTCCGCCCACTTTAGTTAGCCTAGTGCTTTTTGGAATTGCCGGCCATGGAGGCTGAATCAGCTCCTGCGGATCCCAGGGCTGAAGTTTAAAAACAGAATTTTTAGTTTCTTGAGGCTCCAAATTCAAGTGCCTGTAGTTCAGCTGCTTTTTCCCCTGAGCATAAACCATACTGCATTTGCCATACTGAAACCCAAACTGACCTAGTAACCTTTTGTAAACCCCTATCCCATGGGTCCATTTTAAAGGAAACCTTAAAGTGTACCAGAGACGAGTATATGCCCAAGTTTTATACATACATGGGGCTTCCTTCAGCCCCATCCGCATGGATTGCTCCCACGCCACCATCCTCAGCCTTTTGCTTCTTTGGTAACGGGTCCCGTCATTTCGGCCAGTTGCGGGCAATCTGAGCATGCGCAGTGCGCCCCAATGTCTCTCTCCGACAGTAGGCGCAGAATGCTCCCAGCCACCGCAGAGAGACAGAGAAGCGCATTGTGCATGCATCGACTGGCCGAAATGACGGGACCCGTTACTGAAGAGGCAGAAGGCTGAGGAGGGCAGCGTGGGAGAGACCCGTAAGGATGGGGCTGGAGGAAGCCCCAGGTATTTATAAAACTTGGGCATGTACTCGTCTTTGGTTTCCTTTAAGTGGCACGTGGCATGATGAGACAGACATGTGTATGTACAGTGCATAGCACACAAATAAATATGCTGCGATGCTTTTCTTCTTTCTCTGCCTCAAAGAGTTAATATTCTACTATTCAACTGACAGGTTTTCTCCAGTTGGGACCCAGTCACAGCCCTCTGTTTCTATGGGTGTATGATACTGCAATCGCCCGGGGCGTATGATTGTGCGGTCTGGTGAGTGGGCGCAGCAGCCAGGGTAGAGGACATAATAGTTACAACTCACCTTCTTCAGCCGTTCCTCTGCAGCTTCAATGTCTTTCCTCTCCCGGCGTCCGTCGCATGGTAACAGCGCCCCCTGTGATGACGTACCACTGTACGTAGCGATGTTACTAATGAGATAGATGCCGGGAAAGGAAGGACATTGAAGCTGCGCCGGTTCGGCGGAAGCAGGTGAGTTATAACTATTATGTCCGCTCCCCCGCCTGCTACACAACTTCGGGAACCCCCCCTATCTAGCCTAAACTGCGGGAACCTACCTAACTAACTTAAACTGCGGGAACCTACCTAACTAACCTAAAGTGGGAACCTACCTAACTAACCTATACTGCGGGAACCTACCTATCTAGCCTAAACTGCGGGAACCTACCTATCTAGCCTAAACTGCGGGAACCTACCTATCTAACTTAAACTGCGGGAAACTACCTATCTAGCCTAAACTGCGGGAAGCTGCCTATCTAGCCTAAACTGTGGGAACCTACCTAACTACCCTAAACTGCGAGAACCTGCCTATCTAGCCTAAACTGCGGGAACCTACCTAACAAACCTAAACTGCGAGAGCCTACTTGTGTAGCCTAACCTGCTGGAACCTACCTATCTAGCCTAAACTGTGGGAACCTACCTATCTAGCCTAAACTGCGGGAACCTACCTATCTAGCCTAAACTGCGGGAACTTACCTAACTAACCTAAACTGCGGGAATCTACCTATCTAGCCTAAACTGCGGGAACTTACCTAACTAACCTAACCTGTGGGATTCTGACTATCTAACCTAAACTGCGGGAACCTACCTATCTAACCTATTCTGCGGGAACCTACCTATCTAACCTATACTGTGGGAACCTACCTATCTAACCTATACTGCGGAAACCTACCTATCTAACCTATACTGGGGGGAACCTACCTATCTAACCTATACTGCAGGCACCTACCTATCTAGCCTATACTGGGGGAACTTACCTATCTAACCTATACTGCAGGCACCTACCTATGTACCCTAAACTGCAGGCACCTACCTATCTAACCTATACTGGTGGCAACTATACGGGCTACCCTATACTGGAGGCACCGACGTAGCTAACATATACTGCAGGCACCTACCTATCTAACCTATACTGGGGCACCTACCGATCTAACCTATACTGGTGGCAACTATACAGGCTACCCTATACTGGAGGCACCTACGTAGCTAACCTATACTGCGGGCACCTATGCCTGGCTCCATGGGGGGTGGAGATTTTTACAACCTCGCCCTGGGTGAAATTTAGCCTAGAAACTGTCCTGCCCAGTCAGACTACTGATAAGGAATTACAGCCATAACATACTTTGCTCTAGGAAGCCCAGTTCTCTGCCAGGAGAGAATAGATAAAAAAGGTCAATAGTTCATGTACAATATTTGAGCACTTTGAGACACAGAGATAGATGGTCACATTCAGCTGAGACAAAACAAGACTGCTGTTTTTTATTTTATTTTTTTAGTTTTTAAACATAACATAAAACTGTGGGATATCCAAAAGTCATTTTAGGAGTAGGAGGATAGATACAATTGTTCACTCTTTTCACTTTATTTTCACTTAAGTATCACTTTAGGATTTCAGCAAACATCGAAATGTTTGATTGATCACATTATTAGAATATGAAACACTTAAAGGCAGGGGTCGAGTCCTGCGTGGACGCGGGTGAACGGCGTCCACCCACTTTTCCTTCAGAGTGAACGCCGTTCACCCTGGCTTGTGTGGAGGGAGCAGAGCAGCGAAGGCGAGCTATGGGGACAGCGGGGATGGGCGGACATCTCCCCGCAATCCCTCACCTTCGTGCTCCCCTTCCTGCCTCTCCCCTCCAGCGTTTTGAAGTGTCAGGCCCGGCGGCGAAAGTGGGCGGAGACTTTCCGCGTTCCAGTCGCATGGGACGCTCCGCTCTGTGTGCTGCTAGAAGACCAGACTAGCCGCACACAGAGCGGGGCGTCCCTTGCGGCTGGAACGAGGTAAGTCTCCGCCCACTTTCACCGCCGGGCCCGACACTTTACAACACTGGAGAGGAGAGGCAGGAAGGGGAGCACGAAGGTGAGGGATGGGGGGGGGGGGGGAGATATCCGCCCATCCCCGCTGTCCCCATAGCTCTCCTTCTCTGCTCTGCTCCCTCCGGGTGGGGGCACACCTGGCTACCTGGGCACATATACCCCTGCCTACATATACTGGGGACATATACCCCTGGCTACCTGGGCACATATACCCATGCCTACATATACTGGGGACATATACCCCTGGCTACATATACTGGGCACATATAACCCCTGGCTACATATACTGGGGACATATACCCCTGCCTACATAAACTGGGGACATATACCCCTGGCTACATATACCCCTGCCTACATATACTGGGGACATACCCCTGGCTACATATACTGGGGACATATACCCCTGGCTACCTGGGCACATATACCCTGCCTACATATACTGGGGACATACCCCTGGCTACATATACTGGGGACATATACACCTGCCTACATATACTGGGGACATATACCCCTGGCTACCTGGGCACATATACCCTGCCTACATATACTGGGGACATACCCCTGGCTACATATACTGGGGACATATACCCATGGCTACCTAGGCACATATACACCTGCCTACATATACTGGGGACATACCCCTGGCTACATATACTGGGGACATATACACCTGCCTACATATACTGGGGACATACCCCTGGCTACATATACTGGGGACATATACCCCTGGCTACCTGGGCACATATACCCTGCCTACATATACTGGGGACATATACCCCTGCCTACATATACTGGGGACATATACACCTGCCTACATATACTGGGCACATATACCCCTGGCTACATATACTGGGCACATATACCCCTGCCTACATATACTGGGCATATATACCCCTGGCTACATATACTGGGGACATACAGTATCTCTGGCTACATATACTGGGCATATATACCCCTGGCTACATATACTGGGGACATATACCCCTGCCTACATATACTGGGCATATATACCCCTGCCTACATATACTGGGCATATATACCCCTGGCTACATATACTGGGCATATATACCCCTGCCTACGTATACTGGGCATATATACCCCTGGCTACATATACTAGGCAACTATACCTCTGGCTACATATACTGGTGACTACTATACTCATGGCTACTTATACTGGGGACACCTATAGACCTGGCTACCTGGGGGTACCTATTTTGGGGGAACTGCTGTCAGATTATCTGCATTTTTGTGGAACCGCTGTTATGTATTTTGGGGAACAGCTGCCAGATTATGTGTATGTTAGGGGAACGGCTGCTGCCAGATTAAGTGTATTTTGGGGAACTGCTGCCAGATTGTGTATGTTTGGGGGACCACTACTGCCAGATTATATGGCCTTTGGGTGTTACGTGTATTTTGGGTGATCCGCTGCCAGGTTTGGCGTATTTTGGGGAACTGCTTCCAAATTATGTCTATGTTGGTGGAACTGCTGCTGCCACATTGTCTATTTTGGGGGAACCACTTCCATATTATCTGTATTTTGGAGGAACTTCTACCAGATTATGTGTCTTTTTGGTGAAATGCTGTCAGATTACATCTATTTTTGGGGGATACACTACGGCAGAGCTCAAACTTCCTCGACAGACCTTTTACATCACTGCTAAGGTCATGTATATTTGGCCCCACCCATGACCACGCCCACGGTGTGCTTGACCACGCCCATTTTTGGCACGCTACGCGCGGCGCAGGAGTTCTCCAAGTGAGTCCACTCACTACTTTTCCCAGGACAGGACCCCTGCTTAAAGGGTACTTGAAGTGAGTAAAATAATTTAAAATAAACACATGATGTACCTGCAAATGAATTATACACTTACCTTGCCATCAGTCCTTTCAGAAGCTCACTATTTTCTTCTAACAATGACTCCTTCCAGTTCCGACTAGATCTAGTCATACTTTTCTCTTCTGCGCATGTACCATCACCCCCTTCTCTCCTCTTACCTTTTCTTGGGTAAGCATTTGTGTTTTTTTTTATTTTCACTTTATTTTAAACTAAGATGAAGTCACACACACAAGTACATTGTTAGGCTAACTGATGCTTTAATGGTATACCAACTGAGCTGTTTTGATCAAAGTATGGAACTGTCTTGTTGATCCACTGCTGTTCAAATTTTAGAAAAAATAAAAAAACCACTGCTATTCAACAGTTTTGATCTGCTCTGCAGAAAAACAATGAATTCTCCCCAGTCGATGTAATGTTTCCGCTGTGTCTGATCGTTTTATTTGATCTGATTCATCAGAATAAACTGACTTTGAGGAGAACAGCGGTACTTTGTAAATTCAGGCATAATGATTGCATATATTAACCCTTCTGCTGCCACGTTCTCATTCCCGAATCCCAAACTGCCAATCTGGTGGCAGAGATTATTTTTTTTTTCTAAAAGCATGTCACATGATCATTGCATCCGCTTTTATTTAAGGACAAGTGAAGTGAGAAGGATATGGTGGCTGCCATTTTTATTTTCTTTTATGCCTAGTACACACCATACAATTTTTTGTTAGATTTTTCTGTTAGATTTTCTGTAAGATTTTTTGTAGTTAGATTATGTTCTGCAAAGTACTAAAACTACTCCTGCTGAGTAGAACAATGGTTAATTGCTAGGCAGATAGATGGCTAAATAGATAATTTCCAACATGTTGGAAATTATCTATCTGGCAGGTAAATCTTACAGAAAATCCTACAGAAAGTTGTATGGTGTGTACTAGGCATTAAATATTACCAGTGGCCTGGCAGCCCTGCTGATCTATTTGGCTGCAGTAGTGCCTGAATAACACCAGAAACAAGCATGCAGCTAATCTTGTCAGATCTGACAATAATGTCAGAACCACCTGATCTGCTCCATGCTTGTTCAGGGTCTATGGCTAAAAGTATTAGAGACAGAGGGTCATCAGGACAGCCAGGCAATGTGCATTATTTAACCACTTGCCGACCGCCCACTACCTATGGGCGTCGGCAAAGTGGCACCCCCAGGACCGCCTAACGCCGATCGTCGGCGGCACCTGGGGGACTGATTAGCAGGGGATCGCGCGCATAGATGCGCGCGCATCCGCCGGCATTGGGCTCCGCCCACCTGCTACGTCAACCCGCCGGCCAATTAGCAGTGCCGGCGGGTTGTTGACCCTCGATCTGCCGCTAGAAAGTAAATAATACACTTTGTAATGTATGTATACAAAGTGTTTTATACAGGCTGCCTCCTACCCCTGTGGTCCCAGTGATCGAGGGACCACCAGGGTAGGAGGCAGCTGTGTATGTGAAAGCACACACACACTGATCCTGCCCCCCTGCCCCCTGATCGCCCACAGCACTCCTCAGACCCCCCCTGATCACCCCCTCAGACCAGTTTGCACCCAATCACCCCCCTAATCACCCATCAATCACTCCCTGTCACTATCTGTCACTCCTGATCACCCCTCCACACCCTCAGATCCTCCCAGACACCCCCCCCGTGTACTGTATACATCTATTCTCCCCTGTAATCACCCACTGATCACCTGTCAATCACCCATCAATTACCCCCTGTCACCACATGTCACTGCCACCCATCACCTGATCACCTGCCCACACCCTCAGATTGCCGCAGACCCGCCCTCATATCACCTCCCAAGTGCATTGTTTACATCTGCTCTCCCCTCTAATCACCCACTGATCACCCATCAATCACCCCCTGTCACCACCTGTCACTGCTACCCATCAGATCAGACCCTAATCTGCCCCTTGCGGGCACCCAAACACCAGCCCACACCCTCAGATTGCCCTCAGACCCCCCCTGATCACCTCCCCAGTGCATTATTTACATCTGTTTTCCCCTCTAATCACCCACTGATCACCCATCAATCACCCCCTGTCACCACCTATCACTGCTACCCATCAGATCAGACCCTAATCTGCCCCTTGCGGGTACCTAATTACCCGCCCACACCCTCAGATCGCCCTCAGACCCCCCCCCTGATCACCTCCCCAGTGCATTGCTTGCATCTATTCCCCCCTCTAATCACACCCTGAGACATCCATCAATCACCTCCTGTCATCACCTGTCAATCCCTAGCACACCTACCCATCAGATCAGGCCCTAGTTTGCCCCGTGTGTGCTCTTGATCACTCGGCCAAACCCTCAGATCCCCCCTCAGACCCCCTTCCGATCACCTCCCCAGTGCATTGATTGCATCTATTCTCCCCTCTAATCACCCCCTGAGACACCCATCAATCACCTCCTGTCACCACCTGTCACCCCCTAGCACTCCTATCCATCAGATCAGGCCCTAATCTGTCCCCTGCAGGCTTCTGATCACCCGGCCAAACCCTCACCCGCCCCACCGCAGTGACAGAAATTGTATTTTCTGTTCACTGCTGGTCTCTATGACTTAATTGTGGCTGAGACCAACCGATATGCCACACAATACGCAACCGCCAATCCAAGAAGCTACCATGCCCAGCCTTTTTGGTGGAAACCACTCCAAGTTTCCGAACGTAACATTTTTTGGGGCCTCCTCCTTAACATGGGTCTAGTCAAAAAGAATGTATTGCGGTCTTATAGGTCTATGCACCCAATACATCACATGCCCATGTTCTCTGCTGCCATGTCCAGGTCACGATTTGAGAACATCCTGCACTTCCTGCACTTCAGTGCCAATACAACCTGTCATCTAAGAGGCCACCCTGCTAATGACCGGTTCCACAAAATTCGGCCCCTGATAGACCACCTGTCATCAAAATTTGCAGATGCTTATACCACTGAACAGTCATTTTGAGGCATTTGGTTTCTAGACTACTCCTCACAGTTTTGGGCCCGGTGGTTTGACAGCTCACTGAAGGACCTAAAGAAAGAAGTGCGCAGACTAGAAAGGAAGTGGCGAAAATCCCAGAATTCAAAAGATAAACACACCCTTGTCTCTCACCTGGAAAGCTACCAAAATGCGATCACCAATAAAAAATCCTTCTATCTATCACAGGAGATCACAAAGGCCGCCAACAGACCAGCCCAACTATTCCGCACAGTTGATAGACTATGTAATCCATCCTGTCTAAAACCTACTATAACTCCCTCAAAGGAGCTATGTGAGAAATTTGCTTGCTACTTTGCTGACAAAGTATCCTCTATTCGGTCTCTCATTTAATCCACAGCACCCAAGACTCATGCAACTCCTGGAAATAGCTGCAAAAACAACCTAACACCCTGGACTGACTTCAAAAGTATTAGTGAGGAAGAGATCTCAGACATCCTCCGTCGTCTCCGCCAGACAACCTGCGACCTGGACCCTGGACCAACTAAACATATGCTGAAATGCCCTGACCTGCTTGGTCCAGCATTTCACAAAATTGTAAATTGCTCTCTGCAAGCAGGGAGGTTTCCTACCTCTCTAAAAGAAGGAATCATCAAGCCCCTTCTTAAAAAACCTTCCATGGATCCAGATGCTATGAGCAGCTACAGACCTGTCTCCAACCTCCCCTTCTTAGGTAAAGTTATTGAAAAGGCTGTCTATCTGCAACTTGAAACCAGGCTGTCAGTAAACAACATCCTGGACCCTCTACAATCTGGCTTTAAGAAACACCACAGCTGTGAAACAGCCCTCATCCAAGTCTGCAACGATCTGCTCATGGCAAGGGACAGAGGGGAATGCTCCATCCTAATCCTGTTGGATCTCTCAGCGGCTTTTGATACAGTTGACCATGAAATCCTGCTTAACAGATTGCAGGAGTACTGTGGCATCAGTGGATCAGTCCTCCAGTGGTTCAGATCATTCCTGACTGACAGAACACAGAGTATCCCTAGGACCTATAATGTCCAAACCTGCACCTCTACAATT
Source organism: Hyperolius riggenbachi (assembly GCF_040937935.1). Taxonomy (NCBI): domain Eukaryota; kingdom Metazoa; phylum Chordata; class Amphibia; order Anura; family Hyperoliidae; genus Hyperolius; species Hyperolius riggenbachi. The sequence goes on from NC_090647.1 coordinate 497,131,546, forward strand.
CGGAGTGCCACAAGGATCAATCCTATCCCCTCTGCTGTTTGCAATCTACATGTTGCCACTCGGTACACTTATCCAACGACATGGCCTGACGTACCACTGCTACGCCGATGACACACAGCTATACCTGTCCTTCAAACCTGGTGGAACAGACCCTACCCCAAAAATAAACTCTTGCTTAGCTGAGCTACATGCATGGATGAATGATAACTGGTTGAAACTGAATGCTGACAAAACTGAGGTCCTGTTTGTCCAAAGCCAGTGCCCGCCATCAAAACAGCTCTATCCTAAAGCAACACCAATCAGGATTGGGAATTCAGACATAAACAGCTCCAACCTTGTGCGCAGCCTTGGCGTACAAATCGATGGGGAATTGAGTTTCAGAAACCAAATTTCATCTGTAGTTAAATCTTCCTTCTTTCATCTGAAGAACATTGCAAAGATTAAACATCTGATTCCCCCAGAGGATCTTCCAACCCTAGTCCACGCCTTCATCACATCACGGCTGGACTACTGCAATGCCCTTTATGTTGGCCTCCCCAAAAAGGACCTGCGTCGCCTGCAATTAGTGCAGAATGCTGCTGCCAGATTGCTAACAAACCAGCCTCGCCACTGTCACATTACACCGATTCTTCGCTCACTGCACTGGCTACCAGTAGAATGGAGAATACTCTTCAAGATTGGACTGCTGACATTCAAATCCCTGCACAATCTGGGCCCTGGATACATGAAGGACTTGCTGAAGCTGCACCACACCTCTCACAACCTCAGATCAGCAAGTTCTGTAAACTTGGTCACTCCCAGAGTGCACCTCAAAAAATCTGGAGATAGAGCCTTCTGCCATGCTGCCCCTACTCTCTGGAACTCCCTACCACACCCAGTAAAGACAGCAACATCCCTGGAGCTATTCAAATCCAGACTGAAAAGCCACCTGTTTAGCCTGGCATTTCCAGATTTATAAAATTCTTCCTCTGCACCACGATGGTCGGAGCCATGCTTATGCGCTTTGAGTCCCACGGGAGAAAAGCGCTTTACAAATGTTATTTGTTGTTGTTGTTGTTGGGAAAATCCAAGGCCGTATAGGAACCCTACAAGTGACCCCATTTTAGAAAGAAGACACCCCAAGGTATTCCATTAGGTGTATGATGAGTTCATAGAAGATTTTATTTTTTGTCAAAAGTTAGTGGAAAATGACACTTTGTACGGCGCTACCACATGTTTGACACATTTTTGCAGCCTAGGTGCACTAAGGGGCCCAACGTCCTATGAGCACCTTTAGGCTTTACAGGGGTGCTCACAATTTAGCATCCCCCAAAATGCCAGGACAGTAAACACACCCCACAAATGACCCCATTTTGGAAAGTAGACACTCCAAAGTATTAAGAGAGGGGCATGGTGAGTCCGTGGCAGATTTCATTTTTTTTTGTCACAAGTTAGCAGAAATGGAAACTTTTTTTTATTTATTATTTTTTGTCACAAAGTGTCATTTTCCGCTAACTTGTGACAAAAAATTAAATCTTTTATGAACTCACCATGCACCTCACGGAATACTTTGGGATGTCTTCTTTCCAAAATGGGGTCATTTGTGGGGTATTTATACTATCCTGGAATTCTAGCACTTCATGAAACATGACAGGTGCTAAGAAAAGTCAGAGATGCTTCAAAATGGGAAAATTCACTTTTTGCACCATAGTTTGTAAACGCTATAACTTTTACCCAAACCAATAAATATACACTTATTGGATTTTTTTTAATCAAAGACATGTAGCACAATACAGTGATGTGAAAAACTGTTTGCCCCCTTCCTGATTTCTTATTCTTTTGCATGTTTGTCACACTTAAATGTTTCTGCTCATCAAAAACCGTTAACTATTAGTCAAAGATAACATAATTGAACACAAAATGCAGTTTTAAATGATGGTTTTTAAGCTAATAACAGGTTGGCCCACCCTTAGCAGCAATAACTGCAATCAAGTGTTTGCGATAACTTGCAACGAGTCTTTTACAGTGCTCTGGAGGAATTTTGGCCCACTCATCTTTGCAGAATTGTTGTAATTCAGCTTTATTTGAGGGTTTTCTAGCATGAACCGCCTTTTTAAGGTTATGCCACAACATCTCAATAGGATTCAGGTCAGGACTTTGACTAGGCCACTCCAAAGTCTTCATTTTGTTTTTCTTCAGCCATTCAGAGGTGGATTTGCTGGTGTGTTTTGGGTCATTGTCCTGCTGCAGCACCCAAGATCGCTTCAGCTCGAGTTGACGAACAGTTGGCCGGACATTCTCCTTCAGGATTTTTTGGTAGACAGTAGAATTCATGGTTCCATCTATCACAGCAAGCCTTCCAGGTCCTGAAGCAGCAAAACAACCCCAGACCATCACACTACCACCACCATATTTTACTGTTGGTATGATATTCTTTTGCTGAAATTCTGTGTTACTTCGACGCCAGATGTAATGGGACACGCACCTTCCAAAAAGTTCAATTTTTGTCTCGTCGGTCCACAAGGTATTTTCCCCAAAGTCTTGTTTTTTTAGCAAAATTGAGACGAGCCTTAATGTTCTTTTTGCTTAAAAGGGGTTTGCGCCTTGGATATCTGCCATGCAGGCCGTTTTTGCCCAGTCTGTTTCTTATGGTGGAGTTGTGAACACTGACCTTAATTGAGGCAAGTGAGGCCTGCAGTTCTTTAGATGTTGTCCTGGGGTCTTTTGTGGCCTGTCGGATGAGTTTTCTCTGCGCTCTTGGGGTAATTGTGGTCGGCCGGCCACTCCTGGGAAGGTTCATCACTGTTCCATGTTTTTGCCATTTGTGGATAATGGCTCTCACTGTGGTTTGCTGGAGTCCCAAAGCTTTAGAAATGGCTTTATAACCTTTACCAGACTGATAGATCTCAATTACTTTTGTTCTCATTTGTTCCTGAATTTCTTTGGATCTTGGCATGATATCTAGCTTTTGAAGTGCTTTTGGTCTACTTCTCTGTGTCAGATAGCTCCTATTTAAGTGATTTCTTGATTGAAACAGGTGTGGCAGCAATCAGGCCTGGGGGTGACTACAGAAATTGAACTCAGGTGTGATAAACCACAGTTAAGTTATTTTTTTAACAAGGGGGGCAATCACTTTTTCGCACAGGGCCATGTAGATTTGAAGTTTTTTTTTCTCACTAAATAATAAAAACCATCATTTAAAACTGCATTTTGTGTTCAATTATGTTATCTTTGACTAATAGTTAACGGTTTTTGATGAGCAGAAACATTTAAGTGTGACAAACGTGCAAAAGAATAAGAAATCAGGAAGGGGGCAAATAGTTTTTCACATCACTGTACATTTGGACAAAAATGTATATAGAAATTTTACTTTATTTGAAAAATGTCAGCACAGAAAGTTAAAAAATCCTTTTTTTGACAAAATTCATGTCTTGTTTGATGAATATAATAAAAACTAAAAATCACAGCAGCAATCAAATAGCACCAAAAAGAAAACTGTATTAGTGACAAGAAAAGGAGGTAAAATTCATTTAGGTGGTAGGTTGTATGCCCGAGCAATAAACCGTTAAAGCTGCAGTGGTCTGAATGGGAAAAAAAGTGTCTGGTCCTTAAGGGGTTTTAAGACTGCAGTCCTTAAGTGGTTAAGGAAATACTGTAAATATTTCAGCCTTCATTTCCCTCTCACGTAACACATGCTTTAAAGTGAACCAAGTCAAATATTTAAAATAAGCACATGATGTACCTGCAAATGAATATTTCATACTTACCTTGCCATCGCTTCCTCTCAGAAGCTCACCATTTTCTTCTTACAACGATTACTTCCAGTTCTGATAAGATTTTGTCAGAACTGAAATATATCAGCTGCTGTCAGTTATATATCAGTTGTTGTCAGTTATTACTAATGGGCAACTGATGGACAAGGTAATGTCCATGTTTCCCTATGGCTCAAGTGGGTGATATTACAGTTTAAAAGTGTGCTGACCAGGAAGCTGTTATGGGTTAATGGCCATTTTCAAAATGGAGGATGGAGAATTCCATTGATCACAGTGGACAAACAGGAAGCAGGAGAGGATAAACAGATTGAGGAGTAGACAACATGAGAGGTAAGTATGACGTGTGTATGTTTATTTTGACTATTCATTTCCAGTTTAGGTTTGCTTTAAGCTATGGTTTTCGACCTTGCAGTAGCCATTCAGTTATTCACTGCCTGTCACCTACTACAAAGTACACCTATGAACACTTCCCATTTGCATCATACAGCAATCAGTTGGCGGCAAATCCCCAGTACAATTCATCCTTCCATGTGACCAGCCCCTTGTTGTGAGTTCAGTGTTGCTATTGTCTAAAGGTAGCCATACATCTAGTCATTCTGATTCAATCGTCAAAGCGATAGACTTTATTAAGGAATCAACTTCAGTAAGATTGATTGAAAGTCGATCAACTTGTGGCCCACACAATACAGGTGATATCCAATACGATTCCCCCTCGCCAATCGATCTGACCGACGTTGTGTCTCTATGCTCTGAATACAAAAATCGATTCAGAGTCGTTTGAATGACATGTGAACAGTAGCCGATTCCTGTAGGATGGACTGATATCTTGCATCCGGCTCAATCAGCTAAGCTGCTTGATTCCACATGAAATCAGCTACATTTCATTGTCTGGGTTTACTGGAACACACTCGATTCTCTCTCGATTCTATGATTAAAGCGGATCCGAGATGAAAAACTAACTATAAAAAGTAACTTGTCTATACAGTATATCTTATCTAAAGTTTAGATAGTTTACACAGCAAATCTAGCTGCAAACAGCTTTAATAGAAAATATTTTTTTCTTCCTGTGATACAATGACAGCAGCCATGTTGTTTGTAAACATTGCACAGAGGCAGGCTTATGTGTATCTTGAGCACTCAGTCTGTGAAAAAAAGACGAATACCCCCTCCTCCCTCCTCCCCTCTGCCTCTGAAATCAATGGCTAGTAACACCTCCTCCTCCCCCTGCCCAGACTGAGCTCCCATGAGCCCTTGCTGCTGCCAAGGCTCTCTGAAAACCTATGGGCGTGGTTTATTTAGTTTATAGGGAATTAGAATATTAACACGAAAACAAAAAAGTATTTGGCTTGAGGAATGCCCTATAAACAATAGGAAAGAACACAATTATGCAATGAGTAAAAGTTCACCTCGGATCCACTTTAAACGAATAAATCGAATGTATGAATCCAATGGTTGATCGTACACCCAAATCGCTAGATGTATGGCCACCTTAAAGGGAACCTAAACTGAGAAGGATATGGATTTTTCCTTTTAACCACTTGCCGACCGCACACTCATACCGTGCGGCGGCAAAGTGGTAGCTGGAGGACCAGCGACGCAGATCTGAGTCGCCAGGTGCCTCCCTAATTAATCAGGAAAGGCCGCTCGCCGAGCAGCCGTTTCCTGTTAGATCACGGAGCGGGTCTCCGTGAATAGCCTGCGAGCCGCGTACGTCAGACGCATGTCTCCTTTGTTTACATTGAACGGCGCTGCTGCGCAGCAGCGCCTTAATGTAGATCGGCGATCCCCGGCCAATCAGCGGCCGGGGATCGCCGCCATGTGACAGAGGACATCCTGTCACAGGCTGCACAGGACAGATAGCGTCCTGTGCAGCCCAGATCACCAGGGGGGACAGGTAGGAGAGGGAGGGGGGGAATTCCGCCGCGGAGGGGGGCTTTGAGGTGCCCCCCCGCAACATGCCTATCGACCCGAGCGATCAGACCCCCCCTGCACATCATCCCCATAGGGTGGAAAAAAGGGGGGCGATCTGATCGCTCTGCATGCAATCTGATCTGTGCTGGGGGCTGCAGAGCCCACCCAGCACAGATCACAAAAAACAGCGCTGGTCCTTAAGGGGGGGTAAAGGCTGGGTCCTCAAGTGGTTAAAATAATACCAGTTGCCTGAAGGAAGCCATACATCGGCAGATTCGACAAAAAGACAATTTTATCTCTAATCGAATTTGACTAGATATACATTTGTTCTTTGTTGATTCTGCCCATACACTATCGGGCGATTCCTGTCCGATTTCAGCATGAAATCTTCAGGGAATCGGCTGAGTCCGCACCTCCACTGCCCCCCCCAATGTATAATGTGCCCGGTGTGGGCATTTATACGTTACCTGTCCTGTAGCAGCCTCCGCACGGTGTCAGTAATCCTCCAGGCGGCTCTCTGTACATGCCACTGGCGCACAGCGTCTGATGTCAGATGCTATGCACCATCAGACACTATGCGCCAGCAACGTGTATGGATGGCTGCCCGGAGGTTACGGACACCGCGCGGAGGCTGCTATAGGACAGGTAACATATAAATGCACATACCGGGTCCGGGCACATTTATACATTGCGGCGGCAATGTAACATCCATATCCCACTCAGTTAAGGTTCCCTTTAAGGCACTTTGTAGAGCAGGTCAGAGGTTGAGGCTGCAGCATTCAGTGCAGACAAGATGCATGTGAACAAACAGCTCATCAGTGGCAGCCCCAAAATTTTCAGTAGCACCCTGATAGCACCGGCCACCCCGCCTGTCACTGTGGCGGTGCTATCAGGGTGCTAACACCATAGTGGTATTTGCATTATTGATTGCCAGCTATTTTAATCATTCTATGTAGAAAACATTAAAAACACAGAGGTCTACATCCACTTCTACAGATCAAAACATGAGTTCTTCTTAACGTTCAAACACAAATCTGGATTAATCAGCCTCAGCTGTGTTTCTCTGTCAAATCAGCTGATGAAACTGAACAGATGTCGTTGAGTAAAGTGGCGTAGTGGGCAGGCCAGGCCCATCTGGCGGACCTGTGTTTGGATGTAGTAATGAGGCCCCCTCAGCGGGGCGATGGAGTACGTGCCGCTCACCCAGAGGAGCGTTTATCTCAAATCCTGGTTCAGCTTTATGTGACGCTCTTCCAGGTACACCCCGAGAATAATGAGACCAAAAGCAGAAAGTGCACAATAGTTCAGCACTGTTAATCCTCATCAGGTGAACAGATTTAACGACAATATGTTCATTACGGCAATGGAGCAGTTTAATCGGTTACATATGCGGAGCGGAAGGAAGGAAAATAAAGGAACGCAAGAAAGAACGAATACTGGTTGTTGTGAACTAATCTTACTAAAAGCGACACTCTGGGCACTAATGCTTTCCTAAATCATTTGCAGAGCTTGTTTTTGACCGAGAGCAGTAGCAGAAGCTCATCTTGCAACTAAACCACTAATCAAAATACATTTTTTTTAAAGATTCTGGTCTGGAGTCCAGACACCGGCCACTTCCTGCACCGTAGACCGTCAGTGCTAAAGGCTGTAGCCTTCTCAGAGAGATTTAGTCTGCCTTCCCACCCCCTTAGAGTCTGAACAGCAGGATGATGTCATCCACACAGCAACAGCCACACCCACAGAGCTTGAAATTGGGTCTCTAAAGAGAGCTTATTCTGGTAACGTGACCCTGTCACAAGACAGGGTTTTTAGGAACAGAGGCCTGACAGGGTGACAGGGTTTTTAGTGTCAGAATCTCAATACATTTGCTGTTGGTTGCTGTCAATTGCGCAAGCACCACAGTCAAATACATTTTCTACCTTAGGATTCTGTATCTCCCTAGGGCCCTGGTGTCAAACACAAGGTCCATGGGCCGGATGCGGCCCATCCTTGCCATTTTATGTGCCCCTCGAGAGCTTCAAATTTGTAAGCAGTAAAACAAGACAGCACACTGCCTTTCTAACCAGTGGGGCAGGCCAATGACCGTTTCTGGTTGAAACATAGTCAGTTTAAGATGGGATGCAGCAGCTACCAATGGGTCCCCTCAGCATAATTACCATGGGGCCCCATATTGGCATCTAAACCCCCTCGTGTGGTTAGCATCTTGCCTTGGGCCACATTTCATCTTGAAGATTTTCTGCCAAAGCTGCACTGGGGCAGGTAAATATAATACTGTGCCACTGCGCTACTCTGCATAAGGGGGAGGAGCTGGCTCCCCGTGTTTGCTATAGCTACGCCACTTAGTTTGAGACCGTTCAATAAATATAAAAACCCCAAAGAGGAACTGCAGTGAAAATAACATAATTTAAAAAGTGCTTAACCACTTGAGGACCGCAGTATTTGACCCCCTAAAGACCAGACCATTTTTTGAGAAATTAGCCACTGCAGCTTTAAGGCCAAGCTGCAGGGCCACACGACACAGCACACTAGTGACCCCCCCCCCCCCTCCTTTACTCCCCACCAACAGAGCTCTTTGTTGGTGGGGTCTGATTGCCCCCCAGATGTTTGTTTGTTTATTTGCCCACCAAGCAGGAGATGCGTGTGCGATCTGCTGCAAAGCAGAGCCACAGGACCTATTGCCGATCGGCGTCAGGCGGTAGCGGACAGGCATCAGTATGGGCACAATGACTGGTCTGCGGCCTTACTGATCTGAACTGATGTGCTGTGTGTTCTGACCCCTCTCTCTCATGGCTAAAATAACTTTTTTTTTAAGTCATTTGTACTTCTGTAGTCATTCTCTTGGATCAGTTCAAAAGCCTTAGAGGAATTCACCTGAGAAAACCACTTGTGTAAATATATATTATTATTATTATTATTGATTTATAAAGCGCCAACATATTACATGGCGCTGTACAAAGTAAGAAACAAACATGGGGTACATAATAATACAGACAATGGTGTACACCAATATACAAGATACATAATTAGTGACAAAATACAAAGAATGATACAAAATACAAATTATAGAATTGGTAATGACAGTGATAAAATTAACATGATGAATAAAATGTATAATGGTTACCAAGACACAAAAGGTGGAGAGAGCCCTGCCCTTGTGAGCTTACAATCTAAAGGGAATGGGGGGGAAACAGGAGGAGGGGTAGTATGCAGCAAATATATAGAGGCTTTGTGTTTTAGGATACCTAGTAGGAGTGCAATTTGGTCTTAGTACAAAGTGGCCTAAGGTAGCGCATATGCTTGTCGGAACAAGTGTGTTTTTAGAGAGCGTTTAAAGGTAACAAAGGTTGGCGAGTGACGGATGTGTTGTGGGAGGGCATTCCAGAGGAGGGGTGAAGCACGTGCAAAGTCTTGTAAACGTGAATGTGAGGAGTTGATTCTAGAGGAGGACAACAGAAGATCATGTGCCGATCTGAGATTGCGATTGGGCTTGTATCTGGAAATCAGTGAGGATATGTACCGGGGAGAGGGACTGTGGAGAGCTTTGTAGGTTAGGGTTAGGAGTTTGAACTGAATCCTCTGGTTAATTTGCAGCCAGTGAAGAGCTTGACAAAGAGGGTCGGCAGAGGAAGATCGAGAAGAAAGATGAATGAGACGAGCAGCTGAGTTCAGTACCGACTCGAGCGGGCCAGTTTGTTAGACGGAAGTCCACAAAGTAGTACGTTGCAGTAGTCCAGACGAGAAATTATGTGTACATATATATATATATATATATATATATATATATATATATATATATATATGTATATATATATATACTTTTGTTTCTCTTATTATGTAAGTCTTGGGAACAGAGTACCGAAATGCTATTCAGATATTGCCCGATGATGCCATCTAGTGGTGATAAAGGATTATTTGGGCAGCATGGAAATCTGGAAATCGGCTAAGTATAGCCTGTACATAAACATAATAAACATGGTTCAGGGGTGTAGCAATGGTGGGTGCAGAGGTAGCGACCGCATCGGGGCCCTTGGGCCAGAGGGGCCCACCCTCAACCACAGAATTAGCTCTCTATTGGTCTAATGTTGGTAATAATCACTTCTATAGGTGCTTTTATTAGTTGCAATCATTACAAACTGCTCCCCATCCCCTCCTTGCACCTCTGACACTGTGGTTGTCCTTGGCAGGTTTTGGTGCGCCGTATCAATTGTTATGTATACAGTGCTTGGGGGGCCCCAATGTAAACTTGCACCGGGACCCACAGCTCCTTAGCTACGCCACTGACATGGTTTAAGGCATCTCAGAGCTGGAAATCATTGCAGGACCTATATGATTCAGCGAACCTAGACTATTCTTATTAAAAATAGATGTAGATCAGGATAGCGATGACTGCTGAATGGTCAGTAAATTAGGTGTATGTGTATTTTTGGGATGTGGGAGGAAGCCAGAGTGCCCAGAGAAAACCCACACAAACACAGAGAGAACAAACCAAATCCGCACACACAGTCCAAGCCAGAAACTGAATTCAGGACTCTAATGCTGCAAGGCATTATGAGTGCCAGCCATTATGCCAGTTGCGTGTGGTCCAGTATTAGTCATGGAGAGAATCTGAAGACATAACAACAAAAGTTGTTTAGGTGATACCTTTAATTACTAACTGTACAAGATTTCTTTGTGAGCATTTCGAAACTTTAAGTTTCTTCTTCAGGCATGATACAGAACTGGATCAGAACAAACCCTGCAGCATAATTAGTTCCCGTCTCACTAGAAACCTCACAAGCCATCAGATTGTCCCCTTAGAACATGTAACTTAAAGGGTACCTGTAGTCAGGATAAAAAAACTCCAGAGGCTTCCCCCGATCTTCTTATGCTCCTCCATTCCTGAGCTTATATAACAGTAGTCCCTTTATACTGAAAAAATGCTTTAAAGTGCACCTGAACTGACACCATAACTATGACACTGCACACAACAGCGTGCACTGCAGTATGGTGTCCTAATACTCACTGGCCGACCTCTTCTTCTGGGCTCCCCTCTCTTGCGCCACTCTGCCCCCTGTATGACAAAGGAGCAGCACATGCTCTGCAAATACTGCGCTCTCTGTAATTTTGTGCTCAAGCACAAACAACACTTGTGAAGTACGCATTCCCATAATGCTTCCTGCTGCACACAGTATTAGGACCCTATTATATACACAGGCCCCTTTCACACAGGCATGTCAGCTGCTCTCCTGGACCGGCTGGGCGCTTGTTAGTGCTCAGTACTGGCGCTGCACAAGAGGTCTGAATTGCACTGGTGGGCAGCAGAAGGGAGACTGAACTGCTCTCCAAGCACACAGTTCAGCCTCCCATCTGAAAGGAGCCTTAAAGTTAACCGTGCACCATTTTTAGCACCAGGGCATCTCAATAGCACATGAAAAATGCATGCCAGCAATATGTCTCATTATTAAAATAAACTTCCATTTTTCCTTTTTTTACATTTAAAGTTTAGCAGTCCAGCCCGTCCGCAAAAGATTTCAGCCAGCTAAGGACATAGTAATTCTTTTGTTGCACTCATTAGCAAGAAGTAAACAATACCTTTTCATCAACATAGGGGGGAGGGGTATAATGTAAGGGAATGTGTGAAGATAGCATCTGTGACTTCTGTAAATAAGGAAGGCGAGAAGGGGAAAAAAGAACATGGCAGCAGACCCTGATATTTCCTGATAATACTCTTAAGCTTATAAACACAATAATCTACAATAACTGATGTGGCAGAGATAGCAGGAGCTAGCTTCCTCTTACCTTCCAGCGACACAGTTTAACCACATTCCTAATCTCTTCCCTCAAAGGTAATACAATCTGTTCCTCGTAGCCTCTTTCAATGAATTGCTTACTTAAAATAGTGGCCCTATTATCATATTCCAAAAGTTCTTTAGAATTACATTTTAATCTCATAAATTCTCCTATGGGAATGTTATTGTGCACATGTAGAAGGTTAAAACTGGTAAACAACAGGACTTGGTTCACATCAACTGGTTTTCAATAAGTTCTGGTTCTGACTATTCCATATTTTATATATATGTTAAAGTACATCTGTAGTGATTGAGAAGAAAAAAGGCAGATACTTACCTATGATGAGGGAAGGCTCTGGATCCAATAAAGCCTTCTCTGTCCTCTCTCAGTGTCCTGGTTCATCCACTATCCTGTCGAATTTGCCACCTCCAGGAGCCCTCTAAAGGCTTCAGGAGCGCTTGTGTTCCCAAGTGCTCCCAAGAAACAGGCGGCTTCGTACTGCACATGCCAAGGGTCCCTGAAGGTATATAATACATGCAACAGGGATGACAACACTGGAACAAGGGGATTAAGAGAGGACAGAGCAGGCTCTATAGGAGTAGGACCCAGAGGCCCATATGCAATACATTTTTTCACCTGAGTTATCTCCTCCTCATTTTCATCTCCTCTTTAAAGTACATTTTCAGCATTTTACAACAGAAAAAGTACCCAAAAGTTGGTTAAAAAGGACTATCAAATTTATTTTGAGTATTTGCTTTCTAGCTGGTGGCTGTAAAGGCATTTTATGACAAGTTGTGAAAATATCACCTAGAAGAAATCTCAAGAGAAAAAGTGAATTGCGTATGGGCCAGAGCCTGCCCTCTAGGCAAGTATCTTACTTTTTTTTTTTTTGCTTTAGTTTAACTTTACAGGTATGTATACAAATCCAATTTTGACTGGCCAATTTTACAACCTGTGTATGCTTACTTACAAGATGTACATTTGTCTCAGAGTAACTTCTTTCCTGTGCTGTTTTCACTTACATTAGGTAGTAAGAATCTGACAGATGTGGCAGGTTTAAGACTAGTCTGTCTTCTCATGAGGGATTATCAGGGCTTTTTTAAAACCACTTACCAAATGGCAGTTGCTCAGTCCAACTACCAGAATAGTGTGCTAGCTAGAGAGTAGGTCAGCACCTTTGTACAGATCCTTTTCAGGGAGTACTTTTATGAAACGAGATGGACTAGTTCTAAAACTTTTAGATCTGTCCGATTTTACTACCAACCTTAAATGACAGCGGCACAGGAAGAAAGTAATGTATAGTCCATTTTACTCTGGAAAAAATGTACATCTACCATATGTGTATTGTAATTTTTTTTTTTTTTTTTTTTGCAATAGTGGTCCATTAATCAATCCTGCCGCCTGGATGTGATTGTCACATCCAGACGGCTGCTGCCTTGCTGTTGCGCGCGTCTGCGCGTGCGCCCGCATGTGCCCATGCCGCCCCCAGATAGCCTGGAGATCAATGAATGGGAACATAATTCCCTTTCATTGATCTAAGTCCCTGGCAGAAAAACAGACGGCTTCTTATTAGTGGCCGCTGTCTTTTTGACAAAAAAAAAAAAAGTTTCCCGTTCTCTATAAGTGAGCAATTCGCTTCCAGGGCTAAAAAAAAATCTCTTGTGGCCAAGTAGTTATACTACATCTACATAAATGTTTTTAATAACATAAACCCACATTATTACATTTAAAATTAACTGCTTACCTCCCACACCAAAATTTACTCAAATAAAATTTTTAATGAAAAAAAAAATTACAATTTAAAAAACAAAAACAAAACATAAATAGTTACCTAAGGGTCTGAACCTTTTTTAATATGCATGTGAAGATGGTATATTGCAAACTTTTTTTTAAAATTATAGGCTTGTAAACAGTGATGCACGCAAAACTGAAAAAATGCACCTTTATTTCCAAATAAAATATTGGTGCCATACATTGTTATAGGGACATAATTTAAATGGTGTAATAACCGGGACAAATGGGCAAATGAAATACATAGGTGTTAATTATGGTGGCATGTATTACTTTAAAGCTATAATGGCCGAAAAACTGAGAAATAATTATTTTTTTCCATTTTTTTCTAATATTTCTGTTAAAATGCATTGAGAAATAAATAATTCTTAGCAAAATGTACCACCCAAAGAAAGCCTAATTGGTGGTGGAACAAACAAGATATAGATCAATTCATTGGCGTTATTGGCGAATGAATGGGAGGTGAAAATTGCTCTGATGCATAAAGGGAAAAATACCCACGGGCTGAAATGGATAACTGAGTGCACAGACAAGCAGACAATTTGAGCAACTGCCGTGGATTGATGATGTTTGATGGTTTAGGTTTAGGCATAGGATTGCTCGTCGGATTCCGCGGAATTGAGATTTCCGTGATTCCAGGCTGAAATTTGCAGTTCCGTTCCGGTGAGCCGGAATGGAACATCTATAGCATTAATTGGTAAATAGCGGAATTTCTATGCGGAATTTCGTCAGAATTTATTGACCAATCAGAGCCATCGGAAATTAATAGCCAATCAGAAGCGTGTAAAAGCTGCATTTACTGTTAGGCAGAATTTTTAAGCCAATCAGAAGGATCGGAAGGGATAGACCCATCACAGAAGCTTAAAACACGCTGATTTCTGCATTAAAATCGGAATTTCAGCACCAATTAGAGTCTTAACAAAAACCAACCAATCCTACGTTAGCAACCAGCTCCTAGCTACCTATCATCAGCTATCCCACCTGTCACAAGAGCCCTTAGTGGTCAGACCGCAATTGGCCTTCTAAACGGTGCCAGCGCACAGATCGTGCGAACTCTGGTCGCAGTCAATGCGCAGGAACCGTTAAGAATTAGCCGCAGACAAACCAGAAGGGAGCCTGTGAGATACGGGTGATTACAACTTCACACACTGGTTCAGGGTATCTGCCACCACCGCGGTTACCATGGGACCGAGGAGCGCACTGACTGACTAATCCTGCGAATAAAATGGTTAAACACACTGTATTCTGTCTAGCCAACAACAAACAAACAGTAGCGTCTCTTCAGAGACCCGGGATCACTTCTGTGTGTGCTGATAAGCAGGGTAGCGGACAGTGAATGACTTGGATAAAGTCGTTTATTCACGGCAATATAAATAATTAATATATACAGACAATTATTAAAATCAACAATTATTAAAACAGTAATAGCCAGTATAAAAAATAAAAGAAGGGAGAAAAATACTTAGTTCCTGGAAAGATGTCCTTTTTGTGGGAAGAATCAAAGTTCTTGGTTTCAATCAAAGTTCAGAGTTCAGACCAGGTGGATGCCAGCATATCCTCAAGCTGGCACAGATGAGTTCAAGATGTTTCAGGGTGGAGGACACTGAGTATGGTTCCTCTGCCATTCTTATGCCCCTGATTCAGTAGGAGGGAGTGAGGGCGGGGCCACACACCCCCTTAGAACATGAGATGAGTCCTCCCCTTTTCCTGGGGACCAGAAATCATACCTTAACCATATATGGGCTCTATCTCACAGAACCGTACAGGTCAGGGCAGATTTACTAATATTTTCAGGTCTGCCTCGATGTACCCAGCAGCCTGATACCAAACATGAGGGGTGGGACCCCTGTGGTATTATTAGGGCACTGTTGAACTGCCTAACTGGCAGTCTTTACCTCAGAATGTTCTGAAATGTTCTCAGAACCAACGCCAGACAGGGCCCTCCATGCTCTGTTAGTTTGGAGGGTCTGCCAGCCTGGCAACACAGAAAATATGACACATATAGCAGTTTATGGAATATGATCTACATCTGGGATTGATAGCAGGTCATTCCTAGGTGAGGTCTTTTGAAGCTGGCAGCAGCAAGCCACATGTCGGCTCCCCTGCTGGAGGAAGGAGCCAGAGGGTCTGAGTTGTCCCACTCTAGATTGCTTCTGTCATGGTGCTTGTCACCTATACCTGATGGATGGGCCATCAGCACAGCTTGAAGCCAGGGACTCTCTGCAGCAGATTAGGCCCAGGCTCATTAGCATATCAAAAGAGCCATCCTGCAGTTAGGCTGATGCTATCTCTCTGCTGAGAGAAGACTCAGCTGCTCCTACACACTCAACCCAGATTCTATCGATTTGAAGCGCAATCGATGCAGAGAATCGAGTGCGATCGCTTTTCTTCACGGGCGGTTACAGGACGCGCCTGCGGCTCCGCAACCGTCCGTGACACCACCCATTTTGTATATAAGAGAGGTGTGACAGTCACAAAGCTTGTGGGTTTTAGTCTGGTGTTTAGGAGAGAGGAGAGACAGACCCATATTATTTGTTTCAACATAAAACAATAGTCTTTTTAAAGACTGTATATAAAACAAAAGTCTTTTTAAAGACTGTGAGAGAGAATTAGACTGAGTGTGAGCTATTAGTAGTAGTAGCTAGGTGTATTTGTGAGAGAGTGACAGCAGATTGTTAGTTTGAGTGATAGATTGTAGTGTAGTGTACCAGCAGTTGCTGTGTGAGGAGGGTTAGAGAGAGCCAGCCAGGCCGCAGGCTTAGTGTTTGACAGAGTGAGAAAGTTCGCTTCCAGGGCTACAAAAAAAATCTCTCTTTCACTACTTGGCCATCTTGTGGCCAAGTAGTCAAACTACATCTACATAAATTTTTTTTATAACATAAACCCACATTATTACATTTAAAATTAACTGCTTACCTCCCACACCAAAATTTACCTAAATAAAATTTTTAATGAAAACAAAAATTACAATTTAAAAAACAAAAACAAAACATAAATAGTTACCTAAGGGTCTGAACCTTTTTTAATATGCATGTGAAGAAGGTATATTGCAAATTTTTTTTAAATTATAAGCTTGTAAATATCACTTGAGCAATTGTGTATAGACAGCACCCCAGCGTTCTTCATATCGGATGTGCCAGGCTAGTGGAGATCCAGCACTCCCATCTCCAATATCATGTTAGAAAGTAGTCGCCGGCACCATCTATTTATAAGCTCTTTTATTAATTAAAAAGACACATGACAGTTAACAGCAACGTTTCGGAGGAACACCTCCTTTCTCAAGCTCTATCAGTGTCTACAATAAGCATCCATTAAACATTTCCTTTTATACCTAACTGGATGGAGAACCAACCAATCACATGTCAACGCCACCTTGTGGCGACCAATCCCCGTCCATCTTACCCTGCAGACTTGATGGGGAACTTCCTTTCCAAAAAAGCGGACATGCGTACAAACGGACGCGTCATCCTATGCAGCGGGGCGGGGAGCACACAACCGGACGCCGAGCGCACAACGCCGACCAGTGACAGTGAGGCAGACGATGACATCACCCTCTAGACACGCCTACCACATGGCGGACCAGATGGGGAACTGCCTCTCGTACAGCCGCAGATGCGGCCGCCCACTTGGTAGATGTATGCAACCACGTGAGCATCCCTGGTTGCCGATGTTTACGCTAGCAACCTACGTGAGCGGTTACATCATTGCTCACGTGGTTACATACATCTACCAAGGAAAGGAAGTTCCCCATCAAGTCAGCAGGGTAAGATGGACGGGGATTGGTCGCCACAAGGTGGCGCTGACATGTGATTGGTTGGTTCTCCATCCAGTTAGGTATAAAAGTAAATGTTTAATGGATGCTTATTGTAGACACTGATAGAGCTTGAGAAAGGAGGTGTTTCTCCGAAACGTTGCTGTTAACTGTCATGTGTCTTTTTAATTAATAAAAGAGCTCATAAATAGATGGTGCCGGCGACTACTTTCTGACATAAGCTTGTAAATAGTGATGGACGCAAAACTGAAAAAATGCACCTTTATTTCCAAATAAAATATTGGTGCCATACATTGTGATAGGGACATAATTTAAATGGTGTAATAACCGGGACAAATGGGCAAATAAAATACATAGGTGTTAAGTATGGTGGCATGTATTACTTTTAAGCTATAATGGCCGAAAAACTGAGAAATAATGATTTTATTTCCATTTTTTTCCTAATATTTCTGTTAAAATGCATTGAGAAATAAATAATTCTTAGCAAAATGTACCACCCAAAGGAAACCTAATTGGTGGTTGTCACGGACGATTGCGGGGACGCAGGCGCGTCCTGGAACCGCCCGTGAAGAAAAGCGATCGCACTCGATTCTCTGCGTCGATTGCGCTTCAAATCGATAGAATCTGGTTTTATTGTGTAGGAGGTCTGCAGTCCTTTCTTAGCAGAGGAATAGCATCACCTTAACTGCAGGATGGCTCTTTTGATATGCTAATGAGCCTGGGCCCAGAGAGTCCCTGGCTTCAAGCTGTGCTGATGGCCCATCCATCAGGTATAAGGTGACAAACACCATGACAGAACCAAATTTAGAGTGAGGGAACTCAGACACTCCGACTCCTTTTCCCAGCAGGGAGCCGACATGTGGCTTGCTGCTGCCAACTTCAAAGAACCTTTGCCTGGGAATGACCTGGTATAAATCCCAGGGGTCTCTCATATTCCATAAATTGCTATATGTATCATATTTTCTGTGTTGCCAGGCTGGCAGACCCTCCAAACTAACAGAGCAGGTAGGGCCCTGCCTGGCGTTGGTTCTGAGCACATTTCAGAACCTTCTGAGGTAAAGACTGCCCGTTAGGCAGTCCAACAGTGCCCTAATGGTACCACAGGGGTCCCACCCCTCATGTTTGGTATCAGACTGCTGGGTACATCGAGGCAGATCTGGAAATATTAGTAAATCTGCCCTGACCTGTACGGTTCTGTGAGATAGAGCCCATATATGGGTAGATATGATTTCTAGCCCCAGTACAAGAGGAGGGCTCATCTCATCTTTGAAGGAGGTGTATAGCTCCCCGCCCTCACTCCCTCCTACTGAAGCAGGGGCATAAGAATGGCTGAGGACTAAAACTCAGTGTCCTCCACACTGAACCATCTTGCACTCATCAGATGCCAGCTTGAGGATATGCTGGTATCCACCTGGTCTGAACTCTGAACTCTGGACTTTGAAACCAAGGACTTTATGATTCTTCCCACAATAAGGACATCTTTCCAGAACTAAGTATTTTTCTCCCTTCTTTTATTTTTCATACTGGCTATTACTGTTGTCATAATTGTTGATTTTCATAATTGTCTGTATATATTAATTATTTATATTGCGTGAATAAACGGCTTTCTCCAAGTCATTCACTTTCCGCTACCCTGCTTATCAGCACACACAGAAATGATCCCGGGTCTCTGAAGATACGCTACTGTTTGTTTGTTGTTGGCTAGACAGAATATCGTGTGTTTAACCGTTTTATTCGCAGGATTAGTCAGTCAGTTAGTGGGCCCCACGGTCCCATAGTAACCGCGGTGGTGGCAGTTTACTCTGAACCAGTAGGTGACGTTGTAATCACCCGTGTCTCACAGGCTCCCTTCTGAGTTGTCTGCGGCTAATTCTTAACGGTTCCTGCGCATTGACTGCGACCAGAGTTCGCACGATCTGTGCGCTGGCACCGTTTAGAAGGCTAAGTGCGGTCAGCCACTGAGGGCTCCTGTGACAGTGGTAGGCAGCGGTGAGACCTGTGTTGTGCTGAAAGTATCTACGATAGCGCTAGCGCTATCGAGAAACGAACTAATTCGTTGGTGTAGCTGGAAGGCAATATATTTTTTATATATACAGAGAGACTGTGTAGCCAGTACCCCTTCCCCAAAGTTTTATTTTATTTGGCATGGAAAATCTTTGCGAAGAGAGGGGCATTGGCATCCTCCGCAAGACAAAACGGGACCTGATAGCAGACTTGTCCAGATGGGATGCCCAGCAACTGCGGGAGCCGGGAGTGTCCGCTGAGGTGGATACCAGCCCATCTGACAATCAAGGGGAACCAGAGGCTGAAGATCTTAGGCGTACAGAGGTTGAGCATCCTGCGGGCCCTGTTGCAACAGTTACGCCAGAGACTGTCAGTATGGACCCCAATCCCAGAGTTTCTGACATTACTCGCCCGGAACTGGCCAGTACTGGACTGTCCATGGGTGCTGACCCGGTAATGCAGCAGGCATTACGAAAGCTGATGGAGACTGACCTGGACAAGTACATGCAGTACATGGAAGCACGAGAGGAACGGGAGCGGCAAGCTGCTGCTGCTGAACGCCACGCAGAGAGGGATGCCGCTGAGCGGGAGCGCCAACGACAGCATGAGCTCAACATGGCAAAGGTTCAACAGGCCAGCCGGAGTTCACCGCCCAGCCTCCCTGCTGAAGGAGCTGCACCACCCGTAAGTGCAAAGTTTAAATTTGCTAATATTGAAAAAGACACAGACATTGACTTGTTTTTGCGGTCTTTTGAAAAAGCATGCCGTCAGTATCGTCTGTCCCAAGACCAGTGGGCCAGACATCTGACACCTTTGCTGCGCTACAAAGCGCTTGATGCCTTCGCAGAATTGCCTGCGGAGAAGGATAATGATTATGCTGCTATAAAAGACGCTATCATTACTAAGTACCAGCTGACGCCAGAAGCCTATCGCAAAAAGTTCAGGGCCTGGCAGAAAAAGTCTTCTGATTCGTACCGAGATGTGGTCAGCAGCTTGCTCACCACACTCCGTCAGTGGACTCTAGGCCTCACCAAAGGGTCTTATGGCGTCCTGGAGGACTTGATAGTCCTCGAGCAATTTCTGAACATTTGCCCTGCTGATGTACGACAATTTGTGTTAGAACGCAAGCCGACTTCAGCAACTGTCGCTGCAGACCTTGCTGAGACTTTTGCAACTACCCGGGTGGCTGATACCCGCAGAACTGTCCCATCCAGCTGGAGAGGAGGTCAGCCCAATACTCTGGCAGACTCTCCTGCCCCTGTGAGCCGTCCGCCACAGAGGCCACCCAGCGCAGCTGCTGCACCCAGGCCTGCAGCGCCTGGAGAGGTCACCTGTCACTACTGCCGCCAGCCCGGACACATGAAATTCGACTGTCCGGAGCGGAGACAGACACCACCAGCACCTGGATCATCTGCATCACCTGCACCTCACCCACAGCAGAGGCAACCCGCCAGCGAACCACAGCCTGGATCATCCGATTTTGTCCTGTTTGCCCGCGGAAAGGAAATCCGCGACCGAACCGACCAGCAGCAACTTGTTAGAGTGAACGGCAAAGTTGTCACCGGATTTCGAGACACCGGAGCTGACATCACGTTAGTTCACTCACATCTTGTGCCAAAGGAGAGCATCAGCTCCAGCCGATCCCTTGCCCTTACTGGAGTAGAAGGCACCCTTTTTCACATAGCCCACGCCAGAGTGAAGCTGGATTGGGGAGTGGGAGGGGTCCAAGAAAGGGTTGTTGGGGTTATGAAGGATCTCCCAGTCCCTGTGTTGCTAGGGACTGATTTGGGCAAGCTTGTGTCCTACTATGAACCTGCCACGACCGCCTTGTCGCTCACGGAAGGAGACGGACTCTCCACCCACCACCAGGTACTTTATACACTTGGGGGAGCACCAGGGGGAGGTGGGTTGAATGTGCCCAGTTCAAGGGTACCAGGTTCAATAGTGCCTGCTTCAAAGGCACCTGAGTTTGAGGTACAGACTGTCTGTTGTGATGATGCTGTAACTGTACCTGAGTCTCCTGTACAACCTGTCTGTAATGAAAAAATGTCTATACCTGTCAATGTCATTACTGCATGCAATGATGATCTGAGTAATGTCCGTCTGTGCCATTCTGACAGTGTACCTGTGCTAGCAATACCGCGCAGCTGCACTGCTCAGAACCTGAGCTCAGAACAGGTGGAGGGGGTTCCGGCCTCCTCCCCCTCCTCTGACCGCAGGGATGAGACCTTTCAGCCGCTGGCCTCGTGTGACATGAGCCAGTTGGCTGAAACTGACAGCGCCATATTCGCAGCCGCACTACAAAGTGACCCAAGCCTGGAGGTGCTCAGGAAGCAAGCCGCTGAGCCCCTCGCAGACGGGGCCGCTTTCAAGGTGTACTGGGAAGGTGGGAGACTGTACAGTGAGTCTGTACAGCCCCCTACAGGTAGATCCCACGCGGATACCAAGTGGCTTGTGGTCCCGAGTGCGTTTAGGGGACATGTGCTGAAATCCGCACATGGTAATCCTCTGACCGGGCACTCGGGTGTCCGCAAGACACTCGCCGGTATTCGGAAACAGTTTTATTGGCCCCGGATGAACAGGGATGTAGCCAACTACTGCAGGGCATGTGCCGTCTGTCAGGAGCTGGGAAGGTCCAGGGATTCCCGCGGGGTTCCCTTGGGTCCACAGCCACTCAGCAGGGGAACCCTGCGTGGGCTGGCTGTTGACCTAACCAACCCACTGCCCGTTGTCCGCAGTCCCGGCAGACACCACGTCCGACTGCAGTGGCGCAAACGCCCTGTCCAGAACGGTCCATGTTGGGTCAACCCTGAGGGTAGCAGACCGCGACCGGTCCAGGGGAACCGAGCCACAGGCTCCAATAGGTTTTCCCGCCGTACCGGCAACTCGAGGCCCGTCAGCCAGGTTAGCGGCGCCGCCACGCATCTTGCGGATGAGTGGCTAAGCCACGGACAAGGGGGGGGGCTGTCACGGACGATTGCGGGGACGCAGGCGCGTCCTGGAACCGCCCGTGAAGAAAAGCGATCGCACTCGATTCTCTGCGTCGATTGCGCTTCAAATCGATAGAATCTGGTTTTATTGTGTAGGAGGTCTGCAGTCCTTTCTTAGCAGAGGAATAGCATCACCTTAACTGCAGGATGGCTCTTTTGATATGCTAATGAGCCTGGGCCCAGAGAGTCCCTGGCTTCAAGCTGTGCTGATGGCCCATCCATCAGGTATAAGGTGACAAACACCATGACAGAACCAAATTTAGAGTGAGGGAACTCAGACACTTTTTCCCAGCAGGGAGCCGACATGTGGCTTGCTGCTGCCAACTTCAAAGAACCTTTGCCTGGGAATGACCTGGTATAAATCCCAGGGGTCTCTCATATTCCATAAATTGCTATATGTATCATATTTTCTGTGTTGCCAGGCTGGCAGACCCTCCAAACTAACAGAGCAGGTAGGGCCCTGCCTGGCGTTGGTTCTGAGCACATTTCAGAACCTTCTGAGGTAAAGACTGCCCGTTAGGCAGTCCAACAGTGCCCTAATGGTACCACAGGGGTCCCACCCCTCATGTTTGGTATCAGACTGCTGGGTACATCGAGGCAGATCTGGAAATATTAGTAAATCTGCCCTGACCTGTACGGTTCTGTGAGATAGAGCCCATATATGGGTAGATATGATTTCTAGCCCCAGTACAAGAGGAGGGCTCATCTCATCTTTGAAGGAGGTGTATAGCTCCCCGCCCTCACTCCCTCCTACTGAAGCAGGGGCATAAGAATGGCTGAGGACTAAAACTCAGTGTCCTCCACACTGAACCATCTTGCACTCATCAGATGCCAGCTTGAGGATATGCTGGTATCCACCTGGTCTGAACTCTGAACTCTGGACTTTGAAACCAAGGACTTTATGATTCTTCCCACAATAAGGACATCTTTCCAGAACTAAGTATTTTTCTCCCTTCTTTTATTTTTCATACTGGCTATTACTGTTGTCATAATTGTTGATTTTCATAATTGTCTGTATATATTAATTATTTATATTGCGTGAATAAACGGCTTTCTCCAAGTCATTCACTTTCCGCTACCCTGCTTATCAGCACACACAGAAATGATCCCGGGTCTCTGAAGATACGCTACTGTTTGTTTGTTGTTGGCTAGACAGAATATCGTGTGTTTAACCGTTTTATTCGCAGGATTAGTCAGTCAGTTAGTGGGCCCCACGGTCCCATAGTAACCGCGGTGGTGGCAGTTTACTCTGAACCAGTAGGTGACGTTGTAATCACCCGTGTCTCACAGGCTCCCTTCTGAGTTGTCTGCGGCTAATTCTTAACGGTTCCTGCGCATTGACTGCGACCAGAGTTCGCACGATCTGTGCGCTGGCACTGTTTAGAAGGCTAAGTGCGGTCAGCCACTGAGGGCTCCTGTGACAGTGGTGGAACAAACAAGATATAGATCAATTCATTGGTGTTATTGGCGAATGAATGGGAGGTGAAAATTGCTCTGATGCATAAAGGGAAAAATACCCGCGGTCTGAAATGGTTAACTGAGTGCACAGAAATGAAGCAGACAATTTGAGCAACTGCCGTGAATTGATGATGTTTGATGGTTTAGGGTTAGGCATAGGGTTGCTCGTCGGATTCCGCGGAATCGAGATTTCCGCGATTCCAGGCTGAAATTTGCAGTTCCGTTCCGGTGAGCCGGAATGGAACATCTATAGCAGTAATCGGTAAATAGCGGAATTTCTATGTGGAATTTCGTCACAATTTGTTGACCAATCAGAGCCATCGGAAATTAAAATCCAAGCAGAAGCATGTAAAAGCTGCATTTACTGTTAGGCAGAATTTTTAAGCCAATCAGAAGGATCGGAAGGGATAGACCCATCACAGAAGCTTAAAACACGCTGATTTCTGCATTAAAATCGGAATTTCAGCACCAATTAGAGTCTTAACAAAACCAACCAATCCTACGTTAGCAACCAGCTCCTAGCTACCTATCATCAGCTATCCCACCCATTTTGTATATGTTATGGCCAAAACCAGAAATCGGCCAATTCTAGAATTGGCCGGCCGTTTCTAGAACTGGCCGATTTGACGTCGGCAAAAGTCCAAAATGCTGGGAATTTCTGACATTGGCCGGCCAGTTCTAGAAACGGCCAAAGTCAGTCGGCCAAAGTCCAAAACGCACAAATCCCAGAGCATCCCGGGTCCTGTCCAGCACCATGAATGGCACTCGGAACTTCCTCTCTGCTCTGAAAGATGCAGCATAATAATATTTTTAAAGAAAAGCATTTCTTAGTTACAGCTGATACAAATCCTGCAATAAATCGGCAGTGTGTCTACATCCTGCTTTCTTGGAAGCAGACATATTGATAATATCCTGTGCTTTTAAATTAGCCGCTCTGCTGTGGCAGTCAGGTGACACAGGGGAGAGATCAAATTACAGTGGTGATTAGTCACAGATGAAGGGGGATGCATGGCTGGGGGTGCTTTGCTGAGCACTTTGCATGGCCGGGGGGTTTTTCTGGGTGCTTTTGCATGGCTGTGGGTGCTTTGCTGGGGGGCTGTGCATGGCTGGGGGTGCTTTGCTGGGGAGCTGTGCATGGCTGTGGGTGCTTTGCTGGGGAGCTGTGCATGGCTGCTTTGCTGGGGGGCTGTGCATGGCTTCGGGGAGGTGTCTTTGCTGGGTGCTTTGCATAAATGCAGGTGCTTTTCTGGGGGGCTGTGCGTGGCTGTGGGTGCTTTGCTGGGGGGCTGTGCATGGCTGTGGGTGCTTTGCTGGGGGGTTATGCATGGCTGTGGGTGCTTTGCTGGGGGGCTATGCATGGATGTGGGTGCTTTGCTGGGGGGCTATGCATGGATGTGGGTGCTTTGCTGGGGGGCTATGCATGGATGTGGGTGCTTTGCTGGGGGGCTATGCATGGCTGGGGGGTATTTGCTGGGTATTTCATGGCTGGAAATGCATGGTCGGGGGGGGGGAGGAAGCTATGGGCTTTGCTGGGTGCCTTGCATAGCTGGGGGTGATTTGCTGGGCTAGGGGAGCTTTGCTGCAGACCTCCAATCAGGGCGACCAGAGAGGTGGAGAAAGGCAGAGCGGCGCAGCGCACTCGCTACCCGCCCGGACCCATACACTTCATATGCGGAAGTGTTCAATGATGTCACGTCACTTCTGCATTGAAGTGTTCGGGTCCTGCGGGTCTCGCATAAGCTGGCAGCTGCTATGCCTCTCTCTGCCTCGCTGGTGCGGTCGCCCTGATCGGAGGTCTGAGTAGTAGCGGGGGAGGAGAGGGGAGCTGACATTTCTGGCGGTGGGGAGAGGAGAGCAGCTGGCCGGCAGTAAGGGGGACTTCGGGACTTGGCCGGCCGCGTGAAGTCACAACGCGTTCTGGCCGGCCAAAGTCCGATAATCACACTTATTTCTTACTTTGGCCGCATGAGGCGGCCACTTCGCATTCTGACCGGCCAGAACCCGAAGTGGCCAGACTTCAGGTTCTGGCCGTAACATATATAAGAGAGGTGTGACAGTCACGAAGCTTGTGGGGTTTAGTCTGGTGTTTAGGAGAGAGGAGAGACAGACCCATATTAGTTGTTTCAACATAAAACAATAGTCTTTTTAAAGACTGTATATAAAACAAAAAGTCTTTTTAAAGACTGTGAGAGAGAATTAGACTGAGTGTGAGCTATTAGTAGTCAGAGGCGGGACAAGGTCCTCCAGCACCCAAGGCTGAGACACCAAAGTGCGCCCCTCCATCCCTCCCACCCCAGCCGTCACACACTGATTGCTATTAGACTAAGAGGTGTTACAGGGCCCACAACCTCCCCACCACCTTAATATCTAGTTATCTGGCTTGCAGTCACTGCTATGTATCCCCTTTTCTTATTTCTTTCTGCTTCAAACACAATTAGGAATGACAGCTGAATGAATTGTGCTCCCCCTCCTACACTGCGCCCTGAGGCTGGAGCCTCTCCAGCCTATGCCTCGGCCCGGCCCTGTTAGTAGTAGAAGCTAGGTGTATTTGTGAGAGTGTGACAGCAGATTGTTAGTTTGAGTGATAGATTGTAGTGTAGTGTACCAGCAGTTGCTGTGTGAGGAGGGTTAGAGAGAGCCAGCCAGGCCGCAGGCTTAGTGTTTGACAGAGTGAGAAAGTTAGGTGATTGATTAGTTGAGTGTAGTGCAAGTTTTTTTTGTTTGTTTTCTAAGTTCATTTTTTTCTTTATTTTGTTTTTGATTTATTTTCTTTATTTCACCCACTTATTTTCTTATCTGTTTTTTAGTTCAAGTTAGGTGGATTTATTTTACTTTGGTTCTGTCGCTCATACCCCTTCCCCAATAAACTTTTTTTGGCCCCAAAACAACGGAGCGAGAGCAGCAACAATTTCCTGCCACTCCTAAAAGAAAATGGAGTTATGGTGGTGTTGGTGGATCACATCAAGTACGTGATCAGGTTGAGGGTGGCAGGCTGGCAGCAGCAGCAGGAAGCGTTCCCCCCTGATCAGAGAGGTCTATCCTATGTTTGCACGCAGGAAAACTTTGACAGAGCCGCAGGCGAACAGAGTTGTTGATTATTTCGATCAGGAACCCTCAACCCAGTCTGAGGAACTTGAAGCTAGTTGCAGCAGCACCAGTAGTGGCCAGGTTTCTCATGACCAGAACCCGACCGCAGCTGCTTCCCTTGATGAGGTTGCTTCCTCCCAGTACTCTCCTCCAGAATTACAGCACATCTATGTCGATGAGAGAGATGTGCAGAAGGATTGGGAGGAGGCATTGGAGGAGACCATGGGACCAAGCTCCCAAGAAGTGGTGGGTTCTGTGGTGACAGAAATGGCCCTGTGTTTTCTTCATCCAGTAATCCATCACAACTGGGAGCTTGTGTCACCATCAATCAGCATCACTACCAGTCAACTACAGAGGTGTTTCGTGGCCAGGTGGAGGGTCCAGAAGAGTCACTTATGGGTTTGAGAGCTTTGGTTGAAATGGATGATGTTTTGGATGATGAAGTGGCTGATCCAACGTGGTCGCCATCTGGTGGCTTAGGCACCAGCAGGCGTCTGCAGCATGGAGAAACAGAGCAGACGGTTGCCCAGCAGCCTGCAAGTGCTTTCCCATCTGTCAGTACCCACCAGTCCAATGCTGAGCATCGACGTGCCAGAACAGGTCGCACCACTGTTCCACGTGCACGCACGTCCCCTGCATGGAATTAATTTACTGTTACTGCAGAGGATGAATTCAGGGCAGTTTGTTCTGTGTGCCGTAAATCGGTGAGCAGAGGCAAATCAGGCAGCGGGTTCTGCACTTCAGGGCTGATAAGCCAACCGCGCATCCACCACAGACAGGAGTTCGAATATGTAAAGAATAACAATAAGATGGGTGAAGGAAAAGCAGCAGCAACAGGCCCCTCCTCTTCTTTTTCTAGTTGTCCTGTCCCTATCCAGCTTGCTCAGTCCCATTCTACTTCAAATCCCTCTGCATGCCAGGCTGGAAGAGGGCTCCAGACCTCGGCAAGCACCTCATCATCACCCTTGTTGCTTTCCTCTGAATCACCAGTGTTCCAGCGTCAGGCCTCTGTGCCAAAAATGTTGCAGGGGATGCGAATGCTTCCTGCAACTGATCCATTTGTTGTCAAAAATAATGCGCTCCTGGTAAGGCTGTTGGGCCAACAGCTGCTGCCCTACCAGTTTGTGGACTGTGCCCCCTTCCGCAGACTGATGAACAGTGTTGCTCCACAATAGTGGATCCCCAGCTGCCATTATTTTGCCAGGAATGCTATCCCTGCCCTTCACCAGCACATTGTGGAATGTGTCGGCCAGTCTATGGATCACGCTGTCGGTGGCAAGGTGCACTTCACTATGGATGAATGGAGCAGCAGGCATGGGCAGGGAAAGTATCTAACTTTTACGGCCCATTGGGTCACCCTCCATGGTGCTGAGGAGGGTGCAAGATCTGGGGTATCTCAGCTGGTGATGCCGCCACGTGGGTTGAAGGGGAGACCTGTTCTACTTCCCTCTGCTACCTGTTCTGTCCAAGGCCAGTCCGCCGTTGGTGAGCCTCCCAGCAAGTGGTCCCGCTCCTACACTGGTCTGCAGCACCATTGATGCCAAGCAGTGCTGAAACTTGAATCTATGGACGAGAACAGGCAAACCGGATCTGTAATCCTTGCAGCCTTACAGGAGCAATTCGGCAGTGGCTGTCCCCCCGAAAACTGGAGACAGGTGTAGCGGTGTCTGATAATGGTGCCAACATGCTGGCCGCTATTTCTGAAGGTGACTTCACTCACTTACCTTCTAGTCCAGAAGTTCTTCCGCACTTTTGATGGGTTGAAGGACGCTGTGGCCTCAGCACGAAAAGTGTCAGCCTACCTCCATCGCTCCGCAGCCGCCACCGCGGCCTTGAAACTGCTGCAGCACCGCCATAGCTGCCGTAGCACAGGCTTATTTCTGATTGTCCGACGCTGGAGAGGTTGTGGGAGCAGCGAATGGCAATCGGGCTATACCTGTCTCAGACATCTTCCTCCAGAACAGGGTCACTGGACTACATTACTGGGGACCAGTGGCAGCTGATTGAACACCGTAAAGTCTTGGAGCCATTTGAGCAGGCAACAAATTTGGTCAGTGAGGAACACTTCAGCATATCAGAAGTGCTCCCTCTTGTCTTCATGCTAGACAAGGCTCTTGACAAACTACTCGGACAGGGGGAGGAAGCCCTACTGAACAGTGGTCAGTCAAGTGGGGGAGTGAGTGAGCATGCTCAAGTCCTGGATGAGGAGGCAGAGCTTGTGGAAGCGGAAGAGCTCATTGTCCGGGGGTGGGAAGAAAATTCTGATGTGGAGCTGGAGCATGATAACAGTTCTGACAGCCAGAAAGAGGTGATTCATGCTGACATATCTTCCCTATGGCTGCGCATATGCTCCAGTGCCTCCGTAAGGACCCCCCGGATTAAAAATTTAAAATCAAGGCTGGACATGTGGGTGGACACCATCTTAGATCCCCGGTGCAAGGGGAAAATGCGGCAGTTCATACCCCCTTCCCAAGCAGACGCCAGGATGAGCCACATCCGGGATGCCCTTCTTCGTTGGGTAGAAGATGCGTTTCCTGCACTTGTATCCCAGGCCCAAGCTACCAAGCCTCATCATACTCAGCAAAGGTCTGGTGGTCCCACTCTCAGCAGCAGCACCAATAGCCAATCTGTGAACCTGCTGAGTATGTTAAAGGAATTTTACCAGCCAATGCCAGATTCTTCAAATACTCCTTGTAGCAGCAGCACCACCAGCGGGCAAAGTAGTCACTGCCAGCGGCTGGCCCGTATGATGAATGATTACTTGGGGTCAGCCAGTGCTCCAGACAATATGGAGAGTAATGATGACCCCATGGAGTATTGGACAAAACAACTGGATACCTGGCCTGAACTCGCTCAGTATGCACTGGAGTTCTTGCATGCCCCACCGCCAGTGTTCTTTCTGAGCGAGTATTTAGTGCTGCAGGTGGGGTGTCACCGACCAATGAACCCGTCTGTCCACAGACAATGTGGACATACTAACGTTTATAAAAATGAACGAGTCATGGATCAGTGATAATTACAAGGCCCCTCTCACTGATTCATGATGAAGATTAGACAGACTAAATTAAAATTTTGCTGTTTTTCAAGCCTCAAACTCTGCTGCCTATCACTATTATCGCATATTTTCACATTTTAAGATCATAAAAATGCAGCTTTTGCAGCTGTCCGACGTTATATTCTATCCTAACCCTATGCTTTTGGCCGAGGACTACTCCTGCTGCACCAAAGAAAATTGTAATGACTGCCGTGGAACCACCTCTAGGTCCCATGGCCTACGCCAACTCCTGCTACTCCCCCCAAAAAATTGTAATGACTGCTGTGAAACCACCTCTAGGTCCCATGGCCTACAACTTCTCCTGCTGCTTAAAAAAATATTAGTAATGATCGGCTCTGCTGTCTGCACAGGCAGACAGCTGTTTGACCATTTTGTAAATCTGAGTGTGGCAGGACCCTGGAAAAGAGACCAGTCTCCCATGGGCGTCCGCACATATGGCAAAACCGGGCATCTGCCCGAGCCTGGCCGCCCGCTGCCCCCCCTGGCCGCGTGCCCGTGCAGCCAGCACGAGGGAACAGCGCAGAGAAGAGAGAAGAGCTATGGGCACAGTGGGGAAGGGCGGACGTCTCCCCCCCCCTTCCCTCACCTTAGGGGGCTCTCTCTCCCTCGCTGTCCCCTCCAGAATGAAGTGTGCACTGTGCAGCGGCTGGCAGCGGGCGGAACTTACCTCCTCTCGCTCCTGCGCTGGAAGTTCTGGTGCCGCACTCTGGTCTGGATCAGGCCAGAGTAGCGGCTAATCCATCCGGCGCGTGCGACGAGAGGAGGTAAGTTCCGCCCGCTGCCAGCCGCTGCACACTTCATTCCGGACTCCGGAGGGGACAGCGAGAGAGGGAGGGAGAGCCCCCTAAGGTGAGTGCCCATAGCTCTCCCTCTTCTCTCCGCTGCTCCCCTCCTCCTGCACGCAGACATGGCCAATTTTTCTAGGGACATATCCCCCTGGCTACATATACTGGGACATATACCCCTGCCTACATATACTGGGACATATACCCCTGCCTACATATACTGGGACATATACACCTGCCTACATATACTGGGACATATACACCTGCCTACATATACTGGGACATATACCCCTGCCTACATATACTGGGACATATACACCTGCCTACATATACTGGGACATATACACCTGCCTACATATACTGGGACATATACCCCTGCCTACATATACTGGGACATATACCCCTGCCTACATATACTGGGACATATACCCCTGCCTACATATACTGGGACATATACCCCTGGCTATATATACTGGGACATATACCCCTGGCTACATATACTGGGACATATACCCCTGCCTACATATACTGGGACATATACCCCTGGCTACATATACTGGGACATATACCCCTGCCTACATATACTGGGACATATACACCTGCCTACATATACTGGGACATATACCCCTGGCTACATATACTGGGACATATCCCCCTGGCTACATATACTGGGACATATACCCCTGCCTACATATACTGGGACATATCCCCCTGGCTACATATACTGGGACATATACCCCTGCCTACATATACTGGGACATATACACCTGCCTACATATACTGGGACATATACCCCTGCCTACATATACTGGGACATATACACCTGCCTACATATACTGGGACATATACACCTGCCTACATATACTGGGACATATACACCTGCCTACATATACTGGGACATATAACCCTGCCTACATATACTGGGACATATACCCCTGGCTACATATACTGGGACATATACCCCTGGCTACATATACTGGGACATATACCCCTGCCTACATATACTGGGACATATACCCCTGGCTACATATACTGGGACATATACCCCTGCCTACATATACTGGGACATATACCCCTGCCTACATATACTGGGACATATACACCTGCCTACATATACTGGGACATATACACCTGCCTACATATACTGGGACATATACCCCTGCCTACATATACTGGGACATATACACCTGCCTACATAAACTGGGACATATACACCTGCCTACATATACTGGGACATATACCCCTGCCTACATATACTGGGATATATACCCCTGCCTACATATACTGGGACATATACCCCTGGCTACATATACTGGGACATATACCCCTGCCTACATATACTGGGACATATACCCCTGCCTACATATACTGGGACATATACCCCTGGCTACATATACTGGGACATATACCCCTGGCTACATATACTGGGACATATACCCCTGGCTACATATACTGGGACATATACACCTGCCTACATATACTGGGACATATACCCCTGCCTACATATACTGGGACATATACCCCTGCCTACATATACTGGGACATATACCCCTGCCTACATATACTGCGACATATCCCCCTGGCTACATATACTGGGACATATACCCCTGCCTACATATACTGGGACATATCCCCCTGGCTACATATACTGGGACATATACCCCCTGCCTACATATACTGGGACATATACCCCCTGCCTACATATACTGGGACATATACCCCCTGCCTACATATACTGGGACATATCCCCCTGGCTACATATACTGGGACGTATCCCCCTGGCTACATATACTGGGACATATACCCCTGCCTACATATACTGGGACATATACCCCTGCCTACATATACTGGGACATATACCCCTGCCTACATATACTGGGACATATACCCCTGCCTACATATACTGGGGACATATACCCCTGCCTACATATACTGGGGACATATACCCCTGCCTACATATACTGGGCACATATACCCCTGCCTACATATACTGGGCACATATACTCCTGCCTACATATACTGGGCACATATACCCCTGGCTACCTGTTCTGGGGACATCTCTACCCCTGGCTACCAGTTCTGGGGACATCTATACCGCTGGCCACCTATTCTGGGGACACCTATAGACCTGGGGCTACCTATTTTTGGGGAACCACTGCTGTCAGATTGAGTGTATTTTGGGAAACTGCTGCCAGGTGAGAGGTGTCTACACATTAAGGGGGCATTCTGCCTATTTATGTGAAAAGCTGTCTATTTATGTGCCTCATGACTGCTGAATTTGTCTTGTTGCGGGCCTCATGGTTACTGACTTTGTCTTGTTGGGGGCCTCATGATTTGTTGGGGGCCTCAAGATTGCTGAATTTGTCTTGTTGGGGGCCTCATGATTGCTGAATTTGTCTTGTTGGGGGCCTCATGATTGCTGAATTTGTCTTGTTGGGGGCCTCATGATTGCTGAGTTGGTCATGTTGGGGGCCTCATGATTGCTGAATTTGTCTTGTTGGGGGTCACATGATTGCTAACTGCGAGACTATGGAAAAAGCTGAATCATCATCATATGAGACAATAGCATTAAACCTACTTTTTCCGCTTTTTAAAACAGAAAATGAAACTGGGAGGTTCTAAAAAAATGAATAATTTTTTTCAGGAGTACGATGGATGAAATTGTTTATCTTCACAGTTTATTTTCAACTTATTTTTCCATAATGTTCATGTATGAGTTAAAACGTTTGTATTTAGTTTAAATTGCTGTTGGCACTTTGTGATAGTAAAGTGACTTTGCAGTTTGGACACTCGACCTCCAAAAGGTTCGCCACCACTGTCCTAATCTAATGTCCCACCATTGCTTAGTTCATGTAAACTTGTCTCCACCCACGACCACACCCACATTCTGGTTCATGACCACACCCATTTTTCGGCTCCACTTTTTGGCGCGCTACGCGCGCCACACAACACCTGCCCGGATTTGCGCCGCCCCGCTTTTTACTCCCCACTTTTTGCCCCCCCCCTGGAAAATTTTCTGCGGACGCCCATGCTGTCTCCACTCATGGGAAAGCAAAATCTGTAAAATCCAGAAAGCCTCTCTAGTTATGAACTAGAGAGGCTTTCTGAATTTTACAGATGGGTACTAGGGAGCCGAAAGGTTTGAATGCCAGTTGGGATATTAATTTTATATATTGATATCGTTTTAACCTTTGCTATTTTGCTATTTTTGCTATTAGTAAGGATATGATCCGAAACATGTTAGCCATTTTACTGTTTTGTGAGTTGGATTTGATTTAATAAACAACCCTTGGACTTTACCTGTTGGTGTGCGGATTTCATCCTCCCTGTTGTTTCAAAAACGATGTTTCAAATGAGCCTGTGAGTAATACCTCGGAAATTTACAGAAATCCTTTTAAAGGGAACCTAAACTGAGAAGGATGCGGATTTTTCCTTTTAAAATAATACCAGTTGCCTGACTCTCCTGCTGATCCTGTGTCTCTAATACTTAATTAGTAATGCCACAGCCCCTCAACAAGCATGCAGATCAGGTGCTCTGACTGAAGTCAGACTGAATTAGCTGCATGCTTGGTTCAGGATTGTAGAACAGCCACCACTAACGCCAAAGGTAACAGCAGGACTGCCAGGGAACTGGTATTTGTTTCAAAGGAAACATCCATTAAGTTCCCTTTAACACTGCGGAAATTGTACCGCCGGAATGCGGAATACCGCGGAATATTGCGGGAAACCGCCGGGACGTAGCGGCAGCAGAATTTCGTTATTGTGGTAGGCGGAATTACAGCGATATCGGAAATCGCCTCTTCCGATCATCCCTAGTTAGGCATCAACAGAAGGAGTTCAAGTGAGAGTAGGGTTAGGATTAAACCTACCTATCAGTAAAAATTACTGATATTCTATTTTTTACATGTATGCCAGCAAAAGGGATGGATTTTATTTGACTTCAACTCAGCTGTGATTTTAGCTTTTATTACAAATTTATTAGTAAATTAATTTTCTAACATTTTGTGAAGCAGTAACCAACATTTTCCCTGTGCTCTAAAAGATTATTTCATAAAATTACTGAAAAGGTAAACAGATTGTGTTTCACTTTGCTGGGAAGGTCATCAGTTGTATGCCGCAGAAGCCTATAAATGCCATGGAAACTGCCCACACTGAATACTAATTGCAATTAATAATTTAACCTCCCTGGCGGTAAGCCCGAGCTGAGCTCGGGCTATGCCGCGCAGGGGGAGATCTCAGCCCCTGGTGGGGCGATTTTCATTCTATAAATTGCTGTGCGCGCAGCCAGCACTTTGCTAGCCGCGCGCACAGCTTGATCGCCGCCGCTCTGCGGCGATCGGCCGCACGCAGCGGCTGAAGAGGCCCCCCCCCCGCCAGAGCCCTGCGCTGCCCGGATCAATGAGTTCCGGGCAGCGCTATGGGCTGGATCGGGTGTGCCTGACGTCAGGACGTCGGCTGACGTCCATGACGTCATCCCGATCGTCGCCATGGCGACAGGAGAAGCCAAACAGGGGAACGCGTTATATACGCGTTCCCCTGTTTGCTATAGATGCCGGCGACGATCGGACTAGAGGGCCACATGCGCCCTCTAGTGGTGTTTCATGTAGCTACCACTCTGGTAGCTTTACATGAAACAAAAAAAAATAATAAAAAAAAAAAGGATTTTTTTAAAAAGGAAAAAAAAAATTGACCGCCAAGGAGGTTAACTGAGGAACCACACAGCAAAGTTTTTTTCTTCAGTATATTTCTTCATTAAGCACAGCAACAGGATTTTCCTTATCAACAGGGGTGCAGCTAAGGTTTTTGTGTCCCCAAGCTGACTGCAGGAAGTGGCCCTATCCTGGCGAAAAATGGGCGTGGCTATTCCGTAAGAAAGTGGGCATGGCCATGACATGTGGGTGGAGCGGGAGGGGGGACTGGGGAGGTGTGAGCTCTGCGCGCCGTGCCGAAAAATGGGTGTGGCCATGACATTGTATGGGCGGAGCGTAACCGTAACCCCAAAGCAGCAAATATAGCCAACTATGACCATTAAATAATAAATGCAGCAACAGTTACCCCAGACACCAGAAAATAAAAGCAATGTGGGCAACATTTCATCAGAAAATAAACGCAATTTGGGCAACATTTCAGCAGAAAACAAATGCAATTTGGGCCACATTTCAGCAGAAAACAAACGCAATTCGGGCGACATTTCAGCAAAAAACAAACGCAATTCGGCCCACATTTCAGCAGAAAACAAACGCAATTTGGGCGACATTTCAGCAGATAATAAACTCAACTTGGGCCACATTTCAGCAGAAAATAACGCAATTTGAGCGATATTTCAGCAGAAAAAAAACGCAATTTGAGCCAGAGTTCAGCAGAAAACAAACGCAATTTGATCCAAATTTCAGCAGAAAACAAACGCAATTTGGGCAACAGTTCAGCAGAAAATAAACGCAATTTGAGCCACATTTCAACAGATAATAAATGCAATTTGAGCCACATTTCAGCAGATAATAAACGCAATTTGGGCGACATTTCAACAGATAAGAAACGCAATTTGGGCCACATTTCTGCAGATAATAAATGCAATTTGGCCCACATTTCAGCAGATAATAAACGCAATTTGGGCCACATTTCAGCAGATAATAAACGCAATTTGGGCCACATTTCAGCAGATAATAAACTCAATTTGGGCAACATTTTAGCAGATAATAAACGCAATTTGGACCACATTTCAGCAGACAATAAACGCAATTTGAGCCACATTTCAGCAGATAATAAACGCAATTTGGGCGACATTTCAACAGATAAGAAACGCAATTTGGGCCACATTTCTGCAGATAATAAATGCAATTTGGCCCACATTTCAGCAGATGATAAACGCAATTTGGGCCACATTTCAGCAGATAATAAACGCAATTTGGGCCACATTTCAGCAGATAATAAACGCAATTTGGGCAACATTTTAGCAGATAGTAAACGCAATTTGGACCACATTTCAGCAGACAATAAACGCAATTTGGGTCACATTTCCGCAGATAATAAACGCATTTTGGGCCACATTTCAGCAGATAATAAACGCAATTTGGACCACATTTCAGCAGATAATAAACGCAATTTGGGCCACATTTCAGCAGATAATAAACGCAATTTGGCCCACATTTCAGCAGATAATAAACGCAATTTGGCCCACATTTCTGCAGATAATAAACGCATTTTGGGCCACATTTCAGCAGATAATAAACGCAATTTGGGCAACATTTTAGCAGATAATAAACGCAATTTGGACCACATTTCAGCAGACAATAAACGCAATTTGGGTCACATTTCCGCAGATAATAAACGCATTTTGGGCCACATTTCAGCAGATAATAAACGCAATTTGGACCACATTTCAGCAGATAATAAACGCAATTTGGGCCACATTTCAGCAGATAATAAACGCAACTTGAGTCGCATTTCAGCAGATAATAAACACAATTTGGGCCACATTTCAGCAGATAATAAACGCAATTTGGGCCACGTTTCAGCAGATAATAAACGCAATTTGAGCCACATTTCAGCAGATAAACACAATTTGGGCGACATTTCAGCAGATAATAAACGCAATTTGGGCGACATTTCAGCAGACAATAAACGCAATTTGGGCCACATTTCAGCAGATAATAAACAGAATTTGAGCCACATTTCAGCAGATAATAAATGCAATTCGGGCCACATTTCAGAAAAAAAAAAAGAATGTACTCACCTGACAGAGGTCTTCTCTTCCGGCTAACTTCTGGCGCACAGCTCCCCCGGAGATCTTGTTCCTCCAATCTCCCGCGCTGGCAGTCAGGCAGAGCAGGGCTACGTGAAGATGGCGCCCAAAGCCCTGTACTGGAGACACAAATAGTCTCCATAGCAGGGCTTCGGCAGCCATCTTCCCATAGCCCTGCTCTGTACTGGGAAGTGGCTGGCGCGGCGTCAGTGCGGGCAACAGTGTGACGTCACAACGACGTCATGGAGCCTCCGATGCCCCTAAAAACGTGAGGCCCCAAGCGGCTGCTTGGTGCCTGGCGGCACCCCTGCTTATCAAGAAGATGTTAGAATAAATTTGATGATATACTGTACCATATCCATGTACTGTACATAACAGTTCCAAGCCATGCTTTACTCTCAGCTGGGGAACTTGGGCTTTTTACACAGATGACATTACTGAGCGCTGCAAATTTTAGCCATCTAATAAGGCTAGAAACAGATGGAAATAAGGAGCAACAATGATTTCTGGGAAACTGACTTATCTTGGTGGACTGGCTTTACCTATCCATATCCACTACAGTCCCAGTTGTGTAGTCAGATGGTACATCTTTTGCCCCTCACTGTACTTCTGGTATCAGAGAAGAAATCTTCCCAGTTTAACAAACCATAGTAATGCATGAATCCATTGTGCAATCCACTTTAGCTAACATTTCACCATCTCATGCATCTCGTTCATGCAGGTACTTTAAACACTCTTTAAACACTCTCCAGAGCTGTGAAATGCAGAGTGCTCTGTTGTGTTGCCTTTATTCAAATAACATGAAGTGTGGGATTAGCCCTATGATGCCAGGATTAAATATAATCTGGAAAATTCCTCCATTCTCCGGTATGTACAGTAAGTGCTATTAAGACGCTACCGTTTTCATAGCAAGCCAGAGAGATCAGACACCCAAAGGCTGGCGACTGGGTAAGTTATTACAACAATCTTTAAATATTAAGCATTAGTAGAAGCTCTGGCTATCTCGTTTTTTCAGAGGGTGTAATGTAAATGTAATGTACCTGAATGATGGATAAGCCTGGTTTGGGAACCCATTGGATATTATATCCTGCTTGCACTGTGTTCAGTCAGTGTTTGGACAGCTAGGCTTGAACACACTTGTGTTGCTAGTTGTGCATCTTAAAGGATACCCGAGGTGACATGTGACATGATGAGATAGACATGTGTATGTACAGTGCCAAGCACACAAATAACTGCTGTGTTCTTTTTTTTTTTCTTTTTCCGCCTGAGTTAAACATTAGCAAGTCCCGGTTTCTGTCTGGGTCTGAGTCGGACAATAGTTTAAGCCTCACTTATAAGGAATTAAGACCATAAAACATATTCCTAGCAGAAAATGGCTTCTGAGAGCAGAAAACAGATAAAAAGGGTCAATAGTTCATAGATTTGAGCTCTGGCATACTTCAATGAATGTGTCATTGAGTACAGACAATGACACAGTAAAAACTTAAAAAGTAGATTTCAATATAAAATAAAACTGTGGGATATCTAAAAAAGGTCATTTTTAGGAGGAGGAGGAGAGATTAAATTGTTTATCTTATCTGTTTATTCTCACCTCATGTTGCCTTTAAAAGACAACTGTGCTGATATAGGTATATGGAGTCAATAATATTTTTTCCTTGTAAGTAATAAGAGTTGCCTGGCTATCCTACTGATCTTTCATGCACTACTAGTGTCTTGTTCGATCACAGACCTGAAACAAGCATGCTGCAAATACAGTCAAACATCTGATCTGCATGTTTGTTCAGGGTCTATAGTTAAAAGTATGAGGATAAGCAGAAAAGCCAGGAAATATGCATTTTTAAAAAGAAATAACTATGGCAGCCTTCATATCCCTCTCACTTCAAGGTCACTTTAGAGAGAAGGTCATACCAGACTGGTTTTGGAGACAGTGTGACACTGACACTGAGAGACAACTAAAGTCAGAGGAATTTGAATTGAAAGTACCTGATTTCATTTAGAAACATGCTTCTTGCCTAGCTGTTCAGATGATTCTCTGCTGAGTCCTTGTCCCAGAACCAGTATGCAAGCCAGCAAACCTTTTCCAGGTGTAACTCTCACACAACTATTAAAGGCAATTCAAAATCAGCAATGCATGTATAATGCAGTAGTGACCAGGACCACATCTAAAGAATAGGTACAGAACAAGTGAACGTATAAACTACACTTATATTAACCAATGCATGTAACTTTGTATAGTGTCCGTTGGTTACTGTGAGCTGTAGGCTCCTGGTTCCTGCTTCCACCCAATCACTCTTGCCAATCCTGGGGGCCTCAGGATCACAGGACCTGGCAGACAGAATATTTATTATTACTGCATACCTGCTTCCTTCCAGGCAGTTCTACCTCATGCACGATGCACCATGTTTTCATTGACATGACTAGAGAAGCTTTCTAACATATACAGCAAAGCACCACCTAGTAACTGAAATAGAATGAACATAGTAACTGAAATAGAATGAGCAAAGTGCCCACTATTTGTAGCCACGATTTGCATAGTGTGCGGCCCCCGCCCTCACCCGCTACTTATCAGTAAAGTTAGGCATGGGGGTGTTAAGGTTAATAGGCCACCGATTAAGGCTAAGTGCCCACCGGTGGGTTAAGGTTAGGTGCCCACAAGGGGGTGTTAAGCAATCAAGTGACCCCAAAAGATGAAGACTCTTGGGGCGAGTATGAGGGGACGGGATATGGGGTGTGTGTGTCTGTATGTGTGTGTGTGTATGTGTGTGTGTGTGTGTGTGGGGGGGGGTTAAACAGAGAGAATAGTGGGGGGAGGTTGTTGGCCAACTCATGCAACTGAATCAATCTAGACATAGCCGGTATTATACAGGTAAAGGAAAAATAGTAATAGTATTTAAATGAATAATAGTATTTAAATGAATTGCAATAACTGATATAATTGGAGATAAACGTTAGTTTTTTTCCCCCATCCTGGACTTCTTCTTTGAATAACTTGGTTTTTGCTCTGCAGATTCTCGAAATGTCGGCACCAGGAAATTTCACACACTCTCTGGACAGCCTGATGA
Organism: Hyperolius riggenbachi; assembly: GCF_040937935.1. Taxonomy (NCBI): domain Eukaryota; kingdom Metazoa; phylum Chordata; class Amphibia; order Anura; family Hyperoliidae; genus Hyperolius; species Hyperolius riggenbachi. The sequence goes on from NC_090647.1 coordinate 497,171,724, forward strand.
GAGCCTTGCTGGTCCAAGCATTGGAGGAACTAAAAAACAACAGCCAACCAGAAAAGACATCTCAACAGATGTTAAGCCACGATGATCTGGCGGGTGCCGTCACCTTCACTATGGTCTTCATAGCCATCTTTGCCTTCTTCATTGTGGCGGTGTTAGTGGTTGCCATCCGATCCAGGTCACGTGACCTGACAGAGGACCATTACCTCAGTAACTGCAACATTGTGGAACCTGAATCAACAAGGCCAGTCTGCTTCCAAGGGGCCACATTTCTAGTCCACGAAAACAAGACAGCGGGGTGATTCCTCAGTGTGGAAACACAAGACTATAAAGAAAAGATTTTTGTGTGTAAATAACAAGATCTGGACACAAAGATCCCGTTATGCGAAAGAGAGAAAAAATAGCTGCTATTGGATTGGGAAACATAACAACAATTTAGCCAATCTTTTTTACTGCTGGAAAATAAACTAGATCAAGCATTAGGTTCATACAGCACACATAATGAATACAAACGGTGAAATTAATTTGCCAGAAAAAATATTATGTGTTTGTGACCTGTGCCCTAGTTTTATGTTTCACCACAAAGAAAGGAAAAGCTTATAGCAAGGGGGATACAGAGGCTGCCATGTTCTTTTTTTTTTTTTTTTTTTTTAGATGCCAGTGTGTCTGTGTTGGCTTCAATAGTGTCTGAGTTACACCTACAAGTGTGTAGCCAGTCACTGCACTCAGTCAGTAACAGTGACCTATCAGATGTCACTGCTACTAATCAAGTGCAGTGATTGGCTCAATGACGGTGCTGTGGTCCCGCCCTTGAGACCATCGGCACCAGTTAGCAATTGGAGCAGCGGGCGGCTGTGATTAGCTGGTCTGAAGCCAGCCCTGCCTGATTGGTCACGTGCCAAAGCTTCCTCTCTGACTGGCCACGGTGATTTCTCGCTGGTGATGTGGTTTTACTGTAGAATGCTTTGATAAGAGGCAACACCTTACCTGTTTGTGATGTCATAGAGAAGGGCGTCATCGCCCTGTGTCCGCGGCCAGGGCTGAGGCTGTGTTCCTACATTGGATGTCATTGCCTGTTTTTAATAAAGAAATCTTGGATTACCTTACTGGAGGATGGTGACTCTGCAATCTATATCTGATATGCAATAAACCAAGACGCCAGTCGGTGAGTGGATTCACATAGGGGGAAGTCTGTTGTCATCCTAGTGGTGAAGGCACGTCCCTCTGAAGTGCAGCACGCGGTGTTTTCATACAGTGTTTAGACAGTGCTGAGCACTATGTGCGCCCTCTTTTTGTTTTTATTATAGAATAATGTTCAGTAAAATTGCGCTCTCAGTATAAATTTCATACATCCACCTCTCCCCCCTTCATGGACTCACTCACCAGATGTTGCGGTCTATTAGGAGACCAAGCAGCGCTTTCGGGGTGTATGGCCCCCCCGTTGCCTCACGATCTCACTGGTTCCACTCCTCAATAGATGCAGACTTTCCCAGTCCGTGTTGAGTAAGGTCCTTGGGGTGTAGAGTATGTAAATAGAAAAAAATGGGAAGACCAGCTTCCTATCGTGTAATCCAGTTTATTTAAAATTTAAAAAACTTGTTAAAAAGTTCATATGAGCCAGCATACGTTAAATACACTTCCAGGTATGAGTAGGAATCAATTACAGGCGGCCGCCTATAGCCCGCTTCACCCTTCAGTGTTAAAGTGTCTGCTGCTCGAATGCCTCTGAGACGCCAGACCGCCAAGCCGGTGGCCAGCGCTCGTTCTGCTCTGCGTAATTGCGTCACTCCGTGGCTCCGCCCTACGCGTTTCGTTGCCTAGCAACTCATCAGGGGCTACACGGAGTGACGTGTGCGCCCTTGTTTTAAAGCCTATCAGGCTGCCAGCCCGGAAGTGACTCCTCCTTTACAATGTATTACATAAAAGATGCACATTAATATAAAACTTTTCCCTCTTGTAGTTCAAAGCCCTACAGTAAAATCCGTAGTTAAACGGAAATCAGTAATATTAAAGAGTACATCACCCTTCACCTCTAAATGCATCTCAAACACAATATTCCGCCTATAGTGCGAATGCAAAAACGATTGACCAATAATGATTGTGAACTGATTGTCCACACGCTAAAGTTGATAGCATCCGATCAGCAGCTCACAACCCGCCCACACCTTACAGCATTCTACCTCCCTCAAAATTGTATTAGGTGGTGCTAAAAAGTGACAGGTTTCCCACTTTGAATTTTTTGGCCAGGTTTACTAGTCCCAAACCACAAAAAATAATAAATGCAAAAGCATGTGTTGTTATAACCTTATGATTATTGATTGGCCGCATGACACTAATTTGATGTTAATGTTTGGGTTCCAAAGCTATGTCCACCCCGCCCAATTAGTATTATTAGTTTGCTTTGGTCACCAAAACGACCCCAACCCCCCAAAAGTATCCCCAGGCACATACATTAACGGGTTAGGAATTATTCAGAAAACAATTTAAGTCTATTTCTATATTTAAACCTGCAGGTTCAAGCGTTTCAAGTTCATAAATGTATTTAGTTTCCAATTTTGATAGCTCTCGGATTTTGTTACTTCCCCGCCAAGAAGGTTGCAATTTCTCTATGCCCACCATAGACATCTGGCTGAGTCTACAGATGTGATTGCCAACAAAATGTCTTGGGACACTATGATTGGTGTGTCCTTTTCCAATTTTGTGATAATGTTCACCCAGTCTCTCCTTTAGCTCTCTACTTGTCCTACCAATATACTGCTTACCACATATACATGTCAGACAATAGACGACATACTTAGTAGAACATGTGATAAACCCCCTTATTTTGAATTCACGACCATTGGTGCTGGAAATTACACTAGAGGCCTTCTTAGTAAGCCCATTCTGACATAATCTGCAAGATCTACATGGATAGAATCCATCAGTTTGCCAAGGGTTTTTTTGGTTTTTTGGGGGTTTACACAACTCGGGGCCAACAGGGATTTTAGGTTGTTGGCTTTCCTATAGATAAATTGTGGCCTATCTGTTAAGATGGATCCTAATTGAGCATCAGCTTTGAGAACTTTCCAGTGTCTTTTGATAATTCTCTCCATTTCCCGATATTGTCGGCTGAACCCAGTAATAAAAGGTATATTGTTTGGGTCCCTATCTTTACTCTTTCTCACAAATGTCTGTTTCCTATCCAACCGTGCCACCTGGTCAATCTGCTCATTAATGAAGGTAGCATCATACCCTTTCTGCAAAAAACGGCCCTTTAGCATATCCGATTGTTCCATGAAATCCTCATGCCGAGAACAGTTCCTTTTTAGCCTTAGGAACTGTCCCTTGGGGACCGCCCTTACCCAATTAGGGTGATGGCAGCTGTCATGGCCTATATATCCGTTTCGGTCCGTCGTTTTGAAAAACGTCCGTGTCCATATCTTATGGTCCCCTTTATTAACCTCCAAATCCAAAAATTGTACCTTAGTACTACTAGCCTCCATTGTGAGCCGGATGTCCAGGTCATTCTTATTTAAGTTTTGGACGTAATGCTGCAAAGTTTCCTCTGTAGAATTCCAAACTATGATCAGGTCATCTATGTACCGAGACCAGGAGACGACCTCCCCGGAGGCGGGGTCCGCCAGCACCCCCTCCTCCCAAACCGCCATGAATAGATTAGCGAAGCTGGGAGCGAACCCCGCCCCCATGGCACATCCCCTGGTCTGGACATAGAAACTCCCCCCGTACCAGAAATAGTTTCTTTCCAGGGCAAACTTCAGCAGCTGGACAATGAATTCTATTTGTCTATCTATCATGCCCACTCTCACCAAATACAGTCTGACTGCTTCAATCCCAGCTTGATGGGGTATGACCGTGTAGAGAGATGCGACATCTGCTGTCGCTAGTATCATATGAGGCATTATATCAATCTGGTCCAACACCTGGAGAGCATGCTTGGTGTCTCTTAATAAGTGAGGCACCATTGCCACTGCCGGCTGCAACATGTCATCCAGGTACTGGCCCAACCGATGAGTGACCGAACCAATGCCACTGATTATGGGCCTGCCTGGTGGGCAAATGGGATCCTTATGTACCTTTGGTACTTGGTAGATTACAGGGATCCTGGGAGCAGACGGTATTAAGTAATCAAATTCGTGGTCATTAAGCAAATGCTCGCTCAAGCCCTGTTTCAAAATTTGTCTAAGTTCTTCTAAATATATCTTTGTGGGGTCTCCTGGTAACTTTTTGTATGTGGTGGTATCTAGCACTAGTTTGGATAGTTCAGTGTCATACTGGGCATTGGTCATAATGACCACCCCACCACCCTTATCAGCTGGTCGAATGACCAGCTGTTTCTCTGTTAGAGTCTTTTTAATTTTGGTGATAGATTGGTCCGATTGTTTCTGTGTCATTTCTCGCAGATCTTTGCAAACCAATCTTTTGAAGGTTTCCACGGTACTACCCACAGGGGCACCTGCTGGGTTGAAAGTGGAGTTATTCCGCAAATTGGTGTGTCTAAATTGGTCAGTCATGGTTCTTGCATTTGTCATAACATTTTTACCCAGAAAATATTTCTTGATATTGAGGCGTCTCACAAATTTTTGTAAGTCAATATAAGTGTCAAATTTGTTGAGTCCCTGTATAGGTGCATGTTTGAGCCCCCTGCTTAGTAGTTGCAATTCTTTATTATCAAGTTTAGTACCACTAATATTAAAAATACCATTGCTATTTAGTACTTCCTTCTTTTTTCCTCCCCCTCCTCTGCATCCTCTTCTGCACCTCGTTTTTGCTGCCTTCTGGGCGAGAGGTACATACTCAGGTCCTCCTCCTCCCAGGGCTTCTATCTGGGTTTGGGCAGATCCCATAGAAAAGAATATGGGGACAACTGATCATGTTGATTCCTCAGGGGGTCATATCTATTAGATATAGGTATATTTCTCCTCTCATCATTTGGTCTATATGATGGATATATTTGTGGGTGCGTGCCCCTATGCCCCCCCCCTCACCTAGGTCCTCTGTAGTGAGGGTCTCTCCATACCGGGGCTGGTTTGGGATGCGGGCTACCTCTTCCACCACCCCTTGGGCCAGGGTTCCCTCCCCGACCTCTTTTTGGGATTGCACCACCTGGTCTAATGGGGCCTGGTATTGGTTGCAAAGGAACATTATGGGGCCTCGGGTCTGGGGCCACTGCTTGGCTGGCTCTAGCTGCCTCTTCTTGAGCTTTTACTTTTTTCCTCACCTGCCACCGATATGCCATATGATCCTTAAACACCATGGTATCTCTGACAAATTTCTTTTGTTTATCGGCTATCATGATTTTCTCATTTTTTTTTAAGGGTCTCAAACAGATTTTTTGATTTATCTTTAAACTCCTCCGTGTTCTTATAAGGGTCAAGTTTCATCTTAATTGCATCAATATCCTGTCCCAAGCGTTCAATCCCATGTTGTTTACGCTTGATTAATATTTCCATTGTTCCCAGGCCACATTTGGTGAGATGTTCCTCCCACTCCTTATCATTGGCCTCTGACTCCTCACCGTCATTGGCTTCTATTTCCCACCTAACGGACTTGGGAACAATACCCTTATGGTGATATTTTTTTAAAGTAGCGATATCCCACCATGTAGTGAGTTCTTTGGACATCAGTCCTTGAAGTTTTTTAAAATCCTGCTCTAGTGCTCCTTTGGCTTCAGAGTCTCTGCCAAAGATCAGATCTAAATCCACATCCTTGTGCATCCTGAACTCAAATAACTCCATCATCTTGGCGTGCAGCTATTAAAAGATAACAAGTCTAAAGTACAAAACAGATATAAACAGCGCTCGCCCTGCAATGAATTCACAATTTAAAATATTAATGTGGTGTCAATTAATTAGAGTCCACATATGTTTCCACCAAGTGCTGCAGTCAAAGTTCTGGGTTATGTCCAGCTTTATGCAATAATGTTCAGTAAGATTGCGCTCTCAGTATAAATTTCATACATCCACCTCTCCCCCCTTCATGGACTCACTCACCAGATGTTGCGGTCTATTAGGAGACCAAGCAGCGCTTTCGGGGTGTATGGCCCCCCCATTGCCTCACGATCTCACTGGTTCCACTCCTCAATAGATGCAGACTTTCCCAGTCCGTGTTGAGTAAGGTCCTTGGGGTGTAGAGTATGTAAATAGAAAAAAATGGGAAGACCAGCTTCCTATCGTGTAATCCAGTTTATTTAAAATTTAAAAAACTTGTTAAAAAGTTCATATGAGCCAGCATACGTTAAATACACTTCCAGGTATGAGTAGGAATCAATTACAGGCGGCCGCCTATAGCCCGCTTCACCCTTCAGTGTTAAAGTGTCTGCTGCTCGAATGCCTCTGAGACGCCAGACCGCCAAGCCGGTGGCCAGCGCTCGTTCTGCTCTGCGTAATTGTGTCACTCCGTGGCTCCGCCCTACGCGTTTCGTTGCCTAGCAACTCATCAGGGGCTACACGGAGTGACGTGTGCGCCCTTGTTTTAAAGCCTATCAGGCCGCCAGCCCGGAAGTGACTCCTCCTTTACAATGTATTACATAAAAGATGCACATTAATATAAAACTTTTCCCTCTTGTAGTTCAAAGCCCTACAGTAAAATCCGTAGTTAAACGGAAATCAGTAATATTAAAGAGTACATCACCCTTCACCTCTAAATGCATCTCAAACACAATATTCCGCCTATAGTGCGAATGCAAAAACGATTGACCAATAATGATTGTGAACTGATTGTCCACACGCTAAAGTTGATAGCATCCGATCAGCAGCTCACAACCCGCCCACACCTTACAGCATTCTACCTCCCTCAAAATTGTATTAGGTGGTGCTGGTCCTCTATTGAGGAGTGGAACCAGTGAGATCGTGAGGCAACGGGGGGGCTATACACCCCGAAAGCGCTGCTTGGTCTCCTAATAGACCGCAACATCTGGTGAGTGAGTCCATGAAGGGAGGAGAGGTGGATGTATGAAATTTATACTGAGAGCGCAATCTTACTGAACATTATTGCATAAAGCTGGACATAACCCAGAACTTTGACTGCAGCACTTGGTGGATACATATGTGGACTCTAATTAATTGACACCACATTAATATTTTAAATTGTGAATTCATTGCAGGGCGAGCGCTGTTTATATCTGTTTTGTTTTTATTATAGGGTGTCATATCTCTGTGGGAGAGTGGACTGTATATGCGCAACAAGTAATTTCTTCTACTTATTTATTTATTAAGTAATAAAATATTTTACTACTATGAGTTCTGACTAATAGTTGTACAGGGTAGGCCATTTATATGGATACATCTTAATAAAATGGGAATGGTTGGTGATATTAACTTCCTGTTTGTGGCACATTAGAATATGTGAGGGGGAAAACTTTTCAAGATGGGTGGTGAGCATTTTGAAGTTGGCCATTTCCAATCCAACTTTTGTTTTTTCAATAGGAAGAGGGTCATGTGACACATCAAACCTATTAGTTATTTCACAAGAAAAACAATGGTGTGCTTGGCTTTAATGTAACTTTATTCTTTTATGAGTTATTTACAAGTTTCTCTTTGTTTACAGCCATTGACATGTCGCTGAGATTAACACGTAAGAAGCGGATGGAAATTGTGTTGATGTCTTGTGAACGCAGTAACCGGGTCATTGCAGCAGATTTCAATGCAAGACACCCTACGAGACCCCCCATCTCCCATGCTACAGTTAGCAAACTGCTTGCTAAGTTTCGTGAAACTGGTTCAGTGTTGGATTTGCCAAAATGTGGACGCATGAAATCTGTCCCTAATGAAAAATCATCAGTGGCTGTCCTAGCTTCATTCAGCTAGAGCCCACAGCGTAGCACTCGCCGCATGTCACTGGAGAGTGGCATTAGTCGAACATCACTTCGGCGGATATTAGCTATTCACAAATGGCACCCTTACAAACTCCAGCTACTGCAGCATCTCAACGAGGATGAGCCAGATCGGCGCACTGGATTTGCAGAACGGGCAAAACAAAAATTGGAACAGGACCCTCAGTTTACGCAGAAGATTTTGTTTAGTGATGAGGCAAACGTTTATGTGATGGTGAAGTTAACAAACAAAACCACTGCTATTGGTCTGACACTAACCCACATTGGATAGATCCCTCCAAGACTGTTGGAACAAAAAAATGATGGTATGGTGTGGTATATGGGGTACAAATATAGTGGGCCATTCTTCATCAATGGAAACCTCAAGGCCACTGGATATGTGAAATTGCTACATGATGATGTGTTTCCATCTTTATGCACTGAAGCTGGCACGTTCCCTGAGTTTTTCCAGCAAGATGGCGCGCCACCACATTATGGGTGTCAGGTCTGAGCATTCTTAGGTGAACAGTTTCCTGGAAAGTGGATTGGTCATCATGGGCCAGTTGAATAGCCCCCAAGGTCTCCCGATCTGACCCCCTTAGACTTTTATCTTTGGGGTCATCTGAAGGCAATTGTCTATGCTGTGTAGATACGAGATGTGCAGCACCTGAAACTACGGATACTGGAAGCCTGTGCTAGCATTTCTCCTGCGGTGTTGCTATCAGTGTGTGAAGAGTGGGAGAAGAGGGTTGCATTGACAATCCAACACAATGGGCAGCACATTGAACACGTTTTAAAAGTGGTCAGAAACTTGTAAATATCTCATGAAATAACCAAGCACACCATTGTTTTTCTTGTGAAATTCCCAATAAGTTTAATGTGTCACATGACCCTCTTCCTATTGAAAAAAACAAAAGTTGGATTCAAAATGGCCGCCATGGTCAACACCCATCTTGAAAAGTTTCCCCCCCTCACATATACTAATGTGCCACAAACAGGAAGTTAATATCACCAACTATTCCCATTTTATTAAAGGACTTACGAGGCCAAAATGTCTAAAAAAGCAAAGTACCTGTAAGCTGTTTAAATGCACGGAGGACGCCGTCCGCGCCCTCCGTGCAGTTCCGCCGGGTCCCCTTCCTGAGATCGCCCCCCGCGCCGACCCCGACCCCCCAGGCCGGGTCGGGCTCTCGTGCCGCTCTCAATATGGCAGCTTCCAATGGCCGCGGCTGCGCAGTCCGCCTGGCTGCGAGTGCGGCTGCGCAGTCCGCCTGGCCGCGAGTGCGGCTGCGCAGCTCTACGGCCAACCCCTCCGATCCACGCTACAGTGCGTGGTTCGGGGGGTTGGCCGTAGAGCTGCGCAGCCGCACTCGCGGCCAGGCGGACTGCGCAGCCGCGGCCAATGGAAGCGGCCATATTGAGAGCGGCACGAGAGCCCGACCCGGCCTGGGGGGTCGGGGTCGGCGCGGGGGGCGATCTCAGGAAGGGGACCCGGCGGAACTGCACGGAGGGCGCGGACGGCGTCCTCCGTGCATTTAAACAGCTTACAGGTACTTTGCTTTTTTTTAGACATTTTGGCCTCGTAAGTCCTTTAAGGTGTATCCATATAAATGGCCTACCCTGTATTTTAACCCAAATCAATAAAGTTTGTCTTTAGTGCACTTAATAGTCTGTTAGTGACCACCTTTAGGAATAGTGATGAGTGAAAAAGACAATATTCTTTTTGCATTCATTTTCACACAAATAATGTAAAATCGACTTTTGAGCGAAAATGCCTTTATGACAATCATTTGTTAATTAACCTTTTGTGATATTTTGCAGATTTGTGTCGTAAAAAAAAAGTTTTTGTGAATTTTTCTCTGTAAAAAAAAGGATGATTTTTTTTTGCCTTTATTTGCAAATTTTCGCATTGGAAGAATGTTTTCTTTGGGGTACAGTGGAAAATGGCGCCTGTGAATAATGGCGCACGATGATGCCGCAAATCTTTTTGCCGCTTATTGTTATTTAACATTAGGTTAAAACATCTTTAAATACTGTTTAGATAAGTAGACCCCCTTTAAAATGTAAACAAGCAATTAAGATAGTATACAATTTAGCCACTAGATCAGTGGTCCTCAAACTACGGCCCGCGGGCCGAATGCGGCCTGCTGAGGTATGTTGACCTGGCCCTTGACCGAAAACGTTTGGGGACCACTGCATTAGATGGGGCAATTTCAAGGGTTCAACAAATAGAGGACTTAAAGAGACACTGAAGCGAAAAAAAAAGGTGATATTATGATTTGTATGTGTAGCACAGCTAAGAAATAAATCATTAAGATCAGATACATCAGTGTAATTGTTTCCAGTACAGGAAGAGTTGAGAAACTCCAGTTGTTATCTCTATGCAAACAAGCCATTACGCTCTCCAACTAAGTTAGTCTTGGAGAGGGCTGTTATCTGACTTTTATTATCTCAACTGTTCCTGGACTGTTTACTTTTCCTCTGCTAGAGGAGAGGTCATTACTTCACAGACTGCTCTGAAAGACTCATTTTGAATGCTGAGTGTTGTGTAATGTGCACATATTATAGAATGATGCAATGTTAGAAAAAACACTATATACCTGAAAATAAAAGTATGAGAATATTTTCTTTGCTGCTAATCTTCTAGTAATTATTCATAGTACACAACCAATTCACTATATCATTTTTTTTTTTTCGCTTCAGTGTCTCTTTAAGTATAATAATTTTACATATTCATAGAAGATAAATAGAGCAGTGGGTAAAGGTATCGACTTTGGGCTGTCAGGTTTAATATTTTCTAGGTGCGAGAATACTTTTTTATTTAACCACTTGAGGACCCACCCTTTACCCCCCCCTTAAGGACCAGCATTGAATTATGTGATCTGTGCTGGGTGGGCTCTACAGCCCCCAGCACAGATCAAACACCAGGCAGAGAGATCAGATCACCCCCCTCTTTTCCCCACTAGGGGGATGATGTGCTGGGGGGGTCCAATCTCTGCTGCCTGCGTGTGGCTGGCGGGGGGGGGGGCACCTCAAAGCCCCCCTCCGCGGCGAAATTCCGCTTCCCCCTCTCCTACCTGGCAGCCCTGGTGACCGGGGCTGCACAGGACGCTATCCGTCCTGTGCAGCCTGTGACAGGACGTCCCCTGTCACATGGCGGCGATCCCCGGCCGCTGATTGGCCGGGGATCGCCGGTCTGCCTTACGGCGCTGCTGCGCAGCAGCGCCGTACAATGTAAACAAAGCGGATTATTTCCGCTTGTGTTTACATTTAGCTTATGAGCCGCGATCGGCAGCCCGCAGGCTATTCACGGAGCCCCCCACCGTGAATTGACAGGAAGCAGCCGCTCGCGCGAGCGGCTGCTTCCTGATTAATTAGCCTGCAGCCGGTGACGCAGAACTGCGTCGCTGGTCCTGCAGCTGCCACTTTGCCGACGCGCGTTATGAGTGCGCGGTCGGCAAGTGGTTAATTGGTATTTACAAAAAAAATATTTATACATCACACGGGTTAAATATTGGCACATGGTTACTCCAATACAAATCTTACAAAACGCTATTTATAGTTTCCTGCAATTTCTTATTAAAACATTAACAATTTAAGCCTTCTGGACGTAGCTTCTACGTCCAGAAGGCCATGTGCGCTCCCGCGGCCGATCGCGCGCTTGCACGCACGCTCCCGGCCGCAGAACGTTAGCCCAGGAATCAATTAATCGGGACATGGTGCCCGATGATTGATTCCTCTCCCCGGCAGAAAAAGCGACTGCTTCTCTCGGAAGCCTCACTTTTTCGGCCTCTTACGTCCCCCTACGTCCCTCTAAGCGTACATGTTACACTTAGAGTGACGTCATGTAAACAAACTCAAGGTTGCCATCTTGTGGCCAAAAAGTACACAAAAAATTACCATTTACATCCCACCCTTCCAAAAATACCCAAATAAAATGTTTAATAAAAAAAAACCAAAAAAATTACAATAAAAAAAACCAAAACACGTAAATATGTACTTAAGGGTCCGGACGATCAGCTGATCCCAGTGGAACTCCTGATTGGCTGAGTGGCTGGGGGCGGCGCTGAGCAGCACTGGAGTATATATAGATCTTGCCTTTCAGTTGCTGGTTGTCTGCCGTTGCGAATACTTACGTGTGAGCACTCAGAACTCAGTCAGATCTTACAGTGTGTTAGAACCAGCAGGAGCTGGGAATTCACACTTAGCCAGATTACCTTTGTGTATACTCTGTTATACTTTAGACCAGTTCCAGGGTGTTGAGACCAAGGACCTCACACCAAAGCTTAGGATAGCTGTGTCATTACTCTGTTATACTCTAGACCAGTTTCAGGGTGTTGAGACCAAGGACCTCACACCAAAGCTTAGGATAGCTGTGTCATTACTCTGTTATACTCTAGACCAGTTTCAGGGTGTTGAGACCAAGGACCTCACACCCAAGCTTAGGATTGCTGTGTCATTACTCTGTTATACTCTAGACCAGTTCCAGGGTGTTGAGACCAAGGACCTCACACCCAAGCTTAGGATAGCTGTGTCATTATTCTGTTATACTTTAGACCAGTTCCAGGGTGTCGAGACCAAGGACCTCACACCTCAGATTAGAATTGTGCTTATGTATATCTGTTATGACATTCTGCTTTGCTGACCTCTCTCTTGCTTTCTGATTCGGTACCTCTGCCCATCTGTTTACCAGTTACTGACCCTGCTTGTATCCGGTTACCGAATCCGTCTTCTGTCTTTGTACCTTATATGCTCGTGTGTTGCTGAACTGGCCTGTCTGACCTTCCTGGCTGTCACTCGTTCCCCGAGTGATTAGTCTGTCTGTACTTCCTCGGCACTAATCCACCAGGTGTCAGTTAGCTGCAAGGACCTCCTGTACCTCAGAGAGGCCTTCCTGCAGTTCAGTCAGTGGTCTCTTCCCATTAGGAGTCCATTGGCTGCAGTACAGTCTGATTCCCTATCCACCAGGGAATCCTTGGCTGCAGTACAGTCTGATTCCTATTCCATCAGGGAATCACTGGCTGCTGCTCTATCTCATCTCTAGAGATAGCTCCTGCTCGGCCATAGGTCACCTGCCCCTCAGGTGTCCACTGGCTGCAGTAGTGTCTGTATCTCCCGCTCCATGGGAGATAGCCTTCTACTGTTGCACCCAAACACTTACACATTATTAGGTATCCAGAGGTTAGTCATACTTGTATTATTGGTGATTCTGCAGATCATCAATAATCAGGTATACATCTGTATTCTTGGTGATACTGCAGATCACCAATAATCAGATTCTCTCTGTGTGCTGACACCAATCGTTACAGTTTATAGAGATTACATAGGGATAGAAGGATAAAGAAATATAAAACTTATTCCAGGAGAGAATTTGAATAATACCCTAAAAAATGCAGCATAAATTATTCTGCGTACAAAAGAAAAAAAGAGGAAACAACATTCAGTGTTCCATGAAGGTATGTCCAAGGACGTGACATGGTCACATGACCAAAATACAATGCAGCAGAAACACTGGACAAAAGCAACTCATGTTCTATACCAATATTTGTAGTTATGGTCTAGATAAGATAGAGTTTGGTGGTTTATACTGAGCAAGACATGAGTTTTATGTTAGATGTGAGTGGAGCATGGGAAGAGACCGACACAGCAACTCAGCACAGTCCAGTAATGTAAGTACACAACATTCGCTTCAGCATTCTTTTTGTTTTTAAAATATTTTTATTGTGGTACTTATGATCATATTTGTATATAACTTTAAATGGCAGCATATTATAGTTTAGACAATTTAGTTACATTTCTGACAATAGCACATTTTATATGTAAGGATATCAACAAAAGAGGAAGAAAAACACAAAACACAAAAAACTAGTCTTATCGGTGAACTAAAATGTAATAACCAAAACAAACACAAATTGAATATGTCTCTATTATAATCATAGCTGATTGTCTTCTCTACTTTCCCCTGCTCTCCTGATGCTGCCTGTCTCTGCCGGTCCTTACATTGGCTACCAATAACCCAGAGGATCCACTGTAAGCTGCTAAAGTTGGCTATACACTGTACAATTGTTTTTGCCTAATTAGACATTTGCTTAAACAAACGTCAAATCATTCATAAATCAAAGTGGATTTAAATATTTGCTATTGAAATTAAAGAGAGTCTGAAGCGAGAATAGATCTCGCTTCAGACCTCATAGCTAGCAGGGGCATGTGTGCCCCTGCTGAAACGCCACTATCCCGCGGCTTAACGGGGGTCCCTTCACCCCCAAATCCCCTCCGTAATGCGGGGCAGCGCTTCCGCATTGGGGCAGGGCTAACCGCCGCAGCCCTGCCCCACGCGCGTCTGTCAGACGCGTATCTCCGCCTCTACCCCGCCCCTCTCAGTCTTCCTTCACTGAGAGGGGCGGGGGAGAGGCGGCGATGCGCGTCTGATAGACGCGCTGGGAGGCAGGGCTGCAGCCGTTAGCCCTGCCTCCAGGAAGAGGGGAAAAGCGACCAAGTCTGCGACCAAGGTTTGCGGGGGGCGGGTTGGGGGTGAAGAGACCCCCGTTAAGCCGCGGGATAGCGGCGTTTTAGCAGGGGCACACGTGCCCCTGCTATATATGAGAGCTGAAGCGAGATTTAGTCTCGCTTCAGTGTCTCTTTAAGGACTAAAGCCTGATTCGCAATATTGGTCTTAAATGCTGTAATTTCGATTCTAATGTCAATCATAATATAAACTGTAATATTGAAAGCAAAATCAAATCTTGTATGGCCAGCTTAACTCTCACTTACCAAACGCGCCATATCCAGTCCAACCAAACATTTGAAGATATCGCCCAAGCCACAGTCCACACTCTCCATGTTAACTCTTATGTCTTCCATGCTGATCAGTCCCTCATCTTCTCCTGTTCAAGATTTCTCTTGTGCTTCATCCTGCTTCTAGAACTCACTTCTGTACCGCATCCATTATGCTTTGAGTCTCCTATCTTTTAAACATAAACATCAAACCCACTTTTTCAAATAATCTTATTACTCATACTCCCTATCTAGCTATGTAGCTACATCTACCGCCTCCAAAGTAATGTGATACCCCCCCCCCCCCCCCCCCCCCCCAGGCTCCTATAGTGTCATGTTTACCAATATTCCCCACCCCTTCTGTTCTAGATCATGAGCTTGTCCTCTTCCTATTATTTTTGCTTACATTTTTCTACCCAATATGTACCAGCATTGATGGGTATTATTGCACTTTGTAATTTTTACTTATAGACTTACATAACTGCACTGTCTGATGTCTCCATTGCATGGATATGTACTAGTTGTACTAATAATGTATTGCCAGCCCCTATTGCCTTCATTTACTCTACAGTTCATAAATAAAAACTAAAAAACAAATTTCTGGACATGGAATCTAATGAGATAAAATAATGATTTACTGATCCATCAGTGACAGCCCCTTTCTCTCCCTGAAATCTGGGTAAAACTCTGTTGAATAATGTTATGCTCCATTCCCAGAACACTGGTTTCTAGTGACATGAGTTTTGATGCCACTGTAATTTGGGTATACAATTCTGAGATGACAACATTCTCCCAAACTGAATTTTCAGGGTTCCACTGTCACCTCTTATCTGTATTGAGAGGTATATGGAGCCTGCCTGTTTCCTTTTAAACAATACTTGTTGCCTGGCATCCCTGCTGATCTATCTGGCTGCCGTAGTGTCTGAATCACGCCAGAAACAAGCATGCAGCTAATCTTTTCAGATCTGACAATAATGTCAGAAACACCTGATCTGCTGCATGCCTGTTTAGGGTCTGTGGCTGAAACTATTAGAGGCAAAGGATCAGCAGGACAGCCTAGCAACTCGTATTGTTTAAAAGGAATAGGCGCCACGGAATATGCTGGTGCTTTATAAATCAATAAAAATAATAATAATAAAAAGGAAATAAATATGGCAGCCTCCATATCCCTCTTGTTACAATTGTCTTTAAAAAAGAGAGATTGAAGTCTCTCAAAATTCAGGTTTTTATTTTAAAAATCTCTTTAATATCAATGCCCTAACTAAAACGCTGCATTCCCGCGGCTGCACACTAACTAAATCACCCCAAACTCCCCGGGGCACATTGCAGGGAGTGATTCTGTGAAGAGGCAGAGCTTTGGGCTGTAGCTCTGCCTCTTCACGTGTTCATCAGCGTGGATCGCCGCCTCTCAGTCTTCTTTCACTGAGAGGGGCGAGGGAGAGGCGGAGATACGCGCGGATTGACACACATGGAGGCAGAGCTGCAGCTGAAAGCTTTGCCTCCCGGGGCAGGAAAATCCACAACCAAGAAAGTTGTGGATTTTTGCTGGGGAGTTTGGGGTGATTTAGTCGGTGTTCAGCCGTGGGAATGCAGCGTTTAAGTTAGGACAATGATGTTGAGGAGATTTTTAAAATAAAATCCTGTATTTTATGAGACTTCAGAGTCTCTATGTATGTTGCAACTACTTTCTATATTGCTATAGTTACAACAGTGCAATTGCATTGGGACGTAGGGCATTGAGGGGCCCAAAGCTTCTTACCCATTTCTCAATACAAAAGCAAAAACACAGAACCTGAATTTTCTACATGTACTATAAAAAAATCCTGTTTACTGAAACACTAAAACTCAACTTTTAATAAAATATTAAGAATCGAAATGTTTGGCTGTCTAATTGCTCAAAATAACTTGCAGAAAGATTCTGGGCCTGTGCAGTCTAGTAATACAAGGATAAAGAAGGAGTTGCCTTATCCTAGGTCCTCTAGCATCAGAAAATAGATATAAAAATTACACACCCCTCACCAAACAACCCGACATGTTTCACTCCATTAGCGGAGCTTTTTCAAGGGATAAAGTGCCAAAGATAAGTGCCAAAGTGATAAGGTGCAAAATTTACATTTTAAAACAACATGTATAGAGACATGGCATATAAGCTCATAACATGATAGCAGCCAAACGATAATGGCAGAGCATGGCTTCTTTTATACTCTCCCAGAGGGGTGAAAATACACCTCCTCCAATTTGTAATGTCATTGGTCAGAACGTTTGTCCATCACCAATTCCACCAATGACTACTCATCACATAAGTCCCATGCATTGAAATAAATGCCTTAACAGATAGGTTAGGGACCTGAAAATTCATATCCATAAAGTGGCAAACACATACATATAGGAGATTTCCATATTAGAACCCTCAAATCGAAATAACACACTACCTGCCCGGAGAACGCTACTTCTCTGTGAATACTGCTCTCTGATTGGTCCGTGGCCGTTCTCGGCCAGTTCAAAGACTTGGCCAATCAGACGAGGGTAGAGGCGGGATTTAGTACCAGTACGCGTCCAAAAATGCGTGAGACGCATACGTCATCCCTGTTATGCGGAAGTATAAGGGTTCATGTGTATCAACGAACGCATATATTGTATTGCTCAAATCAATATTACGCATGTTAGCATAATTCTATCCCATAGACTAGCGTACAACAAATATATAAGTACGCATGGGATAAGGGAAAAGGGAAATTTCTCCTACAGATTTATGGATAAAGAATCTATATTTATAAAGGAGGTGTCACACATTTTTTATTATATTATTAACTGAAACAGAAATGAGAATACCATTCAGTTACAATCCCCACAGGAATCAACCAAAAGGGATTAAAATTCATGAATATGGACACCGAGATATTACAGAAGATATTACAGAAAGGGGGAAAAAGTAAACCCCTCATTTAGGCCCCGTTCACACTGCACGTGTTTCCAGCCGCGTTTTGGAAACGCGTGCGGAAGGCCGACACGCACAACATCAGACAGTGCATAGAGTGCACTGTCTGATGTTCACACTGCATGCGTTCCGGACCTGTGCGGTCCGGGAACACATGCTGCACGCATTTTTTGCCAAAACGCGTGGCTGTCCCATTCACTTTTCAGTGATGGGATTAGCCAAGCAACGCACACAAACGCGGATGGCGTGCGTTCGTACATGTTGCGTTCCGCGTGCGTGCCCGTCCGTGTTTGTAATGTGAACGCGGCCTCAGACCCCCTGGACTTAACCACTTCAGGACTCAGCCTTTACATCCCCTTAAGGACCAGCGCTGATTTCGCTGATCTGTGCTGGGTGGGCTCTACAGCCCCCAGCACAGATCAAATACCAGGCAGAGCGACCAGATCGCCCCCCTTTTTCCCCACTAAGGGGATGTGCTGGAGGGGTCTGATCGCTCCTGCCTGCGTGTGGCTGGGGGGGCACCTCAAAGCCCCCTCCACCGCAGGATTCCCCCTCTCACTCTCCTCCCTCCCTGCCCCGGAGATCGGAGGCTGCACAGGAACGGATC
Source organism: Hyperolius riggenbachi (assembly GCF_040937935.1). NCBI lineage: Eukaryota > Metazoa > Chordata > Amphibia > Anura > Hyperoliidae > Hyperolius > Hyperolius riggenbachi. The sequence continues at coordinate 497,189,850 of NC_090647.1, forward strand.
TGTCCTGTGCAGCCTCTAACAGGCTCCTGCCTGTCATGTGACAGCGATCCCCGGACGCTGATTGGCCGGGGATCGCTGATCTAGTACAACGCTGCTACTGTTACCAGCGTTGTACAAATGTAAACAAAGCGGATTATTTCCGCTTGTGTTTACATTTAGCCTGCGAGCCGCGATCAGCGGCCCGCAGGCTATTCACGGAGCCCCTCACCGTGAATTGACAGGAAGCAGCCGCTCGTGCGAGCGGCTGTTTCCTGATTAATTAGCCTGCACCTGGCGACGCAGATGTGCGTCGCTGGTCCTGCAGCTGCCACTTTGCCGACGCGCGTTATGAGTGCGCGGTCGGCAAGTGGTTAAAGTACCCAGCCTATAGATCCATTTAGATTCCAATTGTCTCAATATTTGATCAAGGTTACCCCCACCAGGGCCCAGATGCCACTCCTGTATCACCCAGAATTTAAAAGAATTCAATTCACCATTATGTTTCTCAACAAAATGTCGGGCCACAGATGTGTTCCTTTTATGTTTTATATCGCCCAGGTGTTCCAAAATCCTTGTTTTAACCGATCTGGTGTTTCACCAATATATATGAGAGGGCATGAACATTGAATTCCATATATAACATCTTCTGTGTCACAATTGAAGAAATCAAGGAGATTGAACACTCTCCCATAGGGGGCCATAAAGTCACAACATCTGGATACAAAGGGGCAAGCTTTGCACTTCCACATCTGTGCATGCCATTTAAATCCTGGTCCAGCCAGGTCCTATTCTTATGTTGGTTACCACGTTTAGGACCTCTTTTTTCTGGTAAGAAGGAGTGCACAAGGGGATCCCCTAGATTTCTCCCCCTCCTATAGATGAAGTGTGGGTTTAGAGGGATCATTTTTTTCAAATCTGGATCAAGTTGTAAAATAGGCCAGTATGTGCTAATGATCTTTTTGATAGAAGGTGACTCCCTGGAGTAAGTACTAATGATTCTTGTTGTACCCATTTTTGAATCCTGTTTCTCTTTGGGGTACAAAAGATCTGCTCTATCAGTGGATCTGGCTTTAGACTCTGCATTCTCCAAAACTTTAACAGGGTACCCCCTGTAACGAAATCTCTTATGTAAATGTTTACATTCTTTATCAAACACAGTAGAATCGGAATACCACATTTTAGGGGATCTGGGTGGTAACTATCCCATGACAGAAGGGAATTGGTAGCTGTTGGCTTACGAAATATGCTGGAGTCCAAGCCTCCTTCATTATTTTTCTCAATATGTACGTCCAGGAAGTCAATTGATTTAAGTCAATTGATCTTGATACAGAAGTTCAGCATACAGATCAGTTGCTGTTGTTGCCACACTTGTTACAGGTGGGGGAACCATGATTGCCGCACTTGTTATATGACTCCTGGCAAATTGGTCCCTAGACTGTGGAGGTCACCAAAGAGGATGGGGAAAGGGGGGTGCACGTTGGGAGGCCCAATCATTTGCTGGGGGTCCTATGATTTGTAGTTACACTTCTGACCCCTTTACATTTTGCCTAACCTTTAAGTAAACGTAATGTTTAAAAAAAAAAAAAGTTAGAAACCTCTGGATGATCCAGAAGCTTCCTTGATCCTCCGTGACCCCTCCGCTGCCGACTGGAATCCTCCTTACCTTTGTGGCCCTGCTCCCCTTTGTATATGAGTGCAGCCGCACTACGCAGGCACCAGTGGGTTTGAGCCTGCGCAGTAACACAGAGCAGCTTTTGCACAGAGAAGAAAGCTGTATACAAGTGGCTCCATGCTACTGCGCAGGCATGGGCCGCTTTTTGCCCTGCACAGTGCTTGTTCAAAGGAGAGGAGAGCAACTGTGAGCAATTTTTTGACTATGTCAAAGGTTGTTTAGAGGGTCCCAACACAGCGCAGGAGGGGCATAGAGAGACCACAAAATGCACTAGATCATCCAGAGGATTCCATCTGCTGAGGTATCTAACTTAAAGAGACACTGAAGCGAGAATAATTCTCGCTTCAGCGCTCATAGTTAGCCCCTGCTAAAACGCCGCTATTCCGCGGCTAAACGGGGGTCCCTTCACCCCCAACCCCCCCCGCAAAATCAACGACCAAATTGGTCGTAGATTTTGCTGCTGTTGGAGGCAGGGCTAACGGCTGCAGCCCTACCTCACAGCGCGTCTATCAGCGGCGCATCGCCGCCTCTCCCCCGCCCCTCTCAGTGAAGGAAGACTGAGAGGGGCGGGGGAGAGGCGGAGATACGCGCTGACAGCCGTGCGTGGGGCAGGGCTGTGGCGGTTAGCCCTGCCCCAATGCGGAAGCGCTCCCCCGCTGCACGGAGGGGGATTTGGGGGTGAAGGGACCCCTGTTAAGCTGCGGGATAGCGGCGTTTTAGCAGGGGCACACATGCCCCTGCTATCTATGAGGTCTGAAGCGAGATTTATTCTCGCTTCAGACTCTCTTTAAAAAAAAAGCATTACAGGTATGCTTCAAAGTTTATCTTCAGTCACAGGAATGGAACAGTATTGCTTTTTATGTGGCCAAGCTAAAAACCTGATAGCCTCATCAATAGAAAAAGCTTTCAGTATATCCTAACATTTTAATTGCCCAATTGCATTATTTCTGTCTGAAGTTGACCACACAAGATACAAAAAAAAAAATTTGATTTCTATACAAAAAAAAATTAAAAGTTCCTTCATTTGGCTACACATTAACACAGAACCATTTGTGTTCCTCAAAGATTCCAGAGACATGTACATACCAACCAACTTTACACAGAGTGTGGAGAATGCCTTCAAGAAAATCTTTGAAGACTACATGAACAACTGGAGGAACAATGACACAATATCTGCCAACCAGCTTCAGAACACACTGAATGAAGAGAACTTCAACTACGTCATCCTCTATCTGATGGTGATGATTGGCATATTCTCCTTCATTGTTGTTTCCATTCTTGTGAGCACCACCAGGTCCAAGAGACACCAACAAATGGATGAACCTGATCCCTACAAGAGATATATTGCCAATGACTTTGATGAGATGACTTTGAAGACTCTGACAATAGAGAACCCCACTGCCAGCTCTTATGCTGCTCCTATGTCACCATAGACCAGAATTTTCCAAAACTATCTTCAAGTTCTATGAATGGCACTTATCTTACTGTTAGCCTCACGTATGCATAGGTGGACTTATTGTTCAAGAAAAGTGATTAAATGATATAGATATGCAAAAAACATGAACTAATGTTTTCATTCAGGGAGAACCTTGCAAATCCAGCCATAGACTATGAAGGCTGAATATATTCCAAGATCCAAGTCCTTTACTAATACTTAACTGTCATAAACCATGGCTGGACAAATGTCCATGTTCTACATTGTGCCTCTGTCACCACTCAATTTCAATGGCAAGTTTAACAATTCAAGCCCTTCACTATTTCTCTGTAACCATAGACTGGAAACTGGATCAGATCAGCATCCTTCACCTTCTGTCACCATACACCATGGCTAGATGTGTCCCATGAGGTTGGGTGAATCCAACAATCCATTGCTCTGCTCTTCTGCCCTATTATTGGCTGGTCAAATCTCAAGATCCTGGTCATTTTCTGACTGCAACCATAGATCAAGATTTCACAGATCCCATAATCCAAGATAGATCCTGCATTGCCTATTTGTTACAACAGACAATGGTTACATAATTCATACGTCTTCTGCTGCTACTATATCACCATAGACCAATGATGGCTAACCTTGGCACTCCAGCTGTGGTGGAACTACAAGTCCCATGAGGCATTGCAAATACTCTGACAGCTCTAAGCATAACTCGGGGTGGCAGATGCATGATGGGATTTGCAGTTTTGTCACAGCTGGAGCGCCAAGGTTAGCCATCACTGCCATAGACCATGGCTGTACATATAACATGACCCAGGTCCTCCACATCTCCTTTCTTACCATAGACTTGAGATTGTCAAAAGGATAATAAATGCAAGTTGATGCAAACTTAATTTAGCTTGGAACTGGACGAATCAAAAGCACTTGATGAGGATTTTGATAAGTCTAATTCCAAGATACATGAAATTAACAAAACTTGCATAATTATGAACTTATCAGCATCTTCTTGACAGACCATGGCTGGACAAGCCCCAGGCCCTACACAACTTTGGTGGTTCATGTGATAGCAGAGAAATGGCAGTCCGACCAATCAAGCTATTAACTGTCATGGGAGGAGTTCCAGAGGCTATGTTGAGGATAATTCAAGGGTCCAGGTCTCTCTGACATCCAGATCATCACTTGATAAATACTTAAAAAGCCTACCACTGTGTCGGTTTCATCATAGTCTGGTGCTGAATAAATTCCTATTATATACATCCTATATTGGCTCTTCATCATCATTTACTGCAGCATGAAAAATGCTACAGCCCTGAACCTACACCTCCTCACTCCCCACTGCTTTCCCATCATCACCGGCTGTTCCCCATTCTGTTCCTCAAGGACTCTGAACGCTTTTCAGTTCACAGTTAGAGAGTTTTTTTTTTTGTTTTTTTTTTACTTGGTGCAATTTTTATGTAGCTTGGAACAGGACCAAACCAAATGAGCAGCAACTACATTTGATTGGGCTAAGTTTCAAACTGCTTACACATTGCTCTGTTGGCAATCTTTTAGGAGCAATTCTGATTATCACTGCCTAAAGCCCATTACACACTTTCAATTATGATGGGCCAATCACTGACCAATTTTAACACCTCCATGTAGTTTGAAGGCTAACAGATTTTGAATGCTATGAACAGATTGTGTAGGTAAGCTCATATTTCATGGAAGTGGTAAAGTTGGCAACCCATTGTCCAAACAATCTTGCATGTGTGTACACAGTCTAAACGCTGGTACACACTTTCAATTATGATTGGCCAATGGCGAACAACTTTATCACCTCCATGTAGTATGAGGGATTACCTATACAATCTGTTTATAGTATTCAATGTCTGCTGACCCTCATACTACAGGGAGGTGGTAAAATTGGTCAGTGATTTGCCCATCAAAACTGAAGGGGTGTACCTGGCTTTAGACTATGGGCCTGATTTACCAAGGCATTTTCAGATATCTGCAGCACCTCCAGCCAGGGCTGGGCTGCCCATAAGGCGGGGTGAGGTGGGTTCCTCAGACGGCAAAGTCGAGGGGAGGGGGTGGTACCTGCTGGGCCGTGGGTGGGGGCCGTCGAGCTGGAGGAGGTAGCAGGAAGGGGGTATTGGGCACAGTGGCGGGGAGGGGTTGGGACCCCCCTCCCTCACCTGGGTCCCCCGATCTACTCTCCCCTTCCAGCTATTAAGCGCAGCAGCATAGTAATATCAAGCAGCGAGCGGGAATGACTCACCTCTTCCGAGTCCCAGCGTGTGTTCCACTCTCGTCACTTCCTGCAATGTCGTCCACTTACAGTACAGTGGGCGGCATTGCAGGAAGTGACGAGAGTGGAACACACGCTGGAACTTGGAAGAGGTTAGTCATCCCCGCCCACTGCCTGATTATACTATGCTGCTGCGCTTAAAAGCTGGAGGGTGAGCACAGATCGGGGGACCCAGGTAAGGGAGGGGGGGTACGACCCCACTCCCCGCCACTGTGCCTTCTGCCTCCCATCCTGCCTGCTACCCACTCCAGGTTACCTAGTCGGGGGGGGGGGGGGGGGGGGTAATCTCACAAGTTTTCCTCAGGGGGCAAAAAGTCTAGATTCGATCCTGCCTCCATCAGGGATATTGTCAATGATCCAGCAAACCTGGCTGTATCTTTCTTTAATGTCTGCTATATTGTAGTAAGAGACTGTAGCCCTTGCCTAAATATAGTGATGATAGTTAAGGTTTCTAAATGGTTGGCCGAATCTCAGCTGTGTGATTATGGTCTCATACAGGTGTCCAAAATAAGGGTGCAGACAGTGAGGTAATCTCTCATACTACATGGAAGGGGCCATTCAAAATTGGATGTGTGTTTGCACCCTTAGTGTCCTTTTACACTATATAAGTTTCTGTCAGTTGTACCTAAAAGGAAAACTGATGTGCAGCCCAGTGTCCATGTTTCCCTATGGCCTCTTTCACACTATACACTGAAAAACTTCCCCTTCTCACTTTAGTTGTCCTTTAGCAGGGAGGGGAACAGGGGTATCTGGAGAAAGGACTTTCCAGTAAGAAGGTTTTCTGGGCTTCTTTACAGGCACATAGAGGAACAGGGGTGGGGGGAATCTTGCCAGACCACAGCTATCTTAATATGGCTGGAATACTGAGCCATGTACACTTATCAATGACCTTTATTTTTTATCTTGTTTTTAGTTCATGTCTGACGTGTTTTACATGGTAGGCTGTTTCACCTGCCTTTCCTGTGTTTTTTTTTTTTAAAGGCTTTTTATCTCCCGAGTGAGAACAAACACAAAATCCCAGCTAAGTACTAACTAATGTGGTTAACCTTGAACTAACTGTTTTCTTTGATTTCAAAATGACTCATTTCCCAGTCAAGATACAGCAAAAGCCAGATATAGAAGTGAGAAAATGGTCAAATCTGAAGGTGAGCAAGAAAGCAAGGGGTTTAATAATTGTACCAAACTCATAACGCCATATTGAAGGAGCATTGTAATTGGATCTGGTGCACAATAGAAGAACATTTGTTCCATAGAACCTAAAATTTTCTGTCCTTCAAAAGTGATCAGCAGCACACAGTTTTAATAGACAATTCCCATTATAGCCTCAAAACAATAAGGCTATCCTTAAATACAGTGATGTGTGGAAAAAATGCTGAAATCTACTAAAAATCTATGTGCACTATGTGGTTGGATTAGATCAGATACATCCCTATTCAATCAGATTATGATCAGAGAGGGGTCCAATTTATGGCCACATTGACCAGCTTTAGGCATTGGAGAAGGGGGGTTAATGTTAGGCAGAGGAGAGGTTAGTGTTAGAGAGAGGGGAGGTTAGTGTTAGGAAGGTGAGAGAAGGGAGGTTAGTGTCAGGCAGAGGAGAGGGGAGGTTACTGTTAAGCAGAGGAGAGGGGAGGTTAGTGTTAAGCAGAGGAGAGGAGAGGAGAGGTTTTGTTAAGCAGATGAGAGGTTAGTGTTAGGGAGAGGAGACGGGAGGTTAGTGCTAGGAAAAGGAGACAGGAGGATAGTGTTAGGCAGAGGAGAGGTTAGTGTTAGGCGGAGGAGATGGGAGGTTAGTGTTAGGCAGAGGAGAGGGGGGGGGGGGGGAGTTAGTGTTAGGCAGAGGAGAAGGGAGGTTAGTGTTAGGGAGAGGGGAGGTTAGTGATAGGCATAGGAGAGGGGAGGTTAGTGTTAGGGAGATGGGAGATTAGTGTTAGGCAAAGGAGAGGGGAAGGTAGTGCTAGTCAAATGAGAGGGTGGAGTTAGTGTTAGGTATAGGAGAAGTCAGTGTGAAGGTGCCCATTATTGGTACAATTTTAGCAAATGATCGCCCTTTTGGTCCCAAAATTGTAATTGGATTGGAGAGTGTTGATGCTGCCAGTCGGCAACAAACAATCATATTATTGATTGGATTATTGATCTCTTTTGCAGATTGGTAATCATTTCAATCCCATTTATGGGGCCAATCAATGATTTACGTGATTTTATCATTTCTTCCCAATCGAAAAAACTGGATCAGAAAGTCAATTGTTCCTTAAAATTACACTGTTAAAGGGAACCTTTAGGCAAAAGAGAGGGAAGTAAGCGCTGTTGGCAGATTCACTTGTTTGTGCCAAATCTGCAACAGGCTCAAAGTGCCCACTAACGGTACAATCTCCCTGGTGGTTGACCATATGAATGGATCAGGCACTGCTAACGGTGTGAATCAATGACAAACGATTGTTGTATTAGCCTGATCAGATTGCTTATTGTTTTCCCCTTCCTTAGTGGGCCTTAACGATGGACAATCTGATGCGAAATTGGATTGCTAATTGGCAACTTAATATGTAAGGCGATTCAATGCAACAAAAACAAACAAATCTTTGCAGCCATACCATTTTTCCCCAGGTAGGTTAAGCGTGCCTTTTAAAAGTATTTATACAGTGTTTTACTGTGAAGGTGTATTTGGATTAATTTACATACAATTTACATATATATGATAATGCATTGAAGTGAAGCTTGTCTATGAGAAAATTAGTGGACTGACTTTATGTAGTATCATTCATTAAAAAAAAAATTTGTGCCAATTAAATTGTAGTTTGGAAAGTGCTCGTATTAAACACTGAAACTTTGCAGTCTTTTTATACAAGGGACGCTGTGCTGCCATCAGGACTGGAGAACTGTCTTTGAGCTCCATAGTAAGAGCGCCCTCTGTCCACTATAGATAGAGTACAGCACTGGCTTCCAGTGTCCGACACAGGAGAGTTAATAAGGGGCATGCTCAGTGTTTGACCCGCACATGGCGAGTTTGGTGGAGTGACGGGGATACTGGCACTCTGGTTGGCCCCAGTCCCACTTCTTTGTAGAGTAATCTTGTACGGAGGCGGTGAGTCTCTCATAGGCATCGCGTATTCATCGACATCGGGCTGGTTCTCCACCATCGTAATTTTGGTCAGAAGAGATTTCAATATGACCAAGATACCAATAAAGCCAAAGACAAAGAGGCCATCCCCGACAGATATCCCCATCCGATATTCACGGATCGTTCCACTTCCATTGGGGAGGTTAGGTGAAAATTTAGCAATGCAACCGGTTGAGGAGATAGGGGCGCTCGTTCTGTTGTAATCAAAAGTCACATCTTCCTAAAGAGAGAAAGAAACAGAATCAAACAGAAACACACAAAAATGCCAGTAAATTCATACCAAAAGAAGTAAGACAAATCCACATTAATTTTAGCTCAGTGGTGGTTATACTTTCAAGCCCAACTAAAACCAGAATTGAAAAAGGCAAACCCTAAGGCCAGGTGCCCACAGAGAGATTTGTAAATCACTTGGAATTGCAGAAGTGCCGTGATTTTCTCCACAATTCCTGAAGTGATCAAGAAAAGGCCCTCATTGCCTTATAAAGTTTGGAGGAGGTTAATGTTAGGCAGGGGAGAGGTTAGTGTAAAGGTGGACATTAAAGGACCAATTTAAGACAATGAGAGACCTTCCGATGCCATAATTCTAATCAGATTGGAGAAGCTTGATGGTGCCAATCGGCAAAAAAGGATCGTACTATTGATCAAATTATCGATTCCTTTTCCAGCGCTGATATGAACCTTCTCATTGAAAAAAGGCCGAAAATGCCTGTAGTGTGAATGAGCACTAAGAGCGTACCTACACAATCTGTATTCAATTGGCCCCAATACTACACGAAGGTAGTCAAATTGGCCAATCAAAATCGAATGTGCGTATGCAGCCTAGAGTTCACAGCAACTAATAATCACAATGACCAAAACGGGAGCTTCAGTACACTGGGTATGCAGGTTAAAAAATAGCACCACCAATACATTTTCAATAGATGCATTAGCAAAGCAAAAATAGCTGTTTCCATAGCAGAAAATTAGCGTCAGATGTAGAGGATTATGATTTTTCTGGGTAGCTGGACATCAACACTGACAGGCTATTTCAAGCCCAAACGCACGAGGGGAAAAAAACAAAAATTAAACAGTTAACAAACTGGAAATTGTATGAACTTTACATTCAGTCACTTATCAAGTGTACAGCCAGGAAAAAGGCAAAAGCACTACACAGGGGCATTACCAGGATCCAAAGAGATCCGGGGCGCTTTTGGGCACTCCAGATGGAAAAAGGGGGGGTGACGTGAACATGCACCAGAATGTGGGTGTGGCCATGGGTGGAGCTAAATTTACATGAACTTAAAAGCGGTATAAGTGGGCCTGTCCAACAAACTGTTGAATGAAGCCCCCCCCCCCCGCACATAAATAGGCAGTGTCACTTAAATATAACTAGGTAGTTAACTGGCTTCTGTGCTGGCTTGTCTGGCTTTCTGCTAGGCAGGCTGGCCTGCCACCAGGAAGTTCCCCCCCATAGCTTTTCCTGACCTTCTAATGGACCCCTTCCCATGCTCCCATGGGCCTCCCATTCAGGCACCACAACTCCCAGCATGCCTCAATAGAAGAACTATAGCTCTCTGCATGCCTACATAGAGGCACCACAGCACCCAGCATACCTCAGATTAATGTACCACAGCTCCCAGCATGCCCACCATTGAGTCAAAGCTGACTCTGCCTGGGGGACATCCAGGGCACGTGCCCCTGATCTTTGGGGCTAGCCACGCCCCTGGCACTACAGTAACTAAGTATAACATAACAATCATAGTTGGTGCGTTGCTACAGATTTTGAATACTTTAAACACGATGAGCTCTATTCACAATCAGGCATGCGATAAGGGCAGGGGCGTAGCAATAGGGGTTGCAGAGGTTGCCACCGCATCGGGGCCCTTGGGCCAGAGGGGCCCCGAAGGGCCCCCTCAACTACAGTATTAGCTCTCTATTGGTCCTGTGCTCATAATAATCACTTCTATAGATACTTTGAATAGTCGTAATTATTAACAACCTGTTCCCCCATCCCCTTCTTGCACCTCTGACACGGTAGTTGCCATTGACAGGTTTTGGTGCGCCGTATCAATTGTTTTGTATAGAGTGCTTGGGGGGCCCCATTGTAAAACTTGCATTGGGGCCCACAGCTCTTTAGCTACGCCACTGGATAAGGGCTCTTTCACACCAGAGCCCTTTTTACGTGTTTTAACGCAAGGTCTATACTTTGCGTTAACCAAGGTAAAAGGAAAGTCCATAGACTTTCCTTTTAGCTTTCACACCAGACGCTGCGTTTCGATACGTTGCGATACGACGCATCCCGGCGCATTTTATCGTCGGAAATCGCCGTTTCCCCTTCGGGTTAATTAACTACTACTGCCGCTTCTCAGCGTCGCACCGGAGTTTCCTGACGACACTCCGCAACGCCTGCAGGAGCCGTTCTCCTGCACCTTTCTGATGTGTAACAGGCCTAAGGGCCCTTTCACACCAGAGGGCTTTTTCCGCGTTTTAACGCCACGGCCGAAGTTGGCGTTTTCCTAGGTAAAATGAAAGTCCATAGACTTTCATTTTACCTTTCACATCTAACGCTGCGTTTTGGAGCGTTGCGTTTCAACGCTCCCAGGAGATTTTTTAGGGCTGACCGCGGCGTTTCTCATTACAATTGATACTAATGTATTGGCGTTAAACGCCTTAAAAACGCCAGCAGTCAAAACGCAGCGTTTTAGCCTTTTACCGCTGCCTGTAGTGTGAAAGAGCCCTAAAGGATTTTTTACCGCTAAATTACCAGCAGCGGTAATGTCTGCATTTTTTCCACATTCACTAACATTTTTCTGCATGTTTTCCGCATGCGAGTATATTGTGGAAAAAAGTGCGGTAACAGGCGTAAACATGCATTAAACTTGCGATAAACAGGCAGAAAAAAAAAGTAGCATTAAAAAATTAAAAACACAGCACTTAAGCCCCCAGCCTCCATTTAAGTCAATGGGAAGCAAAATATATCACCAGCTACTTGTAGGTGATTTAAAAAAAACAACAAATAAATAAAAATTAAAAAAAAAACAACTCAGTACTCAACGCAGAAATAATGCGCCCGTTTTCATTGCTAATTTGCATCTTTTGCAGAAATTACCGACTTTTTGCGGTCATTTTCTGCATAATTTGCGCACTTTTACCGCACATTTTCCGCATGCAGTAAAATACATGTGAAAAGTTTTGTGAATGTCAACATGGTCTTATTTTGGTGGCAAATTTCCCGCAAGTAGTTTTCCGCATGCGGAAAATGATTGTGAATAGAGCCCATTATGTAATAAGCTCTCATAAAATTGTTCAATCAAGATTGAATGTGTGATGGTCAATGAGATACTAACAATTCAAGCTTGCATGCACATTTACTTCAAATTGTCTGCAGCTAGGAACTGGGCCAATGAAATGCACTTCAACATTTTGATCGGCTTAGGCCACATACACACATCAGACTACAGTCTTTGGAAAATGAAAGATCACAGACCAATCTTACCCCCTTCCATGTAGTATGAGAGCCACACCTTCACAGTCTTTTCTATGGAGCTGAACTCCACATCAGAAAAAAATCTTGGCAAGATGCTGCACACACAGATGCTGTAGACACAAAAGATCAGTATCTGCAAAAGATCTGTTCCTGCCAAAAATCCATTCCTGCAAATTGCAATGATAGTCTATGAGATCTGCAGATCATCATACACACACGATTTAACTGACATTCATCTGCAGATCAGATCCACCAGGATGGATTTTCAGATCTGCGGATCTGCAGATGAATGTCAGTTAAATCATGTGTGTATGATGATCTGCAGATCTCATAGACTATCATTGCAATTTGCAGGAATGGATTTTTGGCAGGAACAGATCTTTTGCAGATACTGATCTTTTGTGTCTGTACAGCATCTTTGTGTGCAGCATCTTGCTAAGATTTTTTTCTGATGTGGAGTTCAGCTCCATAGAAAAGACTGTGTAGAGTATGGCTCTCATACTACATGAAGGGTGGTAAGATTGGTCTGTGATCTTTCATTTTCCAAAGACTATGGTCTGATGTGTGTATGTGGCCTTAGTTCCAAATTGGGAGCTAGTATGGCTGAGGTGAGCCTGCATACAATTCCATGGGGAGCAGTTCTCTAATCACAGCACCCTCTACACCTTGAAGCATTCTAATTGGCGGGAGTCTACTGTTGGGGGTATCCTCATAGGGAGCAGTTCTCCAATCGTAGTACCCTCTTACAACACAAAGAGTTGCAATTGGCCAAATAGTGTTCACGTAGTTTACTACAACCTATTGGAAACCTAGCAGTTGGACACGGTGCTGCCCACCAAATCACATTAGCAGAATTTCCCTGTAAGTTTTCCTGCTGGGTCCCCTAAAGTAGACTAGAGCTGAACAGTGTGGGTGCATTATTATTGCAATCAATCTGAAACCTAGCAGTTTGAGAGGGTGCTGTCCACCTAACAGAATTTCCCTATGTACTTCCTCGCTGCCGCATCTCAACCACACTAGTACCCCAAACTGCATACAATTTGCATTCAGGTTGCATTCACAGTGCCACGTTGCGGAGCTGCATTATAAAATCTTTTAACTCAGCTTACCGCACTGCAATGATAATCCTATGGGCCATTCACAGTGCGACGTTATTGTCTCCTTGAAAAATATTGCGTTGTGGTAACTCACTGTTACAGTGCGTTACCTCTGAACACAGACATGTTGCATCTCTAACGCCGCATTAAGCTGCATTTAAACCACAACGTCCCACTGTGAATATGCTCTCAATTTGCATGCAAGCCAGAATTATTAGCATTGCATTGGCCATTTCTAACTATTAACCTGTTCGTCTCATGTTCACTGTAGAGCAAAGAAAGCTGCCAAGTCAAATTTCACGTCACAGATTTAGGGCTAGTAGTTTACAGTGCATCAGATGCTAAGTAGAATAATTCTATATGTCGACTTGCTGCCCATACAATTCTATAGACCTGTTCACAGTGCTGTGTTATAACTGATTTGGCTCTATTCACAATCATTTTCCACATGCAAAAATAGGTACTTTTCCGTTAGCCGGGAGCATCCACTAGGTGGCGATAAAACGCCACCAGAATTACATCTTTCCCTACTATCCATGGCGGCCTGGAGGGGGAATAGTAATTATCGCCACCTAGTGGATGCGCCCGGCTAACGGAAGAGTACCCAGAAATGCACTTGCGGTAAATTCCCAACTGAAATAAGACCATCTTGACATTCACAACATTTTACGCATGGTTATTTACCGCATGCGTAAAAAGTGTAGTAAAAGTCTGCAAGAGTCAGTAATTCCCGATAAAAAACAAAAACTAAATTCACACAGAAAAAAGGGGCACATTATTTATGACTTAACTACCGATTTTACCTACAAGTACTTGGTGATAGATTTTGCTTCCCATTGACTTAAATGGAGTCTTCAGCGCTGTGTTTGCTGGAAGGGTGCATATTATGTCGGCGTCGATCAGTTCGGCGCGGGGAGAGCCGAATGATGGCTCTCCCTGTTGCCACTAAACTCTGAGGTGGCATTACATACTATTCCCCCTCCGAGTTGTCGCAACTCAGAGGGAGGTGTAATTCGGGGGTCTGGCAGCTGCCAGAGTCCCAAATTACCACTACGCGGGGTGCGCACCATAGCATTGCTGCTATGATGGCGCCCAGTTTCGGTGCTCGGCTCTCAGAGCCGCCCGCCGAAATGAATTGATTCGATATACAGTATGAAAGGTGCAAGAAGGGGATGGGGAACAGTTTGTTAATGATTACCACTATTTAACACATATATAGACATAATTATTACCAGCACAGGACCAATGGCCCCGATGTGGTCGCAAACTCTGCATACCCTATGGCTACGCAACTGTGTCAGTTACCCCTCTATACTGTCAGGTTGCTTGCTAGCATTCAGCACATGCGTGCATTGGAAAGGCAGTACCCTAATGAAGTTCATCTGAGCGCAGCCACTGCTTTTTTTTGCCACCTGGTAATACCACTGCTTGTCAAACAATGACACCTATGGATTTACCAACTGCTGCCGTTCGGCTGTAGGAGATTGCAGCCAACCGATGCTTGTGGTTGGGAGGCTCAGTTCATTCAGCTGTCTGTGGAAAACTCGCATGCCAGTTTATCTGGCCTTTCACCAGTGGTGCTTCCAGCAAGACTTGTTACATTTCTGTTACAATGATGCCAAATTGAACAATGTTGAAAACTCACCTGATGCTGATGATCAAAGACAGGAGCTGCAGCCATCAGGAGAGGATCTCCCCAGGCAGTGATAAATATTAGCATGACATATAGTGTATCGCTAAGGTTTAGGGCTTGGGATAAAAAAGGCCATTGCCTTACTATTTGTGATTCCATATCAGTCTATGCAGACAATGCACACTTCCTGCTTCACTCCTCCAAAGAGGATTTGGCTCCACTCTGCTACTCATTATCCCATCATGCTTTTGGGCAAAGTGAAATCTCTGAGCCAGAGTAATGCATGCCCAGTTCTAAGGTTCATCATAATCAGGCTCAAATACATATTGTGGAAGTTACATGTAATTCAGATGACTCACTGGACAGGTTTTGTAAATCTCACATTATATATTGTATTTGCTGTTTGCAACCTCACATATGGATTTTCCATTCTGAGCACAAGGTGGCAGCAACAGGACATCAACTGAAAAGCAAATATATCTTTATAGCAGGTGCTCTTTCTAGATGAGCAAATAATCTCATTTTCCCATCATTTTTTCTATGCACAACCTGAATCAGCAGGGGCTGAACCAGAGATTGGCTTTTCATGCTTTTGGGTGCCCACTAAGCAATGCCGCAATCTGCATTTCCGCAAACCCCCGGTTCTATTCTATCGGTGCCTCCGGGTGCATATATTTGTACTGCTCGTTGGTAATTGGGTGCCCAACGGCGCTCAAATTTATTTAGCATGTTAGCTGCAGTGTAAAAGCCATGATTTGCGGCAAAAGTGGTAATTTTCGGCATCCACTAGTGCCAAATTGTGGGCGCCATCATGCGCCCACATTTCTATTTTCTGCTGCTAATCGCAGATATTATCAAAGGCGCCTATGTTGGTGCCTTTTTTTCCATAAGGGCTCCTTCGCCCTCTTTACCTGATTGGACCTGGCAGCCCCGCTGATCCATTTGGCTGCAGTAGTGTCTGAATCACACCAGAATCAAGCATGCAGCTAATCTTGTCAGATCTGACAATAGAGTCAGAAACATCTGATCTGCTGCATGCTTGTTCGGGGTCTATGACTAAAAGTATTAGAGGCAGAGGAACAGCAGGACTGCCAGGCAACTGGTATTACTTAAAAGTAAATAAATATGGCAGCCTCCGTATACTCGCTTGTTACAGTTGTCCTTTAAATGGGGTCTATCTTTCTGTTAGGCAGAGTGTGCCTGTTTTTGGTACAGGGCAGATAGTTTACAAATAGGCTGTCCTAAATTCAGTAAAAGGTTCTCAGTGATGGTGTACGTCTGCGACTTCAGATTCTATAACTGTATACACACTTGAGATAAAAATCTTTGGAAATGGCGGTGAAATTATGGATTGTCCAACTATCTGTCATCAAAAAAGGCATCAACGATGTGTAAACTGAATGACCACAGATTGTGTGTACACTAAACGACCAAACAAGAGATCAGTCTTGACGGATCTACTTCGGTGATGATCTTCCTAGTATTGCATGAGTACATGTATTGGCAGATAACAAAGGTTTTTTTATAAATGAACATGTGCCTAAATGGATGTAATACGTGATCTACTTTTAGGCCTCTTTCACAGTGCGACGTTATAGTCGCACGTTAAAACAACACGTAACGCAGGATAACTCACAGCAATGAAAAATCAATGGCTTGTTCACAGTGCACACATTGTGTTGGTGTCTAACGCTGCACGTTAAATGAAAATGCTGCTTGCTGTGTGTTATACACGTTTTTAGCTGCGTTAGACTATTTGCACATGCTCAGTAAAGGGGCCCATACACTGAGCTGATTAGTGGCTGACCGATCGATCGATTTACAGCTGATTTTGATCGATTTCAATTGATCTGACATGCTGGAAAATCTAGGTCGATCTGTTGAGATTGCTTATCATTTTGCATTGGACCTAATGGAAATCTGATGGCAAAAAAATGCCATCAGATCGATTTTCAATAGATTTCATACGGAAATCTACTGGAAATCTGTTCCTAGTAAAAAATGTTCCTAAACATATCAGATAGATCAGAAATCTATCTGATGATCTATCTGCTGCTAATCTGACGAGTGTATGGCCACCTTAAGACTTGGCGACATACTCCTCATTGCCTGTATTTTCTACTGTATATGCTGTATGCGTTGCTACTTTTTGCCCGCGTTGCGTTGTTAGTTTGCGGTGCGACTTTAACGTCGCATCAAACCGCAACGTCCTAACGTGAAAGTAGCCGCAGTGAGTGTACACAATTGCTACTTAACACATCTGACGTCATTTTGTGCTAAACAATTCATAAACTACGATTCTAAGTATGCTGTTTATAAATGTTTCAAGTGTGTTACGGCCCTTTCAAATTAAACATGGAGCAATATGGAGGGCTTTACTTATTTATGAGGGTAGGAACACACCAGGCAGAATCGCATAGGAGTTTTCCATAGCACATAGTGGCAAACGCATATGCCATTATGCCTAGTGTGTTCCTACCCTCAGGACTCGTTCACACTAATGCCTAGTACACACCATACAATTTTCTGTAAGGGCTGGAACCCACAAGAGCGGTTTTGTGAGCATTTTGGCAGCGCTGCGATACGCTAGCGTTTTGCCAAAACGCTCAGCTATTGTTAATGGATGTGGCAACTTCCACAGGAGCGTTTGCGTTTCCCAAAAACGCGAACGCAGAACATGCAGCATTTTGGGAGCGTTAGCGCTTCAATGTTAAGTATAGAAACGCTAGCGTAATCGCTTATCAAAACCTAAACGGCGCGGTTTCGCTAGCGTTTTGAAGTTACAGCACACTGTAACAAAATTAAAATTAATTGAGAGGATCAATCAGGATTAAACCACGAATCGCTAAACGCTACACAACCGCTGACACATAAAATACACTTTTTAAATACGCACCCTAAAACGAGCATGAATCTGCTTGCAAACCGCTCATACAAAACGCTAGCGGTTGCGTTTAGCGTTTGCGGATTTCAGTGGGTTCCAGGCCTTAGAGTTTTCCGTTAGATTTTTCTGGTTAGATTTTCTGTTAGATTATTTTCTGTAAAGTACTGGTAGAGACTGGTCATTATCTCTGATGCTTTGTTGGAAATTATCTATCTGGCAGGTACATCTAAAGGCAGCCATACACTGGTCGATTCCCACCAGATCGACCAGCAGATAGATCCCTCTGTGATCGAATCTGATCAAAGAGGGATCTATTGGCTGCCAACACTGCAAACAAAAATCGATTCACAATCTGTGGAGCTGCCGCTGCCGCCGCCTCCTACATACATTACCTGATCTGGCCGGTGCGCGTCCCCCGGTCTCCGCTGTCTCTGGGCTCCAGCTTCACTTTACTTCCTGTCGGCGGAATTTCAAACATTAGGGGGCACTCTACTGTTTAAACTTCCCCCGACAGGAAGTAAGTGAAGCCAGCCGGAGCCCAGCACGGAGAAGGGACCGCCGGGAATCGCTCCGGCCCTACCAGGTAATGTATTGTCAGTAGCGTCGGTCGGCAGACATTCGAACGCCGCTATTGACGCACTCCCGACCCACCGGCGATCGAGCGAAATTTTCTGTGCGGACAGATCGACGGGATCAATTGATTTCGGATGGAAATCGGTCAAACGGTCAGCGTTTGCATATCGATTTCACAGCAGATTCGATCACAGTGAGCGAATCTGCTGTCTATTGGCGGGAAATCGAGTAAGTGTATGGGCACCTTAACAGAAAAATGTATGGTGTGTACCTAGCATTATGCTGGGAATAGATGGTTCGATTCTGCCATGCGTTTCCACTCCCGATCATTTTTGCCGCTCGATTCTGCAGTCGATTCTCTTATCTTCCGCTCGTTTTTCTTATCTTTTTCCATTCACTTCTATCAGAAATTGAGCGGCGAATCAATCGAAAGGGAGATCGGACATGTCGGAAATTATTTATCGAACCAGCTTATCAGCTAATAAATGAAACGTGTATTCCCAGCATTAGGGCGGTTTTGCTCTTTTTTCAAGCGCAGGCGATTTTCAAAATCGCCCTCAAAACGCTTGTGCAATTATTTCCTATGAGAGAGTTCACATCTGAGCGGTTCATTTCCGATACGCTCAGCAAAGCGGTGCCTGTACCATTTTTGAGGCGTTTTGCCTCAATGGAAGGTATAGGAAAAACGCAAAACGCTTAAAAAATCGCTTTGTGTAGCAATTTTTAAGAATGAATACATTGTATTTATTATTTTTCGGATCAAAGAAAACGCAATCACTCTGCAAAAGCACTTAGAAATGCTCTTTAAAAAAACGCAGTGCCCACCCGAGTGCCGGGAGGAGGAAAAAAAAGCGCCCAGAAAATCGAAAATAGCTGGCGTCAGCAATTTCAATTTTAGATGTGAACGAGGCCTCAAGGGGTTTTTCCACTCCACTGGGGCAGAGATATTTATCAATTGGGATAGTCAATGAGGAGCAAATAATCCCGAGATGATGCACACTTATGCAAAATTTGTATGCAGCTTGAAAATGGACTAATCTCATTCCACCTCGACAGGATTCAATTGGGGCATTTTTAAGTTGCATAAATTGGCATACAGCATTAGCCTAATCTTGCATCAGCCTAAAATTATTTGCATCTCATTGACCATCACCTACTCATCATATGCTGTTACAATTTGAAGTCTTCTAAATCCACAGGTTACAAACCTCACCTGGTCATCTTTTTATATGGATTATTTTACTTTGGAGAGCACAGGGGCGGATCTGGGTAATATAGCACCTATGGCAAAAACTGAAATTTCGCCCCATATCTATTTGTGCCCTATATCCAATTGCACCCCATATCCATACTGGAGGTGTCCCTCCAGCATGGATATCCAAAGGTGTCCACCCCAGTAGAAGTAGCCAGAGGTGCCCCCAGTATATGTAGTGAGAATCATCCCCCCAGTATTATTAATCAGAGGTAGCCATAAGCATAGGTCACCAGAGTAAGCCGCTCAGTAGAAGTAGCCAGAGGTCGCCCCTAGTATAGGTAGCTAGAGGTAGCCCTTCCAGTATAGGTAGTCAACCAGTTTAGGTTGCCCTCCCAACATAGGTAATTCGACAAGTTCTTCCAGTCGTATAAGTAGCTTCCCCAGTATAGGTTGCTAGAGTTAGCTCCCCAAGTATATGTAACTAGCAGCATCCTTCAGTATGCAGTATGGTGGTGCAGCACAAGGCAGGAGGGGGCAGACATGGCGCCTATGGTGCTGTGGCGCCTATGCCATGAGCCATGCCTGCACCCCTATAGATACGCCTCTGGGAGAGCATCATTAAAGGGACCCCGAGCAGAGGTTAAAAAGGAATTCTGGACTTACCTGGTACTTCCAGCCCCTCCCCCCAAGGTCCTTTGGTGTACTCTGGGTCCTCTCCGTGCTCCCACTGGTGGCACCGTAAATCTGGCGACTTCGGCTGAAGTCGCACATGGCGATGCGTCCAGCCACACTATCGCATCCCTGTACGGGTCCTGCATATGCATGGTACTCAAAAGACTGAACCGCACATGCGCAAGACCCTTATGGCGATGGGCGTGATGACTCGGGGTGCCTGGAAGGGCCTCACATGCGCAGATTTATGGAGCCTCCAGCGGGACCACGGAGGAGACTCAGAGGACACGACAGTGTAAGGGCAAAAAGCGGCTGGGCACATCCAGTAAAAACAGGCCTTTATTTTGATTCCATTAAAAAATAATGCAAAAAGACAAGAGCAATGGTCAGCCAGGAGAGAGGGTGACAAGGATGAAAGAGACGTCTACAGCTGTTTCGCACTCAGCACGGAGTGCTTCATCAGGACCAAGACTCAGAGGACACCGTAGGACCTCGCAGGCTACGGGGAGCTGGAGGAAGCCCCAGGTAAGTCCAGATCTCCTTTTTTAACGTCTTTTCAGGGTCCCTGTAAAGAGCGGGAAAGTCCACTTAGGCTGCTACATCTGCGATTTGCTGGAGCAGATGTCCTTTTTCAGTTTACTTCCAATAAGGTGAGCAGGGCCCACAATCTTCTGATGGACTACACAGAGATGTTTTTTTTTCTTTTAACACTGGAGTCCTCTGAAACCTTGGATACTCAGAACTGCTCATTTGCCTTTGGGTCAATGGTGTGGAAAAGGGGGATGCAGGGTGTGGCCATGCAACAAAACATGGGTGTGGTCATGGGTGGAACCAAACCAACAGGAACGTGTAAGTAGGCCTGCCCTGCAAACCATTGAATGAAGCCCCCTCTCATTTACTGTAGAGTGACCAGACGTCCCGGATTTCCCGGGACAGGTCCCGGATTCGGGGTCCCCTGTCCCAGGCTGCATGAGGTCCCGGGAAACGTCCTGCTTTTAGCAGCGGGACGTCCCGGCCTCGGGACTCTGGCCACTGTATCTGCATGAACCGGCAGGCGAGCAGTGCTATGGGAAGATGGCTGCCGAAGCCCTGTACTAGAGACTATTTGTGTCTCCAGTACAGGGCTTCGGGTGCCATTTTGCCGTAGCCCTGCTCTGCCTGTCAGCACGGGAGACTACAGGAGGAGGAAGATGGTCCCAGGAGCAGCGTGCCAGTGGCCGGCCAGGAGCGAGAGGAGACTTCTGCCAGGTGAGTAAATGCTTTTTTTCCCCCAGGTGTTATGTTGCCCAAATTGCGTTTATTTTACACTGGCATGTTGCCCACAATGCGTTTATTTTGTACTGACATGTTGCTCACATTGGGCTTGATTCACAAAGCGGTGCTAACCTACTTAGCACATCTAAAGTCTTTAGACGTGCTAACCAGGGTGCTAAGTAGGTTAGCACCGGGTTTCTCAATCAGATCGCGCACTAAGTACCGCACGCAAAACTCCTATGCGCGCTAAGTCCCATAGGCTTTAATGGGCACTTCGCGCGGAGTGCCCTGAGCTCTGTACCGTGCGTGTGTAAAAACTTTGCGCGCATAACTTTGCGCACGATGCGTTTCGTGCACAAATTAGCGCTCGAAAAGCTCTTTTAGATGTGCTAAGGGGCTTTTCATAGGCGTGCTAACAGTTAGCACCGCTTTGTGAATCAAGCCCATTGTGTTTATTTTGTACTGACATGTTGCCCACAATGCGTTTATTTTGTGCTGACATGTTGCCCACAATGCGTTTATTTTGTGCTGACATGTTGCCCATTGCGTTTATTTTGTGCTGACATGTTGCCCACAATGCGTTTATTTTGTGCTGACATGTTGCCCATTGCATTTATTTTGTGCTGAACTATTGCCCCCATTGCGTTTATTTTGTGCTGACATGTTGCCCATTGCATTTATTTTGTGCTGAAATTTTGCCCACATTGCGTTTATTTTATGGTGTCTGGGGTAACTGTTGCTGCATTTATTATTTAATGGTCATAGTTGGCTATGTTTGCTGCTTTGGGGTTACGGTATACTATTAAATAGCACACCCATGATGCAAAACCTCATTTGACTACATCATGGCGTAAACACTGCTTTCTTATGCCTCGCTGTTTCATCATTATGTTAGCTCCGCCCATATAATGTCATGGTCACGCCCATTTTTGGGCCCCCTATAGTCTTTTTGGTAAGCCAAGTGATCAGTGAAGGTGACATCTGGGCTCCTCGACAGGCAATAGGCACCAGGCAGTTGCCTAGGTTGCCTTAAAGATGATCCTGCTCTGCGGTTTTGAAACTGAGTGCCCCATCTCTCCTTCTTCCTCAGTTTCTTCTTCATTCCTATCTTTTTCAACTTTTGATCATTTAATGCAAACCTGTGAATTTGTATAAACAAAAAGTCTGATCCTCGAGAGGTTTCCCTAATCTCCCGCCATCTCTCTGTTCCAGCGCTGTGTCTTTCCAAAGCTCGCTGCACTGCGCCTGCACAGCAGCATGGACCCACTTAGACTTCAACAGAAAAACAAGAGCTCGATCGGGTCCACATGTATGAGCCATCAACAAGGGTTTGTGGAGGACACAGCACTGGCACGGGCCGGTGGAGGAGGACAGAGGAAGTCTCTGGATCAACCAGAGGTTTGCTTCTATTAAAGAGAATCTGTATTGTTAAAAATCGCACAAAAGTAAACATACCAGTGCGTTAGGGGACATCTCCTATTACCCTCTGTCACAATTTTGCCGCTCCTCGCCGCATTAAAAGTGGTTAAAAACAGTTTTAAAAAGTTTGTTTATAAACAAACAAAATGGCCCCCAAAACAGGAAGTAGGTTGATGTACAGTATGTCCACACATAGAAAATACATCCATACACAAACAGGCTGTATACAGCCTTCCTTTTGAATCTCAAGAGATCATTTGTGTGTTTCTTTCCCCCTGTTCTCATGCACTGAAGTTTCAGGCTGCTTGTTTCTTCCTGCAAACAGCTCTGCCTGTGTCTGTAATTCTTCAGTATGTGAAAGCCCAGCCAGCTCAGAGGACGATTTATCCAGCTTGTAAAAGATGAGAGAAGCTGCTCTAATCTAAATAACACACAGGCAGTGTGCATAGAGGGGCCTGGAAGGGGGAGTTCATAGCAGAACCACAACACTGAAGAACTTGGCAGCCTTCCAGACACAGGCTGACAAGTCTGACAAGAGAGAGATAAGTTGATTTATTACAGAGACTGTGATAGTACAAAGTGCTGCAGTAAGCCAGAACACGTTAGAATAGCTTTTGGAACTTGTAGGATGATAAAAAACAGGATGCAATTTTTGTTACGGAGTCTCTTTAAGTTGAGTACCCATTTAGGCACTTGTTTTCCTACAGATACACTTTAAAACCTCTCTCTGGGCTAGTGTGATCTACTGAATAGTCGAATATCATAAGACTAAACTAAAAAGGAAAAAAAAATCCCCCCCCAAAAACCATAATCTTCAACTGTGCATTTATATAACCCACCATGCTGCTGAATGTCTTATATGAACTTTTGCAGCCCTTTGAGAATCCTGTTGTTCAACCCTTCCAGAAGATGCTATTGGGGCCTGGAGCAAAGAAGGCCAAGGTGGTTCTTGATTCTTGTGTTCCTCCACCCTCTGACTTTGTATCAGTGTCTGTAGATAATATGCAGTGTAACTTGCATAAGAATGTGAATTGCTCAATGGAATGGAACCTGAGCTTTGAATGAAAATGAAGTTTGGACTTCCATGGGGCTTCCTCCAAGCCCTCCATAGCCCGCGAGGTCCCCCAGTGTCCTCTGGGTCCCTTCCGTGGTCCATGTCCCAGCTTCTGAAATCCGGCGACTACGGCAGAATGCTGCACGTCATCATGCCGGCTGGGGTAAGAGTCTCGGGCATGCGCAGTGCAGTCTTAGACAACCGTGCATGTGCAGGACTCTTACACCAGCTGGCATAATGACACACAGCGTGTGCGCATGATTATCGTCGGATTACCGGAGCCGGTACCAGGATCGTGGAAAGGACCAGGGATCTCGGGGGGCTACGGGGGGCTGGAGGAGGCCCCAGGTAAGTCCAAATTTCATTTTTTTTACTCTTAAAGCCAATGGGTACCGATTTAAAAATAAAAAAGTCAGATACTCACCTAAGGAGAGGGAAGGCTCGGTCCTAATGAGACTTCCCTCTCCTCTCCCGGTGCCCGGTCCCACTCAGGATCCCCCTGTAGCAGTATTCGACCAGTTCGGTCAAATACTGCAACTTCTGCCGCCGAAGGGAGGTTTCGGAAGTCTTCGGGAGCTCTCGGGCTCCCGAAGACAGGCCACTCCATACTGCGCATTCGCGAGCGCCTTCTATGATGCACTCGCGTGGGTCTATGACGCACTTGCACGTGCGCAGTATGGAGTGGCCCATCCACGGGAGCCCGAGTTCTCCCGAAGACTTCCGAAGTCCCCTGCGGTGGGGGATTTGAAGGGAGGATCCTGAGGGCACCAGGAGAGGAGAGGGAAGGCTCATTAGGACCGAGCCTTCCCTCTCCTTAGGTGAGTATCTGACTTTTTTATGTTTAAATCGGTAACCCTTCACTTTCATTGTTGGGAAGGGGAAAGTGGCGTTGCTCAAGAATTCCTATATATGATGGCCCCATGAAAGTTTTGCTACGCCACTGAACCCTTTAGCTACGCCACTGAACCCTTCCGCACAGTCTGAACCATCTATCAGTCACCGTTCAAACCAGATTCCCAGTGGGAGAGAAGTTGATTGATCTTGCCCCCACTCTCAAGTCCTGATTAGGAGGAGTGGTGAGTGACAGTTCAACCCCCTTCCAGAACACAATGCTGTTTGGTCAGAAGAGGACAACAACTTACAATAGAAATCATGTGACCGCCAGCTTAACATGAAAATCAAAATGATTTTAGAGAAATTCTAAAATGTTATTCTCATCTTAGTCGACTATCCAGAAGGGGCACAATGCAGAGGCACAATAAAAAATATTTTTTAATACATACAGTGCAGGTTTGTTATATCACAAAGTTCTACAATGCTCTTGCCACGAGGCTCAACAATATTAAAAGATACCTGTAGCCACCTAAAAAAAAGTTACATACTCACCTAAAAAGAGGGTAGGTTCTGGATCCTATAAAACCTTCCCAGTCCGCTCTGCATCCACTCATTTCACTATTGCAGGGATCCGACTTTAATGATGAAGAAGCCTTTGGGACTCCTCTGAATGCTTTGGAACTACTTGGGTCTCTTCCAAAGACGAGCAGCTGCGCACTGTGCATGTGTGAACGCTTATGTGCATTACAGAGCAGCTCCTCTTTGGAAGTACTCGGAGACCCAAGTGCTTCTGAAGCCTTCTGAGGTGATCCAAAGAAAACGCCAGCGGGAAAATCAAACGGAAGACAGCGGAGGAACAAGGAAACCAAGAAAGGGCCGAGATAGGATCCAGAACCTTCCCTCTTCTTAGGTGTAACCAGTTTATTTTTACTTCGGTGGCGGTAAACTTTAAATTACTAAGGTTGGAGAACAGTAGATCAGACTGGAGATCATAAGAAATCCAGCCCATAGCTGGTGCTTTCACAGAGATATATTGGTGAATTTCACAGAGTCAATAGTAATATAGGGCTCCCTGAGAGATTTTGAACACAACACCAACTTTACAAACGGCACACTTTTCAAATGTGAGGACCCCACTTTATTTTTTCACAGCCTTTAAAGAGACACTGAAGCGAAAAAAAAGATGATATTATGATTTGTATGTGTAGCACAGCTAAGAAATAAAACATTAAGATCAGATACATCAGTCTAATTGTTTCCAGTACAGGAAGAGTTGAGAAACTCCAGTTGTTATCTCTATGCAAACAAGCCATTAAGCTCTCCGACTAAGGGTGCGTACAGACATGCGACTATAGTCGTTTGAAACGATCGTTACCGACGGCATTGCCCGACGATCGTTCGTAAAAAGTGCACAAACGATCATTAAAACGACCGACCAACGAGATATGTCGTTGGTAAAGAACGATCCATTCTGCCAGATCTTTTCCAACGACCATCGTTCAAAAAGTAATGTCTGTACAATGATCGGTCGTTGATCGTTCGTTCTCAACGCTTTGCACATGCTCAAACAGTTCTTTTTGACACTTGTGTTTGAAATCAGTTTATACATCATGTTGCGCACGCAACGCTCGTTCCAAGATCGTTCGTACACGAACGATGTTCAAAGTAGCCTTTCTTCAAACGATCATCGGCCGATACCTCCTTTAACATCGTTTGTCGTTCAGAACGAACGATCGTTATCGTATGTCTGTACGTACCCTAAGTTAGTCATGGAGAGGGCTGTTATCTGACTTTTATTATCTCAACTCTTCCTGGACTATTTACTTTTCCTCTGCTAGAGAAGAGGTCATTAGTTCACAGACTGCTCTGAAAGACTCATTTTGAATGCTGATTGTTGTGTAATCTGCACATATTATAGAATGATGCAATGTTAGAAAAAACACTATATACCTGAAAATAAAAGTATGAGAATATTTTCTTTGCTGTAAATCTTCTAGTAATTATTCATAGTACACAACCAATTCACTATATCATATTTTTTTTTTCGCTTCAGTGTCTCTTTAAGTGACTCCACTATGTTCTTTAATGAGGTTGGAAACTTTAGATATCTAATAAAAAAATTACTGGTAAAAGTAAAAAACATAAAAAGCTCCTGCCAGAGCTGTTTGAAGGATTAGGTTCACCACTGCTTTTTAGCCTTTAAAAGATATTAACCCCACAGTGTATAAAAGAAAATTAATATGGCAGTCTCCATAATTTAGTTATCCATTTAGAATACTGTTGCAATAGTTGTAACCGTATCCTGCTCTGATGCGAATGCCGGACCTCCTGCTGAATGTTGGTCCTGTATCTTCAATGACTTAATCACTTGTGCTTCATGATGACCACCATGAATGTTCAAGTCTTCTTCATGATAAGCCTGATTGTAAGAGCTAGGTAGGAATTCCTGTTGTGGTTTTAAAGAGTAATTTATCTTTGTGGGCTTGATGTTGAGATATGTTTCAAGAACATCCTCTTCTTCTGGCTCTGAATAGAGTTGGTTGATCACCAAAGAGGTGATGATTATAAAAGCAAAGAAGCCGATCACTACAACAATGAACACGGCGGCATTGACCTCGTCAGGGCTCCAGTCCATAGAAGTTGTGTTTGTTGTAATGTTAGTTCCGTATGTGGAGTCTACTGTGCTGGGTCCCCTGGTTGGTGTTACATTCTGTTCCATTATGGAATTCCAGGCAAGTACTGGAAAACAAAAATATCAATATATGTTGCGTGCTTACACAGCATACAGCATGTGATGAAATCTGGAGGGATGAAGGGGTCAAAAATTATTATTGCAAAAAAATATAGCAGAAGTCCTTCTAACCTTTGTTCTTTGGTCTTGGTACACTTTAAGAAAATGCACATGAAAGGTTGAGGGACACACACAAAAATAAAATAATTATAATAAAAAGAAAACCAAGGAAAAGGTGTTCATTAATATGTATGTCCCACAAAATGTTCTTCGGTCTGGGACACATGAAGAGAGCCCACTAAACATGCATGCTCCCCCCACTTTTTTAATTTTATGTTGCGCTAAGGTATCCTTTAATAATATGTTTCAGTTATGGATAGTAGAAAAAGTTTTGATTCTTGATGGTTACTAAGGGCGATCAAAGATATGCAAATTCTTCTGGGTTGATACAAATTTATGCAAATTGTTTATGCAAATACTGTATATGCAGCTTGAAAATGGACCAATCACTTTAAACCCAGGTTTAAATAGATTGGGTAATTTTCAAACTGCATACATTTGCATACAAATTTGCATAATTTCAGAAGAATTTGCATCTCATTGCTTATCCTCAATGGTTATCCGTAACCTCCAATTCTCTGTGAATGAGAGAGACCAGGGGTCCAATGGTACAGTATCGTTAGACAAAGGGATGTAAGCACACATGTATAAGTATTGTAAACACAAGGGTGGGTGCATAACTTGCAACTACCGTTTGAGTCTGCGAGAATGTAACCATCCCCGTTCGGTTTCCCAAGACTGTTGGTGCAGACGCTGGTCAGTTGCTCTCCTGGGTAAGTTGTAAGGACCAAAGGTCTTCTTGACAAAAAAACCCATGGGGTATGCGGTAAACTAAAAAACACTGGTGGTTGCGCTCTTGATGATATAATACTACTAGATGTTGTATATTTGAGAAGCATAATGTCTTACCTTTTCAGAAGAACAAACCAATATTTAATAGAAAAAGTAATGTTTATTCATTCATGAACGCGAGTGCCTGTCAAACTTTTGAAAACCCAAGCAGCTCAGGGTGACCCAAAACCACTAGGAAAGTATAGGGGTCCAAAACAGACCGAAAAGCCCTCCTACTAAAAAAAATAAAAAAAAATAAAAAGAAAAGAAGCAATGCTTAGTGTGGTTTGCTTCTTAAAACAAAATTTATTTGCGATAATTCAGATTTAAGAGTGTAACTGTGGTTACCCACAATGCGCCACTACTGAATATGCAAATGATCTCTTTATGCCCCAGAAGCCAGGCTTACATCCAGTACCACTGGTGTATAGCAAGCCTATAGCTTTACATTTTACAGAGTCACATCAACCCAAAAGGTATAGGCTTGCTATACACCAGCAGTTATGGATGTAAGCCTGGCTTTGGGGGCATAAAGAGATAATTTGCATATTCAGTAGTGGTGCATTGTGGGTAACCACAGTTACACACTTAAATCTGAATTATCCCAAATACCTTCTGTTTTAAGAAGACAGGCCACACTGTAGAATGTTTGGTCACAAACGTGAGTACCTAAATAACAAAAAAAACAAAAAAGTTCTACAGGCACTTGTATTGACCTGAGGAAGCGGGCCAAGACCCGTGAAACACGTTGTCTACCATGCATGAATAAACATTACTTTTTCGATTTAAATAATGGTCTGTCCTGAGAAGATAAGAAACAATGCTTCTCATATAACAACATCTAGTAGCATCATATGGTCAAGGGCGCCTCCACCAGTGTTCTTTAGTATGTTTTAGTTATGACTTCACTGTTATGTGCATTAAGGCTGGTTTCACAGTAGGACGTTGCGTTTTAGGGGACGTTACGGTCGCATAACGTGCCTCTAACGCAATGCCTGGTGCTCTCTGATGTGGACGTCAGAGTGAGCCGCGTTGTGCAGCTCACTCTGGCGTCCGTGATGTCGTGATGCGTACCCTTGGACGCATGCGGCATCCCCTGGTCCCGCCCGACCAATCGCCGCACAGAGCGGCCGCTCCAGGAAGTTAACACTGCACGTCACTGAGTGCAGTGAATATTAATTAGCCATGTGCCTGGCCGCTCTCCGCTCCTCCCCAACATTACTGAGCATGTGCAAGCAGTCTAACGCGGCTCTGCCGCTTATAAAGTACCGCATGCAGTACGTTGTCTTATGGCGCAGCGTTACTAAGTAACGCAACGTGGGCACTGTGAACAGCCCATTGATTTTTCATTGCTGTGCGGTGGGGTGCGTTACAGGCTACTCTAACGTGTGCCTGTAACGTCCCACTGTGAAACCAGCCTACATCTTGCATTTGTACAATTATTTGAAATTCTGTTTGACTGATAATCATAGATCGGCTTTGGGTTTTATGATCTGTGTAATGCTGCATTGTACTTTATTCATAAGTGTTTAAAAACAAAACAAAGAAATGGCAATAAACTGGTTAAGGAAAGCCAAACGGTCACCCAACCCGAGGTCTTGCTCAGTGCTACTACTGTTTATATGCCAACAGAGTTCTCCGTGGGCATATGCATAAACGTCTGGTAACTTTGCCATGCGCAAGGAGCACGGCATGTGTTGTTCGACCTATGTTACCTAGGTAACAGGAGCCAATTAGCCATAGCTCACTTGCACATGGCAGCTTTATCGGACTTTTGTGCAAATGCCCCTATATTCCCAGCTAGGCACTATTCTAACAATGGGAGATTTTTCATGACAGTTTGAATCTTTTGTAATCATGTTCTAAGACCTTGATCACATTTCATTTATATCATTATTTCCTTCATCTCTTGAATGTTTGCCAGGGTGCAGAAACCTATAATTTTCTCTGAAATGTGACATGTAGAGCCTTTACAAACTGTAAGTCCTCACACTTAGAACACATAAGGAAATTTCCATCAGGCCCCAGGCCCCCAGCACCGTTAATCCAATCGACTTAAAATATGCCGTTCAACCAGATCTGATGTTGCTGTAATTGAAAGGCAGGGATTTGATTTCATGTGAAAGGCAGAGGGGAACCTGTAGTGAGAGGAATGGGGAGGATGTGATTTCCATTCCCTTATAAACAAAGCCAGTGGCCGTGAACCTGAGCTTTTAGCTTGAGTTATTTTTGAGTCACACACCTGGAACAAGCATGCAGCCAGTGGAGTCAGACCATAGTAAAGGCGTCTGATCAGGGCCGTTTCTTGCCCCGTTCAGGAGGTTCTGCTGAACGGGGCGCCGATGAGAGACAGATTGGGGGGGGGGGGCGCCAGGCAGAAGGATGTGACTGCTAGGAGCCGGTGACGCGCGGATGCGGTGCAGCGAGAGGCAGGAGGAGCCGTGCGCACCAGCGCGATCACCGGCTTCAGTTCGCGTACCCCCCCCCCCCCCCCAGTGTGCCTCCCGTTGCTGCCTGCCTCTCTTGCAGACCTCAGCGCTGGCGGTGACCCGACCGGAGAGCGTCAGAGCAGAGCGCACACTACCGCAGACAATGCACATGCGGAAGTGATGTCATTGACCATGACCACTTCCTGGATGCCATTAAGTGATGCTGGCGGTAGTGTGCGCTCTGCTCTGCCGTTCTCTGGTCGGTTCGCCGCCAGCTCTGAGTTCTGTGCCGTGCTCCGGTTGGGTCGGCGTCAGCTCTAAGGTCTGTGTAAGCCCTGCATAGCACCCTGCAGAGCACCAAGCCCAGCAAAGCACCCTGCAGAGCACCCAGCCCAGCAAAGCACCCTGCACAGCCCCCAGCACCCAGCCCAGCATAGCACCCTGCACAGCCCCCAGCATCCAGCCCAGCAAAGCACCCTACACAGCCCCCAGCATGCAGCCCAACATAGCACCCTGCAGAGCACCCAGCATCCAGCCCAGCATAGCACCCTGCAGAGCCCCCAGCATCCAGCCCAGCAAAGCACCTTGCATGCAGCCCAACATAGCACCCTGCAGAGCCCCCAGCCCAGCAAAGCACCCTGCACAGCCCCAGCACCCAGCCCAGCATAGCACCCTGCAGAGCACCCAGCCCAGCAAAGCACCCTGCACAGCCCCCAGCATGCAGCCCAACATAGCACCCTGCCAAGCACCCAGCCCAGCATAGCACCCTGCACAGCCCCCAGCATGCAGCCCAGCAAAGCACCCTGCACAGCCCCCAGCATGCAGCCCAGCAAAGCACCCTACACAGCCCCCAGCATGCAGCCCAACATAGCACCCTGCAGAGCACCCAGCCCAGCATAGCACCCTGCACAGCCCCCAGCATGCAGCCCAGCAAAGCATCCTGCACAGCCCCCAGCATGCAGCCCAGCAAAGCACCCTGCACAGCCTCCAGCATGCAGCCCAACATAGCACCCTGCAGAGCACCCAGCATAGCACCCTGCACAGCCCCCAGCATGCAGCCCAGCAAAGCACCCTGCAGAGCCCCCAGCATCCAGCCCAGCAAAGCACCCTGCACAGCCCCCAGCATGCAGCCCAACATAGCACCCTGCAGAGCACCCAGCCCAGCAAAGCACCCTGCACAGCCCCCAGCATGCAGCCCAACATAGCACCCTGCCGAGCACCCAGCCCAGCATAGCACCCTGCACAGCCCCCAGCACCCAGCCCAGCAAAGCACCCTGCACAGCCCCCAGCATGCAGCCCAACATAGCACCCTGCCGAGCACCCAGCCCAGCATAGCACCCTGCACAGCCCCCAGCACCCAGCCCAGCATAGCACCCTGCACAGCCCCCAGCATGCAGCCCAGCAAAGAACCCTGCACAGCCCCCAGCATGCAGCCCAGCATAGCACCCTGCACAGCCCCCAGCATGCAGCCCAGCATAGCACCCTGCACAGCCCCCAGCATGCAACCCAGCATAGCACCCTGCACAGCCCCCAGCATGCAGCCCAGCATAGCACCCTGCACAGCCCCCAGCATGCAGCCCAGCACAGCACCCTGCACATCCCCCAGCATGCAGCCCAGCATAGCACCCTGCAGAGCCCCAGCATGCAGCCCAGCATAGCACCCTGCAGAGGCCCAGCACCCAGCCCAGCATAGATCCCTGCAGAGCCCCAGCACCCAGCCCAGCATAGCACCCTGCACAGCCCCCAGCATGCAGCCCAGCATAGCACCCTGCACAGCCCCCAGCATAGCACCCTGCACAGCCCCCAGCATGCAGCCCAGCAAATTAAAAAAAATGGTGAGTTGGTTTCAAGAAGCCTTTTGACATGATTTCACTTAGCTTCTCTGATTTTGGGGAAGTAAGGGGGGGGGGCATATTTTTTGACTCTCGAACTGGGTGAAATTTAACCTAGAAACTGCCCTGCGTCTGATCTGCATGCTCGTTCTGGGCCAGTCAGTGGCTTAGGCCCAGTACACACTGAGCGGTTTTAGGTGCGATCCGCCGGCCGCATCCGCCTGTAAATACGCTTGGATAATGTATTTCAATGGGATGGTGCACACCAGCTGTTTGAGTTTTTTTCCAAACCGCAAACGTGCCTCCTGCTGCACGTTTGCGGTTTGCAGAAGCGTTTCTGCCTCAATGTAAAGTATAGGAAAAACACAAACCGCTCTGAAAAACGCTAGATCAGACCAGTTTTCCAGGCGTTTTTGTTACAGAAGCTGTTCAGTAACAGCTTTTACTGTAACAATATGTGTAATCTGCTACCCAAAAACCAACCCAAAACCGCTAGGTATGTTTAGAAAACCTCTCTAAACGTGCCTAGAATCGCTCTGAAATCAGCTCCAAAAACCGCTAGCGTTTTGTGGATCTGCTAGCGGTTTTGGTGTGTACTGGGCCTTATAGTATTAGAGGGAGAGCAGGAACATCTACCAGGCAAACTAGGCAGGAGCTTGGGGCCTAGTGGGTGTCAAGTGGCCCACCAGCTACCTTCTTTGTCCTCTGTATACTTCAGCTTACCAAAAGGATCACAATGGGGGCACAAAGCTACTACTACCTTGCCTACGGGCCCCATTATATCTTAATCCATCTCTAATTATACTGTTTCCCGTATGGAAAATCCTCCTTCGTTTCCTTTTCCTGGAACCTTTAGGCTTCTTGCACACCAAGACGTTGTGTTAGGTGCCACGTTAAGGTCGCATAACGTGCACCTAACACAACGTATGGTGCTGCAAGAGCCGACGGTAGAGTGAGCCGCGTTAGGCGGCTCGATTCCTATAATGTCTCCCAGAGTGGCGCTGATTGGCAAGCGGGACCACGTGATGCGGAGCGAGACACTCCGCATCACGTGGTCCCGCCGGCCAATCAGCGCCCGCCAGTGCAGTGAATATTAAGTAGCCATGTGCGCGGCTACTGTAGCTGGCTCTCCCCGCCTCCTCCGCCCCCCACTGCGCATGTGCAAACAGTCTAACGCGGCTATAGCCGCTTCAACGCCGTAGCATGCTGCACTTTGCACAGAACGTGCAGCGTTACATGTAACGCAACGTGGGCTGTGTGAACAGCCCACTTGTGTTACATTGCTGTGCGTTGGGGGAGCGTTACAGGCGCACTAACGTGCGCCTGTAACGTCTTGGTGTGCAAGCAGCCTTAGGGTTCAGGGCTTTAAAGGGAATCTGAAGTGAAAATAAACTTATGATATAATGATTTGTATGTGTAATACAGCTAAGAAATAAAACATTAGCAGCAGAGATATGAGTCTAATATTGTTTCCAGTACAGGAAGAGTTAAGAAACTCCAGTTGTTATCTATGCAAAGGAACTCATTTGTGTCTGTCACTGTATTTTGTTTTTCTGCAGAGTAAAGTTCAAAAGTTCACTAGCCTGCTCTGTGAAATAATTTAGAATGCTGAGTGTAATGTGTAAATTGGAAATATTAGAGAATAAAAAAACAAACTATATAACTGAAAATAAAAACATGAAACTATTTTCTTTGCTACTAATGTTCTGTTAATTATCCGTACTACACATACAATTCATTATATCATCATTTTTTTTTCGCTTCAGTGTCACTTTAAAGTGGATGGTCAGGAACTGTTTCTACCGGGCAAGTCCTAAAGCAAACCTATACATGATTTGATTACTTTACACATATAGGTTCAAAGCAGTGGGCCTGAACAATGGTCACATTTAAAAAAGCCAGCCAAAATCTTCTTTACTTCTATGCGTGACCGCTTTCATATTCATTACTCCTGGCAACACACTGACCTGGATCTGGTAGTCCTGACTTTTTTTCCCACTGAGATCTATTCAATGACCTCATTAGATGCATGCTGCCTGGGGGTGGTCCTGGAACAGGCGGAGCCATAGCGCAGCCTTCTCTTATGTAGGAGGAGTGGTTCAATTATTGGTTAGTATGGCTGCTCATATGCAGCTTTCCTGTCTTATAAATATTGGGGGGGGGGGGGGGGGTTAGGACCACATAAGGATCATCCCCCAAATCCCAAGACACATCCTTCACTACTCAAAAAAACCCATAACATTATACAGATGTTTTCAGAGTCCCGATGTATTTTGGAAGAGGGCTGCTGAGTCATTCCACCTGCTTAACCTCTTGCAGTGCTTTCTAGGAGAGGCCCATGACTTTTACGTGACACATACCTACTTATTTTACTTGAAGGACCCATCCAGCGAAAACTGACAGGTTTTGGACTTAGCAGTTGCTAAGTCTAACTGACAAAATACTGAGCAAGCCAGTAGGGAGGCTGGTATCTTACTATTTTGGCAGTTAGACTGCCATTCAGGAAATGCTTTTGAAAACAAAGAAAACCCCCAGAGTCCCCTATGAGGAGATAAACTAGTAGTAGCTGCTTTCAAGGCATTTTGGATTGACCCGAGGAAGTGGGCCTTGACCTGTGAAAGGCGTTGTCAGAATAAAAAATTTTTGAACTGGTGTCTATATCTTCTGGAGAGGTAAGCAATTACCTCTCTTTTTATTATATAATTTTTTTTATTTGTATTTTAACCACTTCCCGACCGCCGCATGTACAAATGGCGTCCGGGAAGTGGATCCCGCAAGGACCGCCGCATGTACAATTGGCGGCGGCCCTTGTACGGGCATGGGCGGAGCGATCGCGTCATTCGTGGTGCGATCCTCTGCCGGAGACTGGCTCCGCCCCCCCCTCGCGCTGTAACCCGCCGGCCGTTCGGAAGTGCTGGCGGGTTACTAGCACCCGGATCGCCGCATACAAAGTGTATAATGCACTTTGTAATGTATACAAAGTGTATTATGCAGGCTGCCTCCTGCCCTGGTGGTCCCAGTGTCCGAGGGACCACCAGGGCAGGCTGCAGCCACCCTAGTCTGCACCCAAGCACACTGATCTCCTCCCCCTGCCCCCTGATCACCCACAGCACCCCTCAGACCCCCCCCCTGCCCACCCCCCAGACCACTGTTTGCACCCAGTCACCCCCCTAATCACCCATCAATCACTCCCTGTCACTATCTGTCAACGCTATTTT
Source organism: Hyperolius riggenbachi (assembly GCF_040937935.1). Lineage (NCBI taxonomy): Eukaryota > Metazoa > Chordata > Amphibia > Anura > Hyperoliidae > Hyperolius > Hyperolius riggenbachi. Next base: position 497,225,520 of record NC_090647.1, read on the forward strand.
TTTATGCCCTAAACTGCCCCTTGCTCCCTCCTGATAACCCCCCCCCACCCCTCAGATTCTCCTAAGACCCACCCCCTCCTGTGTACTGTATGCATCTATCCCCCTGATCACCTGTCAATCACCTGTCAATCACCCATCAATCACCCCCTGTCACTGCCACCCATCAATCAGCCCCTAACCTGCCCCTTGCGGGCAATCTGATCACCCACCCACACCAATAGATCGCCCGCAGATCCGACGTCAGATCACCTCCCAAGTGCAGTGTTTACATCTGTTCTCTACCCTAAACACCCACTAATTACCCATCAATCACCCCCTATCTCCACCTGTCACTGTTACCCATCAGATCAGACCCTAATCTGCCCCTTGCGGGCACCCAATCTCCCGCCTACACGCTCAGATTGCCCTCAGACCCCCCCTTATCAATTCGCCAGTGCAATATTTACATCTGTTCTTCCCTGTAATAACCCACTGATAACCTGTCAATCACCTGTCAATCACCCATCAATCACCCCCTGTCACTGCCACCCATCAATCACCCCCTGTCACTGCCACCCATCAATCAGCCCCTAACCTGCCCCTTGCGGGCAATCTGATCACCCACCCACACCAATAGATCTCCCGCAGATCCGACGTCAGATCACCTCCCAAGTGCAGTGTTTACATCTGTTCTCTACCCTAAACACCCACTAATTACCCATCAATCACCCCCTATCACCACCTGTCACTGTTACCCATCAGATCAGACCCTAATCTGCTCCTTACGGGCACCCAATCACCCGCCTACACGCTCAGATTGCCCTCAGACCCCCCCTTATCAATTCACCAGTGCATTATTTACATCTGTTCTTCCCTGTAATAACCCACTGATCACCTGTCAATCACCTGTCAATCACCCCCTGTCACGGCCACCCATCAATCACCCCCTGTCACTGCCACCCATCAATCAGCCCCTAACCTGCCCCTTGCGGGCAATCTGATCACCCACCCACACAAATAGATCGCCCGCAGATCCGACGTCAGATCACCTCCCAAGTGCATTGTTTACATCTGTTCTCTACCCTAAACATCCACTAATTACCCATCAATCACCCCCTGTCACTGCTACCCATCAGATTAGACCCCTATCTGCCCCTAGGGCACTCAATCACCCGCCCACACCCTCAGAACGCCCTCAGACCCCAGCCCTGATCACCTCGCCAGTGCATTGCTTGCATCTATTCCCCCCTCTAATCACATCAATCACCTCCTGTCACCCCCTAGCACACCTACCCATCAGATCAGGCCCTAATTTGCCCCGTGTGGGCTCCTGATCACTCGGCCAAACCCTCAGATCCCCCTCAGACCCCCTTCCGATCACCTCCCCAGTGCATTGATTGCATCTATTTTCCCCTCTAACCACCCCCTGAGACACCCATCAATCACCTCCTGTCACCCCCCCCTAGCACTCCTATCCATCAGATCAGGCCCAATACAACCTGTTATCTAAAAGGCCACCCTGCTTATGACCGGTTCCACAAAATTCGCCCCCTCATAGACCACCTGTCATCAAAATTTGCAGATGCTTATTCCCCTGAACAGTCATTTTGAGACATTTGGTTTCCAGACTACTCACGGTTTTGGGCCCGTAAAATGCCAGGGCAGAAAGAAGACACCCAAAGGTATTCCGTTAGGAGTATGGTGAGTTCATAGAAGATTTTATTTTTTGTCACAAATACCTTGGGGTGTCTTCTTTCTAAAATGGGGTCATTAGTGGGGTCCCTATACTGCCCTGGCATTTTAGGGGCCCTAAACCGCGAGGAGTAGTCTTGAAACAAAAATGACCTGTGAAATCCTAAAGGTACTCATTGGACTTTGGGCCCCTTAGCGCAGTTAGGGTGCAAAAAAGTGCCACACATCTGGTATCGCCGTACTCAGGAGAAGTAGTATAATGTGTTTTGGTGTGTATTTTTACACATACCCATGCTGAGTGGGAGAAATCTCTCTGTAAATGGACAATTGTGTGTAAAAAAATCAAACAATTGTCATTTACAGAGATATTTCTCCCACCCAGCATGGGTATGTGTAAAAATACACCCCAAAACACATTATACTACTTCTCCTGAGTACGGCGGTACCACATGTGTGGCACTTTTTTACACCCTAAGTAAGCTAAGGGGCACAAAGTCCAATGAGTACCTTTAGGATTTCACAGGTCACTTTGCGACATTTGGTTTCAAGACTACTCCTCACGGTTTAGGGCCCCTAAAATGTCAGGGCAGTATAGGAACCCCACAAATGACCCCATTCTAGAAAGAAGACACCCAAAGGTATTCCGTTAGGAGTATGGTGAGTTCATAGAAGATTTTATTTTTTGTCAGAGGTCAGAGGCGTACCTAGGGAAAATAGCGCCTATGGCAAGCACTGAAATTGCGCCCCCCTCCTCCAAACATAGGACCTTTTTCTATAGTAATGCCAGATAAAACACAAAATAGAGTCTTTAAGAATTTTTTTTCAATTTAATCGGCTGTGTGTCACGGTAAAGTGTGCGACTAAAGTGAGTGAATTAGCTAAATCATGCATTATTGGCCATACGCTGGCCTGGTGGAGGGTGATACACCTACTTAATTGAGCTTCTGTGGTGGGGAGCATTCTGCGCCTGTACATAACACTCTACAGGAGTGTGATTAAAGGGAACCTAAACTGAGAAGGATGTGGATTTTTCCTTTTAAAATAATACCAGTTGCCTGGCTCTCCTGCTGATCCTGAGTCTCTAATACTTTTAGCCACAGCCCTTGAACAAGCATGCAGATCAGGTGCTCTGACTGAAGTCAGACTGGATTAGCTGCATGCTTGTTTCAGGTGTGTGATTCAGCCACTGCTGCAGCCATAGGTCAGCAGGGCTGCCAGGCAACTGGTATGGTTTAAAAGGAAACATCCATATCCCTCTCAGTTAAGGTTCCCTTTAAGGTCCCTACCGCCGGGCCAGCACATGCGAAGTAAAGCAGACAATTTCAGCGGATCAAAGATGAGAATCGGGCGAACGAGGGAACTAGGTATAAGGCTACAGGGCCTGGATTAATTTCTGGAAGAAGCCTCAGGTAAGTAAAAGAGGTCCCATGGACAATGTTTATGGAGAAATCATGACACACATTTCCAATTTCCATAATACAGCGGGCCCCTGCTTTCCCACAGTTCAGTAGTTCTTACAAATTTCCATCCATTCTACAGCAGGCCACAGCTTTCCCACGTAATATCTGCTCTGCTGGGAAGGTCTCAGGCCAAAATAACTTATATGGGAAAGCAGTGGCATGCTATAGAACAGAATTAAAATGTGTGAAAGCAGGGGCCTGCTGTAGTATGAAAATAGAAATTGAAACTGAAATCAAATGTGGGATGGTGCGCAGTGGCCAGCTGCTGCTGCAGAACACATTTTATAATAAATAATGAGTTATGTAATGTGCATTACTTGAAGAAGAACCAAGCAAACAAAACCACCCTGATCATACCAACCCCCCTAGTCCCCCCTCCTTCCTGCAACAGTACAGGGAAACATTTTAATGTGAGATCATCAGAACATACCGTAGATGACAGAAGGGGCTCCCAAGTCTGCACAGCAAAACAGAATACTCATATTAACAGTTCTAAAAACAGGCAGAGGTTAAAAAGCACACAGTTCAGTTCTAATTACCTTATTATTTATAACTTGCAGTTCTGTGACTGCCTCTCTCTTGCCTGCCTACCTCGGCTCTGCCCCCTTAGCACAGTGCACGTGCACAGTCGCCACGGTAACGTCCCTCGCATCCCCCTCCTCCTGATTGGCCGCAGCATTGTCTGTTTGTGTGTGTCACTGGGGCGGGCTCAGCCTGCATACACGCTGTTATTCCTCCTCTCCAATACCCGCCCACCCCCATCAGCCCCGGCGGCCAATCAGGAGGAGGGGGATGCGAGGGACGTTACCGTGGCGACGATGAGGAGAAGAAACGCTGAGCCCACGATACGGCAGTCCTCTCCTCCTACTGTACAGGCTGGACGCCGGGCGTTGTATACGTCATCCTCCTACTGTATAGACTGAACTGGGCGCCGCCGCCGGGCAGTGTATATAGTAACTGGAGCCCCCTCCCCAGGTGGGTGACAATGGGCGCCTATAGCAGGTGCCCCATGTGCACCCCTGTAGATACGCGTCTGACAGGGGTGCTTACAATTAGGCACCCCCCAAAATGCCAGGACAGTAAACACACCCCACAAATTACCCCATTTTGGAAAGTAGGCGCTTGAAGGTATTCAGAGAGGAGCATAGTGAGTCCATATCAGATTTCATTTTTTTTTTGTCGCAAGTTAGCAGCAATGGAAACTTTTTTTCTTTTTTGTCACAAAGTGTCATTTTCCGCTAACTTGTGACAAAAAATAAAATATTCTATGAACTCACCATAGCTCTCAGTGAATACATTGGGATGTCTTCTTTCCAAAATGGGGTCATTTGGGGGGTATTTATACTATCCTGGAATTCTAGCCCCTCATGAAACATGACAGGTGGTCAGAAAAGTCATAGATGCTTCAAAATGGGAAAAATCACTTTTTGCACCATAGTTTGTAAACGCTATAACTTTTACCCAAACCAATCAATATAGGCTGAATGGGTTTTTTTTATTAAAAACATGTTTGTCCACATTTTTCGTGCTGCATGTATACAGAAATTTTACTTTATTTGAAAAATGTCAGCACAGAAAGTTAAAAAAATCATTTTTTTGACAAAATTCATGTCTTTTTTGATCAATATAATAAAAAGTAAAAATCGCAGCAGCAATCAAATAGCACCAAAAGAAAGCTTTATTAGTGACAAGAAAAGGAGCCAAAATTCATTTAGGTGGTAGGTTGTATGAGCGAGCAATAAACCGTGAAAGCTGCAGTGGTCTGAATGGAAAAAAAGGGTCTGGTCCTTAAAGTGGACCCAAACTAAAAATACAAGATTTCAGAAATAAAATCTATTTTCTAAATTATAATAATAAATAGCAGCCTTTTTTCAGCTGCATGATGACAAATATAAAATATTTTACATTTATTGGAGGAACCCCTCCTGTGCTGTCACAACAGCCTCCTTTAATGTTATTTAACATTATTTATATTCTTTGTATTAGTATATTCCAGTCCCCCTGCAAGATTTAGTTATTTAGCATTTCCCAACTGTAACTCCCTGCTCAACAGCCTTGTCTAGATGTTTCTGCAACAGTTGAGTTCAGTTAGTGAGGAGATCCTGCTGTGCTTGTAGTCGCATCATATTTTTAACTATGAATATGCTCTAAAAAACATCTTTGTATGCTTTCAACGCAAGTAAAGATACTACAGATTATACTTGGAGTCATTATTTCATCGAGTAAACTGCCTGTGGAGGTTTCTAAATCAGTGTGGAGTCATACTGCTATACAGACTGGGTCTTCTGGAGTATGCCTCACACATAAAGCGGGAATTCGAAACAGAACAGTAAAAATACGATATCTGCAAGAAGGTAATGGGATTTCCTGTCAACTCATCAGTAAAGGACTGATCTGCAATACAATAAAGGATTACCTAGCTACACATCAAACACAAATCTACAAAGAGTAAATAGACATTCAGCAAAAAAGTACAAGAATTGCCTGTTTGCCTTCCTACAGTGAATACAGTGAGTACAGACTGCTTCAGAAATTGTACATTTCTTCTGTTTGGGACTATCGCTATTAAGTTTAAAAAAAAAATAAATAAAAAAAAAAATCACCCAGTGATAAGATTCATAAGCATCATATCTGCAGCCATAGAGCATGTCTATTTCTGTGCATTCTATTAACATGGAAGATGAATTAATTCTCGGTCAAGATGATTCAGATAAACATGTTGTACTACCTGAGAGACCAAGGCGGTCAATACATCTTTCTCTAAAGGCAAGAGAGAGGTATGAAGCAGAAAGTGAAGGAATGTTTCATAGTCTGTCTGAATTGTGGATAAAAACGCTGCAACACATATCTGATATTGAGAAGACTGGCAGTAATGGAGAGCAATTAAACAATGCACTTACAAGACTTAAGAAGACATATGAAAATTACAGGAAACTCTCTGAAAAATATTCTTCCTTTCTATCGCAAGTTAGTACAGAACAAGCGTCAAAAGAGTTGAATGACTTTACCACCGCTGATCAACAGAGACATGTTACGTTTATGGAAGCAAAGTTACAGTTAGAGAATAGGATAGCAAATTTGATCGAAACTACATCCTGTACCTCTATTTCTTCTAGACACTCAAAAAAACTGTCAGTGCAAGCAACCTCTCACAGATTTACTAGAGCATGCAAATCGCTGCAGTCACTCTCCCAGAGGTCATCATTAAGCATTCAGTTAGTCAAAGCCCGTGCAGAAGCAGAGGCTGCGAAAGCACAATCTTATTGCTTTGAACAAGAATCGACTCTTAAAGCGGACGCAGCACGCAAACAGGCGGACGCAGCACGCAAACAGGCGGAAGCACAGGCAGAAGCAACACGTGTGCAGGCAGAAGCAACACGTGTGCAGGCAGAAGCACAGGCAGAAGCAACACGTGTACAGGCAGAGACAGAGGCCCAGTTAGAACTTCTGCAAAAGAAAAGAGAAGAAGCAGCAGCTCTAGCAAGGTTAAAGGTCTTCGAACAAGCTGTGGAAGAGGAAGAAGGAATTAATTACCCTAGCCTAAAGTCTGCTGATGATCCTGCTAAACGAACTTTGCAATTTGTTATGAACCAGAACAATGGATATACTCCCCTGCATACAGCTGAAGTCTCTACACCTACCTGTTCAGCAAGTAAGCAGCCAGAATGCATACCATTAAAACATGAATCTCAGCTTAACACTGTACCTTTGAAGGATTCTGCTATGCTGTCCAACACTACAAGTCCAAGAGAACAAATCTATACACCTTGTCAGACCTCAGCAAGATATAATCACAAAGAAATATGACAACCAATTGGAACAAATCCCATGAATCTCATAACACAGTCTTTTTCAAGCTCCCATGCTCCAAACATCACACAGATCAAACCCTCGCCTGGAGTAAACACATCTGCATCTCCATTCTCTCCATCACCACTGGAACAGCACAAGCCACATACTGTCTGCAGTGGTGACGCATTTCCACGTACAGAAATAAAATCAGAAAAGTCTGAAATTGAAGAAGTTGGCAAGTATATGATTCGCCGAGAGCTTCTTAACTCTGGACTAACGAAATTTGATGATCAACCAGAAAACTACAGAGGTTGGCGAGCTACATTCAAGACTATAATCCAGAACCTGGAGATTGAACCTATAGGAGAACTTGACCTACTTATCAAATGGTTGGGACCGCAGTCATCAGAACAAGTTAAAAGACTGAAATCTGTTCATTGCGATGATCCAGCAATGGGTCTTAACATATCGCATCAACTGGATTCACGGGGAATAGATGTATCAGGTCCTAATCCTGAATAACTGCCGGTGCCTTGTCTCAGCCGGATTGCTCCCACGGCTAATGGATACTCCAAACAACAAAAGGGACGGCACACCACTGGCTGCAACAAACTGTTGTATTCACGAACAAGTACACTACATGTTACGGAACATTACTTCCTTCATCAGGTGACAAACAGCAAGTGAATAAACAAGCACCAATATATATACTCATAAGGTCACCACACCCATGGTGACTCCACCCCTTTCATCAATTAACCCATTGTCCAAAATCCCAGTCTATAGTCATATGGCACTCCATTACGGCTACCAAACTTTAAATAAATAACTGACCGTGATTCAGGCACTTCCGCAATGGACTGCCACTGAACCACCTAAAAGAGGGAGGAAACAAACAATAACATGTAAACAACCATTATATGTACAAAAGTTTTTTTTACATCACTAATCATTATTGCACTGTTGGCCCGAATAACTTAATCTATAAGAAACACTTTAAGGGCAGCCTCTCGTTCATGCCTCTAGGGGCCACGACATCTAAATGGTGGATCCACTTCGCCTCTTTTTGCTTTAATAACTTTTCTAAGTTACCTCCTCTAGTTGAAGGGTCCAAGGCCTCCAGTACGCACCACCTCAGTTGCGCCGCACCATGGCCTGCCACCCCAAAGTGCCTCGCAACTGAGGTGTCGTAACTCTTACGTTCTCCCATGGCATACCTAGTAATCGCTCTCTTGTGTTCTTGAATGCGAGTTCTAACTGGTCTCGTAGTCTCCCCTACATACATTAGGCCACATGGGCATTTAAGCCCATATATGGCCCAAGGGGTGGAACAATAATGTCTCTCCCTGATCACGATTTTTCGTCCAGTATGTGGATGGCAAATGGCTTCTCCCTTTATTATGCCACTACATACATTGCAATTCAAACACGGATGGGTCCCTGTTTTTCCTGTACTCAACTGCTTTATGTTGGGGGCAGTGTCTGTGTGCCTAACTCTGTCGAGTATAGTCCTACCTCTCCTAATTGAAAAAAAGGGTTCATCTTTAAATAAAGGTCCCAATTCTTTGTCCGTACTCAAGAGGGGCCAAAATTTACGTATGGAATTTTTGATAAGCATTGTGTTTTTTCCTAAATTGGTTACAAACGGTATCCCTTTCTGGTTTCTAGTTCTACCTGTTTTATGCAGCAATCTATGTCTATCTAAAGTCGACACTTCCTGTCTAATTTCCTCAATTTTGTTTACATCGTAACCCTTCTGTACAAATTTGTTACTTAATAACCGGCTGGCTTTCATGTACTCATCATCACTGGTGCAGATCCGCCTGGCCCTGAGGAACTGCCCCCTTGGAATGGCTTTCACAACATGCCCTGCATGATGACTATCATGCCTTAACAAATTGTTGCGATCTGTCGGTTTGCAAAACAATTTAGTAACGAACCGACCATTGGATATCTTAATGGATACATCCAGAAAATTGACACTATCCCTAGACGACTCTAAAGAGAATTTAATTGTAGGGTGCATGTGATTCACTTCCTCCACCATTTCCAGGAGCAATTCCTCAGGGCCTTTCCATAACAGCAGCACATCATCCACAAACCGAAAATACTGAAAAATGTATGTTTGATACTTTGCATTGCTTAAAAACATAACCCGCTCCAGTGACTCCACAAAAATATTCGCGATGGATGGAGCGGCCGGAGAACCCATGCTCGCTCCTTGTCTCTGTACATAGAAGTCCTCATGGAACTTGAAATAATTAGATTTTAATACGAGCTCTAAGCAATCCATCAAAAAATATATTAATCCATTGGACAAGTTCGTCTCCAGCAATCTCTCCTCAATCACAGATATAGCCTCCTCCTGAGGGATTGCCGTAAACAGACTTTGAATGTCCAGGCTGCAAAATATCATATCTTCAGGTATTTCAGTGATACTCTCCAACCTCACCAGTAGGTCTGTAGTGTCTTTCAGGCAGTGTACAAATGAGGATACAATGGGTTGCAGATAAGTGTCCAGGAACCCCGCCAATGGATATAGTACCGAGCCCCGACTGGACACAATGGGGCGTCCTGGGGGGTCCCTCAACTGCTTATGTATCTTGGGTAGAAGATATAATAGCGGTACTCGTGGGAATTCAGTTGTAAGGCCCTTGGCCACCTTACTCTCTATAACTCCATCCTCTACTGCTGATTTTAACAATATGTCTACTTTTTCTTTAATCTCAGGAGTGGGGTCACTGTCACACCGCTTGTAATGCGTTTCATTGTGTACCTGCCGAAATCCTTCTTTTAGATACTCCTGTAGATCTTGAATGACAGTGGCTCCCCCCTTATCTGCTTTAGTGATAATAATACTGGAGTTCTCCCCTAAGCTCCTAAGGGCCTGTTTCTGTGCCAAGGTCAAATTAAAATGTGCATACTTGGTACTGTCCCATCTCTGCTTTATATCACGTTTAACTGCTTTTTCAAAAAGATCAATAACAGGATAATGCTCATCTGGACACCAATCCGATTTCTGTAGATATTTAGACAGTCTGCTATCCATACTAATGTCATTTGTTGCATCTTTAAAATACGCCTTTAATCTAAGCCTTCTGGTAAATTTAAACATATCCACTTCCCAATCAAACATGGAATCACACTGCGTGGGTACAAATCCAAGTCCTTTCTCAAGAACCGATTGTTCAATTGGGTCTAATGTATGTGAGGAGATATTAATAACGTTGCTCACCTTATCTAATTCCTCTTTCTCAGGTCGTAATGCTCCCTCTGCTGATGAGCTGCTTTCCTGCTGGGACCTCCACTGCCCCTGCGTTTGTCTGCCCCGTCTAACGCGCCCCCTGTACCGGGGACGCGGGCCTGTCGAAAATCCTGTTGGCTGTCTGAATCTTCCGTCATGGAGCCAGCGGTGTCCCATTCTCTTTTTTCAAATCCGCGTGGTGGTCTCTCTCCGCGCGGCTTTCCTCTCGCTCTGGCGCCTCTCCTCCTATTGCCCCGTCTACCTCTCCAAGCAGGAAGTGCGCCTCTGCCGGCCTGTCCGTGTGCATCCGGGACACTCCAGGAACCATCACCTCCGTTCCCCTCGGCGTCATCAGGCTGCGCCCGATCATTGTGTCTCCCTCGCCGGCGCTCCTCTTTCCATGTATACACCCGGTCAGTGCCATAATCATCGGCATCACGTTTTAACTTAGCCTGCTTACGGGCAGCAATAGTGCGCTTCTCAGAGCTGATCTGTTCATCCATCTCCTCAAGGATATCATTATATTCATCAGAATCCACATTTTCTCTTAGGCTCTCTTTCATATTTGTGATGTCACTTCTCAACTTGGACAGATGTACTTGCAAACGTTCAATGGTGAGTACCATTACATCAATACTACATTTGTTGAGGATTTCAAAAAACCTTTGTATGAACAGCTGGTCATGATTTAGCAATGTAGAACGTAGCCCCACTCTATAGCCTCTGGGGATCCTTCTATTCTTAACGTACTCGGCCAGGAACACCTGATGCATGGAATATTGCAATTCCTTGCGCCTCAACCGATACAAAGAATCTTTAGCATTTTCGTTGCTCACCGTGATCTCGGTATCAATGTCATCCAATGCCACCAAATCCAGTATACGTTGTATGTCCTCTTCACCATATGCAAAGGTGAGGGCCTGTTGTGCATTGGTGGTGCTGGTTGTGGTTGTGTTAACGGTGGTACTGCTGGTGCCTTCACCACTGTCCACTAAGTTAAAACGTGATGCCGATGATTATGGCACTGACCGGGTGTATACATGGAAAGAGGAGCGCCGGCGAGGGAGACACAATGATCGGGCGCAGCCTGATGACGCCGAGGGGAACGGAGGTGATGGTTCCTGGAGTGTCCCGGATGCACACGGACAGGCCGGCAGAGGCGCACTTCCTGCTTGGAGAGGTAGACGGGGCAATAGGAGGAGAGGCGCCAGAGCGAGAGGAAAGCCGCGCGGAGAGAGACCACCACGCGGATTTGAAAAAAGAGAATGGGACACCGCTGGCTCCATGACGGAAGATTCAGACAGCCAACAGGATTTTCGACAGGCCCGCGTCCCCGGTACAGGGGGCGCGTTAGACGGGGCAGACAAACGCAGGGGCAGTGGAGGTCCCAGCAGGAAAGCAGCTCATCAGCAGAGGGAGCATTACGACCTGAGAAAGAGGAATTAGATAAGGTGAGCAACGTTATTAATATCTCCTCACATACATTAGACCCAATTGAACAATCGGTTCTTGAGAAAGGACTTGGATTTGTACCCACGCAGTGTGATTCCATGTTTGATTGGGAAGTGGATATGTTTAAATTTACCAGAAGGCTTAGATTAAAGGCGTATTTTAAAGATGCAACAAATGACATTAGTATGGATAGCAGACTGTCTAAATATCTACAGAAATCGGATTGGTGTCCAGATGAGCATTATCCTGTTATTGATCTTTTTGAAAAAGCAGTTAAACGTGATATAAAGCAGAGATGGGACAGTACCAAGTATGCACATTTTAATTTGACCTTGGCACAGAAACAGGCCCTTAGGAGCTTAGGGGAGAACTCCAGTATTATTATCACTAAAGCAGATAAGGGGGGAGCCACTGTCATTCAAGATCTACAGGAGTATCTAAAAGAAGGATTTCGGCAGGTACACAATGAAACGCATTACAAGCGGTGTGACAGTGACCCCACTCCTGAGATTAAAGAAAAAGTAGACATATTGTTAAAATCAGCAGTAGAGGATGGAGTTATAGAGAGTAAGGTGGCCAAGGGCCTTACAACTGAATTCCCACGAGTACCGCTATTATATCTTCTACCCAAGATACATAAGCAGTTGAGGGACCCCCCAGGACGCCCCATTGTGTCCAGTCGGGGCTCGGTACTATATCCATTGGCGGGGTTCCTGGACACTTATCTGCAACCCATTGTATCCTCATTTGTACACTGCCTGAAAGACACTACAGACCTACTGGTGAGGTTGGAGAGTATCACTGAAATACCTGAAGATATGATATTTTGCAGCCTGGACATTCAAAGTCTGTTTACGGCAATCCCTCAGGAGGAGGCTATATCTGTGATTGAGGAGAGATTGCTGGAGACGAACTTGTCCAATGGATTAATATATTTTTTGATGGATTGCTTAGAGCTCGTATTAAAATCTAATTATTTCAAGTTCCATGAGGACTTCTATGTACAGAGACAAGGAGCGAGCATGGGTTCTCCGGCCGCTCCATCCATCGCGAATATTTTTGTGGAGTCACTGGAGCGGGTTATGTTTTTAAGCAATGCAAAGTATCAAACATACATTTTTCAGTATTTTCGGTTTGTGGATGATGTGCTGCTGTTATGGAAAGGCCCTGAGGAATTGCTCCTGGAAATGGTGGAGGAAGTGAATCACATGCACCCTACAATTAAATTCTCTTTAGAGTCGTCTAGGGATAGTGTCAATTTTCTGGATGTATCCATTAAGATATCCAATGGTCGGTTCGTTACTAAATTGTTTTGCAAACCGACAGATCGCAACAATTTGTTAAGGCATGATAGTCATCATGCAGGGCATGTTGTGAAAGCCATTCCAAGGGGGCAGTTCCTCAGGGCCAGGCGGATCTGCACCAGTGATGATGAGTACATGAAAGCCAGCCGGTTATTAAGTAACAAATTTGTACAGAAGGGTTACGATGTAAACAAAATTGAGGAAATTAGACAGGAAGTGTCGACTTTAGATAGACATAGATTGCTGCATAAAACAGGTAGAACTAGAAACCAGAAAGGGATACCGTTTGTAACCAATTTAGGAAAAAACACAATGCTTATCAAAAATTCCATACGTAAATTTTGGCCCCTCTTGAGTACGGACAAAGAATTGGGACCTTTATTTAAAGATGAACCCTTTTTTTCAATTAGGAGAGGTAGGACTATACTCGACAGAGTTAGGCACACAGACACTGCCCCCAACATAAAGCAGTTGAGTACAGGAAAAACAGGGACCCATCCGTGTTTGAATTGCAATGTATGTAGTGGCATAATAAAGGGAGAAGCCATTTGCCATCCACATACTGGACGAAAAATCGTGATCAGGGAGAGACATTATTGTTCCACCCCTTGGGCCATATATGGGCTTAAATGCCCATGTGGCCTAATGTATGTAGGGGAGACTACGAGACCAGTTAGAACTCGCATTCAAGAACACAAGAGAGCGATTACTAGGTATGCCATGGGAGAACGTAAGAGTTACGACACCTCAGTTGCGAGGCACTTTGGGGTGGCAGGCCATGGTGCGGCGCAACTGAGGTGGTGCGTACTGGAGGCCTTGGACCCTTCAACTAGAGGAGGTAACTTAGAAAAGTTATTAAAGCAAAAAGAGGCGAAGTGGATCCACCATTTAGATGTCGTGGCCCCTAGAGGCATGAACGAGAGGCTGCCCTTAAAGTGTTTCTTATAGATTAAGTTATTCGGGCCAACAGTGCAATAATGATTAGTGATGTAAAAAAAACTTTTGTACATATAATGGTTGTTTACATGTTATTGTTTGTTTCCTCCCTCTTTTAGGTGGTTCAGTGGCAGTCCATTGCGGAAGTGCCTGAATCACGGTCAGTTATTTATTTAAAGTTTGGTAGCCGTAATGGAGTGCCATATGACTATAGACTGGGATTTTGGACAATGGGTTAATTGATGAAAGGGGTGGAGTCACCATGGGTGTGGTGACCTTATGAGTATATATATTGGTGCTTGTTTATTCACTTGCTGTTTGTCACCTGATGAAGGAAGTAATGTTCCGTAACATGTAGTGTACTTGTTCGTGAATACAACAGTTTGTTGCAGCCAGTGGTGTGCCGTCCCTTTTGTTGTATGGGTCTTAACATAGTTTGGGAGAGATTAGAGAGAGTTTATGGATGTTCTGAAGCTATTGAGCTTGCCTTATTCAAGAGACTTCGAAACTTCCCAAAACTGTCTAACAAGGACAACCACAAGTTTCAAGAATTAAGCGACCTTCTTCTTGAAGTAGAAAGAGCCAAGGCAGACCCACACCTTCCAGGTCTTGTCTACTTGGATACAGCTCATGGTGTAAACCCAATTGTACAGAAGTTGCCACCGAATATTCAGAGTGAATGGGCAAAGAAAGGATCTAAATATAAACAGGACTATAAAGTATCCTTTCCACCTTTTTCTTTTTTCTCCAAATTCATTAGAGACATAGCTACTGTAAAGAATGACCCAAGCTTTTTATTTTTTGATACTACAGTTCTTCCTTCAACATCATTAAATTGCGATACTCAAAGCAAGTTTAAGGACTCACGGAACTCTATCTATGTCAAGAATACTGGAATCTTCTCAAGTTCTCAAGACTCTGATTTTAAACCACAGCAAGTCAAGGAAAATGATCCTAGGTATCAATGTTCTATTCATAACAAGCCACACCCTCTTAGAAATTGTCGTGTGTTTAAACAAATGCCCTTTGAAGAGCGCAAATCTTTCCTCAGAGAACACGATATTTGTTATAGATGTTGTGCATCTACAGACCACTTTGCTAAAGACTGTAAAGTTCCTGTCAAATGTTTTGACTGCAACAGTGATAAACACATAACGGCTTATCATCCTAGTTCTCCCAAAGAAGTGCTTCAAACTGCTCAAGCCTCAAAGACCACACCAAGTTATGGCGGGGAGAGTACTGAGGAAATGACAGCATCTGTATCCACAAAATGTACTGAGGTATGTGAAGAAGGATTCCACAGAAAGTCATGCAGTAAAATATGTCTGGTCAAGGTATATCCAGAAGGACGACCACAGAGCGCAGTGAAGATGTATGCTATCCTTGACGACCAGAGCAATCGTTCATTAGCAAGTCCAGAATTCTTCAACGTGTTCAATATTCAAGGAGAAACATGGCCCTATACTTTACGAACTTGCTCAGGCCTGGTTAAGGTATCTGGAAGAAGAGCACATGGTTTTGTGGTAGCATCTGAGTATGGAAACACAGAATTTTCACTTCCAACACTTATCGAATGTGATCAGTTGCCAAACAATCGAGAAGAGATCCCTACACCAGAAGCGGCTCTTTATCATCCTCATATGAAACACATAGCCAGTTACATTCCACCGCTTGATGATGATGCAAAGATTCTCCTTCTTTTAGGCAGAGATATCCCAAGAGTCCATAAGGTGCAACAACAATGCAATGGACCAAATGATGCCCCTTATGCACAGAAATTAGATTTTGGATGGGTCATAATAGGAGATGTTTGCTTAAATACATTTCAAGAGTCTTATGATGTGTTCTCATGCAAGACCAGCATCAGAGAATCTGAATGCACCTTTCATTCACTTAAACATCCTTTTAACTTTCAAGTTCAGGAGAGTTTCAGTTTAAAGACTTCATGCGATGTACAAAAGAAAATCAGTTGTAAGAACAGTTCTCATCAAGACTTTGGTGACACTATATTCCAAATAACTCGTGATGACAATAAGACAGTTCCTTCCATTGAGGATAAAGAGTTCATAAACATCTTGAATAATGAATTCTTCAAGGATGAAACTAACAGTTGGGTAGCTCCTTTACCGTTTCGTTCACCAAGAATTAGACTTCCAAATAACAAGAAACAAGTTATTTCTAGGCTAACTTCACTTAAAAAAATTCTGAAGAACAAACCCGATATGAATGATCACTTTATAAAGGCAATCACTAGCGATGATGGAAAGGTTCGCAAGGTGAAAGTGAAGACAGCAAGAAATGGTAGTGTTAAGACTTTGTTTAGACCCATCATAGAGACAGTCTTACTCCTGCCTTCAAATGAAGATGTCTTATCTACTTGATCCAAGGGAACAGCCTGATATGCCTTCGAGTCTACTAAGTTACAGCCTTTCTCCAGTGATGGAAGATTCTTCAAAGATCTGCATTCAAGAATTAATGTTTATGTTTTATGTTTTCTCTCTTCTTTTCTAGTCTTAATTATACATATAGTTTTCAATGTTAAATTGTATTATATATAGTGGTATCTACCGATACCAAGCGGGGAGTGTGCTGTCACAACAGCCTCCTTTAATGTTATTTAACATTATTTATATTCTTTGTATTAGTATATTCCAGTCCCCCTGCAAGATTTAGTTATTTAGCATTTCCCAACTGTAACTCCCTGCTCAACAGCCTTGTCTAGATGTTTCTGCAACAGTTGAGTTCAGTTAGTGAGGAGATCCTGCTGTGCTTGTAGTCGCATCATATTTTTAACTATGAATATGCTCTAAAAAACATCTTTGTATGCTTTCAACGCAAGTAAAGATACTACAGATTATACTTGGAGTCATTATTTCATCGAGTAAACTGCCTGTGGAGGTTTCTAAATCAGTGTGGAGTCATACTGCTATACAGACTGGGTCTTCTGGAGTATGCCTCACACATAAAGCGGGAATTCGAAACAGAACACCTCCCTTCCTTTCAAATTGCCGGGATTTTTCCGGCAAACTGGTGGAGTAGATGGTGTCTGGCAATGGAGGAATTGCTAATGGCTGCCTCCAGTATAACCCTAGTTATGGAAAGAGAAGGGTGAAAAGCATGCACTGAAATGATCATAGGTTTGAAGGAGTGTTTATTTATCTTTGTATCTGTCAGAGTGGTGCAACTAAATATTTTTAATTAAAAAAAATGTTTGGTTTGGGTCCGCTTTAAGGGGGGTAAAGCCCACGGTCCTGAAGTGGTTAAAATGCTAAAATAGACCACACATTGGGAGCCTCCATCCTACCCATTACCAGTCAGACCTCCTTTGGAGGTAATAGCTTTGCAATTTTTCTGCAAACTATATCGTACTACAGGAGAGAGACCATCCAGTATCCAGCAGCACCTGGAGTACCGAGCAGGGACGGTTAATTCCCTGCAGGCCTATACGGTGGTTGCAGGAACTGCAGCCCACCTTTGTGAGTATATATCTATATAATTTTATCCTCCCTATACCTGACGATACTGCACCATTGTTCTCCCTACTTCTCACCTAGGTATTCTTAGCCCTTACAAAAATCACCAAAGAAAAAAACCCTAAAACTGAGATTCAGCCTGAAAATAAAGATTTTTTTCCTCAATAAAGTAAAATTTTCTTTTGAAATAAGGTGATGTTAAAATAATGCAGCAGCAGTTCTGGTTTCTAGCAATGTCCCTTAAGCTAAATACTCACCTTGCGATGCAGGAAGATGTTTCTCTGGTGACGAGTGCTCCTTTGATCCATCTTCTAGCCAGGGCCGGATTTAGGCCAAGGCCACCTAGGCCATAGCATAGGGCCCCACAGGAGGAAGGGCACCAAAGCAGCAGCCTAAACTGGTGCAGCATTTGCAAGCTTGAAAATGCTGCAATGAAGGGAGAGAAGGTGAGCTCCTGACTGCAGTACCCTGCTTCTAGCCACCTGTGCAGCAGCCACTATGCTCTCTGTGCATGTTTGCATTGTTACTGGCCGGCGGCTATGGACTTGGACAGCATTGGAGGCGTAAAGAAACAAAAGAAACAGGAAGCTTCTTCACTGGAGAGGAGCAGAGAAATGAGTGACACAGATGGCTGCTGCGTGTGAAGGTGAGCTGGTGACCTATACTGAAGGGGGGGCGGGGGGAAGGAGGGATTAAGGGAGTCATCTTGCTACCTATAGTGGAGGGAAAGGGGGAGGGGTCATCAGGCTACCTATACTAGAGGGAAGGGGGAGGGGTCATCTCACTACCTATACTGAAGTGGGCGGCTGGTGACAGTGGCCTAGGGCAGTAAAGAGTACAAATCCTGCCCTGCTTCTGGCTAGCGGGTATGTGCAATGTTTCACGCCGGGTGTGATCGAGACTTCCATCGATCGCGGTACTTTATGTGGGAGTCATTGATGATCTTGAAGATCCAATCCACCATGATGGTCATTATTGCTGTGCGATGCTAAGCACGTTCGCAAGACCGTGCACCTGTACCTACATAGAGAGTCTGTGGAAACTGACGATCGACGCTCAAAAAAATTGCCGGTTGTTAAGAAAATTGTCGGAAAAATCGTGAAGGTGGTATGGGCGTTTACTTCTGTATGGCACACAAACATTTGTGCTCTTTTCTTCTGCAGAAAACTGCCGTTTTTCCTGAAACCAGTGAAGAGAAGGTGCACATACCTACCATGGTGATTCATCGGCCTATTTGTTTTTCAGGAGCAATCTATACTGCCTACCTGTCATTGCGCTGTACGTTCTATAGTATATATACTGCCCAAGTGTGTGTGTGTGTGTGTGTGGGGGGGGGGGCATGATTTGTAGTTATTCCCTGTACAACAATATTGGGCTGTATTTACTGAACTTAACTCTGTACGATAGCACAGGCAAAGTTTAGCCCGTGCTACGCAGTTTGCGTAATGCACGTTACAAGTATAGCACGTAATAACAAAAATGCATACACTGTATGCATCCTGCGCATTACACACCTTGTGCAGCTCAGACATCTTTACGTACACGATCGATGCAATGTTAAGTTTAGTGAATACATCAATGAACAATATCAGTAGCAAATGGCTGCAGAGTTTCACTTTGCAAAAGAATTTCTCTTCTTCCTGATGAGCTATAATTTGACAAACAGGTAATTTTAGAACGCTTCTAAGTACATTTGTAATAATGCAAATATTTGCATAGTTACAGTGTAAATAATTTATAATTATTGCCCAATGTATTTTGTTCACGCAGCATCAATCAATTAATTAAGCCAGTCCTGGCTGAATGCCAATCCTCCTATTTGACAGATACTATGTGACATCTGCCAGGGGTGTGAAGATTTGTCAGCATTCCTTGAAATCCAGTTCTGTACAGGTAGTCCCTGGTTAACAAACAAGATAGGGACTGTAGGTTTGTAGGGACTAGGGGAACCTGGTCGAAACACTGTGCCATCTCTGTCCCCTGTACCTCCTCTATGCCCCTCCTGTGCTTTCATTGTCCCCCTCTGTTCCACCACTGTATCACCTCTGTCCCTCCATACCCTCAGTGTACTGCAGCAAACTATAAGATTTTTTTTTTTTTAATGTTTACTTGTTCCCACAGAATCAAATCTCATTTTCAGGCCGTTTGTATTGACAAGTTGTTCATAGGTCCGGTGTTTGTAAGTCGAGGACTACCTGTATTTTGCTATTTATGAACATTTACAGGAACAGCAGGGAACAAAGACCTCACCTCAATATAAACTTCACAGAGGTTCTAATCCAAGGGTTTCCACGGTGAGCTTGGCGGAAGGTAAGCTGAATGACGGCTCTCCCTGCTGCCGCTCAAACCACCGGCGGCATTACATACTATTCCCCCTCCAAGTGATAGCAACTCAGAGGGAGAAGTATTTTGGGGTCTGGCGATATAACCAGAACCCCGAATTACCATTGTGGGCCTGAACTATAGCACTAGTGTTATAGTGCTGAAAACACCTGCCTCAAGTAGAACTATAGATAAGCTGAGGTTACATCAGGCAACATTTACACAATGCGGTACACAAGCTGAGGTAGAATTCATGCAATACAATAAACAAGCTAAGCTAACATTCATGCAATATGGTAGACAAGCCAAGGTCAGGTCAGGCAGCAGCCAGGCAATGCAGTGGAAAAGCTAAGGTCAGGTCCGGCAGCATTCAGGCAATACAGTGCACAAGCTAAGGTCAGGTTAGGCAGCATTCAGACAATACAGTAGACAAGCCAAGGTCAGGTCATGCAGCATTCAGGCAATATGGCAAACAAGCTGAGGTAACATTCAGGCAATATTGTAGACAAGCTAAGGTCAGGTCAGGCAGCATTCAGGCAATACAGTAGACAAGCTAAGGTCAGATCAGGCAGCATTGAGGCAATATAGTAGACAAGCTAAGGTCGAGTCAGGCAGAATTCGGACAATACAGTAGATAAGCCAAAGTCAGGTCAGGCAGCATTCAGGCAATATGGTAAACAAGATGAGGTAACATTCAGGCAATATTGTAGACAAGCCAAGGTCAGGTCAGGCAGCATTCAGGCAATACAGTAGACAAGCTAAGGTCATATCAGGCAGCATTCAGGCAATATAGTAGACAAGCTAAGGTCAGGTCAGCCAGCATTCAGACAATACAGTAGACAAGCCAAGGTCAGGTGAGGCAGCGTTCAGGCACTATGGTAAACAAGCTGAGGTAACAGTCAGGTAATATTGTAGACAAGCCAAGGTCAGGTCAGGCAGCATTCAGGCAATACAGTAGACAAGCCAAGGTCAGGTCAGGCAGCATTCAGGCAATACAGTAGACAAGCTAAGGTCAAGTCAGGTAGCATTCAGGCAATACAGTAGACAAGTCAAGGTAAGGTCAGGCAGCATTCAGGCAATATGGTAAACAAGCTGAGGTAACATTCAGGCAATACAGTAAATAATCTAAGGTTAGGTCAGGTGACATTCAGGCAATACAGTAAACAAGCCAAGGTCAGGCAGCATTCAGGAAATACAGTAGACAATGTAAGGTCAGGTCAGGCAGCATTCAGACAACACAGTAGACAAGCTAAGGTCAGGTCAGGTAGCATTCAGGCAATACAGTAGACAATCTAAAGTCAGGTCAGGCAGCATTCAGGAAATACAGTAGACACGCCAAGATCAGGCAGCATTCAGGCAATACAGTAGATAATCTAAGGTCAACTCAGGCAGTATTCAGTCAGTACTGTGTAGACAATGTAAGTTCAGGTCAGGCAGCATTCAGGCAACACAGTAGACAAGCCAATTTCAGGTCAGGTAGCATTCAGACAACACAGTAGACAGGCCAAGCCAAGGTCAGGCAGCATTCAGGCAACACAGTAGACAAGCTAAGGTCAGTTCAGGCGTCATTCAGGCAACACAGTAGACAAGCCGAGGTTGATGCATCATGGAGAGCAAAATCAGAATAAATCAGAAGCCCCTTGTAGGCATTGTGCACTTGCTGCCAAATATTTTATTTTAGGGGGGGGGTTCCCTCAAACTAACATCGTGCCTCCATAATGCACAGTGCCACATGCTAGTGCTCAAACTAACATTGGGGGAATTGTGCCGCCACAATGCACAGTGCCACATGCTAGTGGTCAGGTTCAGATGGATACAGGTGGGTGGCCACTGGTTGTAGGTGGGTGTACAGAAGCTTGTGGCTCCCTCCTGTTCAGGACAGTATGCAATGCCATGCTGGGTCAGTAAACCCACATGGCTACATTGCTGCATAGGAAACTCTGTGAATATATTTACAGAGCACAAATTTATGTAATGCAGCCCCCAGAACATTCCCTGGTGCTCTGTCCCTGTATACATCAGCATGCAGAAGCGTACTGCTAAGTCAATAGTTACCTCTTCCTCGTCTGTGCTGCACGCCTGATCTCTGGTGTCTTCTCTGTCTCGATTAATTGCACAAGTAAAGTAAATGTGTGCTCATCCCCCAGGGACTTAAAGCAAGTAGAATGTTGGGAGGTGCTAAAGTGGTGTGACCCTGCCAATCAGTTCACAATCATGACTATATATAACTATACTACATCATAACTATTTTAAAAAGATCCCGAGGCCAGAAATTATGAAAGGACCACTACAGAGAAAAAAATTAGCAGTTACAATCTGACAGAACTGACAGGTTTTGGACTAGTCCATCTCCTCATGGTGGATTCTCAGGCATTTCCTGAATGGCAGTTTCAAAGTCTAACTGGCAAAATAAGTGAGTTGGGAAGCTGGCTGGTATCTTACTATTTTGGCAGTTAAACTGCTGTTCAGGAAAAGAAAATCCTGAGAATCCCCATGAGGAGATGGATGAGTCCAAAACCTGTGAACCTCAACAGTGCCCCCATCTCAGTGAACGTCTACAGTGCACCCATCTCCGTGAAGGTCTACAGTGCCCCCATCTCTGTGAAGGTCTACAGTGCCGCCATCTCTGTGAAGGTCTACAGTGCACCACTCTCAGTGAAGGTCTACAGTGCTCCCATCTCCGTGAAGGTCTACAGTGCCCCCATCTCTGTGAAGGTCTACAGTGCCCCCATCTCAGTGAACGTCTACAGTGCACCCATCTCAGTGAAGGTCTACAGTGCACCCATCTCCGTGAAGGCCTACAGTGCACCCATCTCAGAGAACGTCTACAGTGCACTGATCTCTGTGAAGGTCTACAGTGCCCCCATCTCAGTGAACGTCTATAGTGCACCCATCACTGTGAAGGTCTACAGTGCACCCATCTCTGTGAAGGTCTACAGTGCACCCATCTCCGTGAAGGTCTACAGTGCACCCATCTCAGTGAAGGTCTACAGTGCACCCATCATCTCAGTGAACGTCTATAGTGCACCCATCTCTGTAAAGGTCTACAGTGCACTTATCTCCGTGAAGGTCTACAGTGCACCCATCTCCGTGAAGGTCTACAGTGCCCCCATCTCTGTGAAGGTCTACAGTGCCCCCATCTCAGTGAACGTCTACAGTGCACCCATCTCCGTGAAGGTCTACAGTGCACCCATCTCCGTGAAGGTCTACAGTGCCCCCATCACAGTGAAGGTCTACAGTGCACCCATCTCAGTGAACATCTACAGTGCCCCCATCTCCGTGAAGGTCTACAGTGCCCCCATCTCTGTGAAGGTCTACAGTGCCCCCATCTCTGTGAAGGTCTACAGTGCACCCATCTCTGTAAAGGTCTACAGTGCACTTATCTCCGTGAAGGTCTACAGTGCACCCATCTCTGTGAAGGTCTACAGTGCCCCCATCTCTGTGAAGGTCTACAGTGCACCCATCTCAGTGAACATCTACAGTGCCCCCATCTCCGTGAAGGTCTACAGTGCCCCCATCTCTGTGAAGGTCTACAGTGCCCCCATCTCTGTGAAGGTCTACAGTGCACCCATCTCTGTGAAGGTCTACAGTGCACCCATCTCAGTGAAGGTCTACAGTGCCCCCATCTCAGAGAACGTCTATTGTGCACCCATCTCCATGAAGGTCTACAGTGCACCCATCTCAGTGAAGGTCTACAGTGCACCCATCTCTGTGAAGGTCTACAGTGCACCCATCTCTGTGAAGGTCTACAGTGCACCCATCTCCGTGAAGGTCTACATTGCACCCATCTTAGTGCACCTTTACAGTATACCAATATCTGAACACTGAAGTGTTTGGTACACTGTAAAGGTTCACTGAGATGGGGGCACTGTAGACCTTCACAGAGATGGGTGCACTGTAAACGTTCATGGAGATGGGTGCACTGTAGACATTCAAGGAGATGGGTGCACTGTTGAGGTTCACCGAAATGGGTGCACTGTAGACCTTCACGGTGATGGGTGAACTGTAGACTTTCACCGAGATGGGAGAACTGTAGACCTTCACCGAGATGGGTGAACTGTAGACTTTCACCGAGATGGGAGAACTGTAGACCTTCACCGAGATGGGTGCACTGTTGAGGTTCACAGAGATTGGTACACTGAAGAGATTTACAGTCACAGAGACTGTTACGCTGAAGAGTCCTAAACCTGTTGGTTGTGTCAGATTTTAACTGCTTACTTTTTGTCGCTGCAGTGGTCCTTTAGAAACCAAACAAAAAGATACCTAAGGAGAGGGAAGCGTCTGGATCCTAATGAGGCTTCCCACAGCATCCTCCAGCTGATCGGGCCACACTCCTCTGGCGTGTGCATGAGCATGGCTGCACCTGCGCAGAAGCACGGAGCTGCTGCTCATGCATGAGCCCTTGGTAATCTTAGGAGAGCCTGTGAGCAGCAATGGGGGAAGGTTTCCCTCTTAGTAGATAGGTATATGATTTTCTACCTGAGCTTCGGCTTGGGTACACTTTAAAGGACACATCCGAGCTGTATAAAAATAAAAAATTACACTTACCTGGGGCTTCCTCCAGTCCCTGCTAGCTCTCCTGTGCACTTGCCGCAGCTCCGCTCACTGCTGGATGCCCGGGGTCCCCTCCAGCGGAGGATTCCTACTGTTTCTGCGCGAGCGGCTCTCAGAGTCGCACTGACATCATCCAGACTGTACTGTGCAGGTGCAGTAGTTCTGTGCCTGCGCTGTACAGTCTGCATGACGTCAGCACTACCAGTGAGCCGCACGCTGAAGTGCAGGAGAAGCCGACCCGGAAGCCAACCTGGCGAGGTCAGCCTCTCCACCAGAGGGGACCGGGAGCCACCGGAGCTGTGGCGAGGGCACAGGACAGATTCAGGGGGCTGGAACAAGCCTCAAGTAAGTGGATTTTTTTTATTTTTAATGTGCTCAGACCTTCCCTTTAACGATTCAAACTCTTTTTTTTTTTTTTTCATAGATGTTGTTTAAAATAGGAAGTATTGGCTCTTTTAATAAAAGTGCAGTTGTTTGATTAAAACAAACATGAACTGAAAAGTAAAAATAAACATACACACTTCATACTTACCTCCTGCATAGTCTGCTCATCAATCTCTTTCTCCTCTACCACATCCCGTTTGACCACTTTGATCGAAGGAATTCTCTGTCGTTCATTGGAAAAATGGCAGTGACCCCATAACAACTTCCAGGTCAGCACCTTGTTAACCAGTAAAGGTGCCTATTAACAATTTTTTTTCACAAAATTTGATCTTTCGATGTGATTTTAATGATAGAATTGTATAGAAAATTTGCCATTTATGAAGGCAATCGATAAGGAACGATTCTTTGGTCGATTGCTAAATAAGATAAATTGATCCGAAAGTGGGATTTTATGATTGAATTTGAAGAAAGAATCATTCTGTAAATGTGAACAATCGATAATTGCCTTCCGATTAGTTACGATCGATCATATCTGATGAAAAAAATTGTACCTTTAATGGGCACCTTAAAGTGTACCAGAGACAAGTAAATTTAAAAGTTTTATATATACCTGGGGCTTCCTCAAGCCCCATTCGCACGGATCGCTCCCACGCCGCCGTTCTCAGTCTTCTTCCTTTTCGGTACCGGGTCCTGTAAATTTGGCCAGTTGACACAAGCGCAGTGCGCCCCTCTGTCTCTCTCCAACGGAGAATAATACTGCGCAGGCAGGAATACTTCCTACTTTCATGGAAGCAGACAAAGGGTTAACCTCCCGTGTTTACGTATTAGCTGTGTCTGCCAAATTAGCTGTGTCTGCCAAATTTGACAGAGCTGAGCGATCAAATTACACTTTATTGAAGATGAGGGGGAATTAGACAGGCTCTTCTCTCTAAACACACAGGGTTCATTTCTTTCTCTATTCCTTGTGTTCTGTGCAAGAGTTAAGGTCCACATTCAAACTTAGGATTCAGTCGTTGATTTAAAGATTCAATCGTTAACTTTAGGAATCGCTCCTTAACTTGAAGAGGTGCACCGGTACCTATAAAAAAAGCTAAAACTGACACTTACCTGGGGGTTTTATCTGCCCCCGGGAGCTGTAATGTCCCACACCGTCCTCCGATGCTACATTCTCTGCCACTGGTAATCTGCTAATTATTCGTCATAGGGAGCTTACTGCGCAGGCGCAGTTCAAAGTTTTCTTGTACTGCGCCTGTGCAGTAAGCTCGTGGGAGTGAGCACATGTGCGGCCGCGCAGCCGCAGTTCTATTCATTTAGTTAGGCGAATTATTAGCAGATTACCGGTGGCGGGGAACGGAGCAACAGAGGAGGACAGCCCGGGACATTACAGCTGCAGGAGGTCGACAGGTAAGTGTCAATTTTAGCTTTTTTATAGGTACCGGAGAACCCCTTTGAGGACAGAATCCTGCATGAGATAAATTGCTTAGTGAATACTATTATTGTTAATTTTTTTGTATTATTCAGTATTTATATAGTGCCGACATCTTACCCAGCACTGTACAGAGTATATATTGATTTATACTAAATGACTTATCATCATGGTGATAACAGTAGAAACAGCTCAGAATTGTTATTAAAGACAGAAGATAAGTTTAGTGAATTTTGGCCAATTCTGAAAACAAAGCAATAGCACGGGGCACATGCCCATGGATAGGTGTACAGCTGCAGGCAAGCATATCACTAAATCAGCATTAGAGGGATGTTCTTTATTTCCCCTGACAAAAATGTAGGCTGAATAGAAATGGCCAATAATTTTGTATTTGTATTTGTTTGATTTTGTAAAAGCAGTGACTACCAGTGTCTAGTGATTGTACATTTAATTGTGAATTGTCAATAACAGGCTGACTGAGGATAGGTGCACACTTAGCAGAAACGCTAGCGTTACGGAAAACGCTGCGTTTTTGGCGCTAATGGAAGTCTATGGGCCGCAGGAAAAAAACGCATATAAAAAGACGCATATGTGTTTTCTTTGGGTGCATTTTCAGCGCATAGGCCTAGTGCACACCAAAAACCGCTAGCAGATCCGCAATTTGCTAGCAGATTTTGAAATGCTTTTTCTTATTTTTCTGCAGCGTTTCAGCTAGCATTTTGCGGTTTTGGGAAGTGTTTTTGGTGTAGTAGATTTCATATATTGTTACAGTAAAGCTGTTACTGAACAGCTTCTGTAACAAAAAACGCCTGGCAAACTGCTCTGAAGTGCCGTTTTTCAGAGCGGTTTGCGTTTTTCCTATACTTAACATTGAGTCAGAAACGCCTCCGCAATCCAAAATCTGCAGCAGCCCGGGAGTATGCGTTTCTGCAAAACGCCTGCCGCTCTGGTGTGCACCAGCCCATTGAAATACATTACCCAAGCGGATCCGCACCCACAAGCGGATCGCAAACCGCAGCCGAACCGCTCTGGTGTGCACTAGGCCATAGACAATGCTGGTTTTATTGCATAATATGCAAAAACACATAAAAAACGCACATAATGGAAGTCAGTGGAAACGCAATAGTATGCATTTTTCGTTTTTTTTCGTATTTGTATGTGTTTTTGGTAAAAAAAAAATATTTTGTGATGTATTTCCGCTTCCTGTTGTCTTTTTAGTTATTTGCATAAAATGCAATTGTAAAATGCATAAAAACGCATAGAAAACACATATGCGTTTTATGTATGCGAACCACAAACACATTAAAACGCACCATAAGCGCACACATAAAAACGCACATGACTTAAAACGCAACCTTCTGTGTAATGCTATGTGTGCACCTACCCTGGGAATGAGTCTGGAGAGCAGTTTTTGGGGTTGTTGGTTCTAATGATGTTCTATCCTATGCTAACTAATTCGTGGAATGTACGAGGACAGGTTTATTTATAATCATGTTCTATTCTGAAGGATACGCCCTGAGATACATTCAAGCCTTAAAGCGGACCTGAACTCAGAACTTCCACTCTGCTCTAAAAGATCAGCAACTGCATAATAACATTTAAAGAAATACATTTCTTTGTTACAGCTTATACAAATCCTGCAATAAATCTTCAATGTGTGTCTACTTTCTGCTTTCATAAAAAGCAGACATAGGGTTACCATCCTGTGTTTACAAATTAGCTGCTCTGCCAAGGCAGCCAGCTGGCACAGCTGAAAGATCAGTTGTGATTAGTCACAGCTGAGGGGCAATTAGACAGGCTAAGCTCTCAGAAGTTTTCCTTCTCTCCTGTGCAAGAGTTCAGATTACAGATAAGATACCTCATTAAGGGCTCTTTTACACTAAGGGCCCGTTTCCACTAGCGCGGTTTCTCCGGCGATTCTGCAGGGTTTCCCGCACATGATTCGCACGGGGAAACTCTGCCATAGGGGATGACGTCGCCGCGGCGGAATCGCTTGTGGGAGCGATTCGCCCGGAACCCCCCCCAGAATTTGCCGCGGAGGCTGCGAATCTCATAGCCGTGCATGGCACGGCTCATGGGATTCGCTTGCGATCCCGCCCACCGGCTCAGTGCGGGGTGCGTCTGCGAGACGCACGCCGCACTAGTGGAGACGAGCCCTAAGGGTGTTTTTGCCCTTTTTTTTCAAGCGCAGGCGATTTTAAAAATCGCCCTTAAAATGTTTGTGCAATGATTCCCTATGAGAGAGTTCACATCTGAGTGGTTCGTTTCCGATCCAATCTGCTCAGCAAAGTGGTGCCTGTACCATTTTTGAGGGGATTTTGCCTCAATGGAAGGTATAGGAATAAAGCAAATTCTCACAAAATCGCTTTGTGCAGCGATTGCGTTCGCATTTTTAAGAATAATTACATTGTATTTATTCTTTTCCGGGTCAAAGAGTTCCATTCCTGACTTGTATCAGGGAGTGAATTTAAAAACCGCTCTGGAAAAGCGCTTAGAAAAGCGCTTTTAGCAAAAAAGCAGCGCACAGTGGAGCGCCGGGAGGGAGAAAAAAACCGCTGCACAAAATCGCAAAACGCTTGCATTTGCGGTTACGATTTTAGATGTGAACGAGGCCTAAAACATCTAACTATGCAAGAAACAGGTTTCTTTTTTGGAAGTTTAGGTTTATGTGGTTGGAGGTTAATTATACTTTGACCTTGTAGGGGTCCTCTTGATCTCAGCACTGATTAAACCCGCGGGCTTCTCTGGGGCATGGATGGTCACTGGCTGTGGTCAAGACTGGACTGTCAATCTAGCAGGACAGGATCAAGGATGACAAACTCTGGACTGAACTGACAGATGGACAGAAGGTGAAGGATCACTGACAGGTAGCTTGCTCTGTTTTATGAAGAAGGGAGGGGGAGAGGATGAGGAAGAGTCACCACACTGCAGGAACTTCAAGTTTGATTCTCAGAAATTGCCAGTGCAATAGATCATCAATGACCTGCTCAGTAATAACGGGAGACACCTGTGTCACCAGTTACTAACAATCATTTCAGCTGAGGAAACAGCCTTATGAATATGTTATCAAACTGAATAAGGGCTGGTGCACACCGAGCGAGTTTTGGGGATGTTTGCAGCCGCTTGCGGCTGCGGATCCGCTCGGTCAATGTATCTCAATGGGGTGGTTCACACCAGAGCGGGAGGCGTTTTGCTGAAACGCATACTCCCGGGGTAAGGCATTTTTTGGATTGCGGAGGCGTTTCTGCCTCCAATGTAAAGTATAGGAAAAACGCAAACCGCTCTGAAAAACGGCAGTTCAGAGTGGTTTTGCAGGCGTTTTTGTTACAGAAGCTGTTCAGTAACAGCTTTACTGTAACAATTTATGAAATCTACTACACCAAAAACGCTTCACAAAACCGCAAAATGCTAGGTGAAACGCTACAGAAAAATAAGAACAAGCGTTTCAAAATCTGTTAGCATTTTGTGGATCTGCTAGCGGGTTTTGGTGTGCACCAGGCCTAAAGCTAGTCATACATTGGCCCGATCACTGGGATCAAATCTGCTGACAATCGTTCGCGCTAAACGCATCCGCCGATCCGATTTCCTCCCGAAATCGGATCAGTCCGTCGATCGCGCCGTGCGGGAAATTACCGTTGATCGCCCGCGGGTAGGGAGCGCGTCGCTAGCGGCGGCCGATCCGATACAGGTATACTTTACCTGACACTGGCTCCCGGGCATCTTCTCTGCGCTGCACTGCTCTGTTCCTGCTTCCATCCCAGCGTACATTAACTTCCTGTGTCACTCCAGTGACACAGTGTACGCTGGGATGCGGTGCGGGATGCTGGGATGGGTGCAGCGCAGAGAAGAGGACCCGGAGCCAGGTATACGGGGGGGGAACAACAGGCGGCAGGAGCAGCTCAACAGATTGTGATCGGTTTCGGGCTGAAATCGATTCACAATCTGTTTGCAGTAAAGGCAGCCATACGATCCCCCTCTGATCAGATTCGATCAGATATGGATCTGTCAGTTGGTCGATCTAATGGCAAATCGACCAGTGTATGGCTACCTTAACCCCCTTGGCGGTATGAAACATTCCGCCAGGGGGAAGCGCAGCAGTTTTTTTTTATTTTTTTTTTTGTTTAAATCATGTAGCGAGCCCAGGGCTCGCTACATGATAGCCGCTGCTCAGCGGCATCCCCCCACCCTCTTCGATCGCCTTCGGCGATCTCCGATCAGGAAATCCCGTTCAAAGAACGGGATTTCCTGGAGGGCTTCCCCCGTCGCCATGGCGACGGGGCGGGATGATGTCACCGACGTCAGCGACGTCGGGACGTCATTGGGAGTTCCGATCCACCCCTCGGCGCTGCCTGGCACTGATTGGCCAGGCAGCGCACGGGGTTAGCAAAGTGCTAGCTGCGTCCAGCAAAAAAAAAATTATGTAAATCGGCCCAGCAGGGCCTGAGCGGCACCCTCCGGCGGCTTACCCCGTGTCACACACGGGGTTACCGCTAAGGAGGTTAAGAGTGTATGGCCGAGTTGTGTGAGTTCTCTTTATCTCCTGTGGTATATTTTCTTAAGGTAGCCATACATCTAGCGATGATGGGCAGATTAGACCAAGGGACAAATCTTTCTCTAATCAAATCTTATAAAAGAGAGATCTGTCAGCTGCCCATACACCACAGGCCGATTCCCGATCGATTTCAGCGTAAAATCTCACAGGAATCGGCCAAGACCTCTGCCCCCTAGTGTATAAATGTGTCCCCATTACCTTACCTGTCATGTGCGCATCTGTCTTCAGAATCCCCCGCTCTTGTTAGCGATCGACATGCCAACGGCGTATAGCACGCGGCACGTGTGTGATGTCACACATGTGCCATGCAGGCGGGAAGTATACCGCTAACGGAAGTGTGGGGGATTCGCAAGACGGATGGATACCACGCGCTGGGGGACACAGGACAGGTAATGTATAATTGCACACACGGGTAACACATTTGTACACTAGGAGGGCAGCACTGGGGGTTTTGTCACGTTTGTCACTCGTCCCAATATTGCTAGCAGTTACCGCCGTGCACCTGATTAACCACAATGGCCCGACATCTTGCAGCATGACCAATTTCGGCCCGAAATAATAATAATTATTAAATCCGTGAGATGCTAATTTTATGCTAATTTATGCAGTTTGAAAATCACAGTAGCTGCATTCAATTGTTTCTTTTTCAAAGGAAACATCCGAGGTAAAAAATAAAAAACAGATCTACTTACCTGGGGCTTCCTCCAGCCCCTGGCAGCCGATATGTCCCTCGCCGCAGCTCTGGGATCCCCTCTGTCGCAGATGCCGACCTCGCCAGGTCAGCAGCCTCTCGCGATTGCACTCCCATGCCCAGGAGAGTTCTGCGCAGGTGCAGAATGCACCACGCCACATGAGCACGATCCCAATCAGCCCACTCAAGCAGGTGCAGAAGATGCCAACCTGGTGAGGGGATCCCAGGACACTGGAGCTGTGGCTGGAGGAAGCCCCAGGTAAGTAGATCTGTGTTTTTTTTAACCTCGCACCTGTCCTTTAAAGTGTACCAGAGATATTAAAAACAAAAGATTTGATACTTACCCGAGGCCTCCTCCAGCCCCATAAGCACTGCTGAGCCCCTTGCTGTCCTCCTGCCTGCCTCTGTTCTGCCGCTATAAGCCCCGGTAACTGATTGCATCAGTCGGGTCTTCTGCGCAAGCGCGGACCTCCCGTGCACATGCCGAAGCCTGCCGAAGACCCTGACTCACGCAACATATCCAGTTACCAGGAATGATAGCGACAGGACGGAGCCACGTGGGAGAACGGCAAGGGACTTAGGGGGTGCAGAGGCATATATAGAGGGGTGCAGGCATGGCTCATGCCATGCCTGCTCCTGTGCTGTGCCGCTATGCCTGCCCCTGTGCTGCGCTGCCGTGCCTGCCCCCGTGCCTCCCCGTCACCCAGACCTCAGATCAGATTACTTGTATTATCTGGGAAGCATGGCTTCTTAACTTATGTATGCAGGATGCACTTGTCTTACTGTTAGAAAAGAGGACAGGAAATAAGAAGAGATATTTCCAAAAAAGTAACTTTAGCAAAATCCCTAGACAAAAAAGACACATGCAACCATAACAAATGAGAAAGGATGCTGTTTTTAAAGGGGGGTGGGGGTTTCTGACCCCCGGGGGGGTGGAGGGCCCAATGTCAATGTCTACCATAGGCTCTATATTACCCAGCTACGCCCCTGAGGGGGTTGGAGGAAGCCCCGGGTAAGTATCAAAACTTTCATTTTTAACATCTCTGGTTTCCTTTAAGCTGCAAATATTTACATAATATTACCATAAAATTTGTATGAATGATTTGTATCTACAGACCATCACTAATGCTAGCAAATTACACATAAAAGATCAAAATAAGAACATTCCATGAAAAATTAATCCTGTGTCTGATCAAACCATGATATATATATATATATATATATATATATATATATATATATATATATATATATATATATATATATATATATATACACTAGCTGGATGCCCGGCGTTGCCCGGGTATATATTTGGCTAGTGTTGGCTCTGCCCACTTTTCCTAACCCTAACACACAATTACTTAATGACCAAGTGTGTGAGCTTTGCAGTCTTTGGCATCAATAATTTGCAATGAAATAAAATTAATCTGATCGGATGTGGCTCCACCCCTTTTCTGAATTTGAACCCCAATCACCCAATGGCCAACTGTACCAGGTACAGGTGATTAACAGTGCAAGAATGGCAGCAATTAAATATTCCCCTTAAAAATCAATAGGTGGATTTTAATTGGCTTTTATAGGCTCCACCCACTTTTCTGAATATTAATCCCAGTCACCCAGTGACCAACTGTGCAAAGTTTAAGAACCCTACCATTAACAGTGTAAGAATGGCTGCAGTTTACATTTGCGAAATGAAATTTGTATTTTTCTCCACCCACTTATTTCCTAACATTTTTCAGGTATGTATTTGGCTGGTTTTGGCTCCGCCTACTATTTCTAACCCTACACAGTTACTCAATAACCAAGTTTGTGAGCTTTGCGGTCTTTGGCATCAATAATGTGCATTGAGTTTAAACAAATCTGAATATTAATCCCAGTCACCCAGAGACCAATTGTGCAAAGTTTGAGAACCCTACCATTAAAAGTGTAAGAATTGCTGCAGTTTACATTTTCTCAGTGAAATTTGCATTTGTCTCCGCCTACTGATGACCCGGCATTTCCCGATTATGTATTTTGCAGGTGCTGGCTGCGCCCACTTTTCCTAACACTAACACACAATTAATCAATTACTCAATGACCATGTTTGTGAGATTTGCAGTCTTTGGCATCAATAACCTGCATTAACATGAAACAAATCATATTGGCTGTGTGTGGCTCCACCCTGTTTTATGAATGTAAACCTCAGTCACGCAATGATCAACTGTACCAGGTTTGAGGCTTGTGCCATTAACAGTGCAAGAATGGCAGCAATGAAATATTCTCCTGAAAAATCAATATGTAGTTTTTGATTGCCTTTTGTAGGGTCCACCCACTTTTCTGAATATTAATCCCAGTCACCCAGTAACCAACTGTGCAAAGTTTGAGAACCCTACCATTAACAGTGTAAGAATGGCTGCTGTTTACATTTTCCCAGTAAAATTTGTATTTGTCTCCGCCCCCCTTTTTGGTTATGGGAATAAAAATTATCCTATACTTTATTCCAGGTAATGTACTATGTGTGTGCCAAATTTCATTCAAATCCGTTCAGCCATTTTTGCGTGATCGAGTAACAAACATCCAAACATCCAAATATCCAAATGACCCGGCGTTGCCCGCTTATGTATTTGGCTGGTGTTGGCTGTGCCCACTTTTCAAACTCTAACGCACAATTAATCAATTACTCAATTACCAGGTTTGTGAGCTTTGCGGTGTTTGGCATCAATTATTTGCATTGGAATGAAACAAATCTAATTGGCTGTTTGTGGCTCCACCCCCTTTCTGAAATGGAACCCTAGTCACCCAATGATCAACTGTACCAGGTTCGAGGCTTGTGCCATTAACAGTGCAAGAACGGCAGCAATGTAAATATTCCCCTTGAAAATCGATAGGTTAATTTTTATTGGCTTTTATAGACTCCAACCACTGTTCTGAATATCAATCCCAGTCACCTAGTAACCAACTGTGCAAAGTTTGAGAACCCTACCATTAACAGTGTAAGAATGGCTGCTGTGTACATTTTCCCAGTAAAATGTGTATTTGTCTCCGCCCAATTATGACCCGGCGTATGCCCGCTTATGTATTTGGCTGGTGTTGGCTGTGCCCACTTTTCAAGCTCTAACGCACAATTAATCAATTACCAAGTTTGTGGTCTTTGTGGTGTTTGGCATCAATAATTTGCATTGAAATGAAACAAATCTAATTGGTTGTTTGTGGCTCCACCCCCTTTCTGAAATGGAACCCTAGTCACCTAATGATCAACTGTACCAGGTTTGAGGCTTGTGCCATTAACAGTGCAAGAATGGCAGCAATGTAAATATTCCCCTTGAAAATCAATAGGTTAATTTTGATTGGCTTTTATAGACTCCACCCACCTTTCTGAATATTAATCCCAGTCACCCAACGACCAACTGTGCAAAGTTTGAGAACCCTACCATTAACAGTGTAAGAATGGCTGCAGTTTACATTTTCCAGTGAAATTTGTATTTGTCTCCGCCCCCTTTTTGGTTATGGGAATAAAAAGTATCCTATACATTATTCTAGGTAATGTACTATGTGTGTGCCAAATTTCATTCAAATCCGTTCAGCCATTTTTGCGTGATCGAGTAACAAACATCCAAACATCCAAATATCCAAACTTTCCCCTTTATTATATTAGTAGGATATATCTCACTACAGGCAGCATACTCTGTGCAGTGACTCTTGCCTGATGAAACAGACCCTTGTATTGCAGGAGACTATCTAGCTTATGGTTCCAGCACACCTGCCATAGAACGAAAACACACAGAGACACTGAACTTACCGGAGAAGAAGACAGGGCTGATCTCTCACTCGCTGCAGTCCATGTTCTGCCCCAGCTTCCCTCATCAGAGGTATGTAGAGAGCAGTGAGGAGGGGCACTATAGCTGTACATCAAGTGAAAGAAGGCAGCATTTTGTAGGGGAGTAATACGATCCCCAGGTGCTTTCGGTAATGTGACATATTTTACAAGTGTTTATGAGGGACAGATGTCATGCAGGTTTGGTGCAGGATGTTCATGTATGCTTTAGAATATTTCCTTTCTTTTGAAAGTTTTTAATCTTCTTATATAGGGGAATATTCACCTTTGGACAGTATAGGTTGTTGATGTAACACGTGCTATGCATTTAGCGTCACATGATTTACATTAGTAATGAATGGGTCGTTTCCATAAAACGTGTTACGCAAACTGCGCACCACGTATTACGTAGTTTGCATCACACTCTGTAACATTTACGTTTGCCGGCGGCGCACTTAAAATGTACGGATCAGTGAATAATGGCGCATAGCGCCTATGCATAAAAATGGCGCCGCATTAAAAACATACGCTTATCGCTATTTATCGTTAGTACTGCATAATAATGGCGTACAGGGAAAAAAGAAGAAAAACGGCACACAGTAACGGTATTTATCAATAGCGCCATTCATATGCTAAACAGCAGACGTTATTGCGCACAGTAACGTTATTTATCAATAGCGCCCTACATAAGCCAAACTGCAGAAGTTATTTAACCGCAAAACGGTGAATGGATTTAATGTAACACTGTCAAGGTTAGGGTTAGGCACCACCAGGGGAGATTTAGAGTTAGGCAGCACCAGGAGGTGCTTAGGGTTAGGCACTACCAGGGGGTGGTTAGGGTTAGGCACCACCAGGGGGGCCTTAGGGTTAGGCACCCCCATGGGGGTCTTAGGGTTAGGCACCACCAGGGGGGTGCTTAGGACTAGGCACCTCCAGGGGGGTGGTTAGGGTTAGGCACCACCAGGGGGGTCTTAGGGTTAGGCACCACCAGGGGGTGGTTAGGGTTGGGCACCAGAAGGGGGGTCTTAGGGTTAGGCACCACCAGGGGGGTGCTTAGGGTTAGGCACCACCAGGGGGTGCTTAGGATTAGGCACCTCCAGGGGGGGCTTAGGGTTGGGCACCACCAGGGGGGTGCTTAGGATTAGGCACCTCCAGGGGGGTGGTTATGGTTAGGGACCACCAGGGGAGTCTTAGGGTTAGGCACCACCAGGGGGTGGTAAGGATTAGGCCCATCCAGGGGGGTGGTTAGGGTTAGGCACCACCAGGGGGGGTGGTTAGGGTTAGGCACCACCAGGGGGGTTTAGGGGTTAGGGATAGGTACAGAGAGGGTTTTGTGTGTTAACACTAAATAAGGCTTTAACGCTAAATAACGATAAGACTTTAACGTTAAATAGCGATAAGCGGCAAATGGATTAGCAGCAACACCGTGCGCCATTATTCGCAGGCGCCATTTTCAGATGGATCCTAAAATGTAACCATGCAGTGGTGAGTATTCCTCACAGTATCGTGGCTAACTTTTATATCTAGCTCCACCCTTTTTCCTCCTGATTGTGAAGACAGCCCCCCCCCCTCTTGTTTTTGCTACACTGGCTCTAAAAAAACAATGTGTCCTGTGTCAGAGGCTTTTAAAAAACCACCCAAACGGATTTCTGCATGAAAATCGGAATTATTTCAGCACCAATTACAGTCTTAACAAAAACCAACCAATCCTATGTTAGCAACCAGCTCCCTAGCTATCTCACCTATCCCAACCATTTTGTGTAGGTCCCATAGCCTATGCGACACCTCCTGCGACGCCAAAACCACCAACATGGAACCACCGCCAGGTCCCATAGCTTACGCGACACCTCCTGCGGTGCAAAAAACACCGCCATGGTACCAGCGCCAGGTCCCAAAGCTTATGCGACATCTCCTGCAGCGCCAAAATCACCGCCAGGTCCCAAAGCTTACGCGACACCTCCTGTGGCGCAAAAAACACTACTATGGAACCACCGCCAGGTCCCAAAGCTTACGCGACACCTCCTGCGGCGCAAAAACCACCGCCATGGAACCACCGCCAGGTCCCAAAGCTTACGCGACACCTCCTGCGGTGCCAAAATGACCGCCATGGGACCACCGCAAGGTCCCATGGCGTAAGTGACACCTCCTGCGGTGCCAAAATGACCACCGCATGGTCCCATGGCGTAAGCGACACCTCCTGCGACACCTCCATCGCTTATGCCATGGGACCACCGCAAGGTCCCATGGCATAAGCGACACCTGCTGCTGCTGCAAAAAAAAATGACCGGTGGAACAGCCACTAGGTCCCATGGGCTACCATTTAGCAAAAACGAGGTTTCATTTGCGATTACTTTAATTTTTCCGCCAGAATGTGGAATTCCCCGGAAATGTAAGGGCGACGGAATTTAGTGCTGGCGAAATTCCGCAATTCCGGCGGAACGGAATTTGCTCTTTCCGATCATCCCTAGCGCAGATAGTATCTACTGCAACACAGCAAGAGCAGAGAGTATGTCCTGCAACACAGCAAGTGCAGACAGTATGTCCTGCAACACAGCAAGTGCAGATAGTATGCCCTGCAACACAGCAAGTGCAGACAGTATGTCCTGCAACACAGCAAGTGCAGATAGTATGCCCTGCAACACAGCAAGTGCAGACAGTATGTCCTGCAACACAGCAAGTGCAGATAGTATGCCCTGGCCTGCAACACAGCAAGTGCAGACAGTATGTCCTGCAACACAGCAAGTGCAGATAGTATGCCCTGCAACACAGCAAGTGCAGACAGTATGCCCTGCAACACAGCAAGTGCAGATAGTATGCCCTAGTGAGTAGTGATGAGTGAAAATACCAATATTCTTTTCGTGAAAATGGTAAAATTCGTTTTTTTATTTTTTGTGTGTGTGTGAAACTTCCAGCAAAAATACATATTTTTTTTCGCACTTTTCGTACATTTTTGCAGCAGAAATATCTAATTTTTGCAGTAAAGATTGTTGAGGTAATTTTTTTTTCTGCATTGAAGTACAAATATTGTTTCTTTGCGATAAAAATATCGATTTTCCATGTTTTCGCGGAAACCGTAAAAATACAAGCCTGTTTTTCGTGAAAATTTCTTGAAATTTAAAATAGCATGTTCGATGCGGAATTGAATGACGAAAATTTGCAAGCAACACTGTTAACAGGTAATAAATTATACTGCCTATGCTCAATGTAATGTTTTAAACATCATTTCATGTATACTCTGGCCCACAGCAGTCTGAAGTATGTTGACCCGGCCCTTGACCGAAAAAGTTAGGGGACCCCTGACTTACATACATATGTTTTACATTTCCCTGAACCTGATTGGACGTTTTGAAGGAACACAGGCAGGAGTGAAAACTTCCTCTTTACTGCATTGACCTAATTTGTGTGACAAGATAGATACAGTATTTGTATTGTGACATTTTTTATGTGCATGTTTTGCATATCTCACATTCAGTCTCGTACCTCACACACGTCTGCAATGTCAGTTATGCAATATCTGCCATAAGGCAACATTACACTTTGCTGAGATTGCATGTTGGGCTAGTAAATAGTTGCAGCTTTAAATCAGCTGTAAATCATCTTTCCTTTCATTAATATGCAATTTCCAACTCTCTAAAGAGCCAATCAGAGGTGGTTTATTTTATATTCCTGAATCCGGAAGGCTGATCATGTGTGAACATTTCTGGACAAGTTCAGCACCTTGGACAGTCCCTGCTTGTTTAAAGCATACCCGAAGTGAAAATAAAATAATTAAATAAAAGATTGTATCTATCTTCCTTCTCCTAACAATGACTTTTTAAGATACTCCACAGTTTTATTTTATGTTTAAATCTACTTTTTAAGTTTTAACTGTTTTACTGTTTTTGCTCAATGACACTGTCATTGAAGTATGCCAGAGCTAAAATCTATGAACCATTGAACCTTTGTATCTCTTTCCTGCTTTCAGAAGCCATTTTCTGCTAAGAAAGTGTTTTATAGTTGGAATTTATTATCAGTGAGGGTCACACTGTAGTCACTTCCTGTCTGAGTCAGGACTGAGTCAGCCACTTTCATTCCTGATATTTAACTCTTTCAGGCAGAGAAAGAAAAAAAGGAACACAGCATAGTTATTTGTGTGCTAGGCACTGTACATACCCATGTCTATCTCATCATGTCACACGTCACTATGGGTATCCTTTAAAATGTTCTGGTTATATGCTTATGTGGTCATGCAGCTCTGTTAATGAACCCAATCTTTTATTATTATTACAGTAGTGCTCTTTCCATGTAAGATGAGTAATAAATAGACAGTAATGTCTCTTATGCCAGTGCAAGTCCTGGTTCACCTTCCCCACAGAGATAACACACCTTCGTGCAACCCCCTCTAAAGGGGCCCATACACCTAACTATTGTCCAGCCGATATACAGCCGTTTCGATCATAGTGATCAAAACGGCTGTGAAATCGCCGCGCACACAGCTGACAGAACGATCGCTTTCCGTCCGAAATCGATCGTTCTCGTCGACTCCCGTCGACCCATCCGTGCGGAAGATTTTTCTCGGCCGCCGGCGGGTCGGGAGTGCGACGTTAGCGGCGTTCGAATTCGCCCGACGACCGACGCAATGTAGCGGGTATACATTACCTGCTCCGGCCGGCGCGAATCCCCGCTCACTGCTGTCTTCTCTGCTCTGGTCTGGTCTTCGGCATGCTTCACTTCTTCCTGTCCGGCAGGAAGTTTAAATGAGGGATATGAGGAACTCATGGTCTTATCCCGCTTGCGGGTTGTATGGCCAGCCCCGCCTCTCTGGCACACTGCTGCTTTAATCTCACCTCCTTGGCACAGCTCTGTTGAATTCTCAAGACAACATATGAAAAAACAAATAAAATTTGCTTCCAATAGCGTACAAATAGTCTAGAAAAGACGCATTCTAAAACCCTGCATAGCACGTAACAGCATCCGTGCAAATACAGGTGGGTGTGATTATTCTGTGAGCTCTGTCTCCTCTCATCAACCAATGACCATTCCTTCCTAATTTCCCATCAGCCTCTGTGCCAGCCTTGTACTTGTATACAGTATACAACCTGATATCTGATTACTTGTGGCTCACCCCTTTAGCAAATAATAAGGATGCTCATTGCAAATTTGCAACTTGGTTCTGTGTGATGATAATGTGCTGCCAGTCATGGGTGTGTGATCGAGGAGGTGCATGGCCGGGGCACCGCATGTGCAATTGGTGATCTTTTGCAGGAGGCTGTACTATAAACAAACAGAGCACTAACCAAACCATATTCATGGATAATATTAAAGACACTATTAAACAAAAAAGCAATCCATGATTACCATATCATGACAAATATGAACACCAATGAAATAAAATGATGATTTATTCAAGGACGTATCCCAAAAATATAAAACCAGATGTACTGCCAAGATGGTACAGGGGTAAAGAGATTCAAAATACATAAATATGTCTATATATAATAATATAGCAGGCTCAGATAGGTGAGTATGCCCAAATAACAATAATCCATACCATAGTACAGCTGTCACAATCAATTTGCAAAACATAAATCTCCAATTCTGGTCAATATCCTAACTGACAATCTCTTGTGATATAAATGGACAAGTGACTGTAACAACCAATATATCGTCTAGAAAAAATAAAGAGCTGTCTTACCAACTGTAGCACTGTTACCCCCTGGTGCCATTTGGACCAGGGGGTAACAGTGCTACAGTTGGTAAGACAGCTCTTTATTTTTTCTAGACAATATATTGGTTGTTACAGTCACTTGTCCATTTATATCACAAGAGATTGTCAGTTAGGATATTGACCAGAATTGGAGATTTATGTTTTGCAAATTGATTGTGACAGCTGTACTATGGTATGGATTATTG
Source organism: Hyperolius riggenbachi (assembly GCF_040937935.1). Taxonomy (NCBI): domain Eukaryota; kingdom Metazoa; phylum Chordata; class Amphibia; order Anura; family Hyperoliidae; genus Hyperolius; species Hyperolius riggenbachi. The sequence continues at coordinate 497,266,466 of NC_090647.1, forward strand.
TTATTTGGGCATACTCACCTATCTGAGCCTGCTATATTATTATATATAGACATATTTATGTATTTTGAATCTCTTTACCCCTGTACCATCTTGGCAGTACATCTGGTTTTATATTTTTGGGATACGTCCTTGAATAAATCATCATTTTATTTCATTGGTGTTTATATTTGTCATGATATGGTAATCATGGATTGCTTTTTTGTTTAATAGTGTCTTTTGCAGGAGGCTAGTGGAGGGGACTGGGAGGAAATTGAGGAACCCAATAGACTGGTGGGGGCTGGAAGAAGTCAAACTCACCCTTTTCCCCCTCACCTCAGGTTTCCTTTAAGGTATATTTCCATCTTAATGGACCAATTAACAACAAACATTTGGAGCAAATAAGGATGCTTGTCAAGTGAGCTGACCTTTTAGAGATAGCATTCTGTATCCACAGGAGGTTTTTATTGTGATACAGAAAATTCCATGGCTGAGAGCAAACTGAGCTCTCCATGGAATAAGTTGTAGCATTCCTGCGTTGTGAGGTCCATATAGGGAATTACAGTAATTATTAACCGACCACACAAGAGCCAGAATGGAACATTATCTCTGTTTGTCACTCTCACACTATACTCTATAGTAACAGTTCAAACATTATTATCTTCTGATGTTTAGATTAGATGATGAAGATATCGGGGCCCCTATTTGGCATGAACTTGCTGTACTTTTCCAGCTGTCACTATTTGGTACGATTGGGGGGAAAATATCAGCTCCCACACTGTGACTAAACCATTAATTTATAGAGTTACAAAGACCAATGAACGTTAACCTGATCTTGGTTAAAAATCCCTTGGAGGCAATGCTTGTGTTACCTAGGTAGGGTGGGTTGGGCTAATTGCACAAGACACACTATATTGTCAGCGTAAGTAATTATAAAATTGTAGTGCGTTTTGTGTGCACGGCAACTTTTCCGAAATTTTGTGCATATGCCCCAAATTGAGTTTTCTGAATTCAGGTTCATTTAAAGTACTAGCATGTTTCCCATAGCTGCGCTAATAGTGACCAAACATTTTTAGGCATTTTAATAGATTAGATCAGGGGTCTCAAACTCGCGGCCCACGGGCCATTTACGGCCCTCGATACAATATTTTGTGGCCCTCGCCGGCAAAAGCTTCCTTATAGTTCGCTTCAGTGCTCCCAAGTAATCTGCCGCATCCCCGCCGCTAAACGAGGGCTGCAGAGCCCCCAAATCGTCCGGGGGGGTAATCCGCCGGCGTTTCCTGGAAGGGGCAGAGCTTTCAGCTTCAGCTCTGCCCCTCCTGACGTCAATTGTCGCACGGATCGCCGCCTCTCCCCGCCCCTCTCTGTGAAGGAAGAGTGAGAGGGGCGGGCAGAGGCGGCGATGCGTCACGATTGTGAAATTCCTTATGCGGCCCAGCCTCATCCTGACTTTGCCTCCTGCGGCCCCCAGGTAAATTGAGTTTGAGACCCCTGGATTAGATGGTTTATCCAATAGAAACCTACATCTGACTAAAAAGTAGGGCACTCTAAAACGATGATCAGAAAAGGACATCGTTTTTTCAGCTTGACGTAGGTGGTCACAACCATAGCAGGCCTGGCATGCGATTAGCATTACAAAGGTAGAAGATCGACATTACGAATCAGGTGAATTGGGTGCCAGCTAGCGGCTATGCCAAGGCATCGTTTTACACTGCAATGTTACTTACGGTATACAGTGCTAAAGTGGTGAGTTTGGTGCCCAATTCTCTAGCTGATTCCTAGACAATTGGCTAATAAATTTGCAGTGGTGGACTAAGGTAGTGGCATCAGGAGCAGGCTGCTCCGGGTGTCACCATGGTAGGGGGTGACACCGGAGACTACCTGAAGCCTCCCAAATGCAGAATATTGCAAGCGGAAGCAAGCCGAGCCGTTAACTCACCTTCTCCACTGCCGGAGTCCACTGATGCACCCTCTTGCCACCTCTCAGCTCTCCCCCTAGTGCTAGCATTTCTTCAAGTGTGCTGCTAAGTTTTTTGTGGCCCCAAGCAGCAATTAATTTCGACCCCCACCCCCCCACCTTGTCAGGCCCCTTTCCCCAATATAACAGGTAGCCAAAGTGCCCTCCAGTACAGGTAGCCATCCCCAGCATAGGTAGCCCCGCCCCGTATAAGGCATTGGAGTCAGTGGGGGTATGTAGCATCCTCCTGGCTTTTCAACACTCACACTAAGTGTACTTCATGGTCACTGCGCTGCTCTCCCCTCTGTTCACATTTTTGCTGATCAGAGGTCTATGTGTGCATGACAGGGAGGCAGTGGCGACCATACAAGTCACAGACAGGGCAGCACTGGCAGCACGGGAGGCCCCTGCTGTGGATAAGTCCCCAAGTGGCCACTTGGTTTGCCTGGGCCTAGCGCTGCACCCCTGCATTTCTTCCTGCACTGATGTAATCATCGGAAGCAGGAAGATATGACGGGCCCTAGGGGGAGAGCTGAGGAGGACAAATCGTTACACTCTGTTGGGAAAGCAGGTGAGATAACGGCACGGCTTCCTCTCGCAATACTCTGCAGCTAGGTCTGAGACACACTGTGAGCGCTTTCTGAGCACTTTGCTGACCATCAGCGCTGTCTGAGCATTTAAAACAAACTGCTCTCATTGACTTGCATTAAAATCCTGGTAAAATTGCCATAATCATGATTTTTTAAAAATCGTAATTGCAGCAATTTTACTGTGATTTTACCACAATTTTAATGCAAGTCAATAACAACCTTTTTAAAAAATGGTCAGACAGTGCTGATGGTCAAAAAGCGTTTAGAAAACGGTCACAGTGTGTCTTATACCTCGCCTAACACAGTCTGCATTGCTGATTGAGCTACTGCCACCCTACCTATGCCTTAGGCCACATACACACATCAGACCATAGTCTTTGAAAAAGGCAAGATCACAGACCAACTTTACCCCATTCCATGTAGTATGAGAGCCATACCTACACAGTCTATTCTATGGAGCTCAACTCCCCATCAGACAGAAATCTTTGCAAGATGCTGCACACACAGATGCTGTACACATTCAAAAGATCACTATCTGCAAAAGATTTGTTCCTGCCAAAGATCCGTTCCTGCAAAATGCATTCATAGTCTATGATATCTGCAGATCATCATACACACCTTGTTTAACAGACATTCATCTGCAGACCAGATCCACCAGGATGGATTTTCAGATCTGCAGGTGATTGTCTGATCTGCAGATGAATGTCAGTTAAACAAGGTGTGTATGATGATCTGCAGATCTCATAGACTATCATTGCAATTTGCAGAAATAGACCTTTGGCAGGAACAGATCTTTTGCAGATACTGATCTTTTGTGTCTGTACAGCATCTTTGTGTGCAGCATCTTGCAAAGATTTCTGTCTGATGGGGAGTTCAGCTCCATAGAAAAGACTGTGAAGGTGTGGCTCTAATACTACATGAAGGGTGGTAAGATTGGTCTGTGATCTTTCATTTTCCAAAGACTATAGTCTGATGTGTGTATGAGCCTTAAGGGCCCTTTTCCACTAGCGCGTTTGCGCTAGCTGAATCGCAAAACCGCAAACCGCTAGCGATTTTACAATCGCTACGGTTTGCTTTTTAACATAGGAATCGCGGTAGGTCATTTCCACTACCGCGATTCGTTTTTTACTTGATCGCGATCGCGCCGCGGAGCGACTTTTGCCGCGATTTTGCTATGCAGTGCATAGCATAGCAAAATCGCGGCCGCAAACGTCGGGAAAACGGCGGAATTGCGATTCAGCAATCGCTAGCGTTCAGCGCGAACGCTAGCGACTGCTAGTGGAAAAGGGCCCTTAGACTCTGCCCACCTTCAACTAACACTAAGGGCTTGATTCACAAAGCGGTGCTAACCTACTTAGCACGTCTAAAGTCTTTAGACGTGCTAACCAGGGTGCTAAGTAGGTTAGCACCGAATTATCTGATTCAGAAATTCGGTGCTAACCTACTTAGCACCCTGGTTAGCACGTCTAAAGACTTTAGACGTGCTAAGTAGGTTAGCACCGCTTTGTGAATCAAGCACTAACTGGGGAACTTCCATTATTCATTGAAATTTACATATTTGCCATATTTTCAGGTCTTGCTGGAGATGAAACAGAGTTTTATCCCATGCACCAGATTATTGGGGTACAGATAAGTTGCTGCCACACTGTCTTACTACACCGTTGAAATCAGGGTGGGCATGAATGTTGTAGTTGCTGAAGAGTGTTGTCAGGGCCAGTTTAAAGAGAACCTGTACTGAGTAAAAATATTTAAAATAAACACATGAGGTAACTTCAAATGAACATTGCATAGTTACCTTGCCATCAGTTCCTCTCAGAAGCTCACCATTTTCTTCTGACAGTAATCTCTTCCAGTTCTGACAATATTTTGTCAGATCTGAAATATATCATATATATATACTATTTACCATATACCTCCCTGCAGTAGTATGGAGCCCTCCAAACTCCGTCCATGCCAGACACTAGCCCACAGAGATGGTGCAAATGGTAATAAGGCCACATAGGTAATATGGGGCCCATATATGCCACTTATTACACGCTAGAAACCAACATATAAAATTGAATACAGATGCATATACTGTACCCCATATTTTTACTAATATGATCCATTATGACATTGCTTTATTTCTTATGCAATAGAGGAACATCTGAGTATTGATCACCAACCTACTACTATTAGTATTTTACTATTGTCCTATTATGTATAATACAATAATACAAGGAATCTTTAGACGTATTTTTAGATATGTATTTTAGATATGTTTTTTAGTTATATTTGTCTATCATGTATCACAAGTGTTTCTATGTCTCAGTGCCCTGCTATCTCTTTTTCATTTTAAAGGCACGAAACACGACCTGATGAAGCGGTTGTATACCGCGAAACGCGTTGTCATTTTAAAGTGCTACAATAAATTCTTATTTTACCCTACCATACGAGAGTGACTACTTACTAAGGTAGGATCTTTCCATATTTCTGAAACAATAATTAGAAAAACTGGCAGTTCCAAAAATTGGAGTATATGAATCTAATTCTCATTTAGACCTATAGAATTGGTATATGTATAAACAGATTTACTAAGTCTAAAGTCAGATCTGAAGTACCTCCAAGGGCGCCTCCTACCCTCCCGTGTTGACTACCTCCCCTGGGACCAGGGGCCACCACCTTGGCAGGTGGTACTTTCTTAAAGGAGCTGCGACCAACAACATCTCGTCACAAGGCCGAGTGGGGACGGTACTTCCCCACACGCGTGATACAGTGGTTGCCTTATATGCAACCTAGCCTTGTGAGTATATACGATCTTTTACTTACTAAAGAAAAATCTACTCGTGTGATACTACACCAGATTGGGCTCCCGGTGTCTTCCCGCCCCTTTCTATTTTTCTCCAGCACACATTTCGATTCACGGAGCAACCAAAGGTTACATCCGTCCAACGGGCAGCACATCCGGTAGAAGACCACAGAGGACATAAAGAACAATATAAGATAAAAAGCACGTCACGTAACAAGAATGGATCTACTAGATGATCGTGGATTACAACGAGCAAGACTTTTTGAACAATTCAAGAGGTGCAACTTCAGGCCAGAACAACAGACGTCTGGAGAGGAACAGAAAGAACCAGGCAATGAGGAGCGGGCAACTCCAGACCTTAGCCCGCTGTTCTTTGCCCTGGAAAAACTCCTAAAAACAGAGTTCTTTAATGCAGCCGACATAGAGATGCAGTCCACATTTATTGAAGAAAAAATTTCCCCAGGTGGCCTTAGAGATATGACCGAATCCCCCTTCCCAGATAATCCCATTTTCTCTAAGGAATGGTATGACTACCTGGAGAGTTGCTCCAAGGGCAAAATGGAACGCATAATAGCAAAGCGCAAAACTATAGTCTCAGAATTACACCCACAAATCCAGAATCTAAGGACTGAACTGGCAGAATTTGCCAGTTCGGATCAATACAAATCCTTCTCGTATATCCTTATCAACAAACTAAGGAGATTCGAGATGGGCATTACAGAAGGGAAACTGGGCAAACTGAATAGAGATAGGAACCTATACCTTAACAACCTACAGCGTAACACTAAGCCCAAACCCAAAATAAGACCGCCCATAGAGGAGATAACTAGAAAGGATAAACAAAGGGAAGTTGCCCCAGAACAATCTCTACCAGACAAAGAAACAAGACGTATTGATATGAGATGAGAACCAACACAAGGATCCCATTACCTCTCACAGACTCCATCACCACGAAGAGTAAATAGATTTGGCCCATGGCATAAGCCTGTACAAAGAGGGCGACCGAAAGAGGGAAATCAACAACAACATACACCGGTACGCCAGATACCAAGTTCAAAGGATCCAATACGGAGGATTAAAAGCCAAGATCCAGACAGGAGAGCACGAGCCCAAACGTCAAAAAGGGAAGAGGAAGGAATCCCACTGAAAAGAGAAGAACAGAAAACTGAAGCAACCTCAACAACTAAACAAGCAGAATTAGAAGAAATAGAAATAGACGAGGACTCAGAAGTCTACAGCACCCCCCAGGCCACTCGATCAAGGGTAGAATCAGTTCCAACTACTAGGTCTCCGACCACATCCCCAGTTGCCAAAGAGCTCTTAGAACTTAGTGTCCACGAAGAAAACGCAGTGGATGAAACTGAAGTTCCGACATATACTAACAAACATGAAGAACATAGGACCGAACCCGAGAAGCGGCCAATAGTAGAGGAAACCAGGAACAGACAGAAAGGCCAAAGAACCTCCAGACTTCCAAGGAGAGTACATGTAGAAAAGAATTTGCAAGAAAAACATATCATAGACTTTTTCAACCTCAGCCAAGAACCCACAAGCGGCTCAGAGTCATACTCCACTGGGGGAACCTCCTCCTCGTCTTTTTTAGAGCTTCCTACGGTAATGAACGAGACGCCACCCTTGAAACCGAGGATGTTGGACCCACTGAGCATTTTGGCCCCATTGACCATCTCCTCACCACTAAGAGCACAAAAGAGACCGGCCCAAAGCCCAGGAAGAGAGGCAGACGAGGCGGCAAAAAGGGCAAACAGAAAATAATCAATATAGAAACAGAAGAGCCGCCAAAGATCCAACAAAAGAGTATATTTAATTTATCCAGTTACAAACTTAATATCACGGAAGAAGAAGTCCTTTCAAAGGGACTTTCCTTCTGTCCATCAAAACCAGCTAAACTTTATGAACTGTTTGTGGATCTGAACAGCTTTATACGTAAATTAACCTTAAAAAGATATTTCTATAACGAAACACTGCAGAAACAGAAAACAACGGCAGATAGGACAACTGACCCCAATATCAGCAATTCAGAAGAACTAACGGAGAATGCACTAGTGGATCAGAAAGAACCACTTCTAGAGAGATATGTCTACACTGATCTAAAAAAACCATCTAAGTTCTATCCCACCACACACAAAGGCCCATACGTGGAAGCCTTTTATAAACAAGTGATGGACGACTTCAAGACCCTAGAGTCCAAAGAGAGAAAATCCAACTTGACTCGTAAGGAAGAACAGGCCATCAAAAGATTGGAGGCCAACAAAGAAATTGTCATTAAGGCTGCCGACAAAGGGGGAGGGATAGTAATCATGAACAGGGAGGATTACATCATGGAAGCGAAAAAAATCTTAGACGATAGAGATTACTATGAAGTGTTATATGAGAATCCAACTCAAGACCACTCAGAAGCTTTGAAGACCCTACTAGAGTGGGCCCTGGATGAGAAAATAATCAGCAAGACAGAAAGAGATTATGTGTTGATACCGGATCCTGTACAGGCACACTTCTACCACCTCCCCAAAATACACAAATCAGTCACCAATCCACCAGGACGCCCCATTATAGCAGGGATAGATTCCATCACGTCCCACCTCTCAGAACTCATAGACCTACACCTGCAGCCGTATGTGAAAAACCTTCCATCATACCTCAAAGACTCCACACATCTGCTTAATCTCTTGAAAAACATCGAATGGGATGAAGGGTTCCACTGGTTAACTCTAGACGTCGCAGCTCTATATACAAACATCCATCATCATATAGGCCTCGGAGCGGTATGGCATTACCTCAACCAAGATGAAAAACTACCTGTTAAACAAAAGTACTTTCTAATCCAGGCCATTGCATTTTCACTCACCCATAACACCTTTACATTTCAAGGAACCACTTACTTGCAAAAACGAGGGACAGCTATGGGGGCGAATTTTGCACCCAGTTACGCGAACCTCACGATGGGACGCCTGGAAGAATTATTACTATCTCAAGAAAACCCATTCAAATCTAACATCATCCTGTACAGAAGGTATATAGATGATCTAATCCTTATTTGGAATGGAGACTGTGAATCCATAAAGAAGTTTAACAAATATATGAACGACAATGATTGGGGGATCTCCTTTACACACAACCATAGCAAGGAAGAAATCGATTATCTAGATCTCACATTGTACCATGAGAAAAACATCATAAAGTCGAAGAATCACTTCAAGAAAGTAGACGCAAACTCATACATAGACTTCAGAAGTTCCCACCATAAATCCTGGAGAAAAAATATCCCATATGGACAGTTCCTCAGAATTAGAAAGAACTGCAGTGATTTGAAGACTTTTGATGCCCAATCGAAAATACTGACGAGGAAATTCAAGGAGAGGGGTTTCCCAAAAAGACTAACACAGGAAGCAAGGGAAAGAGCTAGGGCTACACCGAGAGAAAATCTTTTGGAGACCAAAGATTCAAGAGCCAAACCCAAAGAGGAACACAAAGAGGTCAATTTCATCACCCGCTACTCCAACCAACATAAGTCAATAACCGATATCTTGAAGAAGCATTGGCCCCTACTGCAGGGGGATCCAATGCTGAAAGTAAACCTATCGAATAAACCGAGGTGTATCTTTCGGAGGGCAAGGACCCTCAAAAACAGACTGTCACCAAGCACCCTACAAGAAATAGGGCAGGGACCCATGGAAGAGCAAACAAATAAACACAGAGGACAAATTACATGCTGCTTACAACCAAGGTGCCTGTGCTGTAAATCCATCAACTCGAACGCCACCGAATTTGGGTCCAGTGTAACCGGAGAAACACATCTCATTAGACACAATATGGACTGCTCTACAAGCTTTGTGATTTACCTAATCACCTGCCCCTGCGGCCTACAATATGTAGGTCGGAGCACCCAATTATTTCGCACAAGATGGGGCCAGCACAGACGAAACATCACCAATGGCTTTATGAAACATGGACTTTCAAGGCACTTCAAACTATACCACAATCAACAGATAGAAGGGACAAAAATATGCCCCATTGAACAAGTCCCTGAGTCACAAAAGAATCGAAAAAGCAAACTTAGGAGTAGGGAAATGTTTTGGATCTTCAAATTGAATACCCTACAACCTGAAGGACTAAATATATGTCTTGAACATAATCTATGATCAGACCGATATAAGCATTCACTCTAAAATCCAATCTTTAGATCTAGAGACTGTTCCCCTTTGAATAACTTAGTGGCAATCCAAGACAGGGTGGGGTCTCTCACCATTGGACCAGTGGTCCCCAAGAGGGCCCAGATAGGGCCCCCTGTAGCTCCCGCCCAGCACATGGAGGGTATACTCTTGTGTGTACATGTGTATGTACATATATGTGTATATGATTGTATATATGTGTGTATGTATGCCCACTAAAATATAAAATATAACAGCACCACTCCTACTAGCAAGGTGCCATCTATAAACTCTTCCCCCTTTCCCTCTCGAAACACTCAACCCCTTAAATAAAATGGGATATACGGAATAATTGGGAGTACCCATAAAGAATTTAGCCCTGGAAACACGGCCCCCCCTGCCCCCCCCCCCCCCCCCCCCCTGGCCTCCCGAGGAGGATAGCTATAAGGGCAGGCACAGACAACATTCCTTGTTCCCCACATCCATGTTTACATTGAATTGTACGCCCTCATTTAACAAGTAGAATGAGAGCGGAATACCAATTCTATTATACATTCATGATACGCTGTGATAGATTTTGGAGAATAACTATGCAGCAAATTAAGTAAATACAGGCACCATCACCTACACAGGAAAAGCCTGCGTCATCACCACGAGTGCTGAATATAGCTACAATCACGAATGTATATCTATACTCACAAAAAAGAAGTGCATTACTTTGGTAGCTTATTGTGTATTTTTATTGGTATTTTTATTGGCATTTTTATTTGATATTACCGGTCTTATGTATGGAGCATTCCATATTTTATATTTCTTATATGACCTTACGCTATATACTATGTATTATAAGATACATTTGCTTAACATCATTGTGGACAAATTGCCACATAAGAATTAGCTATATCCACATTTCCTGAACATAAAAGCTCTATCTATCTGTGTCGGACCACATAAAAATGGCCGACGACACTAAGGAGCCATACAAAGACCCCCAGAATTCCAGGCGTCTCCTAGGAGACCAGACGCTGGAGGGGCAAGCACCATCTGCGAAGCGCCGCCACGCATAGAAGCGAGGTGACGCTCTATCCGCCACGCCCCCCTCCCCACACCAGACCTGCGTCTTTCATCACTCAGCGTCACCGCGCTTAGTAGCGAGTTGACACTGTAAATCACGCCCTCTGCCACCACGTCATGATGACCAGACGCCTCCCACCCCACATACACACAACATGGGGGAGGTACGGAGCCAGCGTCCACCACGCCCCCTGCCGCGTGACACATGCGGAAATACGTAGTTTCCTCATTTTTTAAAAAAACCATCCAGCGGCGGTGGCGGCGCTTATGAGGCGCCCGAGACTGAACACTTTTAAAACTAGGTAAGAGGCTCCATATAGGAGCAGATGTACGTCCTTTTCCTCTACTGTCCCCACTTATAGACCGGTCGTCCCCTATGAGTAGAACTAGTATATAGGTCGGGGCACGAGATTTATACATATATACTATTTACCATATACCTCCCTGCAGTAGTATGGAGCCCTCCAAACTCCGTCCATGCCAGACACTAGCCCACAGAGATGGTGCAAATGGTAATAAGGCCACATAGGTAATATGGGGCCCATATATGCCACTTATTACACGCTAGAAACCAACATATAAAATTGAATACAGATGCATATACTGTACCCCATATTTTTACTAATATGATCCATTATGACATTGCTTTATTTCTTATGCAATAGAGGAACATCTGAGTATTGATCACCAACCTACTACTATTAGTATTTTACTACTGTCCTATTATGTATAATACAATAATACAAGGAATCTTTAGACGTATTTTTAGATATGTATTTTAGATATGTTTTTTAGTTATATTTGTCTATCATGTATCACAAGTGTTTCTATGTCTCAGTGCCCTGCTATCTCTTTTTCATTTTAAAGGCACGAAACACGACCTGATGAAGCGGTTGTATACCGCGAAACGCGTTGTCACTTTAAAGTGCTACAATAAATTCTTATTTTACCCTACCATACGAGAGTGACTACTTACTAAGGTAGGATCTTTCCATATTTCTGAAACAATAATTAGAAAAACTGGCAGTTCCAAAAATTGGAGTATATGAATCTAATTCTCATTTAGACCTATAGAATTGGTATATGTATAAACAGATTTACTAAGTCTAAAGTCAGATCTGAAGTACCTCCAAGGGCGCCTCCTACCCTCCCGTGTTGAAATATATCAGTTGCTGTCAGTAAAATGTCAGTTGCTGTCAGTTATAGCTGAGAGGAAAACTGATGTACCAGGTAATGTCCATGTTTCCCTATGGCTCAAGTGGGCGATGTACAGTTTAACTGTGTGCTGACCAGAAAGCTGTTATGGGTAATGGCCATTTTCAAAATGGAGGACGGAAAATTCCCTTGATCACAGTGAACAAACAGGACACAGGAAAGGAGAAAGACACTGAGGAGTAGACTACATAGAAGGTAAGTATGACTTGTGTATGCTTATTTTGACTTTTAATTTTCAGTTCAGGTTTTCTTTAAGCATCATGGGGACCCCAGGGCAAAGGTAAACTGGGGGTTGCCTACCCCTTCTCCCTTCCTTCAGGTGGTCTCCCCTGACTGTTCCCTTGCCCCCCCCAGCCCTCTGCATGATATGTGGTTGCATTGTAATAATTCACCTGTCCCGGCACACTGCTCCATCCCATACTGCCTCTTCTCCATGTGGCATGTAACCTGCCCCAGAATCATGGAGAAGAGGCAGGCTGCGGCGTAGCAGACCGAGCACAAAATGAGCAGCGTACGGGGACAGGTGAGGTATTAAAATGCAGCTAGCCACTTTTCCCTGGGAGCAGTTGGGGGGAGACCACCCAGGGGGATTGGGTGGTGCCCTGAGGCAATCACCCACTTTGCCATAATGGCAGCGCCAGCCCTGAGTGTTGTTTGCACATGAGTGCTGTCACCTTACCCCAAAGAAATAACCAGGGGAATGAAAAATTGCATGCAATTCTGCAAAGTGTGCTCCCAGCCTTTCTTTCTCATCAGTGTGACAGTCAAATTATAGTCTGTTAGCAGTGTTAGCACATTTAGTTGTTAAATCCCAAAAATCAACACTTTGTGTGACAGAGAATGAATGCTAATTTCTTTCTACACAGGATTGTGTAAGAAAACTAGGGGAAATGTTTCAACAACTTGTTATACCCTTTCACCACCACAGACTGATAGACATTGACCTCTTGACAGTTGAAGTTATTTAACATGTTCAACCTGTTTGGAACTCCCTCTTAAAAGATGAACAGAAATGACTTTGACGTTTGACATTTCCAAGTTTTTCATATTCATCCACAGCCAGTAAATTCTGTAGCATTATGTGAGCTGTTTACAGTTGAAATCCTATCTATAGTGATTGGCTTGATTGTTCAAGCATGTTTTATAGCGGTACTGCAAGAATTGGGCACAGGGGCGCAGCTAGCCCTATTTTGCCCCCAATCTGTCCTGGGGTGCCTCGGATCTCTTCCCCAGGGGTGCCCGGCACTGCCCGCTGTCCCCTCCTGGCCGCCGCTGCCCCCCGGCTGTCCCCGCGGCCAGAGCGTCAGACCTCGATCAGCGGCGACCAGATAGAGCGGGCGCTAGGACCTAGCGTACACCGCTGATATGTGGAAGTGACATCACTTCCGCATATACAGCGTGGTGCGTCCGGCGCCCGCTCTATCAGGGTGGGTCACCCGCTGATCGAGGTCTGCTGGCTGCGAGGTGGGTGGGGTCCCTGTTACTCACTACCTAACTGGGGGGGCGCCTGTCACTCACTATCTAACGGGGCTACCTGTCACTCACTATCTAAAGGGGGTCCCTGTCACTCACTATCTAACTGGGGTCCCTGTCACTCACTATCTAACTGGGGTCCCTGTCACTCACTATCTAACGGGGGTCCCTGTCACTCACTATCTAACTGGGGTCCCTGTCACTCACTATCTAACAGGGGTCCCTGTCACTCACTATCGGGGGTCCTTGTCACTCACTAACTGGGGTCCCTGTCACTCACTAACTGGAGTCCCTGTTACTCACTAATTGGGGTCCCTGTCACTCACTATCTAACTAGGGGTCCCTGTCACTCACTATCTAACTGGGGTCCCTGTCACTCACTACCTAACTGGAGGAGCCTGTCACTCACTATCTAACGGGGGTCCCTGCCACTCACTACCTAACTGGGGTCCCTGTCACTATCTAACGACGGTCCCTGTCACTCACTATCTAACGGGGGTCTCTGTCACTCACTATCTAACGGGGGTCCCGGTCACTCACTATCTAACTGGGGTCCCTGTCACTCACTATCTAACTGGGGTCCCTGTCACTCACTACCTAACGGGGGTCCCTGTCACTCACTACCTAACTGGAGGCGCCTGTCACTCACTACCTAACTGGAGGCGCCTGTCACTCACTATCTAACGGGTCCCTGTCGCTCACTAACTAACGGAGGTCCCTGTCACTCACTATCTGGGGTCCCTGTCACTCACTAACTGGGGTCCCTGTCACTCACTAGCTAACCTGGGGGTCCCTGTCACTCGCTATCTAACCTCGGGGTCCCTGTCACTCACTACCAGTGTTGCCAACCTTTCACGTTATTTTTTACTGACAAATACCCAAAAATTTACTGACAAAAGATTTTTTTTACTGACAAAACCCGCTGCGCCGCGCGAAGCACGTCGCGGCGAAAAAATGGGCGTGGCCATGCAACAGAATGTGGGCGTGGTCATGGGTGGAGCCAAATATACATGATTTTAATATTGCTGTGAAAGGTCTGCCAGGGAAGTTTGAGCTCTGCCATAGTGTTTCCCCCCCTTCCCCCAAAATACATGTAATCTTACAGCATTTCACCAAAAATCCACGTAATCTGGCAGAGGTTCTTCCAAAATACAGATAATATGGCAGTGGTTCCCCCAAAATAGATGTAATCTGGCAGCAGCGATTCCCCCAACATACACATAATCTGGCAGCAGTTCCCCAAAATACATTTTATCTGACAGCAGTGGTTCCCCAAAAATAGGTAGCCCCAGGTCTATAGGTGTCCCCAGAATAGGTGGCCAGGGGTATAGATGTCCCCAGAACAGGTAGCCAGGGGTATATGTGCCCAGTATATGTAGGCAGGGGTACAGGGCCGGTTCTAGACTGGCACATATGAGGGGGCAGTCAAATGGGTAGGGGGCAACATGTTCGAGGAAATTTGCGGCGACTAAAGTGGGCATGGCAAGTAAATACACATAATGAGAGACAGCGTTTCACCAGTAAATGCACGTAATGACAGACAGCTTTTCACCAGTAAATGCACATAAGAGACCGCCTTTCACCAGTAAATGCATGTAATGACAGACAGCTTTTCACCAATAAATGCACATAAGAGACCGCCTTTCACCAGTAAATGCACGTAATGACAGACAGCTTTTCACCAGTGAATGCACGTAATGAGAGACAGCTTTTCACCAGTAAATGCACGTAATGAGAGACAGCCTTTCACCAGTAAATGCACGTAATGAGAGACAGCTTTTCACCAGTAAATGAACATAAGAGACAGCTTTTCACCAGTAAATGCACATAATAAGAGACAGCTTTGCACCAGTAAATGCACTTAAGAGACAGCATTTTACCAGTAAATGCACATAATAAGAGACAGCTTTTCACCAGTAAATGCACATAATGGCAAACAGCCAGTGTCCTCAGTATATGTAGCCAGCAGATATATGAGCCCAGTATATGTAGCCAGAGGTATATGTCCCCAGTATATGTAGGCAGGGGTATATGTGCCCAGTATATGTAGCCAGGTTCATATGTGCCCAGTAGATGTAGCCAGGGTTATATGTGCCCAGTAGATGTAGCCAGGGTTATATGTGCCCAGTAGATGTAGCCAGAGGTATATGTGCCCAGTAGATGTAGCCAGAGGTATATGTGCCCAGTAGATGTATCCAGGGTTATATGTGCCCAGTAGATGTAGCCAGAGGTATATGTGCCCAGTAGATGTATTCAGGGTTATATGTGCCCAGTAGATGTAGCCAGAGGTATATGTGCCCAGTAGATGTAGCCAGAGGTATATGTGCCCCAGAGCCGGGATAAGGTCCTCCAGCACCCAAGGCTGAGACACCAAAGTGCGCTCATCCATCTCTCCCACCCCAGCCGTCACACACTGATTGCTATTAGACTAAGAGGGCCACAGGGCCCACAACCTCCCCAACACCTTAATATCTAGTTATCTGGCTTGCAGTCACTGCCATGTATCACCTTTTCTTATTTCTTTCTGCTTCAAACACAATTAAGAATGACAGCAGAATGAATTCTGCGCTCCCTCCTACACTGCGCCCTGAGGCTGGAGCCTCTCCAGTCTATGCCTCGGCCCGGCCCTGATGTGCCCAGTAGATGTAGCCAGGGTTATATGTGCCCAGTAGATGTAGCCAGGGTTATATGTGCCCAGTAGATGTAGCCAGGGTTATATGTGCCCAGTAGATGTAGCCAGAGGTATATGTCCCCAGTAGATGTAGCCAGAGGTATATGTGCCCAGTAGATGTAGCCAGAGGTATATGTGCCCAGTAGATGTAGCCAGAGGTATATGTGCCCAGTAGATGTAGCCAGGGGGTATATGTGCCCAGTAGATGTAGCCAGATGTATATGTGCCCAGTAGATGTAGCCAGGGTTATATGTGCCCAGTAGATGTAGCCAGGGTTATATGTGCCCAGTAGATGTAGCCAGAGGTATATGTGCCCAGTAGATGTATCCAGGGTTATATGTGCCCAGTAGATGTAGCCAGAGGTATATGTGCCCAGTAGATGTAGCCAGAGGTATATGTGCCCAGTAGATGTAGCCAGGGGGTATATGTGCCCAGTAGATGTAGCCAGATGTATATGTGCCCAGTAGATGTAGCCAGGGTTATATGTGCCCAGTAGATGTAGCCAGGGTTATATGTGCCCAGTAGATGTAGCCAGAGGTATATGTGCCCAGTAGATGTATCCAGGGTTATATGTGCCCAGTAGATGTAGCCAGAGGTATATGTGCCCAGTAGATGTAGCCAGAGGTATATGTGCCCAGTAGATGTAGCCAGAGGTATATGTGTCCAGTAGATGTAGCCAGGGTTATATGTGCCCAGTAGATGTAGCCAGGGTTATATGTGCCCAGTAGATGTAGCCAGAGGTATATGTGCCCAGTAGATGTATCCAGGGTTATATGTGCCCAGTAGATGTAGCCAGAGGTATATGTGCCCAGTAGATGTATCCAGGGTTATATGTGCCCAGTAGATGTAGCCAGAGGTATATGTGCCCAGTAGATGTATCCAGGGTTATATGTGCCCAGTAGATGTAGCCAGAGGTATATGTGCCCAGTAGATGTATCCAGGGTTATATGTGCCCAGTAGATGTAGCCAGAGGTATATGTGCCCAGTAGATGTAGCCAGAGGTATATGTGCCCAGTAGATGTAGCCAGAGGTATATGTGCCCAGTAGATGTATCCAGGGTTATATGTGCCCAGTAGATGTAGCCAGAGGTATATGTGCCCAGTAGATGTATCCAGGGTTATATGTGCCCAGTAGATGTAGCCAGAGGTATATGTGCCCAGTAGATGTAGCCAGGGTTATATGTGCCCAGTAGATGTAGCCAGAGGTATATGTGCCCAGTAGATGTATCCAGGGTTATATGTGCCCAGTAGATGTAGCCAGAGGTATATGTGCCCAGTAGATGTAGCCAGAGGTATATGTGCCCAGTAGATGTAGCCAGAGGTATATGTGCCCAGTAGATGTATCCAGGGTTATATGTGCCCAGTAGATGTAGCCAGAGGTATATGTGCCCAGTAGATGTAGCCAGAGGTATATGTGCCCAGTAGATGTATCCAGGGTTATATGTGCCCAGTAGATGTAGCCAGAGGTATATGTGCCCAGTAGATGTATCCAGGGTTATATGTGCCCAGTAGATGTAGCCAGAGGTATATGTGCCCAGTAGATGTAGCCAGAGGTATATGTGCCCAGTAGATGTAGCCAGAGGTATATGTGCCCAGTAGATGTATCCAGGGTTATATGTGCCCAGTAGATGTAGCCAGAGGTATATGTACCCAGTAGATGTATCCAGATGTATATGTGCCCAGTAGATGTAGCCAGGGTTATATGTGCCCAGTAGATGTAGCCAGGGTTATATGTGCCCAGTAGATGTAGCCAGAGGTATATGTGCCCAGTAGATGTATCCAGGGTTATATGTGCCCAGTAGATGTAGCCAGAGGTATATGTGCCCAGTAGATGTAGCCAGAGGTATATGTGCCCAGTAGATGTAGCCAGAGGTATATGTGCCCAGTAGATGTATCCAGGGTTATATGTGCCCAGTAGATGTAGCCAGAGGTATATGTGCCCAGTAGATGTAGCCAGAGGTATATGTGCCCAGTAGATGTATCCAGGGTTATATGTGCCCAGTAGATGTAGCCAGAGGTATATGTGCCCAGTAGATGTAGCCAGGCTTATATGTGCCCAGTAGATGTAGCCAGGGTTATATGTGCCCAGTAGATGTAGCCAGAGGTATATGTCCCCAGTAGATGTAGCCAGAGGTATATGTGCCCAGTAGATGTAGCCAGAGGTATATGTGCCCAGTAGATGTAGCCAGAGGTATATGTGCCCAGTAGATGTAGCCAGGGGGTATATGTGCCCAGTAGATGTAGCCAGATGTATATGTGCCCAGTAGATGTAGCCAGGGTTATATGTGCCCAGTAGATGTAGCCAGGGTTATATGTGCCCAGTAGATGTAGCCAGAGGTATATGTGCCCAGTAGATGTATCCAGGGTTATATGTGCCCAGTAGATGTAGCCAGAGGTATATGTGCCCAGTAGATGTAGCCAGAGGTATATGTGCCCAGTAGATGTAGCCAGAGGTATATGTGTCCAGTAGATGTAGCCAGGGTTATATGTGCCCAGTAGATGTAGCCAGGGTTATATGTGCCCAGTAGATGTAGCCAGAGGTATATGTGCCCAGTAGATGTATCCAGGGTTATATGTGCCCAGTAGATGTAGCCAGAGGTATATGTGCCCAGTAGATGTAGCCAGAGGTATATGTGCCCAGTAGATGTAGCCAGAGGTATATGTGCCCAGTAGATGTATCCAGGGTTATATGTGCCCAGTAGATGTAGCCAGAGGTATATGTGCCCAGTAGATGTAGCCAGAGGTATATGTGCCCAGTAGATGTATCCAGGGTTATATGTGCCCAGTAGATGTAGCCAGAGGTATATGTGCCCAGTAGATGTATCCAGGGTTATATGTGCCCAGTAGATGTAGCCAGAGGTATATGTGCCCAGTAGATGTAGCCAGAGGTATATGTGCCCAGTAGATGTAGCCAGAGGTATATGTGCCCAGTAGATGTATCCAGGGTTATATGTGCCCAGTAGATGTAGCCAGAGGTATATGTGCCCAGTAGATGTATCCAGGGTTATATGTGCCCAGTAGATGTAGCCAGAGGTATATGTGCCCAGTAGATGTAGCCAGGGTTATATGTGCCCAGTAGATGTAGCCAGAGGTATATGTGCCCAGTAGATGTAGCCAGAGGTATATGTGCCCAGTAGATGTAGCCAGAGGTATATGTCCCCAGTAGATGTAGCCAGAGGTATATGTGCCCAGTAGATGTAGCCAGGCTTATATGTGCCCAGTAGATGTATCCAGGGTTATATGTGCCCAGTAGATGTAGCCAGAGGTATATGTGCCCAGTAGATGTAGCCAGAGGTATATGTGCCCAGTAGATGTAGCCAGAGGTATATGTGCCCAGTAGATGTAGCCAGAGGTATATGTGCCCAGTAGATGTAGCCAGGCTTATATGTGCCCAGTAGATGTAGCCAGGGTTATATGTGCCCAGTAGATGTAGCCAGAGGTATATGTCCCCAGTAGATGTAGCCAGAGGTATATGTGCCCAGTAGATGTAGCCAGAGGTATATGTGCCCAGTAGATGTAGCCAGATGTATATGTGCCCAGTAGATGTAGCCAGATGTACAGTGGCGTAGCTAAGGAGCTCTGGGCCCCGATGCAAGTTTTACATGGGGCCCCCCCAAGCACTCTATACATAACAAGTAATACAGCGACCAATGGCAACTACAGTGTCAGAGGTGCAAGAAGGGGATGGAAAACAGTTTGTTAATGATTACCACTATTCAAAGTATCTACAGAAGTGATTATTATCAGCACAGGACCAATAGAGAGCTGATTCTGCAGTTGAGGGAGGGCCCCTCTGGCCCAAGGGCCCCGATGCGGTCGCTACCTCTGCACCCCCTATTGCTACGCCCCTGCAGATGTATATGTGCCCAGTAGATGTAGCCAGAGGTATATATGTGCCCAGTAGATGTAGCCAGAGGTATATGTCCCCAGTAGATGTAGCGCAGTGGCAGGCGGCAGTGAGCGGAACTTACCTGCGTCTTCTCTCGTCGCCGGCGCGGGATGATCTGCCTGCCGCTACTCCGGTCTGGTCTAGACCAGAGCAGCAGAACTTCCGGCGCAGGAGCGAGACGGAAGGTAAGTCCCGCCCGCTGCTAAGCGCCACTCCGGAGTCCGCACTTGGAGGGGGACAGTCAGCGAGGGAGGGAGAGCACTAAGGTGAGAGAAGGGGGGGGGAGATTGCCCCCCTTCTCCACCGCTGCCAACAGCTCTTCCTCCACTGCGCCGCTGTCCTCCTGAAACAGGGCGGGCGGCCAATCGGCCGCCCTTTTATGGACGCTGCTGAATTCCTTACGGAATTCACGGGCAGCTTAATTTGCATAAAAAATTACGGACTGCCCATAAATTTACGTGCGGTTGGCAACACTGCTCACTATCTAACCCGGGGGAGCGCCTGTCACTACCTAACCTGGGGGTCCCTGTCACTCACTACCTAACCTAGGGGGTTACCATATTAAGGGGGCATTCTGCCTATTTATGTGAAATGCTGTCTATTTATGTGCCTCATGATTGCTGAATTTGTCTTGTTGGGGGCCTCATGATTGCTGAATTTGTCCTGTTGGGTCCTCACGATTGCTGAATTTGTCATGTCGGGGGCCTCACGATTGCTGAATTTGTCATGTCGGGGGCCTCACGATTGCTGAATTTGTCATGTCGGGGGCCTCACGATTGCTGAATTTGTCTTGCTGGAGGCCTCATGATTGCTGAATTTGTCTTGTTGGGGGTCACATGATTGCTAACTGTGAGACTATGGGAAAAGCTGAATCCTTATCATATGAGACAATAGCATTAAACATACTTTTTTAGCTTTTTAAAACAGAAAATAAAACTGGGAGGTTCTAAAAAATTGAATACATTTTTCAGGAGTAGGATGGATAAAATTGTTTATCTTCACAGTTTATTTTTAACTTGGATTTTCCGTAATGTTCATGTATGAGTTAAAACGTTTGTACAGTATTTAGTTTAAATTGCTGTTGCCACTTTGCGATAGATAAGTGACTTTTGGGTTGCAGTTTTGGCACTCGGCCTCCAAAAGGTTCGCCACCACTGTCCTAATCTAATGTCCCACCATTGCTGGGTTCATGTAAATTTGTCTCCACCCATTACCACACCTACATTCTGGTCCATGGCCCACCCATTTTTTCGGTCCGGCGCGATAAGCGGACCGCACAACGTGATCCTCATATTTTTGGCATGCTAGCTGCAGTGTGCTGAATTCTGCTGCCTACAGTATGTACAGTATACGCTGTTCTCTAGTGCCTGCACTGTGTGCTGATCTACCTCCAGTGTGTACAGTGTAAGGTGTTACTCTGTGCCTTTACTGATTGTAAACCAGCTGTATTGTATGCTGATCCCTGCTACTTTCAGTATGTACAGTATTAGCTGTAAAGGCTGGTACACACATACAATTTTGATTAGCCAATTTTAGCTCTGTTCATCAAATTCATTGTCTGTTGGCCCACTTACTGCACGGGGGTGGTAAAATTGGTCAGTGATTGACCAATCAAAATTGTATGTGCGTATACATCTTTGATCTATGCCTATACTGATTGTAAATTATCTAAATAAAGGACAGGGGGCTCCATCCAATATTTCGATGGGCAGGCCGGTTATCTGTAGCTTACACTGCTACTAAGTTCATGTACAGTTGGCCCCACCCATTGCCACGCCCACTCATCTCATGACCACGCCCATTTTTATTGCCGCCGCGCCGCATATACCTCCCCACCTAGTGCCCACAGGTGCCCCCGATCTCCAAGGACCCTAGAAACGCCCCTGATTGGGCATCAGGTGGTGCCGCTAGAAGTAAAATATTGATAATTTAATTTACCACTACTTTACTAATCACTACCCGGCACCCACTCTCCCTTGAACCCTCTATTATTAGTGTCTAAACCAGACCTCCCCACATAACCCCTCTGATTTCCGGATTTTAGGGTCTTTTTAAAAGGGTTTCAGACCCTAAAATCATGCAGCCAGAATGCCAGCAACAGCCCCTTCTCTCACTCACCTCCTTGGGCTCCGGCCCTGCAATTTTACCTCTGTCCTCTGGGTGGTGCTGTAACCTTTTGGTGAGATCAATGACGGCAATCTCACCAGAGTAATTCAGAGCCTCGGAGGACAGGAAGGAGAATGGCTACCGACGTCTGGATCCCCCCGGGAGGTGAGTGAAAGAACCCGCTGCGCGCAATGCTCTGCATAGAGCTCCCGGCGGCTAGCCCAAGCGTAGCTCGTGATTACTGCCAGGGAGGTTAATGCGTAACTCTAACCCCAAGCACAGGCATGGAAGAAGGTACCCCCATTTGCTCCTGGCCACCAGAGGAGAGGACATGGACAACGGCAAGAGGCGTCTCAAAAGCTGGCTTGATTTTCTTCTGGCACTATATTCGGCCTGAGGAACCCACAAAACGTGTTGCCAAGTGCATATTAAAGTACGTTACAAATTATTTTGAACGTGTCATCATTGAGGTAAGCCAACTCAAACCTTTTTTCATTTTAGTTGCTTTTAACATTGTTTTATCATACCCTGGGAGCCTCTTTCTCCCCCTTTTGACATGGACAAGAGCTTTTGGAGAGAGGCAGGCTTTGCCATCCATCTCTTCTAGTGCACCCATATCTAAATATCTGGTATAGCTCAAGGCGTGGAGCCCCATGCTGTCCAGTCTCTAAATTCTGGCTATACCAGCCAGTACGGATGACAATGGGTTAAAGAGGCTTGTAAGAAGTGCCCACACTGTTTTCACTGTGCATGCAATTCAGCAAAGTGTGCTACCAGCCTGAAGAATTTGTTAAAGCAGAAGAACTGAATGCCTAATTTTTCAGCACACAAAATGTGCTGAAAGGTTCCCCCCTCGACTTATATGCGAGACAGTGAAGCCGAATGGATGGTGGAGCAGGTTTTGTTACTGGCAGAGGAGCGTAAGGTTTGTGCACCCGCTCTTGCCAGCTGGTGCTCTGCCTTGTCTGTGCCCACCATCCCCTGCAACATGGTGGCCTGAGTGCGCTGCTTAAGACTACCTGGGTCCTCTGGCTTGTGAAGTGGAACATCCCAGCAATGTGTCTGCGGTGCCATGATCGGGGATTCTTTCTGTGTGGCAATCGCTGTGTCTCATCTAGTGGCGTCTTGAGACACAGCTGTATCATCCTTGAGGCACATCTGGCTATGAGGAGAGGGGATGACTTGCAAGATCGTGCAATATTTCTACTCTCCTCAAGGATGAATCTCTTATGGTTTTCCCTCCATTACAATGCCTTAATTATTGTGCTCCTCACTCTAGAGCGCTGAAAATGTTTGTGCTACCCCCATTATATTGCTTCTATTATTGTACCCCTCCCCCCATCATGATAGTCCTGGGTTTATAGTGTGCTTTATGGTGTCCCAAACCACAAGTATGGCATTAGCCCATATGTGCTTCTAAACTCTGAATTTAAAAAATTCAGAACAAACCGATCCTCTGGTCCCCCACAGCGAGCCAATTTAGTTTCTGTGGACTGACCAGTCAGCGGGCCACTTCGCCTGCGCACCCCTGGCCACGCACATCCTCGCTCACTCTCACAGTCGGCACAAACATTCGTGAAATTTTGCGTAATTCTGCAAAAATTTGGTTCCTGATTACGGTTATAAATAAAATAGTTTGTTTCCAGAAATGTTGCATTGTAATTGCGAATAACAATGCAAAATTAGGATTATGAGAAATTTGTACCATCACTGACCCTGTCCACACGTGCGGGTGCTGAACAGAGGTCATCAGGAGTATTTGGGTGTTCGAGCTCACTCTACCTAATTTCACTCTACCTAAACACCAACACTAGTGGTAATACATGTATTGTTTTCTGTACATGAATTTTCACCTTTATGCACTTTTTTGTTTGTGTTTTTGCAATGTGTATTTACAAGTGTTTGCATTTCTACAGGATTGCATTTTTTTCTGCATACAGGAGGACACCACATGCAAAAGACTGCAACATGCCCATTTTTAAACTGCACCCTTATCACGAAGGCAATAACGCACACAGTGTGCATGGCCCATTGGATAGCATTGAGTGTTTGGTGGACTGATTTTTGAGAAATGCCAAATTGTCCGCATTTTGACCAGTGTGGGACCCCAGTGAATAATTCCCTTTGAGTCATTCAGTATGGTGTGTACACAGTGCCCTGTGGGCGGCAGCCACCAATCATCTCTAGAATAAATCTCCTCTGCACTTGTTCTGCAATAAAAAGAGCGGAAAGGTCTCCGTATAAAACTCTAATGCCTTTTTTATAGGAGGAATAATCCTGAAATTCTGACACGGAGTATAAATATTTAGACAAATCCTTCATGAGGAGTATCAGCAGAAAGTCGTGTCTCATCAGTCGATGGGTGAGCTCATTGTTCGCGATTCACAATGGTTAATCCCTGGTTAACGAATTATATAAGTACTGTATGTTCGTTCTTAACCTGAATCCGCTCTTAAGTCAGGACACTGTCATCTCTGTTCCCCCTGTGCCTCTTTTGTCCCACTCTGTGACAACTTTGTTTCCCCTGCATGTCTTTTGTCCCTCTCAATATCACATTTGTTCCCCCTGTGCCTCTTTTGTTCCTCTCTGTCACCTCTTGTCCCCCTGTTCCTCTTTTGTTCTCCATGTCACCTCTTGTACCCCTGTGCCTCTTTTGTCCCCATGTCTCTTTTGTTCCCTGTGTCAACTCTTATCCCCCTGTGCTTCTTTTGTTTCCCTTGTGCCTCTTTTGGCCCCCTGTGCCTCTTTTGTTCCCTGTCTGTGTGACCTCATCCTCCTTGTGTCCCCTTTGTGCCTCTTTTGTACCCCTGTGCTTCTTCTGTTCCCCTTTGTGTCACTTCTTGTCCCCCTTGTGTCCTCCTTGTGGCTCTGTTGTTCCCTGCTTTGTAGACGGCCATGTCGAAACTAATACATACAAAAATATTGTTTCTCATAACAAGTCCATGAAGGATACAGTATATGCATCATTACCAGCCCAGATACACCTCACTGGCTCATACTCACTTAACCCATATAACAAATCCTTCCTAGCAGGGACAGTGTAAGCCACACGGGGACCCCAGGGCAAAAGTAACTTGGGGGGACCTCCTGCCCTAAGCAAAGTCATCCCTAGGGCCCCTGCTCCCACTGACTGCTCCCCAGGGCACCCCGCGTCTTCCGTAGATGAATTGCATTGTAGTAACTCACCTGCCCCGGCAGCTGCTCCTTTCCGATCTTCATCTTCAGCCATGCTGCCTGCATCTTCTTCATCCGGTGCATGTTATGTGTAAATAAGATGCAGGCAGCATGGCTGAAGTTGAAGACAGGGACAAGTGAGTCTGGCAGTGTGGGGGCCCCTGGAGTAGTCAGGGCCCTGTGGCACATGCCTCCCTTGCCTCAATGGCAGCACCAACCCTGCTTCCTAGGTGTGTAACCACTTTATAAAAAATGCTGTTTGTGTGAAGCCTTGGTTTTACACAGGTTGGCATATCCATAAGAGTTGCAGCAGTCAATAGAGAGCACATCAAAGCAATAACAGCTTAATCAGCTCATGAAAAGTACCTGCCACTAATTAATTTGCTACTCTGGCAACCTTTGTATAACAATTCCATAAAACAGGCTCGGATTTACATCACTATAGGCACAGATGTCCTGGCACCTTGGGCTTTGCCCTCCATGAACCTACAAACCTCCGCCAAAACCGCACCACAAGTGTTCTAGCTGCCCCAGCTGCCACTTCTCCCTTACTTCCCTTGCCCATCACAGGTAGCTACAGGTGCCCCTTAGTATTAGGTAGCTAAAAGTACCCTCAATATTAAGTTGCTAGGTATTCCCCCATGTATCAGGTAGCTAGAGAAACCTCAGTATTAAGTAGCTAGAGGTGCCCCTGACTGAAGGGAGATCTCGTCAGTGGAATGCAGAGAGCTGAGTGAGTAACCTCTCATCTACACTCACATAAGGACTCTGCATAGGGAAGGACAGAGGGAGGCGCTTGGGGAGAGGAGTGAGCCGCCCTTCCATCATCAAGCGCCTGTTGGCAAGTGCCTACAGTGCCTTATGGTAAATCCAGCTCTTCCATAAAGCACATTCTGCTAAGAATAGCTTTAGCTCCTTGTTGCTCCCTCAAGCAGCTGTCACTCCAGGCATCTGCCTGGTTGGTCTATGCCTGAAAACAGCCCTGACATGTCCCATTTCTTCTAATGCATTTCCACTCCGTGCATTTAAAAAAAAAAAGCATGGCTTTCTGCAATTTAGTACACCTGCCTACAT
This sequence comes from Hyperolius riggenbachi, assembly GCF_040937935.1. Lineage (NCBI taxonomy): Eukaryota > Metazoa > Chordata > Amphibia > Anura > Hyperoliidae > Hyperolius > Hyperolius riggenbachi. Next base: position 497,292,621 of record NC_090647.1, read on the forward strand.
TCAGTGTGTAATTGCATTGTGATATGCAGGCGCACTGCAGAAACATCTGCTATCACACAGCAAAATAGCTTGCGATTTGCATTTTGTAGTGGAAACAAGCCCAAAGTTCCAACCTTCAAATCCAAGGCAAGAGCTACTGATCAAGCCAATAAATTTACAATGCTGTTAGTTAATCGATTAGTATCAAGGGTGAAACAATAGAGCCTGCAAGGGATGCAGCCGCAGGGAGGGCCAAGATGCCGCAGGGGGCCCGTGGGGGGAAAAGTTTATTTTACCTGTCCTGAGAAATCGACAACTTTCTGCCTTCTGCACAATTGTTCTAATGACTGCATCTGCTCAGCCACTGATAATGAATCATACAAAGTTTTGCAAACAAAGATTTGTAGACAGTCCCTATTCAGTGTCCCGCAGGGTCTTGTGTACAGCTCTACTCTACCCCCAGACTCTCTACCCCTCCCCAAGTGCTGGTTACTGTAGTGATGCTTGAGGAGTCTGGGCATGGAGAGAGACAGCTTTCTGCTCTCTGCACAATTGTTTAATGACTGCCTCTGCTCAGCCACTGGTAACGAATCATACAAAGATTTGTAGATGAAGATTTGTAGACAGTTCCTATTAGGTGTGCAGCAGGCTCTTGTGTACAGCACCTGCCCTCAACCTCTCTACCCCTCCCCAAGTGCTCTGTACTGTAGTGATGCTGAAGAAGTCTGCAGAGCCAGTTCTGACCCATCAGAGATGGACATGTGAGTGTAATAAGTTGAGGCTAGGAGCACAATCGTTTGTCAGTTTTCTGTGTGCGTTTCTCTGTATGCGTTTTCTGCACACCATGGGCTTGATTCACAAAGCCGTGATAAATGCTATCACGGCCGTAATAAGCTTAATGCGCTAGGGCGTGTACAGGTTTGCGCGCGTAATACTAAAGGTTTGCGCGCATTAACTTTCCCGCTCACTCGCTAACATATGGGTGGGGCTGGCTTCAGAGGGGGCCCCATCCAAAGTTTTGCAGGGGGGCCCAGTGATTTCTAGTTACGCCCCTGATTAGTAGTACCAATCCCTGGTTTGATGGAAGTCATCTGTGTTCCCTGGTGTAGCTTAAATAGGCCTCTGTTTTAAGGTCAAAATATCCTGGCTTTGTTAGGTCCTGGAGAAATAGTCTGGAGGTTTGCTCTGGTCTCTAGGGATGGTCAGTGTGTCTGTCTTGTTGGGGTTCGGAGCTGACACACCTTCAAGGTTGCTGGGTGCTTGGTGATGTGATATAGGCAATATCACAAGAATTATACGTTACAAGTGTCCATCAGCACACCAGATTAGTGGTAAGGGTAATTGCACATTCTTTATTGTGCTGGGCAACTACAAGATATCCAACAATTATTTTGGGAGCCTCGTGGGGTCTCAGTTTTTTAAGGCATATGGCATACATGCCTTGTAAATGGGAGACCCTGCGAGGCTCTCAAAATAATTGTCGGATCTGCAGCACAATAAAGAATGTGCAATTACAACTAATCTGCTGTGCTGCTGAGGGAATCTTGTAACTTAGGGATGGTCAAAGACAGTGGCGGCGCCAGGGGGGTGCTTGGTGGTGCTCAAGCACCCCCTAAATTTGTCCAAGCACCCCCAAAGCACCCCCTGGCGTGAACTGACTTCAGGCGTCTAAGAGACGCCGAGTCAGTTCACAGAGGCAGCCCGGAGCAGCAGGCAGGGCTACGGTAAGATGGCCGCCCGAAGCCCTGCTCTGCAGACTTGGAGTCTGCAATGCAGGGCTTCGGGCGGCCATTTTCCCGTAGCCCTGCTCGCCGGGTAATGCAGGCTGCTGCAGGAAGGAAGAGGATCGTGGGAGCTGAGCTGCGCGGCACAAGGAGGTCGGGAGAGGAGGAGGTCAGAACAGGAGGTCTTCTGACTAGGTGAGTAAATGGGTTTTTCTTTTCTTTTTCAGGTGGTGCTGCTGATTGTAGTCAGAACTGCTGAGCATTGTGCATATTGGGGTCAGATCTGCTGAGCATTGTGCATATTGGGGTCAGATCTGCTGAGCATTGTGCATATTGGGGTCAGAACTGCTGAGCATTGTGCATATTGGGGTCAGAACTGCTGAGCATTGTGCATATTGGGGTCAGAACTGCTGAGCATTGTGCATATTGGGGTCAGAACTGCTGAGCATTGTGCATATTGTGGTCAGATCTGCTGAGGATTGTACATATTGGGGTCATATCTGATAAGGATTGTGCATATTGGGGTCATATCTGATAATTATTGTGCATATTGGGGTCATATTTGATAAGGATTGTGCATATTGGGGTCATATCTGATAAGGATTGTGCATATTGGGGTCATATCTGATAACGATTGTGCATATTGGGGTCATATCTGATAATGATTGTGCATATTGGGGTCATTGAACGTGTTTTTTGTTCAAATCTGCTCACTTTACGTGTATTTTCTTGAGAAAACCTGCACAATTATGTGAATTTTCTGGGAAAAGGGTCACCAAAACTTGGGCCCTCTGTCTTTGCGTTGCACTTTTAAAGGGAACCCGAGGTGAGAATAATATTGAGGCTGCCATATTTATATCCTTTTAAGTAATACCAGCTGCCTGGCTGCCGTGTTGGTCCTCTGCCTCTAATTCTTTCAACCATAGACCCTGAACAAGCATGCAGCAGGTCAGGGGTTTCTGACAATATTGTCAGAACTGACAAGATTAGCTGCATGCTTGTTTCTGGTGTAATTCAGTTCACTACTGCAGCCAATAGATCAGCAGGGCTGCCAGGCAACTAGAATTGTTTAAAAGGAAATAAATATGGCAACCACCATATCACTCTCACCCTGGGTTCACTTTAAATTACATTTAGCCCCGCCCTCATCCGGTCAAGACCAAGCCCATTTATGCGCCGCGGCGCGCTTTGCGCGCCGCAGGTTGTAGCCACACCCATTTTTTGCCGCAGCGCGCAGAGGTCGTCAGCTGCCCCGGAAATTGGTCCAGCACCTGCATAGCACCCCCTAAAAAAAATTCCTGGAGCCGCCACTGGTCAAGGAGATACACATTCTGAGTTGATGCAGGATTATGTCAGGTTTTTATGCAGATATATGCCTGAAGATGGACCAATCCCGAGTTATCTTCGATATGCATACATTTGCATTGGCTTGTAATTATTTGCATGTCATTGACCATCCCTACTCAGTAACCATTTTCTGTAGGCTTGTCTTGTTAGTAGTTCAGGCTTGTCTTCTTAGCTGTGGGCTTGTCTGCAAGCACCGTTATATGCCTCTAAATGGTAGTTTTTGACACGTGTTTGACACGCGGTGGTATTACCCCATGGTAAAAAAAAGTCTAATGTCGTGCCTGAGGATGGAAACCGTCTGGGGGGGGGGGGGTCTGTCTACCACCCGTACCATGTGCCTGCAAGCGCCCCATTTATTAAGTTATTCATGTCTTTGTCCTCCTCTAGAGTTACCTCCTCGCATTCACGTATACAAGATTTCTCAAGTGCTTCACCCCTCCTTTGGAATGCACTTCCAAAACACATCTTTCACTCTCCAACCTTTGATATCTTTAAACGCTCCCTCAAAACTCACTTTTTCAGACAAGCATATACCTTATACCCTTGACCTAAGGCCAAGTTGCACTCCTACTAGATATCCTGAAAACACACTGCCTCTAGGTAAGATTATTGCACATGTCAACCCCCCTCGCAAGGGCAGAGCTCTCTCACCTTTTGTGTCTTGGAATTAGTTGTACATTTTATTCATCATGTTACTTTTGTTACTGCAATTACCAATTCTGTATTTTGTCACTGTAGTTACCAATTCTGTATTTTGTACCGATTCTGTATTTTGTTTATTGGTGTATGTACCATTGTCTGTACTATGTACTCCAAGTTTGTTTCTTACTTTGTACATATTTGTACGAAATATGTTGGTGCTGACTAAATCAATAATAATGTCTGTATAGGACCTGATTCTGAACTATAGTAAACTTGGATTTGATTATATTTAATCTAGAGTCTTGATTATTGTTCTTCACTTCTGGGGCAATGTGTCACACTTCATTAGAGATGTGCTACACACAAAAAATCCAGGAGACCGAGGTGCTAGCCCTCAAAATGGCTGTTTGGGGTGCTTTCACAGCAAGTAAGGAACAAGAACACAGGCCTAGCTAATGCTTTCCCTACCTATCTGCAGCAAGTCTGACCCTGCTCTCACTAACAGTCTGCAGCCAGCAGGGAATGAATCCAATATGGCCACCGCACCTGCTTTTTGATACGGGGGGGGGTCCAGGAGGGGGTGCTAGCTGATTGGCTGCCATGTGTCTGCTGACTGTGAGTTAGGGGGTCAAAGTTTGGCTCCATGATGATGTATAGGCGGGCTGGTCGAACACGTCATATGTTCGCAGTTCGCGGAGAACGCAAACAGACGAAATTTGCTGGATACTGTCCGAACTGTTGGGCTATCTTTACACTTGGCCAGGGTTTTGGTGTTCCTTTAAATGCAATGTTACCTTTATCCTAAATTCACAGCTAAAATATGTAAGCCCTGGGCCAAGATTCTGACCTACATTGTTAACTATATATCTAACTCATCTAGACAAGTGGAGATGTGAAGGCTTCAAGCAAAATACTTGCAGTCAGTGAATGTGATGTGGACAGGTGCATCCCATGTGTGAGCTACCTAGAAATCCATATCACATGTTCTCTAGGTGGCAGTCACTTGGTCACATTAACCAAGCCATCTAAAAAAAGAAGCTTTTTTTTTTCTTCACAAAACTGCAAAAATGGCATTTGCCCTAGGCTCGCTGGGAAAAGAGGCGCTGTGACACACTTGGTAGCGGTAGAACCTGATTTTTCCTTCCAAGTTTATTCTTCTAAATGCACAAGGGGATTAGAGGCGCCCAGAAGTAGATAAAACTGAGTTAAAAACAGCTAAAAATAGAAAAATATAGGTGGCTTACCTCAATAATGACAAGTCCTATTCATTTTAATAAGCGCAGGCAATGGGAGTGCCTCTGTACCTAGCTCTGAAAGGCGCTCTGTACCTGGCTCTGATACAACTCTGGCACTTTATTTGGCCTGAGGAAGTGGCCGCAGACCCAGGAAATGTGTTGCCTGTGCTTATTAAAATTATATTTATATGAACTTTTAATGATTGAGGAAGCCACTTATATCTTTCTATGATTCACTTTTTTTTACCCAGTTTTATCTACTTTTGGGAGCCTCTTCCCTCCTTTGTGCTTTTCACCCTTTTTTTTGGGAGGGGTGTACATTGATACCTAGTGGCTTCACCATTGCTAGGACCTTTTGTTGTTTTTCCCAAGAGTGCAACTGCATCTGGCTCCAGCTGGACACCCAAGTGGAGTCGGGTTTATAGATCTCCACCTGCTTTCAGAGGTTGGTTGTCCCTTGTGCAACCTTGTTTTGTGAGTACCTTTATCCTTTTTGTTTTCCATCACTCTTCTTGCCACATACTGCACTATTTGCCTCCTGATGTCTCTGTGTTCTTCCTTTTTAGGGTTCTTGGTCATCCTACCTTGCAGTTATTCTTCTAAAACACCTTAAAGAGGAACTTCAGCCTAAACAAACATACTGTCATTAAGTTACATTAGTTATGTTAATTAAAATAGAGAGGTATAATATAATCTCTTACCCACCCTGTTTTAAAAGAACAGGCAAAAGTTTGTCATTTTATGAGGGTAGCCATCTTTTTGGTTGAAAGGAGGTGACAGGGAGCATGAGACACAGTTCCAACTGTCCTGTGTCCTGATCACCCCTCCCAGCTGCTAGGCAACAAGAACAACAACATCATGCTTTGCACAGCATCAGGGGAAAAATTCCCGGGCAGATTTCTTTGATGGGGTGGAGCTTAGCTTCTGTTCAGCTAAAAATGAGCCTTAGGTAAGAATACCAAAGTTCTGATGCTGTGAAACTGTTGAAGAAACACCAAGCCTTTTCAGTGCTGCTAAGTAGATTTTTAGTCTGGATGTTCACTTTAAACTCTCAAATAAAAGGGCTTTCCTTCAGTAGCCTCTGTCTGCCCCCTCACCATGTAGTGTAATTTACCTGTTCCAGCATTATGTCTCCTCCTCTTCAGTAAAACCGCCCACTGTCACACACATATGGCTGGCTGGCTGGCTCCATGTCTTCAGCAGAGTCAGCAAATCTCCCACCTGTTGAGCTGGACTATAATGCAGTGCTGGGTGATGCGGCTGCAGAACATATCACTCTGCACCACCCAAGACTGTCAATATACACAGCCTCAACCTGTACGGGGGGGGGGGGGGGGGTATTCTGCTGTTGCCCTGCCTTCAGCCTGTCCTTGGCCACCCCTATGACACCCCCATGACAGGATCAGGGCACCTCTGTAAAATATTTGGGGCACAGGCCCCGAATATTTATCTCTAGCAACACTACTGGAAGGGGGGTTCCCGTTTCTTCTTCTCCTCTGATCTGCAAACTGATTCCAGAGTAGGGATGGTCAAGAATGCCCATTTCTGATTTCATTGAAATTCTGATTTCCACCTATGCCAATTTCTGTTTTTCTGATTTTGATTTCCAATTTTCAAGGAGTAAATTATAAGACTTTTTTGGAATCAGAAAATACAAAAAAATGAAGAAAAAAATTGGAAAACACTTAAAGGAATTCTATCGAAGAAAGTATTTTTGTGGCAACATTGGCAACTGATTTAAAAGCAATATAAATAAAGGACTCTGCACATATTTTTGCTCTGTAGTGCATTTTATATCCTAGGTACCTTTAAGTCAATGTCCCCTGAGAACACTGACGGGGTCGGGAAAGAGGAATAGTCCACCTTTGTGGGGAGGCCTTTGATATTAAAACAGGACGTCATCATGGTCCTGGCTCCCGTACCCCTCCTCTCCTCCTCCATCAGAACACACACAGAACACACAGAGATGTTTGAGAGCGTACAGTCAAAAATGGCGTGGGGAAAAAATGGCGCAGTGATAAATCTTTTAAAACGGTATTTATAGTTTTAAGGATATGCAGTAACTTTACTTAAAACGCTATTTATCGTTGGTCTGACCCCCGCCCCTCATGTCCTGCGGTGTCCCCCGGTTCCTGTCTGCCTCCCCCGCCCCCCCTCGCACGTCCAATTTTGTCTCCCAGTGATTTCATCTCTGCCCCGGACTGGAGTGTACTACTACTGAATGCTACAACAGTCCTACCTAAGCAGATCTTACGAACAGCTGGTGGATGTATCTGCTCGCTGCCGCTGATGACTTTCTGATGCACCAATCACGCTGGGGGCGCTGCTCCAGAACTGCCAATCACCGCTGCTCATGTCTCTGCTCCGTCTGCTAATTGGACGCGATGGTCTCGGAGGCGGGAGCATTGGGTCCAATTAGCAGACGGAGCAGAGAAATGAGCAGCGGTGATTGGCAATTCTGGAGCAGCGCCCCCAGCGTGATTGGTGCATCAGAAAGTCTCCAGCGGCAGCGAGCAGATACATCCACCAGCTGTTCGTAAGATCTGCTTAGGTAGGACTGTTGTAGCATTACACTCCAGTCCGGGGCAGAGATGAAATCACTGGGAGACAAAATTGGACGTGCGAGGGGGGGCGGGGGAGGCAGAAGACAGGAACCGGGGGACACCGCAGGACATGAGGGGCGGGGGTCAGACCAACGATAAATAGCGTTTTAAATAAAGTTACTGCATATCCTTAAAACTATAAATACCGTTTTAAAAGATTTATCACTGTGCGCCATTTTTTCCCCACGCCATATTTTCCTGACCCGGTTTGGCATAGGAGAGAACTTCTCTTGATGCTATTATGCTGCCCACTCCCCTCCCCAACGTGAGTTTTAACAGCAATTGCTGTGACGCCGGTCAGGGTCTCTCCCTTCTTTCGCTCTGGTCCTGTACTTCTGTCACTGTGCTTCTTTGCACACGCTGTGTCCGTCACCTCATTGGAGGTTTTTCCTTGATATGCACAAACAACTAAGCAAAGGAGAACAGAAGTGTCCCGTTATGCTCTGCGCTGTCTATACTAAATCACAGTCAAAGTGCTCTGCAGAATGGTATGTTTCAGCTCTCCTTTGCCTGGTTGTTTGCCGTTGTATAGCAACAGCAAACCTCCAGTGACGCTGCGGACACAGTCAGTGTGTTCAGAGAAATTCTATTCATGAGAGGAGCGAGAGAAGGGGGGAGAAGCTCTGGGCTACTGTTATATCCTATTGATGGGCATACTAGCAGAAATACCGGAGAGGAGGGAGAGAAGCTCTCGTCTCCTCTTATCTACTGACAGGTCGGCACGAGTGAGTTACAGGTCGTGGGGGAGGGGAGGCTTCACTACTTAGCGAGGTCACCTACAAAAGTGGACTATTTCTCTGTCCACTGTTGTCTATGGGCAGCTGTTAAACAGTTTCCTAGGGGGAAAAAACACTACACAGTAACAATATATACAGAGTCCTTTATTTATATTTCTGTTACATCCATTACTAATGTTGCCTCAAAAGTATGTATTTCAATAGTATTCCTTTAAATCAGAAAAACGGTGAATCAGTCTTGCGATTAGTCTCAAATTACTGCGGTGATCCAATTCATGCAGAAAAAAATCTGCATTATCTGATTGGTCCAATGCTTCCAAGTTCTGTGATTGGGCTAAAATTACTGAGCAGTAAATCGGATTTCCACGGAATTCTGAATTCCGATTTCTAAATCCCAAAATTCCAACTCTGCAGAATCGGAATAAGCATCCCTATTCCCGAGGCAGACATTCTAGCAGCTGGTATGGGGCACAGGAGTGGGGAGTATGTGTCATTCTAGCCATGGAGGAAGAGTGATAGAGAACATCAGGAGTTGGAAGCCCCCAAAAAATTTTGCTTGGGTTTTACTCTGTCCAGCGGACCAATTTATAATGCAAAAGATTCCATAAAATGTTTGTGGGTTCTATTCAATGTACACTTCAGGACCTATTCAGGACATTCTTATAAGGCAACATCATGGACCTCTTTCCCCTTGGTTGGTACTAGAGTATTACCTTTACCCATAAATTTTGGCCCTTATCCCAAATACCAGTAATCCTATTAGGGATATGGCCTCAATTCACTAAGCAGTTTAGACTAATCTACAGATGGTTTTTAGTCTACTGATGGTTTGGTGTAATGTTTTAGACCTGTTTTTGAACCTGGTCTAACATGCAGTAATTACACAATTCACAAAGGCAAACAAGGAGTAACCACACCCACTTTTTCTGACAGAGATTAGATCAGCTGATTTCTGTAAGTAAAGTTAAGGGGCCCATACACCTAACGATTTTCCCGCCGATATACAGCAGATTCGATCACTGTGATCGAATCTGCTGTGAAATCGTTGCGCAAACGATTGATTTCTGTCCGAAATCAATCGTTCCAGTCGATTCCCGTCTAGCCGTACGTGCGCAAGATTTTGCTCGATCGCTGGCGGGTCAGGAGTGCATCAATAGCGGCGTTCGAATGCCCGACGACCGATGCAATACAGCGGCAATAACACATTACTTGCTCCGGCCGGCGCGAGTCCTCCCAGTCACCGCTGTCTCTTCTCCGCTGTGCTCCCGGGCTGCAACTTCACTGAACTTCCTGTCCCGGAAGGAAGTTTAAACAGAAGAGCGCCCTTTACTGTTTAAACTTCCCCGGACATAAAGAAGTGAAGCCAGCCGGTCCGGAACCCAGAGATGACAGCAGGGACACGCGCCGGCTGGATCAGGTAATGCATGCGGGGGGGGGGGGGGGGGGGGGCGCGCCAGCACCCCCACAGACTGTGATCGGTTTCATGCTGAAATCGATTCACAATCTGTTTGCAGTAAAAGCAGCCATACGATCCCTCTCTGATCAGATTCGATCAGAGAGGGATCTATCTGTTGGTCGAATCTGATGGCAAATCGACCAGTGTATGGCCACCCTAATTCTATGAGGTATTTTAGATGTGAGGATGTTACCTTTTGAATTAATTATGCAGGAGTTTAATTGTATGCAGAGGAGAGCTCATCAAAGGAGAAGAATGTCAGTCATGGCTACTCGTTTGTGAATTGCATCTTTTGATCATTTTCCCTGCTTTAGCCACCTAATTACCAAATGGTTTAGACCAGGTCTAAAAACAGGTCTAAAACATGAATTCCCCTTTGATGCAACTGACCGAACCGTCAGTAGACTAAAAACCACCAGTAGACTAGTCTAAACTGCTTAGTGAATTGAAGCCATAGTATATTTCCGGAGAAGGTGATACATTAATATTAATAGCTCCTTCCCCATGTTTATCGGAGCCATGTTTTGGTTTTTGCTATTCCTTCTGGAGCTCTTGGACATATGTATAATATGCATGTCATACATACTGTCCACATCAATTCTATGCTATGTGAGGTAAATATTTTTTTGTAGGTAAAATACCTCATGAGGTATTTACCTCTTTATATAGCAATTCTGAAAGATTTTCCTCCATTTCCGAACTTTGAGGTAAAACATGCGGTAAAACATGAGGTAAATGCATAAAGTGAGGTAAAGCATGAGGTATTTCAGTAGTAAGCATGCATTAAATAAATAATAGTAGTCTTTAATTGTCTTCCATAAGTTAGGATTTGGATTTGTCTTCCATAAGTTTGGAAGATTTTTTTTTTTTTTTGAGGGAGGAAGGTGTATTTGATTATGTAGCAACCTATGAAAAATATAATTATAGACATCCCTTATTTAAAAAAACAAACATTAAATATTTGGAGTTTTATTTCCACGATTCTTTTCTATTACACAACCTGAATAGGAACGATACTAAAACAGCAATAGGAACTCCACTAAAAATTGCAAAATGCATGCAAATTGACTTTACCTCCAGGTACAGGCAGGTCTTAAACTGATCGGTAAATTATGTGCTAACATGCCCCCTAATTTCCATGAGAATAGCTATTTTTGGTAAATTACCTCATGGATTACCTCATAATTTACCTCATGAGGTAAAACATGACTAAAACCTACCAGAATTGCTAAATGTCCTTACCTCATGAGGTAAATTACCCTACCAGAATTGAGGCCATAGTGTTGGGCTCGGTTTGGAGGTGAGATCTGCACTGCTTGTGCTGTGGGTGACACAGGGGAAGTTTGCAGTTGCTCCTTTATACTTCCTCCTCATGGAAATTACGTCATTGCGATGGGATCGGGTCATTTGTATTGGCCGGTCATTTGTATGTTGAGCGTTTGTAACTCAAGGACTACCTGTATGTTGATGTTTTGGCTTCAGTACTCCACACATCTGCACTGCAGCCACTGGACTGTGAACGTGTATGTTATGTATGTGTAATGCTGCCAGTTAGCTGGGCGCAGGTGGAGCCAAATGAGCGCCCAACCCACCTGCTTTGCTGTGAATGCCCGCATACTCGTGTTATATCAGGAATATGAGGGCCTATTTATATAACCAGGGATGTTAAATTAGATAAAAAAGGGAAGGAAGGGGGGGGATTCTGGGCAAAAACTCATGGCCCCTATAGTCCCTTACTTTTAGGGCTTAGGAGTTTGGTGCTCTGAACATTTACCCAGTTTAATCCTATGGAAACGCTTGCCTGGCTATTGCTATTTCTGCTGAATTAAACTATATTTCAGATCACCACATGTACATGTTGAGTCGTGAGGTACAGCGCCCCCCCCCCCCCAGGCAATGATGGAGACACGACAGAAAAGGAGACTCGCTAGTGGAGT